>NC_090827.1:147622949-148222949 GCF_028021215.1 Eschrichtius robustus | reverse complement strand
CGAAGTGGCGGGATACCGGTGTTCGGTGGCCCCGACGCCGTGGGGGCTCTCATGGGTTGGGGGGCGCCGAGCCGGCTCCTCTCCCGGCCCGGGAGCCCCGCGCGTCTGAGGGGGAAAACTTTTCGTCAAGTTCCGGGAAAGGAGCGGGTCGGGACGCGCGTCTCACCTAGGAACGGGCGAGCCGAGCGCCCCCGGGCCCCATGATGCTCCCCGTGACCCACGCGCTCCCCCGGCGCGGGAGGAAGCGGCAGCCGCGCGTCGAGGGGGCGCGCAGGCAGGACCCGAACCCGCGCGGCCAGCTCCGCCCCGCCTCAGGCCGCCTCCCCGCTCCGGTCGACGCTGCAGCAGGTGGCAGCGGCCCCGCGCGCCCCGGCGCCCCGGCGCCCTCCCTCCCTCGCGGCCCGGCCCTCGCCGGAGGCCCTCAGTACCGGAGTTAGCGCGGGTCCGACGCCATCCCCGGGGCCCGCGGGCCCGCAGCCCAGGCCCTGCGGGACCCGCAACTTGCGCGGCGAAGACACCCGGCGCTGCAGGCGGCGGGCCGGGCCGGCAGGTGCCCGCGAGCCGCCCGCAGCCAACAGCGGCGCGCGCCCTCGCCCCGCCCCGCGCGCCCTCGCCCCGCCCCGCGCGCCCTCGCCCCGCCCCGTGCCTGCGCGGGCTGCTCTTCCGCCCGGGCTGCCGCGCCCAGCCGGGCTGCCGCTGCTCCTCGAGCTCGACGCTCGTCCAGCTGCCCCTCCTCCGGCCCGCTCGCCCGCCCGCCACGGGCCTTGGAGCGGCGTTGCCGGACCTTTTCTCTGCCGAAGGGCAAGAGGATCCGCGAAGGGAGGCCTGAAGGGAATTTTCATGCCCGCAGATCCCCCGTGGACACCCATCAGGGGCCTCCTTACCTGGTCGGCTCCACCCGCGGCCATCTTGGAAGTGGGAAGCGCCCGGGAGGGGGAAGGGGCACGAGCGGGCAGCGACCAGGCGTGGGGAGCCGAGCAGCGGAGCGCATCGATGGGCGCCCCTGCCCCCGAGCAGGTGTGCGGGGGAGGAAGAGCCCGGCCCCCACCTGGCCGCAGGCGAGAGGCCAGGTGGGCAAGTTCCGAGCTCGGGTCCGGGACGTACAGCCTCGGGAAAGTCGCTTTGAGGTCTTCCCTGCCGGGCCTTAGTCTCTTAATCTGTAAAACGGGCTTTTCTGTTAGTTGTCTTTTATCGAGCTGTTACGCAGTGCATAGCGCCGTGCCTCCCCAAACTTGTCTGCACTTAAGCGTCTCCTGGGGATCTTAGAAAATTTCAAAACCCAGGCCACACCCCAGGCCAACTAAATCAGTCTCTGGAGGTAAGGTACAGTTTTGGAAGCTGCGTAATGTGCAGACAAGTTTAGGAGCCGCTGGCCTAGCGTTAATGTGCATTACTTCCCGTCAATATTGCAGAAACTCCAGAGACAGGGTCTATGATCAAAACCGTCGTACAGAGTGGGAGATGAAGTCACTTACCCTAGGTTCAGGGCTGGTCAGTAGCTGAGAGGGGTCAGAAGCCAGATGCCCCGCCCCAGACCGCCTTCCAGGATCATGCAAGGCCCTGAATAAGAAAGCTCTTGTTCACTGGTTGTTGACCCCTTCCTCATCCCCCTCCTAGAATGTAGGCTCCCTGAGCCAAACCGGGCTTATCTTGTTTACTGGTCTGTTCCCTGAGCCTGAAAGATTATATTCTGAGGACATCAAGGCAAGAGGAAAGACTCCAGTGATTGGGAGCTGGAAGGCCTGGGTTCCAAGCTAGGATTGGCTCCTGCCAACCAGGACCCGTGAGGGCTGTCACGGCCAGAACTACCACAGAGGAAACCTCAGAGAGACAGCCAGGGCCTGTCTAGCAGGGCCGTCAGGGACAGGAAGGGTGATCTCTCCATCACAGCATCTGGAAGCATGCAGTGGAAGATTAATTTGGGCTGTGGTCATTAGCGTTGGGCCGAAGAGCCCCTGACTTGTTTCTCCTGCCTGGGTCATAGCTCTAATAACTCTTAGCACCTATTATGATAGCAGGAGGGATGAGAACTTTAAAAAGGAAATCTGTTAATAGAATACACTAACACCCTTCACAGTGCTTCTATTATGCTTAGGGCATAATGGAGGCTTTATAAATGCTTACATTTCTGGATGTTTTAAGGAAAACTAATACCAGGTCTCCTTCAAGCGTCCCCCCACCCCACCCCAGTGTGCCCTCCTGAGCTTAGTTTAAGGAAGCAGGAAAGTACAGACTTGCTTCAGGCCTGACTTAATTAGCAGTTTAATACATCAGATTAATAAATCTGCCTTTACAGTGTTCTTTGCGACTCCCCAAATCCCTTCGAGCCCTCATTGTCAGTCTTAGGGTTTTAAAACCCCACAATGACAGGAACCATTGTTCTACATCCAGAACCGAGGAAGTTTGTGGTCCATGGGTTTGCATTTGGCGCCCTCTGTCTGCCTTTTCCTCACCCTCTCACCACCCTGCTGCCTCCCTGGCTCCCGCCCCTACCCCTGCCCCAGCCCAGAGCTCCCCACTGGAGCCCATCTGTCACTTAACACCCTCAGTGTGATTTGACCTATTTCTTACCCCTTGTCATCAGCACCCTGGAGTGTTCTAGATAAATCCTCATTGCAACTTCAGCCTAACAAAATTAAAAAGACAGTGAACAAGATGAGCTGCGTGGCAGTGGGCACTCACAGCACCTCCCAGCCCCCGTCTCTGATATGGAGATGACAACTGTATCAGGGTGGTCAGCGCCGTGTCCCCCTCTGCTGGCTCACCGCTGCCTGCCTAGGGGAAGCCATCCCGGCTCCCCTGTGCAGACCTAACCGCCAGGGTCCCAGACTGATTCTCACCTGGTCGCTCCTTTGGGGGCTGTAAAGCTGCTGCTTGATGTAGAGAAGCACCAGGCCTGCAGCTGCCTCGCCTCAGTTCCAGGCACAGGACTGGTGGGTGGTGGCCTGGCCTGGATAAGCCCTGGAACCTTCCCTCCCTTCCCTTCCCCAACTTTCCCCACCTCAACAAGGCTCTGAGCATCTCCGCCTCCCGAACTGTGTGAGGATTAAATGTAAAACAACTGTCCGGGGATTTCCCTGGTGGTCCAGTGGTTAGGACTCCGTGCTTTCACTGCCGAGGGCCCGGGTTCAATCCCTGGTCGGGGAACTAAGATCCCACAAGCCACACGGCAGGACCAAAAAAGAAAAGAAAAAACCCAGCTGTCTGGTTTTGTCAGTTTCTGGCATATCTGAGGGAGCTCTTCCGAGCAATATAATGTAGAGAAAGTGTGTTAGTCAACCCGCCAAGGTGAGGAGAGATGCTAAGATTCTCCAGGGATCCCTCGGAGGGATTTCTTCAAGCCTGACCTCTGAGCCTCCCCAAGCTCGCCAAGCAGGAGTGGGAAGCCCTTCCCAGGGTGACTGATTCCCGCGGAAGCCAGCCCTGAGCCCACTCTGCCGGCGCCCTGGGCTCCGGGAACACCAGAGTGACTGACAGCCCACAGTTCCTGCGCCCATGGAGCCCCTCGAGGGGCAGACAGACGTGGCACCTCGCAAATGCACTCACATCCCCTCACCAGGAAAATAGTAACTGACCAGGGGCAGACCCCAGAAGGGTCACCAGCAGGGTGTCAGAGCTGGCGGGACCCTTACGAGTCCTCAAGCCCACCCCTCTCATTATTCAGTGGGGAAAGTGAGGCCCAGAGACAGACATGGGGAGGGGCCCAAGGTCAGGTGGGGAAGGGGGTGGGTACAGGACCCTGGCCAGTAGCCTCTGCCCTGCCAAACCCCCTGTGCACCTCTTCTCGGGCGATGTGGGGATCTAGTCTCCCAAAGGCATATTTTGCCCCCGACTCTTCCCCAGCCCCAGGAATGTGAGCTCCTTAAATATTTGTTGAATGCGTGAATAAACCTTTGTCATACCTGCACTTACGTGAGCCTTCCCAGGTGCCCCATGCTGTGCTGGCTGTTTCACCCCATTACCACACCTACTGGCACGTTGACTCCCGCTTTACAGGTGGGGAAACAGGCGCAGTGAGGTGAGGCCACGCAGCTTGGCTCTCACAGCTTGCCCCCCACTGTCCAAAAGCTCCTGCCCATTCGCCATCCTCCCTCCCACCCTCCTTGCCCCCAGCTTCTGTTCAGGGCCACCGGGGGCCCAGGATGTGAATGAAAGTACCAGCGGCAGTCACACTTCACTTGGGAGTCTCAGCAGGCCGTCCCCACCAGGCAGAGGCAGATTGTGCAACCATCGTTTATTTCAAAAGAGCTTTCCTCTGGCCCAAGGGCTTTCAGAAATCCAGGAAAGCCTATCTTTTCTGTCTTCATTCCTTGGAATAAAAGAATTCACTGTGGAGATGGAAGTTCTCGTTTTTAGGACACAACGCCTGGAACTTGGGTTTGCCTTGTTGCTTCTGAAAATTGATCAAGATGAGGAAAAAAAACAAAGTCAAGAGTAGCCCAGGTAGCTGGAGGTAAGCCTTCCAGCAACCTCAGGCCCGGAGAAGATGGCCAGAGACACAGAGACGGAAAAGTGTCATAACAACCAGAGTCGTCACCACAAACCTCTGCAGTTTGCTGCAAAGAAGCAGCATCAGACCCTCACAACCAGACCATCAACTAGGATTTTACTCAGTTTTAACAAGGGCAGTTACCTGTTTCTTACCTGCAGAGGTTAAAATCAGTGAATTCAGGGAGGTGGAACTCCTAGAAGTATTATAGCACATTTATAAAAGGGAGAAGGCGTGGCTCCAGCAAAAGAGAAAATTATAACACACTGAATCCTTTTCATCTAATAGTGCACTTGAAGGGAGCTGTCCTTATAAAAAAAAATACCCCCAAATTCAGGCGAAGACTGTTGTAAAAATATGCTCACTGAAGTGTTACTTACAACAGTGAAATGGATATGATGTGGATGTCCAACCGTGGGGGAAGCTTAACTAACTGGAGAGACTTCTATGCAGCCATTTAAAAAAAATCTTCAGGGCTTCCCTGGTGGCGCAGTGGTTAAGAATCCGCCTGCCAATGCAGGGAACACGGGTTCGAACCCCGGTCCGGGACGATCCCACATGCCGCGGAGCAACGAAGGCCGTGCGCCACAACTACTGAGCCCGCGCTCTAGAGCCCGCGAGCCACAACTACTGACACCCATGCGCCTAGGGCCGGTGCTCAACAACAAGAGAAGCCACCACAATGAGAAGCCCGCACAGCGCAAGGAAGAGTAGCCCCCACTCGCCGCAACTAGAGGAAGCCCCCACGCAGCAACAAAGACCCAATGCAGCCAAAAATTAATTAATTAATTAATTAATTAATTAAAATAAAATTAAATTAAAAAATCTTCAAGTAGTTTATTATAGCAAAGAGGAAATGCATAAGTTGTAAGAGTGATGCTGAATTTTAAATAAAATATAATCATAGAATATGGAATGTCATCCACAGAAACAAACAGGAAGAAACACTCAAATGATATCAGAACACACATGATTACCTTCTGATTGTGTATTTTGAAACTTTTAGATTTCCCTGCAAAAAACGAATGCTCTATTTATAGTGGTTTTTTTTTTTTTTTTTTTTTTGGCCACGCCACGTGGCTTGTGGAATCTTAGTTCCCTGACCAGGGATCGAACCCACGCCCCCTGCAGTGGAAGTGCAGAGTCCTAGCCACTGGCCGCCAGGGAATTCCCTGTGTGCTCTATTTATAATGAGATGTGTTAAGATGCTGACTGATAGGTAACCGACAGGATTTAAGGAGCACAGTAACCTGAGGCCATCGGATGAGGGCTCTGCACCCTGGCCCTTCTCACCAAAGCAAGACAAGTCCTGTCACCATTTTGTCAGTGGGAACACTCGTGCTCCAGGGGGTTAGGTAATCAATGCACAGCCAAACACACTTGCTGTGATGGGAGTGCTGACCACAGAGCCCCGTGACTACGGTCTGTGTGTTCTACCGTCTGTAACAGCGTCTCTAGCTGCCCTAGCAGCCCCATGATGCTGTATTGTTGCCCCATTTTACTGGGGACACTTGAACCAGTGGGGTCTGGTGCCCAACTCAAAGGTCACTAATTCTCAGAGCATCCCAAGTAATTGCTTGGAGGAAGTAAGTTATAACGAAACCAACAGACCCTGCAAAGTATGGAATGCACAACCTGGCGATGGGGGGGGGGTGGGAGATGTGGTACAGGGGACCCCCTGTGGCTTGTGGCTCACTGATGCTTAAGAAGAGCCCAGGGCTGGAGGCCTTAAGGCTCTAGGTACTAAGAAACCACAGAAAGCACATGGGGGTGGGGCTCTGCGTTACAGCACACCACAGTGGAATTTTCCAAATAGCCTTGTTTTTTAAAAGCATCGCCCCGTTGCCTTCTGCTGCCGCCACCCTCAGAAAGCGAAACCCGATTTAGAAGCTGCAGGATCAGGTCTCACGTGGGAGCCACGTGAGATGGGTGCAGAGGGCAGAGGTGGCAGGGGATGCAGATGCTTCTCACGCCCGATCATCCGCCGTGGGAAACTCTCCCCCCCCTTCCACGCGTGAGGCTCCCCGGAAGCACCTCGAACTCTCTCAAGTCCTCCCCTTTGCACCTGCTCTGCCCTCCGCCTGGACCTCCTGAGATTCCCTTCTCCTCTACTTCCTAGTCTCCTCTGGTGTGTGGCTCAGAATGGTACCCCAGGTGCTCTGACCCTCAGAACAGCATCCCCGACTCTAACCCAACTCCCACCAGAGGCCGTGCAAGGCTCCAGCAGCCCCTGGGCCACCTCCCAGATGCCTTATCGCCTTGTCTGGTCTCTGTGCAGTCCCCAGGTCCCCAGCGGGTAGCCAGGGCCCACACGGAGGAGGCGGTAAGAGCGTAGCCTGCCTGAGCCCTGCGCAGTGTGTATCTACCCTCTTCGTCCTCACAGTCGCCCATGTCGCCGAGAAGAACTGAGGCTCACGCGGGGGAACGTTCTGTGCCCAAGGCCCCATAGCTGCTAAGGACACAGGCAGGATTGGCAACCAGGCCGTCTGGCTCCAGGTAACATACAGTGTGGTGCTTGTTTGGTGGTGACAGACGGGACACCTGGGGTGAGGCCCTGCCTACGCCACACTCTCCCCACCCCTCCTTCCCCACTGGCCCTCCACAAGAGACCCCATTTTTTTCCAGCCCCTGAGAAGCAGTTGATGATAGGAGAGAACATGAGCTTTCAGGTCAGGCAGATCTGGGCTGGAATCCCAGCTCTGGTGTTTACTGTGTGACTTTGGGCAAGTTACTTAACCTCTCTGAACCTTGGTTTCCTCTTTCAGAGGAAGGGGTGGCCCACATACCTCAGGTGGGGGAGGGGTTTAATATGTGTCGTCTTTCTTCCTGGCGCATCTACCCACCCTGACCTAGCGACTTCAACCTCTCCCTTTGCTCCTCCATCCTAAGACAACCTTAGATATTGCCCGCCTTAGAGGAACCTTCTTGGATGCACCCCATGTTCCTCTTCTTGCCAAACCTCAGCCCCTATTTTCTCCTAACTCATCCACCCACCAACCAACAGCTCCTGAGACCGCACGCGTGCGCGCGTGCGCGCACACACACACACACACACACACACACACACACAGAGTTGGGCCCAGCTCCCTCCTGGCTGCAGAAGTTGGCTTCCTAAATGTCCCAGCACCGAGTCCAGCCCCTGTCCTTCCTCCGTCCTGCACCTGGAGTGGAGGATGCTCCTGGCCCTCACAAAAACCCCCCCTGGCGGCTCCTTGCCGTTTCCCCTCCAGAGCGACCGCCCCTCCTCTCTGGGGAGGGAGCAGGCCTCAGCCTCCCCGCCCCGGGTCTCTGCGCTGAGGGGCCTCGCACAAGCCCCAGGTCGGCTGACCTTCCTCCCCCCCACCACTGAGTGTCACCCATCAGGAGACCTCCCCTCCCGCAGCCAGTCCACCCCCAACCCCCAGATACTGCAGGCACCCTCTCTGCACCAGGTTCTGATGCCCAGCTGATGCCCGGTGAGCGCCTGAACGAGGTCCACCTCTGCCCTTCAAGGTCGCAGAAGTCTCCAGGAAAAGCCTTGAGATTCTGCCAGTCGCGCTGATTCTCTGAGCACTGGCTGCCCACTCCCTCCTACGGAGGGTGAGCTCATGGCTGGGAGACAGTTGGCTGCGAGGCTTTTGTTCTTGTTTGAATCTGGGCGGGGGGACTTCCCAAGGACAGGCCTGCAGAGGTGAAGGTGAGGGTGCGTGGGCCGAGAGGAGCAGTGTAGCGGTAGCGGCCAGGGAGACACAGGAGACAGGGGGGCAGATCCACCTCCAAACTGCTGCCTCTTCACTTCCACCCACCCCCCCTACAGCCACCGGCCCCGATCTCTCCAGGACCCCCTCCCAAATCCAGCCCCAGCCGAACCTTGCAGCCTCGCCGCCCCCTTCCCATCCAGACTGGCGTTTTCCAGACACGTCACAATCCTGGCTGCACAGAGCCCGCCTTTGCTTGTCCTTTTCCTTCTGCCTGGACCCCCTCCTGCCTTCTCCAGCCATCACAACCCTGGTCCCCTTGGCCACGTGCCACCTCCAGCTCCCACACCCGGCAGAGCTGGCCACGCCCTCCTGAGAGGCCCGGGAGCCCCTTGCTCATCCCCGTGGCCCTCCGTGCTGGACAAGTGGCGCGTGAACCAGATTCTCCGAGGGGGTGGCAGCCGCAGGAGTAGGGGTCTCCCAACCCCACGCAGCCTGGCCTGGGGCGCGCTCCGTCGTCAACACCCGCCGATGGTCCCGTCCTCCTCCTGCCCTGCGGGGGTGGGGCTGGGCTTGCGGGTGGGAGGAGCTGCCCCTAAACTCTAAAATGGGCCAAGAGCCACACGTGAAGTGCGCTGTCTGCAGCCGCAGGCGGACCAGGCCGAGCACGCTGGCCTCTGGTTTTCTCCCGGAGAGCCCTCTCTGGGCCCTCTTGACAGAGCCTCAAGTCCCGGTCAGTGGCCTCTAGAATTGTCTGTCCACCTGCCTCCCCGTTAGGCTGTGAGCCTAACCCTGGCACACAGGAAGTGCTCAGGCCGGTTTGAGGATGGCTGTTCCAGGCATCAGGGTCCCCCCTCCAGGCATCCCCAGTCCCAGTGGGCCTAGCCCTCCAGGGAGATCCAGGCTTCACCCAACAAGCACAACCACTCCCTGGGTGGGACGTCCAGAAAAGATGGGCCTGGGGCTGCCCGGGGGCGCTGAGCAGAGCTGGGTTTGGGCTCCAGGGGCGAGAAAGAAAAAGCTGGTCACTTGGACTCCCTCAGGGTCCACCAGGCCCCGGGCGCCTTTCCTGGGGGCCTCCTCGCACCCAGGGCCAGTCCCCATTTTCCTCTCCCCAACTCCAGCTCCTCCCCTGGGCCCATGCAAGGCTCAGCTGCCTCCTGTCCCAGAAGGAGACAAACCTCTTCCGAGGCCTGCTCCCAGCTGCCCCTACCTCTTGCCAAACCTGCCCAGCTGAGCTTCCAGAAAGAGCGGTCCACACACTCGGATCCACACTGCCTCGCACCCTCTCACTGCCCTTGACATGCAGGGCCGGGCCGCCCTGCTCTGCCCGCCTCTGCTCCCCCAGCACATGGTGGCGGCTGGAGACACCCGTCTGGCACTGGCTTGTCTTGACTTTGCCCCTCTCTGAGCCTCGGTTTCCTCATCTGTAAAATGCGGATGACCGTTGCCACCTCCCTGGGCTCTTGGGAGCCTGTGGGGTGGTGCATCCCTGGGGAGAGGCGGGGCTGGAGTGGCAGGTGGGGTTGTGCATGTGGAAGGGGCAGGCGCAGCATAACCTAGAGGAGGTGAGCGGGGGTGTGCCAGGGAGCCCTGAGCCGGGCCCACATTCTGGGGGACACAGAGCCTCCCTCAGCGCCCCATCGAGGCTCCCGGCAGACATCTACATTGGAGACGTAGGAGGGGCCCGAGAAGCCGCCCTGAGCCCCTCCAGAGGCCTATGCAGGGAGACCACGTGGGGTCAGGAAAGAGGCCCAGGCTAAGAGCCAGGAGACTGGGGTCAGCACCCCATCCCAGTGTAACGATGGGGTGGCGTCTTTAACATGCCTGAACTTCAGTCTCCTCATCTGTGAAACGGGCACATCAGGAGGTGTGCGGTTTACCCGAGGCACGGAGTGTGTGGCACAGACGGAGCTCTAATGTGTGTGTGGAGTGAGACAAGCTAGAATTTCACAAGGATGATCTTAGAAGTACAGGGATAAGCACTTGCATTTTTACGTGTTTCCATATTAGAGGAAGGGACTTCCTGGCGGTCCAGTGGTTAAGACTCCGAGCTTCTGCTGCAGGGGGCGCAGGTTCGATCGTTCGATCCCTGGTTGTTGAACTAAGATCCTGCATGCCATGCAGTGCTGCCAGAAAAAAAAAAAAAAAAAAAAAAGATATTAGAGGGAAAGGCTGGCCTTCCGTTTGCAGAAGATATAAAGCATCTTCACGGAGACCCTGAGTGGCCCTTGAAGGGGTGAGGGCCCAGGTAGTTTGGGTTCCTGCTCGTTAACTGGCTGGTGGTGTGATTTTTGCCCTAGGTACTTTTTACAGGTTAAAAAACAAGGATCTTTTATCATTGCTAAAATATTTACCAAATTATCTCGTGCGTGCCAGGTCATGTGGTAAAAGCTTAGGACCAAGAAATGATTCAGGAACAATCTCTTCTCAGTTTATAGAGGAGACATGTGTAAAACGATATTTTATTTATTTCAAACTTTTACTTTAGCTCCATGTGAGAGGAATACCCACCGTGGAAAATTTGGTGAATGCAGATGAGTCCCCAGAAGAAAATACACGGCGCCTGCCACCCTCCCTTCCAGAGAGAACCACTGGCAGGTGAGCCACTCAGACGTCCCCTTTGTCTTCTCTTCCTGTGGACTACCCTCTGTAACAGTCAGACAGCCCCGATGCGGTCCTTCTCTGCTGCTTACTCGGTGCAAGCCGCCTCTGTGAGCTGCACCTTCCTCATCTCTGAAACAGAGCTTAAAAAGCGTTCCCTCCCCCGTGGGACAGTGTGAAGTCGAGTGCGGCAGTGAACGTGAAGCGGTGTAGCCGGCGGGGCGGCAGGTGCTTGGAAGACAGCGGCTGCTGTGTATCGATGAGCAGAGCATCTGGAGGCTATTAATTTCTCTTTATCGCCAGCCGACGTCACAGCCCAACCTCTTGCTCTCCGGATGCAGAAACCGAGGCCCAGGGAGGAGAGGGTTACAGGAGCCAAGATGAGAACCCAGCCTTTTCCTCTCCTGCCTGGGACCCACCACGGCCGGGCACGGCCTTAGAACGTCTAATCCGACCCCTTCTGGGCTGTGGCCCCTGCAGTAAAAAGTGAAGTTTCTCGAAGGCGCCTGCTTCTCCACGAAGCCTGCCTGTTGGTCTGAGATAGCTGGCGAAGCATTGCTTTTGCATAAATGACAGTGGTTCTCGAGCCCCAATGGGGAGAGCCTAGGGAGGCGGGGCTGCTTCTCTGACGGAGGTTTTAGAACATCTTCCTGGTGTGAGACGATGCTTTGTGAACTTCCACGGAAAGCGCTGGGTGTAAAATCAAACCTATGGAATGATGTTGACTGTGAAACATGCCTATAGAAATTAGCCTGTGGTGGGGTTTTACCACATACACTTTATAATTTGTTAACTTTCAAAATCTCTACAGTCTTATTTTATCTTTTTCTTTCTTTTTATTTTATTTTTTTTAAGTTGCAGCATGCAGGGTCTTAGTTGCAGCACGTGGGATCTAGCTCTCTGACCAGGGATCGAACCCGGGCCCCCTGCATTGGGAGCGTGGAGTCTTAGCCACTGGACCACCAGGGAAGTCCCTTATTTTATCTTCATAATCAGAGTTTTTAAATCTTTACTAAAATAAGGTGGTGCAAGGGAGAGAGTGACAGGTCTGCAGGGAGGTTACACTACCCCCCACTGCCCCGGTTCACACATCCTCCGGGAGCGCCCATCATGAGTGTGAGGGGCTCTTGGGGAGCAGAGGCAGGCACAGTCCCAGTATTCGTGAAGCCTGTGGTTTTAGGGGGGAGACGTGGATCAAATAGTCACACAAAGTAGAGATACGGAAACTGTGACACGCGTCACCAAAACATGTACTGGGCTTGGGGGAAGGGGGTTGGCCTGGTCCAGGAGGCTGAGACCTGAAGGCCGGTGGGAGTTAGTCGGGGAAGGTGGGGAAAGAGTGCCCAGCATAGGGACAGCATGTGCAAAGGTCCTGTGGTGGTGGCGGGAGCAACCGTGGGGAGGGTCCACCAGCACGGCTGGGGCTGAAGAGGGGGTAAATGTGAGCGGTGAGGTCAGCTTTGCAGTTTGCAAAGATCGCACACTGTCTGCAGTGCCAAAGGACGTCTGGGTACCTTGAAAGTACAGCTTCGAAAGGCCAGGAGGGGGGCTTCCCTGGTGGCACAGTGGTTGAGAATCTGCTTGCTAATGCAGGGGACACGGGTTGGAGCTCTGGTCTGGGAAGATCCCACATGCCGCAGAGCAACTAGGCCCGTGAGCCACAACTACTGAGCCTGCGCGTCTGGAGCCTGTGCTCCGCAACAAGAGAGGCCGCGATAGTGCAGAGGCCCGCGCACCGCGATGAAGAGTGGCCCCCGCTTGCCGCAACTAAAGCCCTGGCACAGAAACGAAGACTCAACATAGCCAAAAATAAAAATAAAAATAAAAATAAATAAATAAATAAAATATTTAAAAAGAAAGGCCAGGAGGAAGCCATCTATGAAGTTAAGCCACCCCTCCAGGGATGCAGGCAGGCAGAGGCAAACAAGAGTCCAGCGGCAAGAAGAGGTCTGCGCAGACCCGTGGAGCCCGCAAGCGCTGCTCCCCTGGCGCCCAGGTGGCTGGGGGGCGGCCCAGGGTCTGAAAGGGTGGAAGGAAGGCTCCCTCTTCTCCACCACATCTGCCGCCCAGCAAGGCTTGGGGCAGCCCAGGGAGGGGCTGGACACTGATTTTACACTCCATTCTCAAGCAGCAGGACTTCTGTTTAGAGTGCTGATGGGGAACCCTCCCCGGGCCAGACAGGGCGAGGCTGGGCGAGCTGTGCGTTTGCCTCTGGGAGGGGGCGTGCCCTGCGTGCGGGGGCTGAGAACCAGCTGGACTCTTCAGAATTAGGCTCCACTGCTGACTGCTGTTCTCTCGGTCCACTTCTAACTTATTTGTTTTAATCTTGAGAGCCATTTTTATTGTGGAAAATTTCAAACTTATACACAGTGAACCGTATAGTGATCCCCTATGTACCCATCTCAACACTGGTTATATGCTGCTCTTCCTGTCCCCTCCCCATATTCTTGTTATTTTTATTTTTCCTGGATTCACTTCGAGTGTATCTCAGATATATCAGAACCCATGAAAATACTTCAGCTTGTTCCATGCACATCTTTAGTAGTAAGGTTTTTTTTTTTTTTTTGGAGGCATAATCACAATACCGTCAGATACCTATAAACTTAACAATAACTCCTCAATGTTTTATAATTCCCCAATTACCTCTAAAAATGTCTTCTAATAGTTTGTTCAAATCAGGTTCTGGGAAATTCCCTGGCGGTCCAGTGGTTAGAACTCTGCACTTCCACCGCAGGGGACACGGGTTCGATCCCTGGTCGGGGAACTAAGATTCCAAATCAGGTTCCAAAAGCAACACACTGCACTTGGTAGATGGGTCATTACGTCTCTTTTAGTCTGAAATAGTTCTCCCTTGGTTTGTTTTTCCTACGCGATATATTTGTTGATGACATTGCGTTGTCTCGTAGAACTTTCTGAATTATGGATTTAGAGGACTGTACATTTGTGGTGGTGTTGAACAAGCCCCTCTAGCCCCAGTATTTCCTATAAACTCAGTTTCATCCCAAGCAGTGGTCCTCAATTTTGCCCCCAAGGAACATTTTGCAGTATCCTCTGAAGAGAGTCCCTTAGGAGGCACTGCGCTGGGGATGGGAGCGGGACCAGTAGAGCGGTCTGCATCTAGGGGTCACTCCCAGCATCCACGCATGTGTACTTCCTACATGTCCCATCAGGAGTGGACAGCGCATCCCACTCTTAGCAACATCGCCTTGGACTGGGGGGTCCCGGTGCTGTCAGCACATCACCTGATGATTCCGCAGCCATTTGTAATCATGGTCTAGATCAACCATTTGGGTTGCGGGATGGTGAGACCTATTTTTTTTTTTAGTGTAATGCAATTATGACTTTAATACTTTCTCACATACCGTTTACAAAGGGCTTTCCCATCCAGGACCGAACAACCAAACTCACAGCTATGCTGGGGGCAGGTCCGATAATCTTCCTCTTTTTTTTAAATTAATTTTTATTGGAGTATAGTTAATGTACAGTGTTGTGTTAATTTCTGCTGTACAGCAAAGTGAATCAGTTATACTTATACATATATCCACTCTTGTTTAGATTCTTTTCCCATATAGGTCATTACAGAGTATTAACTAGAGTTCCCTGTGCTACACAGTAGGTTCTTTTTTTAAAAAATTAATTAATTTTTTTTTTTTTTGGCTGCGTTGGGTCTTCGTTGCTGCTCGTGGGCTTTCTCTAGTTGCGGCGAGCGGGGGCTACTCTTGGTTGCGGTGCGCAGGCTTCTCACTGCGGTGGCTTCTCTTGTTGCAGAGCACGGGCTCTAGGCACGTGGGCTTCAGTAGTTGTGGAATGTGGGCTTCAGTAGTTGTGGCTCGTGGGCTCTAGAGCGCAGGCTCAGTAGCTGTGGCGCACGGGCTTAGCTGCTCCGCGGCATGTGCGATCTTCCCGGACCAGGGCTCGAACCCACGTCCCCTGCATTGGCAGGCAGATTCTTAACCACTGCGCCACCAGGGAAGCCCGATACAGTAGGTTCTTATTAGTTATCTATTTTATACATAGTAGTGTGTCTAAGTCAATCCCAGTCTCCCCACTTATCGATAAACTTCTGATAATTTTCTCCAGACAAGGAGGCTGAGATCAGAGAAGGGAAAGGGCACAAGACCCCACAGCTCAATAGGAGCAGCAGGCCAGGCCTGGGCAGGGCCGCCACCCAGAGCTCCGTTCACTGGAGTATGCTGAGCTCATGCAGCTGCAGGGAAGGCAGGAAAGGCCCTGTGATCTTCTTTTAAAAGCTACGAAAGTTCTGAAGGGTTCTCTGCCGTGCATCAGCTGTGTCTAGCATCCCTCTCCAACCTCAGAGCCCTCCGCTCACCCACAAATGGTGGCCCGGCTCACACCCCTTCAGGCCTCCTGCCGCCTCTAGGATGAGACCCAAACCCTCTCAAGCCCCTCCTACGTCTCTCTTCCCATCTTTTCCCACATCACCGTCCCCACCCCAGCCAAACCCAACTGGGACACCGAACTCGGATTCTGATACACTAACAGGAGACTTCTGCTACGGCTTGACCAGCTGATCTCAGTGGGCACTAAGGAGGGGGTTAACCCCTGTCCAGCACCCATGTGTGCAGGCACGTTATTGCTTTTAACACTGGGGAGTGGGTTTCACCTTTCCAGCTTTCACATGAGAAAACCGAGGCTTGGAGGGGGTGACCGGCTTGCCAAAGGGGGCCGGAGCTCATGAGGAGCCGGGCAGGCTGGCCTCAGCCCGGGCTTCTTCCAGGTGGCCCCAGGCAGCCACCTCCCCAGGGCTGGGAAAATGTGGGCCCCAGAAGGTGTGGCGGAGACCTCCACTCCACACGCCGTCGGAGCTCCCTGTGCCGGGCCTTGGTCTCCTGTGCTTTCTGTCATCTGCAGCGCACTGGAGAGCGGTCACTGCCAGGAAGGAAACCACGCTGTTCACGGCCAATCTGCAGAGTGACGGGGTGGAAATGGACCCCAGTATGTTTCTTCCAGATGAACCGCGTAACTCATTCCACAGGAAGGGCCGCATGCACGCCCCTGGAGTGTGTGAAATTGACGACTGCACCGCCTTCCTCCCTCTGCCCTGCCCAGGGACATCACATGGCCTTGCCAAGGCCACCCAGCTGTTCAGGGCAGAGCTGGGCCCTGCATGCTTCACCCTGCACCCCTAGCCTGCTGACTTCCGAGGCCCCTGCGTGGGGTGGGGCTAGGGGGCCTCCAGGCAGGGAAATCTGGGGGCAAGATAAGGAAGAGCCAGCCTTCTAAGGAAGGGGGCTGCCTGGGCTAGGGGGGCTTCACCGCTTTCCTTCAAACTGCTGAAAACTTCAGATGGCCAGAGCTCAGGCAGGCTGCAGAGACCCTCCGAAGTTTATCGAGGAGAGATGAAAGAGGAAATTGTGGTATCTTTATCACCAGACAGCTAGGGCTGAGGGAGGCTTACTGGCTTAGAAAAATAAAATTCATACCATTGTTATAAAGCAGAAACTAACACACCACTGTAAAGCAATTATACTCCAATAAAGATGTTAAAAAAAAAAAAATTCATACCAGCATCAGGTTGAGGGCCTGGCACATTAGTAGGCTCTGAACATGTGTTTGTTGAATGAATGAATGTTTCCAAACCCTATTTTTGCAACCAAGGCCCAGAGACCTCCTTTTCTTCCTAATTAGTAGCTTAATGCCAACATGAAGACACGCTGGCCCCCAAAAGGCCCCAAACTGCTGTCCCTACTTCCACGTGACGGCTCAGTAAGGTCAAGGCGTAGACTCCAAGGTTCCACTGCTCGCCAACCTCGTCCAGGTAACAAAACACCCTCCCAGCGCGATGCCGCCAAGCCTGGGAGAAGCGTTTCTGAGCGGGGGACCCGAGTTCAGCATGAGGACGTGACCCAGAGGCTCAGGTCTCCCCACTTCCTCCCAAGCTCAGGAAGGGGAGGCCCGGTGGGGGAGTGGGCCTGGGGAAGTGAGGAGCCCAGAAGGAGACCACCTGAGACCCTACCAACACCTGCTGGCAGAGAGGCCAGGCTCACCCAGCACCCCCGGTAGGGCCTTACTGGGGGGAGGTGGGGCTGCCAGCGGGACTGAGTGCCAGGCAATTTTAGGCTCCCAAGGCTGGGGCATGGAGACAGGCCCAGGTGAGTGTGAGGGGTGGTGACCAGTGCAGGGCAGCGCCGCTGCTAAGAGCCAGGGCCGGCCACTGCGAGTGTGCCTCCTGAAGGGTCCCCAACCTCTCTGAGTAGTCCTGGGGTCTGCGAGCGATCGCTGCAGGCTGCAGTGGCGCCGGGGGCGCACGCGAGCCCAGAGGGGGAGCCGCTGAGGGGGCTGCTCCCTATCGCTGGCTCGCAGCTTCCGGTGTGTGGGAGGACGCCGTGGTCACACCTGACGTCTGTGACCGGCAGGAACTGGGCCCTGATTAGGGCCACAGGAGGTGCCCCCGGGGCTGGGATGAGAAGAGCTGAGAGCCAGGCCCAGAGGGGCCAGGACGTGCTCGAGGCCCTCGGTGAGCCTGGGGTTTTTGGCACAGAGTCCAGGGCCCCTCTTCGGTAAAGGGAGGAAGCGCCCCGAAGCTGGCCTCCCGGCTGAGCCAGCCCAACACCCTGTGCTGTCGCCCTGGGGCTCGCGGCCTGCGGCCTGCGGCCCCCAGGCCTCCGTGTGCCCTCGAGGGGACCCCAGCCCACGGTGCTGCAGTCAGCCCAGGCCTGCTCACCCCGGCTGGCGGTGCTCCTGGCCGGGCCCCCGGACTTCCCGAGCGAGGGGCCGGAGGGGCCGGGCACGTGGCAGGTCTGCTCTGGCCACGGTGGCGGGTCAGAGCAGGAGGTCCTGGCGCGGGCGGGCCTGGTCTCCTCCACCCGTCCCAGACCCGGGCGCGTCCCAGACCCCGCGCGCTGGCTTGGAGACAGAGAGAAGCGCATGCGTGCCAGGGGAGGGGAGGGGAGGCAGCTACACCTGCCCGCCACCAGTCGGCGGAGAGAGGGACCAGCTCAGGGCCACACGGCTGGCCGAGGTCACTTCGCAGCTTCTCAGCTGGGCAACAAGAAGCGGGGAGGAAGGGGCCCTGCTCAGGTAGGCCGGCCTCTTCCTTCGAGAGGCCCAGCGGTCAGCGTGCCGTCCTCTGCCCCCTCCCCAGTCCCCCTCTGCGACCGAGGCTGGGGTTCAGGGGAGCCAGAGCCTGTTGGGATGGCAGGCCAGAGGGTGGGGCCTCCTCTGTCCCTCCCACACAGGCCTCCCCAGCTCTGGGTCCCCAGGACTGTGACATGAAGTGGCCAGCCCAGTGTGAGCTGCAGCCGGCCACGTGCCTGTCCCCCAGGGAGACAAGTGTTGGCCGGGTCCCAGCTGCCACTTTGCCAGAAGGTCAGGGCCCTCCTGCCACCCTGGCTCCGCTCCGATGGGCACACTTGGTTCTGCTGCTGCCCCAGCTCCCGCCAGGAGGGACAGCATGATCTCGTGAGGGTGACAAGGTAGGACTGAGCAGGCCACCTGATGGCCACGTGACCGTGGTGAGCGCCCAGGGGCACAGGCCTCTGCAGGGCCTGACCCTGAGCCCAGGGCTTTGCTGCCACTGGCTGAAGGGAGGGGAGGGGAGGAAGCGAGGGGCAGCCTGCAGAAGCTGTGATCTTCCTGAGTCACAGGGCTGGGCACGGCAGCTTCCGGGAGGAGTCCTGACGCTCACTCTAGCCCGTGCGGCTGCGCTGTTTCATCTTCACAGCCAGCCCTGATGAGAGGTCCTGTCATGATCTCCACTGACAGCCGAGGACACCGGGGCGTGGACACTAGCCCAGGAGCGCACGGCCAGCGGGTGGCAGAGCCAGGACTCCCCCCCTCCCACCCCCGGCATCCTGACTCAGTCTGGACTCCTGGAGATGACGCCCTTACGATTACGTAACTCACGAGGACTAGAAAGAGACGGCGGGGCAGAGGCAGCTGCTCAACATCTCCCCCCGCCCCCCCCACCCCCAGCACACTTTTCATAGTGGCATTTTGGCCAGATGGAGGCTTTGGGATGGGCTCCACCGTTCACGAGGCGTGAGACCTATGCGGGTGGTTAACTTCCCCCCCGTGTATGCTTTCTCACTCGTAAAGTGGGGCAGTCGTACCTAGCCCACGGCGTTGAGAATGAACACCGAAGACCGTCTGCGAGAACGCCCGGCACGTGCTCAGCTGGTCCTGGTGACGCCGACCCCGCTCGCGTGCCAGGAGCTGCTGTCAGCTCACGGAGGGAACTGTCCCTGAGAAATGCTGTTAACTACTCGCCAGCGACGAAAGGCCAGCGGCGGGCTCCGAAGCAGAGGCTCGGGTGCTGGTCTCCGTGCTGGCAAGAGCCCAGCCTGGGAGGCCGTCCACCAGCTGCTCCTGAGAGAAGCCGGGGCGGGGCCCTCCTCCTCCTCCTCCTCCTCCTCCTCGGCCGCTGTGCAGCCGCCAGCCTCCCAGGCCTGCTCACAGCCACTTCACCCACGGGCCCAGGGCCGCCGGGACGGCGTCTGCAGTGGCAGAAGGGGCAAGCCCGGCACCTTAGGGACACCTAAGCAGGGGCCTTCACGGCCCTTCGCTGTTCACTCGGCTGTGACGCCACAGTTCCTGGGGACAGTAACAGGCCAGGGCCCCGCCTCCAGCCGCTGTGCACAGGGCAGCCCCGTTTCAGTCCAGCTCGACACCCCACCCTGCTTCTGCGGGTGAGGGCACTTGTGAGGCAGCTACGCTCGCAGGTCTTCAAAGAGCCACGACGACAGGTGGGGCCAATGGTCGGCGTGGCCACGAGGCGCACACCCGTGCAAGGAGCTGACGGACGGGAGAGGTCCGGGACGCGGCAGCGGAGGGCACACTCCTGTGACGTCTCCTGTCGCGCCCGCACGCGGGGCCGCCCCGCCAGCCTCCGGTCCTGCCTGAGTGCCTCCGGTAGGGCGGCCGGCTGCCACCACACCGCCCAGCGGGGCGCCGCGGCCAGACCAAGGAAGACGGAGTTCGGCCAGTTCAGCCAGCGAGGATGCAGACGCATCCCGGGATGACGCCCACCCGCTGCTCAGCCACGAGCGAAGGCTCGGGGGGCTTGCTGGGCGCGAGGCGCTGCTTTAAGTGCTCAGCCCTGGGGTTCCCTTTACAGATGTCACCTCCAGTCGGGTTGGGGAAGGATTTCACAGACGACGGGACGGTGTCGAGGCGGCCGCTCAGCTAGCTGGGAAAAGTGAAGCTGACTCCTTCAGCTTTGGTCTTTGTCTGCAAGACGCATGCTCCAGAGATCTGCTCTACCTAACGCGGGAGAATATTTTTTTTACTCTTAAGATGGAGAAGGCATTTAAAAACGTGCCTACACATCCCAGCAACCAGAAAGAAACAGATGGGGAGGACACAATTCGAATCCTCCTGTAGAAACCCACCTCTCCTCCGTGCTGACGAAAAGGCAAGTACTCAGCTTACGGATGGTTGAGAAAAAGGATGTCTAAGCTTTCTGAGGTTGACCGCGGGTAACTGAAACCCTGGAAAGTAAAACCATGGTAAGGGTGGGCGGCGGCTGTACATGAATCTATACATGTGATAAAATGGCACAGAATTATACGTACATATTTTATCAACACGTATTTCCTGAGTTTGATATTGTACAGTAGTTATGGAAGATGTAGACATGGGGCAAACAGTGAAGGGTTCATGAGCCCTCTCTGTAGTATCTTTGAAATTTCCTGTGAATCCGTAATTATTTTGAAATAAACTATTTTTAAAAGTCAAAAAAAAAAAAAAAAAAAAAAGGATGTCTAAGCTCATGCACAGGTCTCAAGGACCTTGTGTCGGTGTGACGTGGGCGACACCACCGCACCGGCAGCAGGCATCCCACGGGCTGGAACTGCCCTTCCGCAGCCATCGTCCAAGGAGACCCATGTTTAAGGACGTCCACAGAAATGCTATTTAGAATACTGAACACGAAAGGAACATTCTAAATGTTGATCCACGGACTTCCCTGGTGGCGCAGTGGTTAATAATCCACCTGCCAATGCAGGGGACACGGGTTCGATCCCCGGTCCGGGAAGATCCCACATGCCGCGTAGCAACTAAGCCCGTGCGCCACAACTACTGAGCCTGTGCCCTAGAGCCCACGAGCCACAACTACTGAAGCCCACGTGCTCTAGGGGCCGCGTGCCTCAACTACTGAAGCCCACATGCCTAGAGCCCGTGCTCCACAACGAGAAGCCACCGCAACAAGAAGCCCGCGCACTGCAACAAAGAGTAGCCCCCGCTCACCACAACTAGAGAAAAGCCCCCGCGCAGCAACGAAGACCCAGCGCAGCCAAAAAAAAAAGTTGATCCACAAGGAACCTGTTAAATTCATATAACAGAATCATACAGCTATAAAAATGACGCAGATCTATCATTACTGACATGAAAAGATGTCTGAGAAAAAAACCTATTTCTGAAGTTACAGAAGGGCAAATATAGTACAACCCTTCAATGTAAACTTCTCTCTCTATATATCCATATATACACTCAGCTGTCTAGAATGGTGTTTTGCACAAATGTTAGAAAGCTACCCTCTCAGGGTGATGGAGGTACAGATGAATTTTCCTTTATACTTCTTTAATAATACATTGATTTCTTTCTTACAATGTACAGTGATCATGTTAATATACATACATTGAATTTTTTTTTTTTTTTTCAGAACAGAAAGATTAAGCTTTGTCTACCACCACAAGACAAAAATGGTGTGTTCTTTGCAAGGTTCAGGCAGTAGTTCCTAGGGGTGGGGATGGGGGGGTGTGGACTCTTCTCTCAGCAGGCCCCACCCATTTTCTTCTCCAGCAAAGCAGACGCCAGCACTTTCTGCAACGCGTATAGGAAGAGCTAAATAACCTTCTTCTGGGATGATGTGACCTGGGCACACATAATTAAGAGGAGGCTGGGGTTCTTTATAAAAGAATCTTTGCTACGATAAATAAAGACAACCAACTTTTTTTTAGATCTTTTATTTGGTGTTAACTCCACAAGAAAACAAAAAACCAGTTACTCTGGTGTACGCGAAATCAGAACAATACAACCACGGGGAAAAAAATAGCCCAGGAATGGAAAACTGATACTTCAGTGCTATGGATATGCAATGCGCTTCATACCACAGTGCGTTTCAGCGTTTTGCCAACTTTTTAAAAAATGCTTTTTCTTTGTGATCATCCATTTACAAAACTGAAAACCACAGTTTCAGCTCTGTCGCTGAAAGCCTCTGGGCTTCAGCCAGTTAGCTATGAAAACAAATAAATACATAATCTGTTAATCCCCTTGCCCGCTTATAATCCATTCCCATTCCCCCGTGGAAGGTGCAATGTCTTCCCACTAGCGTGTAAGGAAGTCTACACCTTGACCACCTGGAGCCCTTTCGTGATAAAAAGCAGCTGTCCAAAATCAACTGAGCTAAAGGTTGTGTCTGAAATATATTTATTTGGTCTCGGCTACATAAGCAACGATCTCTAGGATGATCGTCACTGTAGTGATTTTAGGAATTTACAACTTCCAATTCTTTTTTGCCTTTGATGTTAAATTATATTTCAGTGCAGATGCTAATCAATTTTTAGGAAGCTCTGGAAGAAAGAAAAATACATATAACCTTATAAAGTCTGTAAATAAATAACAGCAACATAAAACCTTACACGCGCACACACGCACACACACACAAACCCACTTTAAAGTGTCAAAGATGTGCTGTATAAAAACAAACCCTGACATGTGGTGAGACCAAACCCAACGGCCCATCAGGTTTCCCACAGTGAGGACAGACAGCGCCGGGGATGACTCCACAGCCCTGGATGGAGTTGTCTGTGTCATCAATTAAGAAAAAGGCAACAAAACCCAATGCTCGAAGCAAATCATGTATTTCTCAGCCAGTTCAGCTCCCAGCTAGTAAATTATGTGTTTACTGCCTGCCAAAATAGTGGTGAAGGTGTCTCACCCATATTAGACTTCCTGATGTTAGACATGCTAAATTGATGTCACACATTGTTTTTTTTAAAAAAAAAACAAACAAACAATGAGTTGGTTAAAAAAGAAAAACTATTTTAAACGTTTAGGTTTTGCAAATGTTGCTCCTTCTAACTTCAACCTGTTGCATGGCAGTGTGAAAGCTCAAGGAAGCGACCGTCACGAATGGACGGGACTGGATGAGAGGGACTGACCCCTGGGTTCCCAAGTGACACGGGAAAGCGGGTCCCATGAAGCAATCACACAGGTATGGGAGAAATCAGTACTCTACCCTCCGACCCGCCACACACAGAACTTGCCCAGAACATTCTCTCAAACACAAAATGAGATCTAAGCTATACTAAGTCACAGCCACAACAGCAGCCAGCTGTAGCAGCCAAGGTCTCTTTGGGGTGCTGGGATGGCCTTTATTGCGTGCCAAACGTTTACAGTCTCAAGTTCTGGGGGCTTCGATTCAGTATCGGTCACCAGAAAAATCTCATCTGCAACTAAGGTCCTCATCGAGTACTGTAAGACTCACCGCAAATAACCCTGAGCGGTGCCTGGGGGAAATGTAACTGCAGCGTTAAGAGCAGGTCGGGGGTGCGCTCTCACCCCGCTTGGCCTCAAACGCTACCCCGTACCTCAAAGCCTTGGCTGCCTCAGGTGGCAAGAAAGTCACAAACCATGGTATTGTCCGTGATACTCTAGGGGGAAAATCCTAAGAGAGAAAACACAGTATTTTGTAAGTCTCTAAAAGCACACCCTTGTGGTTCCTACTTTAAATGTACATGAGATTTTACTGAATGAAGACCGGGGATGAGTCACCCGTGCTGCCCTCTTGCCTTCAGAAAGGCACTGATCCACCGCAGGGTAAGTATTCATATCCCAGTTCTTAGAGGACAAAGCCTAAATGTTCCAAAGCTAAAGTCTCTGGATAGCGGAGGTGGTTGCTGACACTGCGACGCTAGTAAGGTGACAGTGATGTGACTGCAGCTGGGAGGAAGGCGCTGCAGTGAAGGTGCAACAGGCAGTGATGCTTCTAAGACGAGCACATGCACACCCATTCTTGGTAGGACAACACATCTAGTCTATTTCAAATAGCCAAGAATTTAACAGCTTGAAAAAAAAAAATCTTCAACAGGATAGCTGTCCTCAACTCTAAAATAAGCAAGAAGAGAAAGATAATTACTGATCTGAACCAGTTAATTGAAGAAGAAACCTTAGAAACCTAAGTTGTTGTTTTAGATGAACAGGCCTCACAAAAGGGTACTTTTCGCTCACATATCAATTTTTAAAAATAATTTGTACTACTCTGCAGGTTTAGAGATGAGTTCGAGAAAAGAGCTCCTCCTCCCTGGGCTCCACCCACGCGCCTCCACCTTCCGAGCCCGTGTCCTCCGAGGCGGAGCTGGCACTGGAGTACATCTTTCTGCGGAAGCCGTTTGATTTTGCTCCAGAATTTCTCTCTCCTGTGCACCTTGCTTCATAAACAGAAGACACCTAAGATGAAAGGAACAATTTTCAACAGGTCAAAAGCCAGATATTTTTTCAAAAGGGCTATGTGAGACACTCTATGTATGCAGAGATTAAGAAACAAATTGTTGATGTTTTCCAGTGGAGAGTTACAAAAATCTAAAGAGTTTTCCTGTTTGAAAGCAAAACAAACAAGCTTTCCTCCCTGATCTATACACGATCTCAAACCCTAATTCTCCATGTTCAGCCCCTTGGACAAAACGCTGCCGACGTCAGGGCTGGGTGGAAACGAGTCTTTGAGCGGGGGCTCCACCGGGAGGACGGCACGGCCTCGCCCTGCTGGGGCTCACGTTCCAGGGGAGAGGGCAGCAAGCAGCCCGACCAGCACAGCTTCCTGGCTTCCTGCTGCGCTGACCAGCTGGGGATGCGGCCGACGGGGCTCTCCAGGTAGGAGCGGGGCGGGGGGGGGGGCGGGGTGGTTCTTCTGAGGAGGGGCATCCTCGCCCAAAGGCCAAGAAGCAAGCTGCGCCACAGAAACAGCCGGAGCTGGCTTGGGACTTCGGGGCTGTGCTTCTGAATTGGGGGTCCATAGGCATATGGTACCTTTTGGGGATACTTCTGGCTGTGTGGGACTCTCCCCCACCCACAAGATGGTTAGCATCTCTGGCCCTCAGGACACCAAGTGCAAGTGGCAGTCCCTCCCCAGTCATAATACCTGGTGGTGCTTCCCTGCACAGTAATTAGCAACGTCACCCTCCCCGCAGCAGTGACCAGGAATTCTTCCCCCTCCCCAAAGTGACGAGCAACGCCTCCCTAGTCACCCACAGTGAATAACAGTAAATAACAGTAAATCCCCCAAGTGAATCCCCACAGTGAATAACAGTAAATCCCCCAAGCAGCCGCCCCCACCCCCCCCCCACCATTTCCAGATGGCAGTACTGTCCCTGCTTGAGAGCCCCGGAGGAAGGAGGACAGAAAGACCACCACACTCCTGCGGGGGGTGGGGCAGAGGACGCGGGATCAGAGAGGCAGGCGAGGGCAAACACACACGGCCTGGCAGGGAGTGCGCGAGGGCGAGAGGCCATGGCGCTCGGCAGCGGGAGTCAGACTCAGGGCTGAGGGTCATGGCTCAGGTATGCACTTAGGCTGTGGCTGTGCAGATACACGTTCTGAATCTTTACGGGCCTTTAGTTTTCTCTTCCGCAAAATAACAGCACCTACCTCCCGGGGCGGCTGTGAGACTAAACGAAGTAACCCTCGCGAGGCTGTCCTGCCTCACGGTGTGGGGAGAAGACTGGGGAGGGAAAGGTGGAAGCAGGAAGGCCAAGGCGAAGCCCACGGCGAAGCCCACGGCAAACCCCACGGCAGCGGTCCGCAGGGGGTGGTGATGCGGAGGAAGCGTGAATGATGGAGCCGGCTGAGAGGTGGGTGGTCAGGACGGGCACACAGACTGCGTGTGTAGGTGAGAGAAAGAGGAACGAAGAACGAGTTCTGGGTCTGGGGACTGACGCTGGGGGGGTGGAACATCCACGGAGATGGAGAGACGCTGGGGGACGCCCCCAAACGTCTGCCTTGATGGGTTCGGTCTGACAGGTCCACGGACACCAAGACCACAGGGCGCTTTGGGAGCAATTTCTCACGAGACTTCAACTGACAATGACAATCACACTGAGAAGCCACAGAAGCTCCCTTCGACTCATTCACCTGCCTGCCTCCCCGGGCGAGGCACAGGCCCTGTCCCTGCCCCCGGGAGCTCACAGGCCGGTTGCGGGGCGGGCGAGCAGAAAGTGCAGTCGGCTGAGGGGCAGGAATGAGCACCGGAAGGGCTCCCTTGTGGTGAACACTTTGATGGGGAAAAGGGCGCCCACCCAAGGAGTTTAAGGGGAGTGACAGGGTCAGATCTGCATGGAGAAACTCCCTCTGGCGGCAGTGTGACGGACAGACTGTACGGAGAGAGGGAAGCCTTGGCAGTAAGTGGGAGGTGATGCAGACCAAAGGGCCACAGACGAGAAAGGCCACATCCACAGAGCTTGGTGACGGGGAAAGGCAGTCACAGGGCTCCCAGACTTTGGGGGTTGTGGTGGCCATTTGTAAGTTAATAATAAGGAGGAGGACAGTCCACTTACCCTATTAAAATCTAACAGACGCTCTTCATTACTGGGCATTTCTTTAACATCTGGATATTCTTCTATACCATTCTCTCCCTTGGCATTTGTATAACATTCTTAATCATTTTGAATGGAGAAGGGAAAAGAGGGAAAGGGGGGGAAATTTCATTAGGACACAGTTAAACGGAACATACATTCTTGTTTCATTTTTCAATGAAAAGTCAGATCAATTAGGTCTACAGCCCTTTGGAGATTTTAAGAAGTCACTAAAAGCAGACATGTTCAGCATCAGCCGGATAGGTGTGTACGAGGAAAATGTTAGGCCAATTTAAAAACTCTTCTAACAAATTGTTCATAGAGTTAAAACAAAAAAACAAAAAACAAAAACACAGGCCAGCATAATCATACATTCTTGTTATCCCACCACGAGACACTCATTCAACAAATACGTACTCACACCTCTAAGCGACAGGCCCTGGGAACACAGGATAAAAAGACCAGCCAGGTCCGAGCTCTCAAGCGCGTACGTGGCGTGGAGGGGGACAGATGATGCACCACGCGTATGTTCACAGAACGAGTGAGCAAAGGGATCTCAGACAAGAGGGGGCGCAACGGAGAAGACAAAGCAGGGCAACATCCTCTGTTCTTCCTCAGCTCAGCAGCAAACTAAGCCACCTGTGGAACAGGGCGGAGGAAGGGGGCTAGCGTTCCGACTGGGTACGCGGCTCTCGGGAGGGGACAGGACTGTGAGCTGGAATTGGAAGGAAGCAGGTAGATCACTTAGTCTGATGCTCCTCAGCCCTGCCTTCGCATTCAAACCACCTGGGGAGCTTTAAGAAAAGTCTGGAAGCCCAGGCCCGCACCTGAGATTCTGACTGACTTGGTCTGGGTATGAGCACTTTCTGAGAAGCTCCCAGGTGAGTCTGGAGCACAGCCAGGGCCGACGCCCACCGGCCTTAACCTAGACCGGCCCCCCAATCACCTTAACTCCATGGAAAGGGTGTCAGCATTCCAGCAGTTACTGCGAGGTGCTTGATGAGCTGGCACGCCACCCCACGCATCACAGCAGCGGCAGGGCCAGCTCGATGACCATGGGCCCTCCTGCCATCATCGCGGGCGGGCAGGCCTGGGCCCTGCTTGGCCTCCCACAAAAGGCTGTACTCTCCGTGACCTTTAGTTCTGACAGCCTCAGGCCCTCACACTTACTAGTGTAGGTTCATGAAAAAACCCAGGCTCTGGGATTAGACAGACGTCAGTTGATTCCTCATGATGCTACTTACTTGTGATGTAACTTGGAGCAAATTATTGAACCTCTTGGAGCCCCAGTTCTCTCATCTCTAAAACAGGATCACCATTGGCCCTCACAGATTTCTGTGCAAGTTCAGAGATCACCTGTGTGCAGCCTCAAGTTCGGGCTGGCACACTAACACCTTCCACAGCCGCTACTAACGAAAGCCCTGGGCTTGGGGCCGGCCCGCCGCAGGACAGCTGGGGAGGACGCCCTGCTCTCCCATGAGGCAGGGGACCCCTCACCCTCACCCATTCTGGGCCGTCATCTTTTTCTCAGCTCGCCTACCAAGCTCTCATCATCCCCGCGCCCCACCGCGTTTGGTCACCACTCGTACGAGGTGGGGAAGGTAACCATTTCCTTGGCTCGGATATGCCCACAGATGGAGCGGATCCCCCCCACTATTACCTATACTGTTTCCCTGCAGGGCTCTCGCTTTAAGACTCAAATAACACAAACACTTTTCTAAGTGAGCTTTCCAAATGTTCTGAATCCAGTGTATGACCTCTGGAGATGGACGCGTGGGACAGACGTGTGGGACAGACTGTGGCACACAGTCTGCAAGGCCCTTGTGGTCGGACTCCCTGCTGCCCACCTGACCTGCCCCTCCCCCGCCAGCCCCACGTGCCAGGCACACAGGGGCCACAGCGCGTGCACTCCTGCTCCTGCCTGGACCTTGCCCCAGCCGTCAGGCGCTTGTGTCCTGATTCCCTCAGGTCCTGCTCAGAGGTGAGCTGATGAGGAGGGCATGGACGACGGCTCTGCGTCCCCAGCCCCTAGAACAGTGCCTGGCATGAGGCAAGCGTGCACGAAATATGTGCGGAGTGGGTGTGTGTGTGGGCACACAGCAGGGCGGGGGCTGGGCCTTCGTGCCGACGGGCCCCTCGCTGCCCCTGCTCCGGGGCCACACTGCCTCCTCCTCCTTTGGGGCCTCCATCTCCTGACTCACAGGAAAAAGGGACAATCCTCCTTGCCCTCCTTCCCAGGGAGGCTGGAGCTCCCAGGTCAGACTCAGAGCTGCACAGGCTTCTCAGTAATCATCAGCGACGTCAGAGGCTTCAGGAGCGGGGACGAGCGTCGGCAGTCACGGCTGCTGAGTGGGTGAGAAGGCCGCCTGCTTCCCGGCTAAGCTTCTCCTGAGACTATGCCCCCACCCCACAGGCTGAAAGCACCACACTTCATGACGGCAACCGTGCAAGGATTTAACTCACGGTCGTTGAGTTCAAGGTCATTCGAAAACCTGGTCACCACACTTATCCACTGAGAGTTTCCCTGCACGCCACTCCACAATTTATAAAAAGCTGAATGGACTGATGACCACATACAGCACCTACAAGGCACTGTACAGATAACCACGGACCTGGAGCTGAGAGCTGAAGCGCATTCCTCACTAACAACAGAAAACCGGACGGAGGCTGCGGAGACAGCCCGCGACACAGTGACGGAGCACCAACTCAGTGTGCTCGGAAGTCACCCCAAGCCGTCCCCCACCCCGGCCCTGCCTGCTCTGCCACCGCGTCCCTCCTTCCCTCTGGGTCCTTCCTGCGTGTGGGTGTCCTCTTGTTGCACTGCTCCAGGGTCCCCGGCCCTCCCCACCTGCACTCCCATTAACTGCAGTTGGGACTCACTCAGCCAGTGCACCGGACTGGACTGAGGTCAAGGTCCGGTTTGCACTCCTATCACCCTGGTGTCTCCGGGGCACCAAGTGCAGACAGCTGCTGTGGACAGCAAGCTTCTGGATTCAAGCCTGAGCTGCATGACTAGTGCCTGATTCTGGGCATTCAACCGGAGACTTAGCTTCCTCATCTGAAAACCAGGCTTTCACGGGGTTTGTATAAAAGACTGAAAGCACCTCGTAAATCATGAAGAGCAACCCAAATACTAGCTAATGATGGAGGAACAGGCCTTTAATAAATGCTGTTATATAAAAAAGATGCTGAAAATAAAGACTCTGCCCTACGCTCCCCTTATGACCCTTTGGGAAGGAGGAAGGCAGGGCTGGGGAAGCCGTTTCTTGTGCCCACAGAACAGAGAGAAGCAAACAATCCCAGCCTTCCCCCCAGTCGGCTGAGGCCAGGCTGCGAGGGCAGGCCAGCGCAGGCGTCTGGAGCCCCCAGCGTGTGCAAGGCCCCGCGGGCAGTCAGGAACGTCACTGCTCCAGGTTAACTACACATGAGCTGGGGAGACGACACACACGCGAACATGCAAATACTAAGGAGACTGACCTGCCCCCAGGGCTCTGACCGGAGAGACCGTTGATGAAGTGCTGCAGCTGACAGCCCAGGGGACCACGGCGGTCTGCACAAGCTCAGAGTCTTGAGCTGACCACTCGGTCTGCCTCCTTAGTTCTCACTTCTCCCAACATTTCAGATCAGGATCTTTTTATAGCTTCTGAGTATGTCCACCTGGGAGGCTCACAGACTAAAATCATCTTCACCAAATCTGCTACTGCTCCGATGTCCCTCTCTACCCGGTCTCCCCTAACTCCCTCCTGCTGTTCACTACTCACAGAAAGTCACTCAGCAAACTCCGGCATCCTCCACAAAACCTCTCGATGCTGTTCTCTATGCCCCCACGAGTGCCTCAGTCCAGGCCTTTATCCTGTCACACCCAGATCACTGCAAGAGCCTAAGAACCCCAGCAGGGGCTCTTCAGTTTTTCAATTCCTTCCCCACTCCGTTCTGCTGCTAGAACTGTTTTAAAAAACACACCTGACCTGATACCCTCCAACGTGAACTCCTTTAAGTGGCCCTCTCCTCCTGCCTGTTCAACTCCGCCTAACTCAGCGGAGCTCCCGAACCTCCGCGCCAACTCACCGCCCCATCCCCGCCCCCCGCCTCTCTCCAGCCTCAGCTACGACCCAGCTGGGCCCAGTGGGTCCCTGTCCCCCGGCCCGACTTGCTGCAGACCCTCGGGCTTGGCTCAGGCCGCTCCTGTCACGGGGACTACCTCTCCCCAGCCCTCCCACCGGGGCCCTTCCTGCAGCCCCCCCCCAGCCGAGGACTCCCCGCTCCACCTCGCACGGGGAGCAGGCACGGAGCCGTCAGGGCCGGTGCTGCCCCTGTGCATTTCCACGCCCCGCCCCGCCAGGCTGTGATGGGCGTTAGAGCAGGGTCCAGTCCTCGTGCATCTCTGCGCCCCCAGTGCCTGACAAACGCTGGCCACACAGAATGTTTTTGGACTGATTTTTACAGCAAAAGAATTTACTGCTCTTAATGAATTAGAAGTCTGAGTGGATGAATGAATGACCTAATGCAGGTCTTCTTACCTTCACATTCTGAGGCAGGAAAAAGAGGAGAGTACAAGGCTTTTTCCCACCAGGTCTGTTTTTCTTGACTTCTATTTATTCCTTGTACATCAGTGTTCAATACAGGAAACTGTTTAGATTAAACCAAATATAGACAAAGTTCACAAACTTCCAAAATAAAGGGGAAAAAATTCAAGCGTTATTAACTGGGGACTACAAACCCAGGATTTTTTAACTGGTGAGGGTTTTTTTGGTTTTTTGTTTTTACCGTTCTCGACAAAGTGAATACAAAAAGCCAACGTGTTCATAGCATATAAAGGAAGTTTTTCTTAAAAAGCACTTATATTGGAAATGGAATAAAAAGTCTTTTTAAAAAACACAACAAAACTCTGACAAGGCAAAAACATAAGGAAACAGCCTCAAATAAGGCAAATTTTTAGATTCTGGAAGTACAGAGATAACAGGGTGGCTCGTGTGAGGTGCTCGAGAGAAAGTAAGGAGGACCCTCTTCTCCTTCACACACTCAGGCAGGAGGGCGTCAAAGAAGAAATGGGACAGAGGAAGTTTTATAGGCAAAGTTACCAACCTAATGTCTTTATAACAATTATCTGCTTCGATGAGAACCAGAAGGAAGTTGAGACTAAAACCAAGTAATAAAACTGATAGTAATTCAAATTCAAAACAGGAAACAGACATCGAAATGAGAGGAGGGCAGGACTCCTGAGACCAGGAGTGACCCCGTACTCTGTGCACACCCACGGCCCTGGCAGAGGGGAAGGCGCCCACGCCCACCCTCCGCTGGTGGAGCGCTCACGTCCCAGCTGGACGCGCCCACCTGCCTGGGCAGCAAGGACTAGATGCAGTGTGGCTGTCATGCGTGATCAAGGAGCGTCCTCGTGAGCGGTCGTCAGGAGGCGTGGCCGGGGCAGCCATCCCGGGGACATCCTGGTGTGCTGGGGGTCTTCCCTGCTGCTTCCTCACTGTGCCTGACAACAGGCCCTCCCAGGGTAAGTAAGGCCTGCTTTGGGCATCTCTGTAACTCCCATCACCCATCCCAGTCTCAACAAGTGCCTGCCCGATGCATACGACCTGTAAACACTGCATACACCTTTGTTTTAGAAGACATTTCATTACATGTTCAAGTTTAAAACCTGAACTGTTTTAGCAACTGATGATCTTCAATTCTCTAATAGGATTTTGTTACTCTCCTAAACAAAGTAAATTATTTTACTTTATCAAAAACTTTTTGATTCAGTAATGTGTGATTTTTATTACTTACTAAATGGGAAATGTATTTCAAATTCTGATTTTCATTTAACTTTTCAGAAATACCCCTCAATTAGAAACTGAAGAATTTCTGCTGTCTATCCAGAGCGGTCAGTTAACCTTCACCGTTTTCTCGTGCAGAGTATTCTAATGATAAAAATTAGTAAACCTATTAGATAAACAGATACCAAGGGCAACAGCGACAACAAGGCCAGGGTTAACGCAAATGAAGCCAGCAACATGTCAGGTCTGCAGTTAATGCAAGGTTGATTCCTGCATCTGGCACATAATTCACAGCACTATAAGACCCTTCTGGAAAGGCTCTGCCTTCTCTCCAAGGCATACCTATCTGCAAACAGATTACTTGGTGCTATCCAGGAGGAGCAAGGATGGCTCCCTGGACAGAAGTCTCCCTATCATCCCCAAGGCACTATCAAAGAGAGATGGATTTGAAGGTAACAAGTTCCTTTTTGAGAAAGAAAGTGTCTGGGGCAGGCTGTGGAAGGATCAGTGTTTTATTCATGTGAGTGCAGTCAGACTGCTTATCTTTAATCCTTTCTTGAGATTGTGTGAGTGAGGTAAAGAGTAAGAAAGGGGAGAGAATTCACTGGGACAGACAGGATGCGGTGGGGGAAGGCAGGCTGGAGGGGCCAAGGTGTAGCCGGGGGGCTGGGTCAGCATGAACAGGAGGAGGTGAGATACAGGCAGAACCAGACGGTGAGCGCAAGGGCAGCAAGCCCATCTTACTGATCTTCACACCTCCAGGAACAGGGCCTGGCACAAAGTAGATACTCCATGTCTGCTGGCCTCAAGAAAAGGTTCCCCCTGGCCAAAGTCCCTGATTATCTAGCACACCACTTTCTCTCTCCCTCCCCTGCTGAAATCACTGTTAGATCATGCCGTTTCTGGCACAGTTTTAGGATATTTTCTGCATTCTCCATTTGAATGTCAATTCCAACAGCAAGGACTATTTTTCCTGTTTCATGTTACACCGAATACATGGTTGGTCAATGAATATGCGTTATGACATCTTTCCACTTAGCTATTTCCAACTTCTAGGCTGCAAAAGATAACCAGGCTTTGCTTAAATAATGTCTGTTTAATGTATTAATTCAACTTCTGACTTGGTTGAGAACGAAAAGAATGAAGAAAGAATGGAAGAAATGGAAAACGGAACAGAACGCAAGCTTGGATGATCCAGGCACACCTCTGCCTTAGCAGTGCTCTCCCGCTCCCTCCGGGTAGCTTCTTGGCTCACGTGCCACCTGGAAGCCTTTCTTCACTTGTACCTTGGCAAGGAAGCCTGCCCTGACTCCGCATTTATCATGGCAAACTCCTCCAAGCACTCCCATCCCACCACATCCCTTATCCGGCTCTTCTTTTCCACAGCATTGGGATTCTAACATACTGTGTAACTTCATATTGTTGATTGAATATACCTCCACAAACGCAGGGGTCTTTGTCTATTCCTTTATACCTAGCACCTAGAATAGCGCCCAGACATAGTAGGCTCTTAATAAATATTTAATGTATGAATGAAACAGTAAAAAAAAAAAAAAAAAAAAAAGAGAGAGAAGAACATGAACTTGATCCAGAAAGGCTTATCAGAAACGTCTTTAGCCACAGATGTAATACTCAGTAATTTTTTAGAAGGTGAAAGTTAGGTTAAGGCTCACTGCTTTAAATTCTCACTAGATAGTCCTAGTTCTGGTGAAGAGAAAGCGGAGTTCTGCTCTGGGAATAGAGCACTGAATAGTGCCCTCTGACACAGTCAGCTCTCAGTTATTTGCATCACAGAAGGAAAAGAAAGCCTCCTGTAGTAAGCCTTGTTCTTTGGAAGAGGAGAGAGGAAATGTAAATGAAGAGATACCCTGTGCAACAGAGACCAGCAAGGGACGCTGCTGTCCTAAGTTTTCCTTTACTGACGGGAAGCGCCCCGTTCTGGAAGGAACTTGGGCTCTGCCCTTACACTGGGGTCTGGGGCAGGCATCCCACCCTCTGGGCCTACGTGTCCGCAGCCGCCACGGGGGGAATACGCCCACGGCGGCAAGTCACTACGGGCATTCAGTAGGGTAATGGTGGCACAGCTGTGGGCACAGAGCCAGCACAGGGGGGCTGGGCCAGAGCACCCTCCGCTCATCCGAGCATTCCGACTCCCCTGGCACACTCCTGGCGGGAGGCCTCCTCTCCGGGCCTGGACTAGGAATTCCCAGAGACAGGGCGGGGCCTTCTACTGCTTCTCTGTGCCTTAAAGTGCACGACATGGAGGCAGCAATCAAGCAAGTGACACAGACAACGCTCTTGCCACCAACTCATGCACAAATAATGGGCACCCTGGCACACTCTGCTCCTCACCTTTTCGCTCCTACTTCAGCAGCCACTACCTAAATGTTGGCAGCTCCCCTGCACACGTGAGAAACTTCAAGCCTCTCTACCTTTGTGCGCGCTGTTGCTTCTGTCTGGAGCGTCCTGCCTCCTCCTTTCTGCCCTGGATGCTCAGGTGCGTGCAAAAGCCCTCCTCAACTCTCACGGGCCGGGTCGGTTCTCCTCCGGGACCCCACGGCACCCTATGCTCACCCTCCCCAAGCCACCCAAACAGCCTAAAAGATAAGGACCTGGCTAGGAAATTTTGGTACATCCATACAATGCAATAATACGCAGAAAATGAAAAAGGAAGGGTGATTATAATAAAGTGTCATCTCAGTTAAAAAAAAAAAAAAGTAGGGCTTCCCTGGTGGCGCAGTGGTTGAGAATCTGCCTGCCAATGCCGGGGACACAGGTTCGAGCCCTGGTCTGGGAAGATCCCACATGCCGCGGAGCAACTAGGCCCGTGAGCCACAATTACTGAGCCTGCGCGTCTGGAGCCTGTGCTCCACAACAAGAGAGGCCGCGACAGTGAGAGGCCCACGCATCGTGATGAAGAGTGGCCCCCGCTTGCCGCAACTAGAGAAAGCCCTCGCACAGAAACGAAGGCCCAACACAGCCAAAATAAATAAATAAATAAAAAAGTAGGAGGAAACATACGTGAACAGGTATTTGCTTCTCCAAGCACACAGTCTCCTCGGAGGATACGCAGCGGGCCTCACACTCACGGCTGCCGCTGGGGAGGGACCCATGCACTGTGTACATACCCTCCTGTAACTCCTGAATTGGAACCCCGGAGTGAATTACCTACGTCAAGGAAAAGAAGTGATCTGTTTGCCAACTGGTCTTCAGGACTAGACTGAACTCTCCCAGGGCAAGGACAGTGTCTTGTTCATCCAGGTCACTTACCTTAGCGATGGGCACAGAACATGTAAATGTTTAATAAATGTTTGCTGAATTGAACTCAACTAAATTTTTGAAAAGGATCATAATTCATGTTCCTGGGTACCAATTCTATTAGGAATCCTACCTTCTAGACCACTTGCTCTGAAACAGATTGGCAGCTAGTGACTTTTAAAACAGAGCTTTGCCCTCTGTAAAGACTGCCCTCCCTCAGGAAAGGAGGGGAAGAAGACCCTGGCAGGAGCTCCCCAAGACTGACAGGCAGTGTGAGAGAGTGAAAAGGCACAGATCTGGCCCCAGCCTGTCCTTTCAGGCCACGCTCAACCTTTCTGTACCTCAGATGTGAGCTCTGAAGTGAGCTCCCCCCCGGCTCTGAACTGTAAGCGATGCTGCTGAGAGAGCGGGGCTGTGAGGACCGATGACAGCTAGGACATCGGACAACCCCCGTGTCCTCTGAGGACTTTACTGGCAGCCAAGACCTTTCAGGACAACGCAGAATTCTGGTAACACATAAATACATCAACATGCTAGAAAGCTAAGGAATATGGTAATGGTATGATGCAGAATCTCGCTCCTTTCCTCTTTTTCTTTCTTCCCAATCTGGAACCAGGTGAAATACAAAGTACATAAAGGAATTTTTAAGGAAGAAAAGTGGGGCAATAAACAAACAGATAAAGCTTAACAACATTATTTTTTGTTGTTGTTCTGAGCAGTTCAGATTTCAGCGTTTCAGTGGGGTTCAACTCATGTCTAAACATCCCCAGGCCAGCTCATGGGAGCACTGATTCTCGAGTTGCCTCTGGGGCTTCCGACCATCACATGCACTCAGGTCCACACCTCAGCACCTAGCCGACAAATGAGTAAGGCATGACCTGTATCCATAAGGAGCTTATAATCTAATGAAGAAAGTACATCAATGACTCATGAAAAAGGGCAAATGCAATTAAAAGAAGAGGCATAGAGCACATGAAAATTAAAAGAAGGGAGAAATGATTTCTGATGCAGGTGGGGATGCAGCAGGGGAGAGAAGAGGAATGAGGGATGCATCAGTGGGGGACATGGGAGCTTGAGGGAGCCTCATGGTACCAGTGAGACTGAGCCATGTGAAGGGTGGTCAGAGTGTGCGGGGGGACAGATGGGAGGAAGGGCGACACAGCTGCTCTCCAGCCACAGGTGGCCTGACTTCTAAACACCTCCAACTGTCTTCTTAAAAGCTGCCCCTGGAAAAAGGCCAGGCACTGCTGTATCAAATAATGGCTGCAAATGGGCAGAGCACTGTGCTTTTTTTGTGAAACAGGTTATTGCCTTAAGTGTTATCTCTTGTATACTCACTCAGTTTAGGAATAGTCAAATGGTACAATGACGCCCATTAACAAAGCTATTACTGTTAACCTCATTTGATAGGTTGCCCCATATCATTCATGTAACCTCAGGAATACGTACTTCGTATAAAGCAAAGTCCACCTGTATGGGTTCTGTAGAAGCTATTTTGTTGCATTTGGATTGTGGCTTAATTTTTACATGTACCACGATAAATTTTAGAGAATTCTATAGAGATGTAATTTATTTTACATGTAAAACATAAGTTTCAATAAGCTAATCAGTGTTTCAGAGACAATTAGACAGGCTTCCTATGTAAAGAAACCCTTTGCTGCCACTTCTGAAGAGCAAAGGACCTTTTGAAGAGTAAACAGCGACTTCTGGATTCATCAATTTTTGAAAGCTGGAGCACTTACATGCCAGGCTTTGCTTTAAGCACAGTACGTGCACATTAAGACAACACAGAAACATCTCATATCCTGATTTATTTAAAAATATCTTTGCAGAGAATGTCTACTGTCTAGTTCAAATTTATGAATATCAAATCCACGTTAAGTCCTTCTGTAAAAATCATCAGAATGTTAAGTTTTAAGACATTTAAACTAAATTTCCAATAATTTAACCCTATCTTTCACTGTCTGAAATGACTGTTCTTTAGAATGAAAGTCTGATCAAATGCTTTTACCAAATACCAATACACACTGACACATACCTCTTCCAGCTGTCCTGAAGAAACTGGATTATCTTCGTAAGCAGGGAACTGACAACCTGCTTTGCAACTGCAAAAATTATTAATTTCTTCTTCACATTGTGCCATTATTTTACAATTTGCTTCTGAGCTTTCTAAATCGATTTCCAGAGACTCATTCAGGCTACATTCCAAACACTGATTCTGCTTTCCTACTGGCAGAATCCCAGCTGATTCCTCCTGGGAATCCAGTGATGTTTGAGCACTCTTTTCCATTCCAGATTTTTTTAACCTGGGAAGGAATTTTCCAGACTCAAGCTCTGATTTTCCATAGTAATGGCCTTCCTTCTCTGCATCTTCTTCCAGTGGTTTGAGATCTGCCTGTGGATCTTCAAATGCCTCAACTTGAGAAGGAATGGGGATATTTGCTTCATCTTTTTCAGATTCAAATTCTGACTCACTTCCTCCTCCTGGGGACAGTTCAGATGCAGAAATAGGGCGAAAGTGAGTCCTAGGAGAGATCCGAATAGCCCTGTATTGTGTTCTGTCAACGCCACATATCCTGGGGTGGAGAACTTCACTGTCTGAATCAGAGCAGAGGATTGATTTCGGTTTAAAACTAGGACTGAAAGATGCAATCCCTTCGGGTTCAAATGAACATTCTACATGAAGAACTTGTGAAAATGGATTGCTTAAGTCAAAGGAAGAGAATGAATATTCAAGTCCAGGATCTTCAACTTGAAAGTTACCACAAGCTCCTAATAAGTCTTCATGGAAGATAAAAGAAAACCCCTTATTCAATCCATTTTCCCCACTCTTCGGCTGGTCATTCTGTTCAAATGACACGAAGGGTTTCCATAACTGCCTGTGACCAGGAGCAAAACTGTTTCCTGGGGTCATAAAGACATCTGTACCAGCTATTGTCACCACGTCAGAAGCTGCACACTGTAACAAACTTCCTTTTGTGTGACCGGGTGGTACTACTGCCCATTCCCCATCGCTATTAAAGGTTTTGAGCTCTCCATAAACTCCTCCGAGAATGAATGAGTTCTCTTTATCTTGGGCCACATCCCAAGGTTTAGAGGGGGTAGTGTAATCACCACCATCCACCTTTGATAGCTCACCAGAAACAAAAGCTCTTTTCTCTGGGTTCTCTTTCTGTCCCTCCCACAGACGATATTCGGATCTCTGCACAGCCTTATTAGGCTCCTGGAGGGGCTCCATTTTAGCTTCAGCGTCCAAACAGCAGCAGCAGTTATTTACATCTGTCGAAAACAACTCATCATCAATCCTTTCTACTTCCACCACAGCTACAGAATTTCTATCTGCCATCTTTGTCCAAATGTCTTTAATAACCCCTGAGCTGTAGCCATCTCCACGTGGGCTGCTTTCACTACATACTTGCGTAGTTTCAAAGGTTTTGTTTTCTGTTTTTTGTTCTAGCTGAATACCACAGACAGATTCTAGTTTAGATTTTTTTTGGAAAACTAATGTCGGAATTTCTCCTAAAGTTCTACTGTTTTGCTGGCAAGTTTCATCTTGCAAAAAATCTAGAAGTTCTTCATCTACATAATTTGACGAGACTCTAGGAACTACATAATTCATATCGTCTGCATTAAACTGTGTGGATTCTTCAAACTGAATGTTTAATGTCTCATTGTCTGAACGTGTTTCTTCTGAATGGGACCATGGACTACAAGTTCTTGTTGAAAGATTAGAACAGTGTTCATTTTCTTCAAAGGCACTATTTTTGGTCCATATTAGTAATCTAGACTGTGTTTTTCCAAGCACATTAGCACTAGAATCTGTATTTTCATTTCCCAAGTTGAGTGTTTCAAAAGAAAATGGTAAAACAGAATTACTGCATTGCACTTCAAACACTGAAAAACAAGAGTTTATACCAGATCCTTCATTAATATCTGAGAAGAGCTCTTGATTGCCAGCAAGCAAATGCGGATTGAGCACTGTGCTGTCTAAGATCGGGGAGAGTCTAATTGGAGAATCTCCTCCAAAACTCTCTCCGTCGGCATCGCCAGAGCTGGATGAACAGCACTCCCAGAACTGAGCCAGACTGCCAAGGTCTTGCAGGAATAAACCCTCAGCGCCCACAGAGCTAGTAGAATCTGTCCATATTGCACGTTCCCCTTGCAACTCCATTCCATCTAACACTATGCAACATTCTGCCTCAAAATCTGTTTTCTCTTTGCTTTTTTGTCGAATCATATTCAAAATCCGACTTTCTCCTTGCATTGTTTCTGAGGCACCAGGATCCAACATGGATTGGTCAATATCCACTTCATAGAAGTGCGTTAATTCTGATAGATGAATATCATCCAAGTATTTGTTGTCCTCCGGCAGAGAACAGAATGAGGTCCCAGTGAGGTCAATGTCCTCATTTATAACTGCAGGCATTTCTACAAAATGACCATCAATGAAAGTACCTGCTGCGAGGTATGTTTTATGAATATTATTGTTGCTGATACAAAGACCATGCACTGATTCAGACAATTCTTCTACTGCTTCTGAGGTCAGATCGCTTGTATCTTGCCTGTTTCGGTATGTGGTCTCTAGTTTACTTTTTCTGCTCAAAGGAACAAAATACTCAGCAATCGGTTCGGTATACCACAACGGCTCCTCTTTGTACTCTCTGTCGGTTCTGCTCTCCAGGTGCAGGTCTCTTCCTTCAGTGCTCCCGGCGTCTTTCCTGCCCATCTCCTTCAGCGGCCTTTTACCCCGCTTGCACAGCTGTTTGATGGAACCACTGCTGCTGCTGCTGCTTCCAGCATGCATGCTTCTTTCCGCCTTTTCGCCATGCTTCAGTGAAAGCCTGCTCTGCCCATTCCGCCCTTTTCTGTTTCGGATTTCTCGTGCCTTGTGTCTCACTTTCACACACTTCATGGATGCTTTTAACTCTCCCTGATTACCACTTGAGCTCGAGCCTCCTTCGCTGGAGCCGGAAGACCAGGAGCGAGGGCGCATCTTTCCTTCAGGCTTATGTCGGATTTGCTTTTTGTACAAAGCCGGCCTTTCTTCACCTGTGCCATTCCTAAATTTGTTCTCCTTCTCGTTTTGACTCTTGCTCTGGGTTTTCTCGTGCACGGTGGTGGGCATGTCGCTGCTTCTCTCCTTGATGAGCTCACCTTCGCTGTTGCAGTCCTTCGGGGAGGACGTGTCTGTGCTAGCTGGTGGGGCTGTGGACGATGAAGAAGAGCTAGGGTAAGAACAGACTGCAGACTTGTTCCATACAGTCAGGATTTCTTGCAGGCAAACTGGTTTCTCAGAAAGTGGTGGAAATGCTTCATAGTACCTGAAAAGCAAGTAGAGAATTCAAAAGTGGGCGCTCAGACGTATCAGGTATAGTAAAAACAACATCACCAATCGGAGAAATGGGATATTTCATTTCAATAGAGTCAGTGTTTACGTCACCCGTGAATGAGTAACTTTTTAAAAATTAATAATACCGTAAAATATACTTTATATTTAGTTCTATGGATCAAGCACCCTTACGTTCAGCAGTGAGAAAAGCACTATAGGAATATTTAGAAAATACGTTAAGTTGACTTTGATCTTTAAAATTTGGATTTTCGTAAGTCACTAGTTACAAATTAATACAGGGGAAAGAATGTAATATTTTGATACGAAATATCTGAATTTGAATCTCAGCTCAGTCATTTACTATGCTTGTGACTTTAAGCTAATCATGTAATGTCTTGGTCCCTTTCCTCACCTGTAAGATGGTGATACTATGACTTACCTCACAAGGCTGCTATGAGCACTGGAAACAGATGTAGGTGAAAAGCTGGAGAGCAAAGCAGTCGAGAGCATGAGCTCTGAGCCGCACTCCCTGAGTCTGAATCCTCACTCTGCTATTTCCTAGCTGTGTGACCTTAGGCACGATCCTTAACCTCTCTGTGGCCTAGAAAACGGAGTAATTATAGTATCTATCTCACAGAGTTGTGAGGAGTAAAGGAATTAACATGCGAAATGAGTCAGAACGACACCTTCAGTGACTGTTGTTATCGAATCTTTTCTCAGGAGGCAAGTGCAATGCCCAGCATTAAGCAGACCCTCAGAAATGGCAGGTTTCTTGGAATTCAAGTGTTCAGAAAAGGGGATGCTGGTGAGGCCTAGAACAATCAGACAAAGCGGACCACAGCTGAGCCTTGACGTGCCAGATGCGCAGCGGTCTGGTGAGTATAACTGTGAGGCGTGGGAACCTGTGTGAGGACACGAAGATGCGGTGCCTCATTAGACCAGCAACCATTGGGAACCCAGGGCCGGAAAACCAGGGAGGCTGGCTTCAGAGGGCTTGAAAACAGGAAAGAAGGGTTTTCAGTTTGCTAGGAAACTGGTAGCCACTGAAGATTTCACAGCAAGACAGACTGACAAAGGAAGACTCGAGAGTCAGGATGGCTACCAAAGTGGGGACTGTCATTCTGGAGGCAAGTCAAGGTCACACATGAAGTGATAAAAGGCCGGGTGTTCAAAGGGCCTATACTTGACTCTCCTTTTCAGTCTAGACCAGAGCTGTCCAACAGAAATATATTATGAGCTTCAGAAGTACTTTTTAATGTTCTAGGAATCCCATTAAATGCGAAAGAAGAAAGTGAAATTAATTCCAATAATATATTTTACATAACCAAATATATCCACATTATCATTTCACATGTAATCAACAGTAAAAACTATCAATATAGTGTTTTACATTCTTTTTAAATGAAGTCTTTGAACGTTGATGGGTACGACACACACGGCACCTCTCAACCTGAAACAGCCATGTCGCAAACGGCCAACAGCCGCACACGGCTACGGCTACCGTGCTGGACAGCACAGCAACACAACCAACTAAGTACTCTTTTTCCCTTCAGATTTAGAAGTTGAGAAGATTCAAATAAAATGTATAATAAGGAAGTCTCCTTACAATGCAGTCAATTTAAATACAAACCATCTACAAAGAAAGACAGAAAAGCATCTTTAGGAAACAAGTCCAACAAGGTCAATGACTTGCCCAGTTCCCTCTGTAATCAGCAATGGGAACTTGGCTTCCTTGTGTATAAAACAAGGACAAGCCTAATTGCTTACAGCTGTCTCAAAGGACTGGCGTGAATTTCAAAAGTCCTATATGAATGGACCATAAATGGCCTTGTTTGCGTCATTCGTGAATTTCACAAATATTGATTCAATATGCGTGAAGAAGATAAGACCTCTTATTCACCTTTGAATTCTCAGCGTCAAGCACACAGTAAGTGCTCAATAAATTCCTGAGTTATAAAATATCAAACTAAATAGAATATGACAAACAAAAAACTGTAAACCATGTAGCAGTTATTAGTCTGATTTTAACAAATGCACGCTTTATTACTGAATACAATCTTACATACATTTCCACTTGATCCTTTGCTGTAGGGGATAATTCTGCCTCTGGAGAGGGAGACCCCTCTAACTTTTTGTGAATCTTCTCTTCTGTTATGAAACAAAAATTCAGAAAGATTTGTCTTATATTTAGTTAATAAATGCTCCTGTTTTTTTCTTAAGTAAATTTAATCAGAAATTACATAGGCTTTTGTGGCTTTAAAAGAATGCTACACCAGTTTATCTTTTTAATAAAAATCTATTTCTTCAGTGTGCCAGAGGAAACTCTCTGGCTAAACCACATTAACGTTGGGCTGAGAACGGAGAGAGGTTCACCTCATCACTGACAGAGGCTCTAGAGGCACTTAATTAAGAGACTGAAATTCCCTGGGTACTTACTAATTACACCAGAAGGAGAGAACACCTGTTTAGATTCCAAAAATATTTTCTCACAAAACTCTGCACTCACCGACTTCATACTGCCTCATCTTGACTAACACTAATCTGTAAAGAAAGTTATTACAGTTAGCTCTCTGTTACTTAACATCTAGGTGAGGGCTGGGTTTCAACTAAAATAGAAGCAGAGGGCTCTACTCTTAGCTTAGCTCATGATACTGCCCTCAGATTAGAACAAATAAATTGTGCCCTTATTAAAAAGAAGGCTCAAGGCTTGGTGGGCAGCAAAATGACCATGAAGAGGACATGTAAAATAAAGATCCTTAACTTTAATAGGTCACTCTTATTCTATGGGCTTGCAGGAAAGTTGAGAAAAGAAGCTCTGAGGGTTCACGAATCAAAATGACTTAATGAGCTTGTCAAGCCTGCCTTTCCAAGAACTTCAAGAGTCAAGGCAAAAGTTCCTTCCAAACCTAAAATAATTAGTTGACACCTTTGCAGGCCTTGATGTCAACAGGCAAATATTAACTTGGGGGGTGGGGGGGAGGAGAAGGATGGGAAAGATAAGAGATTATTGCTCCAGATCCCTGAGCTTCAGTTTGAAGACAAACACAATGAAACGTCTCCTTTCCACGAGGGCACTTGTGGATTAAGTCATCCCTTTGAGGGCAGGGATCTATCGACCAGTGATGGCTATGGAATGACCCAGAAGCCACTCACAGCTAAAGACAAAGAGCGTGACACTGGCCTGGTGACACACTGAATACAAAGACATTGCTCCTGTTGCCTTTCCTTTCTGATCAATTCTAAGATCTGGTGACTCCACCCCCCTGTGCGTGGATAGCCCTTGGAGGCGGCACTCTCACCTTGCTGGCTCTGCAGGTCCTTCAGCCTGGAGCAGAGCTCCTCCACTAAAGTCTCGATACCAGAGCTCTGCGTGGGAACAGAAATGCACATAGTTTACTGCCAGGTATGTAAGAGTCAGGTATTTGTATACTTTTGTCTTAATATAAAAGCTTTACAAATCTTCCATGTTTCAAAAGAAACACATTATCAATATTTAAATGAACACAAGAGTTTAAAAACTTTAGGTTTCTAGATTCAATTTAGTATACATATTTTACTAATAAAGTATATTCACCAGCACTTACTGATAAAATGTGAAAATACTAATGTACCTCCCAGAGAGGCTTCTGTCTTCCCAGGGATACAGCATCTTGCTCACGGGGGAGCCTAAGGACCTAAATGCCCATCTTACGGTTAAAAGTCAGTCACTACCAAAACCATTATTCAATATCTGTACGAGCAAGGGCTTGTACGAGACTCAATACAAATTAAAATCACAAAAATCTCCTCGTGATCCTCTGGGAGTACATGGTCTAAAGAAAACAGGTGACTTTTTTTTTCTCTTAAAGTGAACACTCATGACTGGAACAAACAGAGCAGGTGGAAAACATATGTCATTACTGCAAGCAAATGTGAAAGCTTTACTTTAAGGGTCATGAATAGGGTATTAGCCTCTGTACAGAACTGGGGTAAAATTTAAGGAGAGTGCATGGAAGAGTCTGAAATTGGGAGAAAAAGAATAAGAGCCAAACTCTAAAGAAAAACGAATGATGGAAACAGGCATAAGCAAATCTTTTACTACGTAGACTTTTAAACTTTTAAAATTCTCTATTTCTCACAGGAGGAAAGAAAAATCTTTTATAAGGTACAAAAAAAGTGACCGTGTTATTTCCTAGGAACTTTTTACTTATTCAGTGGCTGAAAGCCCTATTTAAATTGGAATCGAGTCTCTCTAGGTGGTCACAACCCAAACAGACGCACAGGACTCTGCCTCCTGTCCTCCTCACAGGGCCTTGAGGGGCTAAAAATAGACGCTACCCCATTCACTTCACCCAAAATGACTCAGCAAAGTATTACAGATATCCTCAACAAGAAACCGCAGTTACACAGTTTGAGCAGCAAGAAAGATTACAATGAAAACAGCTAATTGTAAACATTGATAGTTACAGTCTATCCACATCATATCACAGCTTTTAACAGGAGACAGGACAAAAGAAGAAAGGGAAATGGGCCAGAGGAGAGCTGTCCTTTCCTTAAAAACTCCTAAAAACCATGGCAGATATTAGTCATAAGCACAACTCTGACTACACAATTCCATCGGAAAGACTCTGCTTACCATAATGTTCAAGGTGTGATGAGTATGGCCGTTTTATTCCACTTCCTCCAGACCATGAACCTAACACCGGTGTCAGCTGACTCGCGGCTGCACGCTGGTCTGTACAGCAAGCCTGTGTCACTGTGTTTCTAAAGCCGGTGCCAGTCTCCAGGGCAGAACACCAAGCCCTAGGGATTGCTTATTCGACTCTGCTCGATCCTCTGCAACGGCGGGCCACCTACCATTCTCCACAGAGCGCTCATTACAATAGTCAGCAGATGTTACTTTTTACGCTTTGTCTTGGAAATCACTTCCAAGCAACTGTAAAATTTAGCTGTTCCGGATAGTAATGCAGCTTAGAAGTATATACATTTGCTCTCATATATAAATGGAAAATAGACAACACGCTTAGTCCTTAACCCTGCACACAAGAGCAAGCTCTACCGACCCCGCTTCTGTCTTCCTTCCTTGATTCCTGCAGCATCATAATTGTATTTTTTCAAAAAAATCATTAGACCACACTGGGTTATCATAATAGTAAACTGAGCAACAAAAAGGGGTGTCAGAAGCAGCACTGGACCCTGTCATCTCCTGGCAGGCATTCTGAAGTGTCAATTTGGTGCTGTTAATGAGAAATTTTATCCATTTTCCCAACTATGATATTAAGTACTAGATAATTTTATTAATCATATTTTAACAGTATACCATATCCACAAGGGCATTCAAGAATACTGAGAGCCTGCAGTACATTATACTCATATTTTAGTGACAACCTAAGGGGAAACAATGCCGTAGGTGAAAAAACACTGACATTCTACCGCTTAACTCATGAACTGCTTTTCTCAGCTGTAAGATGGGTAATACCCACTTACCTCCCAATACCAAACCAACATGAGAAGCTGCTCTGCAAACCACAGGAGCACTCTAAAATTCAAGTTATGGTATCCAAATCTGAACACCGGGGGGCGCACACACGGAGCCGGGCACTTTTCAGGAGACGTTCAATAAGCGGTCCTCCAGACACACGACCATTCACTTGTGTACTTCTCACTCACTCACTCAGCAAATGGGCAGGGCCCCCGACGGCCAGGCAGGACACCCGCAGAGATGAGCTCCCTACCCTCAGGGAGTTTACTCTCGAGTAACTGTCACTTCTCACAGTTGGGAGATGGCCGGGGGCAATGTATCTGGGCCCGCACTCCTGCCTTGCCCATACTCACTGGGCAGTGGGGTGCAGCACCGCTCCTGGTCCCTGAACACCTCCCTCTCAAGATTCCCGAGGGTAAACTAAGGTGATGTGCATGTGAGGCACCTCTCAGAGTGCCTGTCACATGAGTCACCTAAATACTGGTGCCCCCTCTAGACTGTCGATACGTTTCTCACTTCCCAGAGTCTCATTTTTGGATTCACTGCTTTTAAAATGCCTTGAGTTTTTGCTCTGATTTGAGTTTGAGGGTGGAGGAGTAGGAAGGGTAACTAACCCGATCCAGATACCGCAAAGTCCTCTGGATTCTGCCGGGACTCCACGGTGCCGGCACTGCTGCCTTCCCTCTCCTAGGCTACAGCGTGGAGCCAGACACTTTCGTGATGATGCGGCCCAGGTCAAACACTGCAGCTACTGCCCCACTGCTTCTGGGAAAGATTTTTTATTTGTTCCCTGATAAACTTCTATCATTTCCCATACCACAGCGTTTCCAATGCTTCTCCCCCCTCTCTGTGCTTCCCATCCTTCTCAACTACTGACCTTAATCATCAGCATCAAGGAAACAAAGGCAATCTGACTCATTCTGCCTCATTCTCTCTCCTCTCCGGAGTCAAAGGCTTCTGTAGCTATGTTAATCATCTCAAAGGTTAATCTTTTATGGAGAACCCTTCGGGACTGGATATTGCCTAAATGCGTGACAGGCAGCTCCACACCAACCCTGTGATCGTTAACCAATGTGGTACTCAGGGGCACTCAACCGCCTGGTCCGTGCCGCTGGGAGTCAAAGAGACGTGGGTTTGAACTTCACCTCAGGGTTAGCCACATAACCCCCCTTAAGCCAGTCACCTAGCAAAGCCTTACTTTTCACAGCTGGAAAATGGGAGCATACCAATGACACTTCCAAATAGCTGGGTTTTGAACTTCTTGTATTGGTCCCCTAATTTTTTTTTTCTTTCCTATTTACCATTTCTTCGTTTTTTGGTTTTACTTCCTGGGAGATTTCCTCAGCTATACCTTCCAACCCTTCTGTTGAGTTCTTTCATTCCTATTATCATGTTTAGAATTTTCAAGAGATCATCTTGTCCCTTGGATTGTTTCTTCTTTGCAGCAACCTTTTCCTCAGAGAGAAATTCCCCAATCTTCAGAGTTCTGGCAGACAGGGAGAAGAAAGGGATGGGGATTCAACAATTTGCCAACTTTCATTTAGTCCCCAGTTTTCATTATGGTATCTCATGCTTTCCCTCAGAGGTGCCTGGTGTCCCAAGCCTGTCTGGTTTCCATCTGTCACGAAAGTACCTGTCAGGACGGGGAAAGCCTGGTACCCTCAGTGAGCCACGACTCCTGGCACTCACCCCTAGTGTAGGCCCCTCCCCCAAATGTGCTAGGACTCCTCAGTGAGACACTAGCAATTGTGACGCATGCCCTCTCGGAATGCTAACTCCCGGGCTCCATCTGCCCTAGACAGAAGCCTAAGCTAGCCACGCGGAGAAGGTCACAGCTCCTAGCTATCCCTCCTGAGGTGCCAGACAAGCTAAGAGAGCAATCTTGGATGTTCCGGTCCCAGCTGCCAACGACTGCAACGGTACGAGACCTCAAACAAGACCAGCGGGGGCTTCCCTGGCGGCGCAGTGGTTAAGAATCCGCCTGCCAATGCAGGGGACACGGGTTCGATCCCTGGCCCAGGAAGACCCCACATGCCACGGAGCAAATAAGCCCGTGCACCACAACTACTGAGCCTGCACCACTACTGAAGCCCACGTGCCTAGAGCCTGTGCTCTGCAACAAGAGAAGTCATGACAATGAGAAGCCCGCGCACCGCAACGAACAGCGGCCCCGCTAGCTGCAGCTAGAGAAAGCCCGCGCACAGCAACGAAGACCCAACACAGCCAAAAATAAAAACAAATAAATAAATTTATTTAAAAAACAAACAAACAAGACCAGGGGGACTTCCCTAGAGGTCCAGTCGCTAAGACTCCGTGCTCCCAATGCAGGGGGGCTGGGTTCGATCCCTGGTCAGGGAACTAGATCCCACACGCCACAACTAAGAGCCTGCATGCCGCAACTAAAAGATCCCACGTGCAGCAATGAAGATCCCGCACGCGCCAACTAAGACCCAGCACAGCCAAATAAATAAATATTAAAATATATATATATCAATAGTTAAAAAAAAAAAAACCAGACCAGCAAAAGAACCTCCCAGCTGAGCCCTACCCAACCCACAGACTTGTTAAGTCAATAAACAAAAGAGCACCAGTAAGACAACTGAGAATATATACCAGGGTTCATAAAATCATGTCTTCAGTGGCCAGGGAAGTAATACAAACATGTGACACCCAGGTATAATGCAATAGGAAGCAGTGGGGCACGTGGCTACGTGGATGGAATAAACATCCATGGCCTACAGCCATTTAAGGATAATTTTTAAACAAAAAATCCAAACAAACAAAAGGCTGTCTCTGCCAAGGCACCTGCATGAGGGCTGTGATTCCCATCGTTAAACACAGGAGGATCTACAAAAATCTACCCAATGGCTTGCCTCCAGCTCTTATTTATATTCCCTCTCAAGAATGTGGTATAGAGGAGGAGGGAAGTATGTAATGGATAAATATTACTGCACACCTACTATAGGCCAAGGAGGCATATTAGAAAAGATAATCTTTCTGGTTAGGTCCATAGCTTTCATCAGATACGCAAGCCTGTGATGCTAAAATGGTGAAAAAAACAACTGACTTTAATGTAGCAGTCTGATGCCTAAGTATATACTCTAGAAAAGGCACTGTACATATGCACAAGGGTGGGAGCACAAGAACGGTCCTTGCTGTGTTCTTTATAACAATTAAAAACTGGGAAACAACTGAAAGGTCCATTACCAGAAGAATAAATAGCTTTACAGTGTTACAATGGACATTTAGCGGTGAAGAGAAATTATAAGATCATACTAGTAACATAGATAAATCTTTCAAAATGTTAACTAAAAGAAGCAAGTTACAAAATACATAGAGTATGATACCATTCATATAAAGCTAACATGCAAAATAGTCACACATTTGTGTATCCCCTCGAACAACATTTAGTAAAAGTGTAAAGATGTGCACGGGAGAGAGGAAAACCAAGTTCAAGAGCGCTGGTAACCTCGGAGAGAGATGGAGAGAAGTGCCACGAGGAAAGGGCACTTGCGGGGCTCAAGCTGTTTGCATAATTATGTGTTTCTCAAGCCACGTGCACAGGTGCGCACTGTTCTGGTCTCTGTCCCTCCCTGCGTCTGCCTTCCCGCCCTCACGCACTCGGTCTGTCACACCCCACTCCATAACCCCCACGTATGCCTCTTTTTATGTCCTTTTGCTCACCTCATCCTCAGATTTTTAGAGCAGCCCCTCCCACTCGTTTCCTTTTCCACACCCTCACTTTCAGCATTTAATACTGTAGGAAATTTCCGATAAAAATCCCAACTTTCTACCTTTTCTAAAAAGAGAGAAGACCTGGCACCACCGGGACGGTGTTTCCCACAGGCCAACCCACTCCCCATCGCCTCATTCATTTAGCGTCCTACTCAGCCCCTGGAGACACGCCAGACGGCAAGCTCTGGCCAAACAAGCAAGTGGTCTATTGTTCAATCTCCTCCCCCAAACCACCCAGCCCATCAACCCCAGACACGCATATCCAACTGCGTTTTCAAAACCTCCACCTGCTCTCTCTCACAGGCATCTCACGTTCAAATCCTAACTCATACCCATCCACCCACAAATTAGTGTTTCTTCCCCAATTTCCTTTTCCTCAGTAAATGAAGATTCCTTTCTTGCAGCTGCTCAGCCCAAAAACCTTGGCTATCTTCTCTGACTCTGCCCTCTTCCTCCACCCTACATCCAATCTTGTCAGCTCTACCTTCAAAATACATTCAGAAACTAACAAGGTCTCACCCTCATCGGCCTTCTGGACTAATACTAAGGTAACAGCTGCACTAATAAGGTAATAGCTCCTTACCTGCTTTCTCTGCATCTGCCTCTGCCCCTCCATCTACCCTGCCTCGCCCCAACCCATCTACTCTTTTTTTTTTTTTAATTTATTTATTTTTTTTGTCTGTGTTTGGTCTTCATGGCTGCACACAGGCTTTCTCTATTTGCGGCGAGCAGGGGCTACTCTTCGTTGCGGTGCGCAGGCTTCTCATTTCTGTGGCTTCTCTTGTTGCGGAGCACGGGCTCTAGGCGCGCGGGCTTCAGTAGTTGTGGCACGTGGGCTCAGTAGTTGTGGCTCGCGAGCTCTAGAGCGCAGGCTCAGTAGTTGTGGCGCACGGGCCTAGCTGCTCCGCGGCATGTGGGATCTTCCCAGACCAGGGCTCAAACCCGTGCCCCCTGCATTGGCAGGCGGATTCTTAACCGCTGCACCACCAGGGAAGTCCCCCATCTACTCTTGAAGGCAGCAGCCAGCAGCACCTTATCAGCATTTAAGTCAAGTTACATCGGCCCTCTGCTCCAAACTCTCCAACTTTCAAGGCTTCTCAGAGGAAAAGCCAAAGCCCTCATAACGGCCTACAGGCTTCCTTGAATGCCCAGCTCTATCTATGCCCAAGGAGATAAGGCCTAGGCTTCCTCAGGCAGGGTTGGCTGTGACAACACAGCAATTGTGAGCATTCTTGGCTTTAATAACCACTGGCTTCTCAGGGGTCTGGCCTGTAGAGGGAGCACAGCATCACCTCTTACAACGTAGACAGCGCACCCAGACGGGTACTGCACACATTTAAGGGCTCAGTAAATATTAGTTATCACTGTCTTGACGCTCATTATCCAGAATGGATAAGTTCAAATGTCAGCATGCAAAGAAACAATGTATATGGTCAAAATTAACCTTGAAAGTAAATTGCCATAAATGACTTTACACGTTTTTTTATACACAACCCTGTACAGCATATAAACAATACATACGCAAAATATTGAGATGTACTATGTACTTTTACTGGCAAAAAGAATTTTACTGGTGAACTTATTTAGCTGAATGTGAAAATATGAGCAGTTGCAATAAGACTTCACTGTACCGAGGACATAAATCCTCTACAAGACTCTTTAAATAACCACAGATCAAGTCAGTTACCCAGGGTAAGTTGCAGTGCTGTTACTTTCAAGACTAACTTAATTGAAATAAGTTATCATTGCCTCCTAACTTTATTCCCCAAACAGGGCCTTGTTGAGTTTCTAATATTCTAGCCATTCCCAAAATGGGAGATGAAATACTAGCTCTGATTCAGTTTTAAGGAGCTCAATAAAAATAAAACAGAAATATAACTAATTATTAAAAACAAAAACAAAGCAATATGAAAAGCTCCAACTCTGGGGAAAGAGAAAACAGAACCAAGTAAACTTGAGGATTCAAAACACAACAGTTGGCACAGTTCCACTTTTTATGTTTTTAAAAGGGAGAAAGGGAGGTGTGGATATATGTAACCACATCAGGCATGTGCCATGTCCACTGGTAACAGAAACAGAACAACTTAGGATAACATCACGTAACTATAAAATGCCCACCTGGGGGAGGTCTGAGTGACCTATCGCTGAGTCACAGCACCGTTCTTATTTACAGACCCCATTACTAACTGCACTCAAAGCAAATGCAAAATGTTATAGCAAAAAATGAGTACCAGAGAATTCCATGTTATTTGCACGTTTAAACGAAGAGTATTAGCAAAGGCAGTTTCAGCTGGGACTTAACAAACAACAAAGCCCATTAAAGGTCATGGTCCCCAACAGGAATAAACAATGGCTCACAGATGTTCACGGGTGTTGCCAAACTATCATCAATGTATAAAATTAAATTCGGACATAACTGAGTTTCCTTCTGGTTTTGGTGACGTTTCTCAGATAAATATTGGGCTGAGCGAGTTCAGAGACGTGCTGAAATGTGGGTACAACTTGATGCAAGGATTAAGTGGAGGCACAGCATCACACCACAGGGATGTAGAACTACAGTCAGAGAAGTCAACCATTCTATTTAAACCATGGCGCAGCGAAGAGTCTGATAACAGCTAATATTGTAGCTGTAACAGTCACACATGCACACACGAAAGTAACAAGAATTCATCTCACATGTAACGCAAAACATCACCTCTACCTACCTACCTAATACAGTGATAGCATCACCTATGTTATTGTCTTGTGATTATGTCATTAACATTTTAAGCAATTAGACTGTAAACCTGTTAGTGGCTTTTGACTCTGATCAGTTAGTAGTGACTACACAGAGCTGCACGAAGAAGGGGTCTAAGTTGGCATTAGAACTGGGTGGGAAAGCAAAGCACAGAATCGCGAACGTTACCATCCTCAGTATTTAGGGAATGAACAACACACCCATGTGCAAACATTCACTGTGGCAAAAATATAAGATAAAATAGAACTCTGCATTATAATTTCCTACATAGGGCCTTCTTTGCTCTCTTCTTTTCACTGAAGCCACCAGGCAGATTCTAGAAAAAAAAAACCACCCTACAGTTTCATAAGTGACCACAGTGAATCCTTTCCATGGTTACAGGCCATAGTTAGAGAGGGTTCTTTTCAACTTCTTTCCATTGGCTCCCAAGAGCCAGGTGAGCTGTCTTAAGGGGGCTGTGCGCTGATGCACACACAGCAGGCGGCTCGGGGTCTTGAGGACTTCCTACTTCCTTTTCACTCTGTCCCCAGGCACTCGGCTGAGCTCCTGGTGTATGACTGGCACATTCACTTCCTCAGCCGACTTTAATTTGGTAAGATTAAAAAAACAATCCTTATTAGGAAAAAGAACGCAATAATTTTTAATGAAATGAGAAAGAAAGAGTTAGGACAAATATGCTTCATTGGGTTTGAAAACAAAAATCCTGCCTTTGCCAGGCAAAGGAAAGCATTTTCTAAAACAACAACTTAAAGAATCAAAGATCTGTGCAAGCCACTCTCCTCCCCTGCACTGTTTCTACCTGACACCAAGTTCTTTGTTGGCACACATCATGCTCAGCTAGGATGAATTACACACACTCCAAAAGCTGTCGGAGGAGCAGGGTCTTGCACTGCACACAACAAGGTGCCTGTGCTCCCCCTTCGCCCACAGTTGATTTCAGCTGTCCTTGTTTTTCAGTCCACTTCACCATGAGTCGAAGGCTAGAGTCATTTCTCAGCAACTTTGGTCCAAAGCAGAAATAAGATCCTTTCCCACATTGAAACTCCCTACTCATATTTTCCTCCCAACCATGACTCAGCAGTAGCTTTTTTGGATTTTGCTCAAAGAATTTACCTGAACTAACCTCTCACTTTTAAAAACCATCTCCATTTTCAATTCCTTTAAAAGCTCTGAATTCCTTTACCAATCTATTAGCCCCTTCAGTGTCACACAGAAAACACCTTTTGGGTACCTGTCCAACCACCCCCGTTTCTCTGAGGACTGCCCATCACTCAGCCCCTGCTGAAGGAGTGGACCTGCAGGCGACTCTGTCCCCTCGCCACAGCTTATCAAAGCACAGGTGGACAACTGGCCCAAGCCTAGCAAATCAGATTCTCCCTCAACTGAATGGGGTTGGGTACCAGACTTCAGCAGTCATGCTGGGCTGGGGCTAGAATGGTCATTTTTTCACCATGCGTGTGCCGAAGCAGAGAAAGCCAGACTTCAGGTAGAGAGGGAATGACCCAGAAACACAGAGAGAAGCAAATGAGAGACTGTGGGTCATTAGAGAAAATGACTTTGGCTGCCAATCATTTGGTTCCCAGTTCAGGTCACTCCCCAGGCTGCTGCATTTCCAGTACTGGGTTTCAGTGAGATATCCCTGTAACCTTTATGTATATTTCCATTTTTTCTTAAACTAGGTTAATTATGTTCCTTCTCTTTGTAACAAAAAGGTACCTAAGATAACCACATGAGTGGTAACTTCCAAATTCCTATCCCACAGTCTATGAGGCAGCAGCTTCAAGAAATCAGAAGTTAAAAAAAAATCCAAGCGGTGAGGGAGAGGAAAACAGTGGGAAGGGGAAAAAGAAGGACTGGATTAAAGTGGAAGACTCTTTGGAAACTGAGGTTCAACTCAATTCAAGAGAAATGCAGGACCTTCTACACGACAGGCACTCACTCCGCTAGGCACCAGGAGATGCAAAGATGGGGAACTCACAGTCCTGGCGTCCAAGGAGCACAGTCGTGAAGGGAAGACAGAAATGCACAACTGCATTTAGGATGTGAGGGTATGCACCAGGTACCATGGGCACAGGCCAGGGAGTCGGGCTCCCACAGACAACTCTGAGCAGGATGAGAACACACAGCTGGGAAGCACTGAACAAGCTGTCAAGGGCATGTGTGGTACGTGGGAGACAAAACAGAACTTCTGCAGATTATCAAATGGAGCAAAGCTGGTTACCCCCAACATCAGACCGCCTGATAACTTAATTTAGGAAGGAAGTTTCTGCAGGTCGGAAGCTTCTCTACACACCTGGTATGAATCTTCTCAATTTAACTTTGAATTGTAAAGGTGCTTAAAGCACACTATCTCAAATAGCATGGTAAAAGCAAAATAATTTTCTAAGTAGTTATGATCTCAGAGATTATATCGTATAGTGAGTAACAAAGAATCAGAGTATTAATTTAAATAGGCGATTATGTTCTAAAACTATGTTGTTATTTCAGGATGCTGAAGGACATAAGAAATATTTTACATGAAACGTTAAAAGGTCACTAAAACAATCTTATAATATTTTCCTTAAAAACAAACAAAAAATTATGAATCAAGCAAACATAGTGTTCTTAAATGTTAGAACTGCTTTCCCACTTCCAGCAATATATCCAAAATATATAGATATACCATGGGAAAAGCCACGCATGAATATATTCTAGACAGCATAACAAAAAATCAAGAGCAATCTAAATATCCAGTAATAAAGAATATATTAGGTGGCTATTAGAATATTATTTGATGAAATATAACTTAGCCACTAAAAAGAATAAAGATAATGTATCAATAATAACAAAATGAAATATATGTTAAATGGGGAAAAAATATATAAAATTTTATGTATTCTCCAATTACAATAGTACATAAAAAAGAATATATTATATAAAACTCAATATATATAGAAAAATGCTATAAAGGAAAAAATGACAATGTTTACGTAACACTGGTGAGATAATGAGTACTTTACTTTTCTAAGTTTTTTTTGGTCAAGATGTATTATCGGTAAACTTTTAAGAAACACCGCCTCCTTTTTTCCTCCCCTAAGTATTAGAAATCAAATGTAAACTTACTTCATCAGAAGCAGATCGAAGACACTGGACAGCAGCCTGTTTTTTCATTTCTTCTAGAGTTAGATCTGAGCACTTTTTCTTACTCTTTCCCCATTTCTTATAAGCTCCTTTTTCCCAGCCCAGGAAGATGTCATTCTCCTAAAATAAGATTGGACGAGTTTCAATGATCAACGCTGAATCACAAGTTTCAAACACTTATTATTTCCCACATACTTACACATATATTCCCCTACCAAATTATTTTCATTCACAAATTGGTACACACTAATAAATTAAGAGACCACAGGACATTGTCAATCAGAACACTTCAGAATAATCCATTGTTTTGATATCTGTTCCTGAAGTAATTATTATTTAGGATTTATGATCTCAATAAATCTGACCCATTTATATTTATAGAAAATGTTAATAAACTCATTCACATGTAAATTCAAGTGTTATCATTTAAATTTCAGTATAAATTCTAAACTATACACACAATTAAATGTCCTCTTTTCTGTACTTCCCACTCGTCAATAATGACTGTTCATGTTACCAGCAGATTTTTTTTTTTCCCGGCCGCGCCACACGGCATACAGGATCCTAGCTCCCAGACCAGGAATTGAACCCATGCCCCCTGCGGTTGAAGGGCAAAGTCCTAACCACTGGACTGCCAGGGAAGTCCCTTACTAGCAGATCATAACATTTAACAGGTGAATGGTTCATTCCTATATCTTGCAGTCTAAAAAACAACAGATATAAAATATTTTATGTATTTTAAGCTTATTTTCCCCTTGATTATATATGCCCGTTATAAAAACTAAGGAAAATTGGAAAAGCAGGAAGAAAGCAAATCATCCACGATCCTACCACCCAGAGAAAATTATAACAATTTGGTCTGCTTCATTTGGTCTTTTTCACATGCTTTAAAAAAAACACGATTGAATTCACACTATTTGTACAATTTTGTACTTAACTTATATTGTAAACATTACCCCCATGTTACTACAAATTCTTTGGTTATACAATATTCCAAGATGTAGGTTTACTTTACCTCCCTAAACTGGGACTTGAGTATTTTTAATTGCTTTGCCACTTCATTTTGCCCTTCATTTGGTAAATTATTATTAAAACCAGTGGACAGACAAGGCCGGGGGGGGGGGGGGGTAGGGGGGGAAAGATTAGAAAGAAAGACAAAGGCAAAATTAAGAAAACTCCTTAGAAGAATATTTGGCCTACAGTGGGGCCTCAGGAAATAGATATGAATTAATGAATGAGATGGAAGAAAGGAAAAGCACAATAATAATAAATTCAAAAGATCTCTTGGATCAAATCATATACCATAAACTGTGTAGGCAATCTTTACTTTGATCAAATACATAAAATTACTTTCATGCCACCAGATAAGAGTGGGAGGACCCCTCCCCTCTATACTCATCATAATTAACATACATTTTATTTAATTTCTTGGGCATGTTTGCAGATCTCGTGAACCCGAAAAACATATTTGCTGGCTGAGTGGTGTCAATTCCATTTGCCAAGGGAAAATGTGCTTGATGGCCAAGTAAGAACTCTCAGTATATTTCCATTTATCTAATGTGTTTGGCTGGACCACACCTGAAACCTGACATTCCTTATCAGCGATATCTTCTGGAGACAGAGCTTGTCCTTTCACAGGAGCAGAAACAGAACCATAACAACGTAGATTTGAAGCTTCTGAAGACAGAGGAAAATGTTATAATTTTCCTCTATTGTTCACAGCGTATAAAACAAAGAAGGTAGAAAAGTTCTGTGTAATTACTGAAAACAGGACTCCTTTCTGTTTGAGTTGCTGAGACTGGCTTTCTCTTTACTCAGCATTATAAACATGTTTCTCTACTGAAACTACATATATATATATATATTTTTTAAAATATTTATTTATTTATTTATTTATTTATTTATTTATATTTTGGCTGCGCCAGGTCTTAGTTACGGCATGCGAGATCTTTTAGTTGCAGCATGCAGGATCTAGTTCCCCAACCAGGGATTGAACCCCGGCCCCCCACGTTGGGAGCATGGAGTCCTACCCACTGGACCACCAGGGAAGTCCACTGGTGGTCCAGTGGTGGAAGTCCACTACTGGAGCTATATTAAAGCTCAGCAGGGTTAATAACACATTCAAAGGTCCAAATAAAGTTTTATTATACAGACAGAAGGGACTTTCAAAATTCACATGGACACACACTCCTTCTGGAGGGCAGTTTGACAATACATATCAAATATCTTAAACATGCATATGTATTTTTGATCAATAATTCTACTTCCAGGAATTTAGCCTAAGGAAAAAAAATCACCAAAGTGTGCATAGATTTAGCTACAGTGATGTTCATCATATAGCTGTCAATAACAGCAAACGTGTAGAAACAACCTAAATGTCAAATCAGGAGGACTTGGTTAATAAGTTATAATTCATCCAGGCAATTAGATATTACAGCCATTAAAGAGATTATGAAGTGTATTTACTGACATGGGAAGCTACTCACAATATATATAAGAGAAGTAGTTTATACAACAGTATGATCTCATTTTTGGTTAAAATACACATGCACACCTATTAATGTGCATTAAAATGTCTGAGAGAAATGTACTAAGAGGCCACCAAGAAGCTTGTCTCTTGGTGAGCAGGAATAGGAATCTATAACTTTTCTTGTAACTAGGTCATACTCCTTTAACAGTGGAAAGTTGTTTTTAGTTTTTCGTTTTTTAAATGGAATACTCGTAAGTCAAGAATAGAGAAATGAGAAGAGTTCCTGTAGCTCTTCACCTAGAACACGTGTCTGGCACTCGCTTTATTTGTCACATACCATAGAATTTGCTTTTTAAATATACAATTCAGTGGTTTTTAGTATAATTCACAGGGTTGTGCAACAATCACCATTACCTTATTTTTTTTAAATTTATTTTTGGCTGCATTGGGTCTTTGTTGCCACACGCAGACTTTCTCTAGTTGCGGCGAGCGGGGGCTACTCTTTGTTGCTGTGTGTGGGCTTCTCATTGCGGTGGCTTCTCTTGTTTCAGAGTTCGGGCGCTAGGCGCGCGGGCCTCAGTAGTTGTGGCTTGCGGGCTCTAGAGCACAGGCTCAATAGTTGTGGCGCACAGGCTTAGTTGCTCTGCGGCATGTGGGATCTTCCTGGACTAGGGATCGAACCCATGTCCCCTGCACTGGCAGGCGGATTCTTAACCACTGCGCCACCAGGGAAGTCCCGCCATTACCTTATTTTGAAACATTTTCCATCACCCCAAAAATAAGCCCTGTACCCACTAGCAGTTACTTCCCATTCCTCTCTCTCCCAAGTCACTGGTAACTACTAATCTGTTGTCTCTATAGATTTTCCTATGCTAGACATTTCATATAAATGGAATTATACCATCCACATCCTTTCCTGCCTGGCTTCTTTTGTTTAGTGTAACGTTTTAAAGGCTCATTCATGTTGTGGCATGTATCAGTACTTCATTCCCTTTTATGACTAAATAATATTTCACTGCATGGATATACCACATTTTGTTTATCCATTCATCCACTGATGGACATCTGGATTGTTCTCACCTTTCGGCTACTGTGAATAATACTGCTATGAACATTCATATACAAGTTTTTGTATGCACACGTATTTTCAATCTTGTTGGGGATATACCTAGGAGTGGAATTGCTGAGTCACATGGTAACTCTATATTCAACCTTTTGAAGAGCTGCCAGACTATTCTTCAAAGCAGCTATACCATTTTACAATCACACCAGAAGTATATGAGGATTCTAATTTCTCTACATCCTCACCAACATTTGTTATCGTCTGTGTTTTTTATTTTAGCCATCCTAGTGAGGATGAAGTGGTATCTCATCATTTTCCCTAATGACCAATGACGTTAAGCACCTTTTAATGTGCTTATTGGCCATTTGTGTATCTTCTTTGGACAGATGTCTATTCAAATCTTTTGCCCATTTTTAAATTATCTATTCGAATACACATCCCTTATCAGATATAAATGATTTGCACATATTTTATCTAATTCATTTTTTAAATATTTATTTTCTTTATTATTATTATTTTTTTGGCTGCGTTGGGTCTTAGTTGTGGTACACGGGATCTTCGCTGAGGCATGCAGGATCTTTTGTTGCGGCGTGGGCTTCTTTCTAGTTGTGGCGTGCGGGTTTTCTCTCTCTAGTTGTGGCACGCAGGCTCTCTAGTTGAGGCGCGCAGGCTTAGTTGCCCCGCAGCATGTGGGATCTTAGTTCTATGACCAGGGATCAAACCCGAGTCCCCTGCAATGGAAGGCGGATTTCTTACCACTGGACCACCAGGGAAGTCCCTATTTTATCTAATTCTATGGGTTGTCTTTTCACTTTCTTGATGATGTCCTTTGAAGTATAAAAGTTTTTCACTGTGATGAAGTTAATACATTGATATCTTCTTTGGCTGCTTGTGCTTTGGTATCTAAGAAACCATTGCCTAATCCAAGTCATGAAGATTTACTCGATTTACTCTTATGTTTTCTCCTAAGTTTTATACTTTTAGCTCTTACATTTAGGTCTATAATCCATCTTGAGTTAATATTTGTATGTGGTATGAGATAGGAGTCCAACTTCATTCTTTTACACGTGGTTATCCCGTTGTCCCAGCACCTTTTGTTGAAGACTATTCTTTCCCCCATTGAATGGTCTTGTTGGAAACTACAAAGGTTTATTTCTGAATTCTCAGTTCCATTACATACGGCCAGCCATATATATGCCAGGATCAAACCATCTTGCTTACAGGAGCCTTGCAGTAAGTTTTAAAACTGGCAAGTGTTAGTCCTCCAACTTTGTTCTGCTTTTTCAAATTGTTTTGGCTATTCTTGGTCCCTTGCATTTCCGTATGAATTTTAGGATCAGCTTGCCAATTTCTGCAACAAAGGCAGCTGGGATTCTGATAGGGATTGCCTTGAATCTGTAGATCAGTTTGGGGAGCATTGCTATGTTAACAATATTAAGTCTTCTGATCATGAACATGGAATGTTTTTCCATTTATTAGGTCTCTTTGATTTCTGTCAATGATGTTTTATAATTTTTAGTGTGCAAGTCTTACACTTCTTTTGTTAAATTTATTCCTACATATTTTATTCTTTTTCATACTATTGTAAATGGACTTTTCTTAATTTCATTCCTTAGGATTTTCTATACACAACACCATGTCATATGTCAATAGAGATTGTTTCCGTTCTTCCTTTCCAATCTAGATGTCTTTTTTGGTTCTTACCTAACTACCCTGTTAAAGCTGATTTTTAAGATTTTATGAATTTCATCTTTGAAAATGTCTTTACTGATATTAATCCACAGGCATGGGTTCAATGGAGCAGATGAATTGCTTAGAAGGAATTTATAAAATTCTGTTAGCTTCTTCCCTTGATACGTGCCTTTTAGCATGTCATCATATTGCAATCAATCACTCCCAAGTGAAAGTTAGGTGGGAGCTTCTCACTGAAGTTAAATAGATTCTGAGATACAGACGTTTCCTCTGCACTGTGTCAAGGTGTGAAAAATGCTGCTAGAACTGCAGTTTGACCTTGGACAACATATCCAGTGCAAATTTGTGTGGGAATGGAGATTTTGTTTCTTGTTTTAACTTTTGACATAATGAAAATGCATAAAGCAACTTGACATTATTTGTGATTCAAACAACGTTAGCTGTTAGAATGACTTTACCACATTACAAATTTTGCTTATACGTGCTGCTTTGCCTTGCAATTTTAGGCTGAATTCATTAAGAAACACCATCAAGTCTATAGCAAAAGCTATACCAACACTAGTATACTAGATATATTTTTATGCATCCTGCTCTTGCCACTTACTGTATTTGAGAGCTCCCTTATTCTATTTTTTTCTGCCTTCATGTACTGTGTGAATGTATTATGACTTATTCATTTCCCATTAGCACTGAACTAATAATTAGACCTTAAAAGAACACAGTATAAAAAAGCTCAAGATATTTCTATTTTACTTGCTATATTTTCTGTACTATACTATTTAAAAGTCCACTTAGACATAAACATAGAATATTACGCATGTGTCAAATATTTACTAGGTAAACTCAGCAAATCAACTATGATTCTTCAAAGTCATAATCTTAAAGACAGAACACAATTATCAAGCACCAAAAGAAGATGTGGCTAAAGGACTTCTCAGGCCGAGAATCTATTGTCAGGCGCTTTTCCAGACACTACTGTGAGGTAACATAAGGCTAGAGTTTTGATTGACTTTGTCTTGCCGTCTTCTATCAAAAAGGAAACTGAGAACTGGAGGAAGGAAAAGACCACGGCATTGTGAAATGCAGCTGGGATCAACGATGTCTGCTGTTCGCTGCGCGGCACCCACCTCCCACAGCTTCCTGTTAACAAGAGTCCTGAGAAACCAAACCACCAAGTGTCTGAATGGGACTAATGCCACTCCCATCTGTGGGCCTTCATCCCTCTGGCCACAAAGACTGGCTCAGAGAGAGGCATGTGACCAATCAGAAATGAGCACTAGAAAATGGGCCCTCCACACAAGATTCCTGCTGGGAGCGCAGGGAACACACACCCTCCGCACAGTGTGAGAGCAGGATGGCAGGACGCTGGAAACGTGCTCACTGTCATTTGCCCTCCAGTCCCCGGCAGTGGCTGCAAAACCAAGCTGGTGCTGGGAGGCGGGCGGACACCCTAATGACACTGTGAGCTCTGAGCTGAGCCAGGCAGGGCCAGTCCTCATTCTGGACTTGCAGCTGTACGAGACTTTCTTTTTTCCAATTAAGGCGATTTACGCCAAATTTTTGGTTGCTTGTGAATGAAAGATATAGCTAGAATCTGAGGAAAGGCCTCAGTAATAAATTCACTTCTCACTGCTCAAAGGAACTGTAAACTGCCTCTAAAAAATGAGTAGCACCAATTATATGAGGATAACTTCAGGTTAAGTACATCCTTTTTTTTCCCTGCTAGGTCTTCAGCCAACAAGTTCCTCATTGGTCTCCCTGTTTTCAGTTGCCCAACCCGATCACCCATTACCATGCTTGCCATTTGGTACTGCTGACTAAATATAGCAATGGTTCTTTTTGTCTCCAGGACTAAAATATAAATCCTCCAGCAGAGCACATCAGGTTCTTTGAAATCAGCTTCCTGCTAGCCTCTCTCGGTCTAATCTCCTCCCACTCCCTCCCTATCCTCCTCTGGCCTCCCAGTATCAGGCCCCTTCCTGCTCCTGTGACCTCGTATGCACCCGCCTTTTCTTCTTCCTTCAAGGCTGTTCAACCGTGATCTTTCCTGTGGTTCCCGCCGCCGCTGCCACCCAGGCACACGTCCCGGACTGTGCACAACCAGAGCACATCACAGACCCTAACCTGATGGCCGTCTCCCAGAGCCCCCCCCCCAATCATCTCTGCAGTCCTGGTGCCCACCGGTGTCTAGCACGTCATGGCCATTCGTGTGGTGAGTAAAAACCCAGGCATTAAATGCAGTGCTGATATTCAAAACATCTTCTCAATTCCATGAAAAGATTTTACCAAAAAAAACCCCCACCCCTTTCACTATGTATCTGAGTCTGTGGACATGAATTTGTGCACCCACCATTAGTACTAACTCCTACTCTAAATTTTTTTTCATACTCCTTATGTGTAAAGTTAATTTAAATTAATGTCTATTGAGTGAATGATTGTTGAAATATAGTATATGCAGCAAGACACCTGAGGAACCCAGGATGGGTACACTGTTATTGTTAAAGATTATAGTAATCTGTAAAGGAAAACACTGCAAATGCCAGCTTTTCCAAGCAGTGAAATGCTACACTAATGGGGATATACTGTAAAGTAGGTTACAAGTGGGCTGAAAGAACAAACAAGTTTTGTTGAATACAGAAATGATCCAACTCAACTAGCAATCAGTACGAGGATTATTCTTATCTAACCTGTGGGTAAACCAGAAAGTGCCATAACCCAGCTACATTTCTAGAATGATGGACTCTGAGGTAGAAGATACAATTAATTAGGGATTTAAAAGAAACTGCAACAAAGCTACAAAAGTCAAGACAGTGAGGTACTGGCATAAAGATAGGCATATAGACAAACGACTAGAACAGACAGCCCAGTAACAGACCCTCGCATATATGCTCAAATTATTTTCAACAAGTGTGTCAAGAGCATTCAATGAGGAAAGGACAGTCTCTTCAACAAATGGTGCTGGGAAAACTAGACACCCACATGCAGAAGAATGGAATTTGAGTCTTACCACATACCAAATATAAAAGTTAACTCAAAATGGATCAAAGACCTATATGTAAAAGCTAAAACTATAAAACCCTTGGAAGAAAGATAGGGCAAAGCTTCTCAGCATTGGATTTGGCAAAGATTTCTTGGATGTGACACCAAAGACACAGGTAACAAAAGAAAAAATAGACAAACTGGGCTCCGCGAAAATTTTTAAATTTCGTGCACTGAAAGAACTATGAACAGAGTGAAAAGGTAAACCCCACAGAAGGGGAGGAAATATTTGCAAATCATGTATCTGATAAGGGGTTAATATCCAGAACCTATAGAGAACTTCTAAACTCAACAACAACAAAACAACCAGATCAAAAATGGGAAAAGGACTTGAAAGTCTCCAAAGAATATATGCAAACAGACAATAAACACAAGAAAAGATGCTCAACGTCATTAACCATCAGAGAAAATGTAAATCAAAACTACAGTGAGGTACCCCTCATACCAATTAGAATGGCTACTATGTAAAAAAAAAAAAAAAAAAACAGGAAATAACAAATGTTGGTGAGGATATGTAGAAATGGAACCCTGTGCACTATTGGTGGGAATGTAAAACGGTGGAGCTAGTGTCACTTCCTCAAAAGATTAAAAACAGAATTATCGCATGATCCAGCGATTCCACTTCTGGATATATACCCCCCAAAGCTGAAATCAGGGTCTCGATGAGATATTTGTACACTCATGTTCATAGCAGCATTGTTCACAGTAGCTAAAACGTGAAAGAAACCCGAGTGTCCACTGATAGATGGATGGATAGGCAAAATGTGGCATATCCATATGATGGAATATTATTCAGCCTTAAAAAGGAAGGAAATTCTGACACCTGCTACAACATGGATGAACCCTGAAGACATTATGCTCAGTGAAATAAGCCAGTCACAAAAGGACAAACACTATGATTCCACTGATACGAGGTACTTAAGAGCAGTCAAAATCATACAGACGAAAAGTATAGGGCTTCCCTGGTGGCACAATGGTTAAGAATCCGCCTGCCAATGCAGCAGACACGGGTTTGAGCCCTGGTCCAGGAAGACCCCACATGTGGCGGAGCAACTAAGCCCGTGCGCCACAACTACTGAGCCTGTGCTCTAGAGCCCGTGTGCCACAACTACTGAGGCCCGCATGCCTAGAGCCCGTGCTCCACAACAAGAGAAGACACCGCAATGAGAAGCCCGTGCACTGCAATGAAGAGTAGCCCCCGCTGGCCACAACTAGAGAAAGCCACGCACAACAACAAAGAACCAAAGCAGCCAAAAGTAAATAAATTAAATAAATAAATTTATTTTTTAAAAAAAAGTAGGGCTTCCCTGGTGGTGCAGTGGTTAAGAATCCGCTTGCCAATGCAGGGGACACGGGTTCAAGCCCTGCTCAGGGAAGATCCCACATGCCGCGAGGCAACTAAGCCCGTGCACCCCAACTACTGAGCCTGCACTCTAGAGCCCGTGAGCCACAACTACTGAAGCCCGTGCGCCTAGAGCCCGTGCTCCACAACAAGAGAAGCCACCCAATGAGAAACCCGCACACCGCAACGAAGAGTAGCCCCCGCTCGCCGCAACTAGAGAAAAGCCCGTGCACAGCAACAAAGACCTAACACAGCCAAAAATAAAAATAAATAAATAAATTTATTTAAAAAAAAAAAAAGTATAGTGGTGGTTGCCAGGGGCTGTGGGGAGACGGGAATTATTAAGTTTTCATTTTACAAATGAAAAGAGTTCTGGAGATGGATGGTGGTGATGGCTGCACATTATGAATGCATTTAATACCACTGAACTGTACACTTAAAAATGGGAAAGGTGGTGGTGGTGATGAGGGAAGAAGCTACAGTAACTTATCTGAAGGGCAGGCAGGCCCCAGTGTGTACCTATGACACCTGCACTCACATCCATCATGTTTCCCCCTCCACAAACAAGTCATACACCTGAGAAAGAAGCACACATCTATTCATTTCTTTAATAAATCTCTGAGCATCTTCTACATCCCATGAATTGCTTTAAGGGCTGGGAATACAGCAGAAAACATGGCAGACAAGGTCCCTAACTTCATGAGTTGTATATTCCAGCAGAGGAGACATAATAAACATAAAATATCACAAATAATCATACAATTCCAGGTAGCAACAAGTGTTATGAAGAAAAATTAAGTAGAAAAGAGGACTGAGAATGGAAGGTTTCTTTTTAAATATGGTGGTCAAAGAAAGACTGAGGACAAGATAAGCAAAATAAACACCAAACTAAACAAGAAAACAAATGAATACCCTCTTTTAAAAAGTAACTGGTGGACAATCCATGAAAGAGAAAATGGGTAAGTTGGACTTCATTAAAATATAAACTGCTCTGTGAAAAACAATGCCAAGAGAATTAGAAGACAAGCCACAGACAGGAAGAAATGCTTGCAAAAGACACACCTGATAAAGGACTGCTACACAAATTCACAAAAAACTCTTAAAACTCAATAATAAGAAAACAAACAACCTGATTAAAAGATAGGCCAAAGACCTCAACTGACACCTCATCAGAGGAGATATACAGATAGCAAGTAAGCAGATGAAAACATGCTCCACATAATGTCATCAGGCAAATGCAAATTAAACAACAGTGAGATACCACTACACACCTTTAGAATGGCCAAAAACTAGAACACTGACAACACCAAATGCCAGCGAGAACGTGGAGCAACAGTAACTCTCGCTGCTGCTGGTGGGCAGGCAAAACGGTGCAGCCACATTGGAAGGCAGTTTGGCAGTCTCTTACAAAACTAAACTTACTCTTACCATTCCATCCAGCAATCAGGCTTCCTTGGTATTCACCCAAAGGAGCTGAAAACTTACGTCCACACAAAAACCTGCACACGTATGCTTATAGCAGCTTTATTCAGAATTGCCAAAACTTGGAAGCAACCAGTATGTCCTTCAGTAGGTGAAGGGATAAATAAACTGTGGTCCATCCAGACAGTGACTGTCACTCAGCACTAAAATGAGATGAGCCAGCCAGGCGCTGAAAGCCATGGAGGAACCTTAAACGCATATCACTAAGTGAAAGAAGCCAATCTGAAAAAGCTGCGTTCTGTATGATCCTGATGATATGACATTCTGGAAAAGATAAAACTATGGAGACAGTAAAAAGATCAGCAGTCACCGGGGGTTAGTGGAGAGGGAGGGATGACGAGGCGGAGCAAAGGGATTTCTAGGGCTGTGCAGCTACTCCGTCTGATCCTATAATGGTGGATACATGTCATGACACACCTGTCCAAACCCACGGAATGTACAACAGCAAGAGTGAACCCTCACGGAAACTATGGACTTTAGGTAACAACGATGTCGATGCAGGTCTGTTGATTGTGACAAAGGTACCACTCTGGCGAGGGACGCTGATGGTGCGAGAAGCTGTGCATATGTGGAGGCACGGGCGATATCGGATCTCTATACTTTCCTCTCAACTGTACTATGAATCTAAAAGTGCTCTAAAAAAACTGCCTTAAAAAAAACAAACAAAAAAACCAAAAAACTGGCAGCAGATCAACTCTCCTGCCCAGACTAACCAGAAAAGCCAGATAACATACCAAACCAAACCAAACATCCAACACCCGTGCTAAGTCATTAGTGACCTATTGAGGCACCCAGGCCTTGAGAAAAGCAGGAAGGACAACCGTTCCAGGGAGGGACAGCTAAGGCTGCTTTCTCCTTTGGGAAATGTACCCATTCCAGGCCCAGGACAAAAGGCTGAGAAAAAGGTAGCCTTTAAGAGGCAATAAACCAGTGGAGCTGGGGGTGGTCTCTCAGAGCTGGAGAGAACAAACTAGAGATGTAGGCATCAGAATCCCAGAAAAAGGAAGGAGTGGAAAACAGAAGCCACAGTTTGCTGGATTCCCCTCCGGACACGTGAGGAATTCTAAAACCGTGTGGGGAGCGGGTGGCGGCAGCTTCTGTGTCAATGGAATGTTCTATTTATTTTTCTGGGAGTAATTACATAGATACAAGCTTTGTGAAAATTCACTAATTTGTACCCTTTCTGTATGCATTTTATACCTCAATTAAAAGTTTAATTCTTGTACAGAATCCAGAGTTGCTCCATATCTGCAACAGTTAATGAAGTTCTTGGGAGTCTTGGGACCTAAAAAAAAAAATCTAGCATCGTAAGAACATCTAAAGCAATCACACAGGTTGAGGGTCTATCATGAAAGGACAATTTCAGAGGAGGTCTGCAAAGATAAAACTCCTAGAAGTAGCAGAGAGAACAAAATCATGAAGAGAGTGGATAACATTAGCAAGTGGTTTGAGGCCCAAATCTTAGAATGTAGTACAATCAGGGAATATTTCCTAAAATTTAAATTTATAATAAGAAAGCGTGACTTTGTACACAGGCATTTAGAGAGCGCTTCTTGTTCATGGGTCAGCACCCTCATCATTCCAGATTTCCTTGGGAGCCCACCCTCTCCAATTCTTAGTCCTCATGGTTCCAAGTGCTTGCAGCCCTGGCACCAAAGTCCCCTCATCCTAGCAGCTGGGTCAGGTCACGCACGGATGAAGGTGGGAGTCTGGGCTTACAGTGAGGAGGGGAGCAGGGAAGCTCGAGAATAACAGCAACAGAGAAGGCAAACTTCAAGATGAGGCACTGATTCTTTGAAGGTCTCTCAAGCTGCCGCTGAGGCCAGCCCTACCCCATGGACATTTCAAGTTTTAAAACCAATAAATGCTCCAATGTTTACTAGCTGTGTGATGCTGGGCAAGTTACTTAGCCACCGTGTCTAAGTACCACCACCTATGAAATGGGGACAGCAGGGTGGCTGTCAGGGTTAAATGAGTTGCCGTGTGTTGGAAGTGAGTGCTCCAGCTTGAGGCTCACATGCAGTACGTGATGCACATGGGCTTGTTTTTTACCATTACTTCTGTTTAAGACAGATCAAGCTGGGTTTTCTGTCATAATCACGGACTCCAGACAAACAAAGCTTTCATGACGCTGAGAACACTAAAATATAAAGACATAAGAAATGTTTTAATAAACTCTTGGATGGTGGTTTTAATGTAATTGGCTATATAGGAAAACTAAGACTGCCTGGGGTTGTATAAGAATGATGTAGTGAAAGGCAGTTCCATCTTCCTAAAATAATTCTTCGTACTCATGACAGGTTATGGGGAACTTGCTGTTGACCATGATCCTCAAGACAAAAAAAGCTACCTCCCACCTTTAAATTACAGTTTTACTATAGCTTTCCTTTCAGCCATTTTTAATAAGACTATGAAATATTTTGGAACAAGGTAACACAGTCTGTTTTAAGAGTTGCAGGAGCCAGGCTAATGCTCTGAGCCTCCTAGCAATGCACACCGCTGTCTGCCGCTCACTTCTGCTCCATGGGCACTCAACTCATAGTTCAACTGTGAGCTGAGAAGACAAACCAATCTTTCCCCACCTCTAAAGCCCACAGTGCATAAAAAAAACAGTAAACCAATTCCACATAGTTTCTAAAACTTGCCTTTACCGTAGAGTGTTTTAATGTTATTCATTCAACAATTATTTGTTACATACGAAAGCCAACAAAAACAAAACTCTGACATAACAAATGGGCACGGGATTTGGCTGCCAGACATGAGTTTAAATCCTGACTCATTACTAACCACCTGGCCTTAGGCATGTCACCTAACCCCTCCGAACATATATTTCCAGGTGAGTAAAAGCAGGGAAAATACCACTTAGCTTCAAGATGTGGCAGGAAATGGCGGCACTGCACTTGGCCTACGGTAGTGTTCTCTACACAACAAGGAGACTAATTTTAAAAAGATGAAGGCACTGCAGCACAACGCCAATGACTAAATGTACAAGGGATAACCGAGTTAGAAAAAAGATCATCATTTAGCGACCATCACAGTAATAATTAATTCAGGTGGGAGTCATCTATGGACGACAAACTCAAAGTCTCCTCTGGACAGGTGACCCGAAAACTACACAGAGAAGTGTTCAGCTTTACGGTGCAGAAACCTGGCGGCCACCATCTGAAGCACAGGAGCACCTCAATACATAAGGCAACTGCTAACAGCTATAAATGAGGAAATTGACAGTAACACAATAATAGCGGGGGACTTTAACCCCTCACTTACACCAATGGACAGATCATCCAGACAGAAAATTAATAAGGAAACACAAGCTTTAAATGACACAATAGACCAGATAGATTTAATTGATATTTATAGGACATTCCACCCAAAACCAGCAGATTACACTTTCTTCTCAAGTGCACACGTAACATTCTCCAGGACAGATTACATCTTGGGTCACAAATCAAGCCTCAGTAAATTTGAGAAAACTGAAATCATATCAAGCATCTTTTCTGACCACAACGCTATGAGATTAGAAATCAATTACAGGGTAAAAAAAGTAAAAAACACAAACACATGGAGGCTAAATAGTACATTACTAAATAACCAAGAGATCACTGAAGAAATCAAAGAGGAAATCAAAAAATACCTGGAGACAAATGACAATGAAAACACGATGATCCAAAACCTATGGGATGCAGCAAAAGCAGTTCTAAGAGGGAAGTTTATAGCAATACAAGCCTACCTCAAGAAACAAGAAAAATCTCAAATAAACAATCTAACCTTATACCTAAGGGAACTAGAGAAAGAAGAACAAACAAAACCCAAAGCTAGTAGAAGGAAAGAAATCATAAAGATGAGAGCAGAAATAAATGAAATAGAAACAAAGAAAACAATAGCAAAGATCAATAAAACTAAAAGTTGGTTCTTTGAGAAGATAAACAAAATTGATAAGCCATTAGCCAGACTCATCAAGAAAAAGAGGGAGAGGACTCAAATCAATAAAATCAGAAATGAAAAAGAAGTTACAACAGACACCGCAGAAATACAAAGCATCCTAAGAGACTACTACAAGAAACTTTATGCCAATAAATTGGACAACCTGGAAGAAATGGACAAACTCAGTGAAAGGTATAACCTTCCAAGACTGACCCAGGAAGAAATAGAAAATATGAACAGACCAATCACAAGTAATGAAATTGAAACTGTGATTAAAATTCTTCCAACAAACAAAAGTCCAGGACCAGATGGCTTCACAGGTGAATTCCATCCAACATTTAGAGAAGAGCTAACACCCATCCTTCTCAAACTCTTCCAAAAAATTGCAGAGGAAGGAACACTCCCAAACTCATTCTATGAGGTCAATATCACCCTGATACCAAAACCAGACAAACATACTACAAAAAAAGAAAATTACAGACCAATATCACTGATGAATATAGATGCAAAAATCCTCAACAAAATACTAGCAAACAGAATCCAACAACACATTAAAAGAATCATACACTACGATCAAGTGGGATTTATCCCAGGGATGCAAGGATTCTTCAATATACGCAAATCAATCAATGTGATACACCATATTAACAAACTGAAGAATAAAAACCATATGATCATCTCAATAGATGCAGAGAAAGCTTTTGACAAAATTCAACAGCCACTTATGATAAAAACTCTCCAGAAAGTGGGCACAGAGGGAACCTACCTCAACATAATAAAGGCCATATATGACAAACCCATAGCAAACATCATTCTCAATGGTGAAAAACTGAAAGCATTTCCTCTAAGATCAGGAACGAGACAAGGATGTCCACTCTCACCTCTATTATTCAAAATAGTTTTGGAAGTCCTAGCCATGGCAATCAGAGAAGAAAAAGAAATAAAAGGAATACAAATGGGAAAAGAAGAAGTAAAACTGTCACTGTTTGCAGATGACATGATGCTATACATAGAGAATCCTAAAGATTCCACCAGAAAACTACTAGAGCTAATCAATGAATTTGGTAAAGCTGCAGGATACAAAATGAATGCACAGGAATCTCTTGCATTCCTATATACTAATGATGAAAAATCTGAAAGAGAAATTAAGGAAACACTCCCATTTACCACTGCAACAAAAAGAGTAAAATACTTAGGAATAAACCTACCTAGGGAGACAAAAGACCTGTATGCAGAAAACTATAACACACGGATGAAAGAAATTAAAGACGATACAAACAGATGGAGAGATATACCATGTTCTTGGATTGGAAGAATCAATATTGTGAAAATGACTATACGACCCAAGGCAATCTACAGATTCAATGCAATCCCTATCAAATTACCAATGGCATTTTTTACAGAAATAGAACAAAAAATCTTAAAATTTGTATGGAGACAGAAAAGACCCCAAATAGCCAAAGCAGTCTTGAGGGAAAAAAAACGGAGCTGGAGGAATTAGGCTCCCTGACTTCAGACTATACTACAAAGCTACAGTAACCAAGACAGTATGGTACTGGCACAAAAACAGAAATATAGATCAATGGAACAGGTTAGAAAGCCCAGAGATAAACCCACGCACCTATGGTCAACTAATCTATGACAAAGGAAGCAAGGATATACAATGGAGAAAAGACAGTCTCTTCAATAACCGGTGCTGGGAAAACTAGACAGCTACATGTAAAAGAATGAAATTAGAACACTCCCTAACACCATACACAAAAATAAACTCAAAATGGATTAGAGACCTAAAGGTAAGACCGGACACTATAAAACTCTCAGAGGAAAACATAGGAAGAACATTCTGACATAAACCACAGCAAGATCTTTTTTGATCCACCTCCTAGAGTAATGGAAATAAAAACAAAAATAAACAAATGGGACCTAATGAAACTTAAAAGCTTTTGCAAAGCAAAGGAAACTACAAACAAAACGAAAAGACAACCCTCAGAATGGGAGAAAATATTTGCAAACGAATCAACGGACAAAGGATTAATCTCCAAAATATATAAACAGCTCATGCAGCTCAATATTAAAAAAACAAACAACCCAATGGAAAAATGGGCAGAAGGCCTAAATAGACATTTCTCCAAAGAAGACATACAGATGGCCAAGAAGCACATGAAAAGCTGCTCAACATGACTAATTATTAGAGAAATGCAAATCAAAACTACAATGAGGTATCACCTCACACCAGTTAGAATGGGCATTATCAGAAAATCTACAAACAACAAATGCTGGAGAGGGTGTGGAGAAAAGGGAACCCTCTTGCACTGTTGGTGGGAATGTAAATTGATACAGCCACTATGGAGAACAGTATGGAGGTTCCTTAAAAAACTAAAAATAGAATTACCATATGACCCAGCAATCCCACTACTGGGCATATACCCAGAGAAAACCATAATTCAAAAAGACACACACGTCCCAATGTTCACTGCAGCACTATTTACAATAGCCAGGTCATGGAAGCAACCTAAATGCCCATCGACAGACGAATGGATAAAGAAGATGTGGTACATATATACAATGGAATATTACTCAGCCATAAAAAGGAACGAAATTGGGTTATCTGTAGAGACATGGATGGATCTAGAGACTGTCACAGAGAGTTAAGTAAGTCAGAAAAACAAATATCGTATATTAACGCATATATGTGGAACCTAGAAAAATGGTACAGATGAAGCGGTTTGCAGGGCAGAAATTGAGACACAGATGTAGAGAACAAACATATGGACACCAAGGGGGGAAAGTGGTGGGTGGGGGGTGGTGGTGGGATGAATTGGGAGATTGGGATTGACATATACACACTAATATGTATAAAATGGATAACTAATAAGAACCTGCTGTATAAAAAGATAAATAAAATTCAAAAACTCAAAAATATATAAATAAATAAATAAATAAAATAATATGCTGATTTATGTAGGCTAAACAGGCATAAAAAGGAAGAGAGAAATAAAGCAAAAGTGGGAAAATGTTAGCAACTGGGGCTGACTGAAGTTCTTTGTCGTACACTTCCATTCCTTCTGATGTTTGAAATTATTTCAAAAAGTAAGTTTAAAAAAATTTTTACGATGAATATATGATTTCTGCCATTTAGCATCTTATAAACTACCAGGAAAGATAATACATTCTAATAACTATAATTAAGAGTTCTATGGTAGAAATATGGTCAAGTTTGGAAGAAGAAGACATTGTTTTCATCAGGAATTATCAGAAGTGGATTCACAGAGAAAGGTGACCTGGACCTTGAACGATGGGTTAGAAAAGTAGTTTATATTTACATCTAAAAATGATGTAGAGTGAATTCCTGATTTATCTAAGCATACATTTATCAGAATATGGTAATCCTGACAAAAAGAAAAAAAAAAAGAATTTGTGTAAATAAAATTACTATGACCCACCTATAATATCTACGTATTAGAAGGCAGTTGTTCTCCAGAGCTATGCAGTACACAGCTGATGCCACAACTGTATTTACAAACCTGCCCAAATCAGAGGTTTACATGTAACTCTGTTTGTTAGTCAGCCTCAACCAAGACCAGGGCCTGATCAGCTGTACTTCCTACCCAATCACCAGGGGCTGCTGAGACAAGTACAAAATCTGTTTCTCAGAACTCAAGAGCTCTTTGTGTGTTTCTTTTAGCCAAAACTGTGAAAAGCCATGAATTCAACATGACAAATAAGGCCAGTAGTTGAAGCAATGGCCTTAAAACTAGCCATTTTCAAGTCAAGGTTAGACTAATTCAAGGACTGAGCAGTGAGAAAAGATGCAAGGAAACAAACACCCCAAAGTGGAGTCACTTGGCCTCCAAATGAGGGGTGAGCCCACCCTCAGTGTGACCCAGGGATCAGGAGAGTGGCATGCTTGCTCACCCACAGCAGGCTGGTGAGCATGCCCATTAGCTGGAGTCTGAATCACAGAAGGTCAGCTCAGGCCCTTCCCTCGGCTCTATGCCCTGACTCTCTCTGGGGGGATACTCAGTGAGCATATCCTCCTCCTTGAGTCACGGAAAAGTTACGGGTCATCTCCTATGAAAGGTCATTTTCAATTTGACCTTCCCCATCAGCATGGGACTTGGCACTGTGCTAGCCAGGGCTGAGCAGAAAAGGATTTTAGGGCCCTTTTAGTTCCCTGTGGATTCTCCTTGTAATTCCAGACATGCTCTGTTTTCACTAACCTTTATCTGTCCTGTGTCCTAAAAATGAACCAGAACAGGGAGGATCAACACAGTAGGACGCTGACAGCTGCCAAGCACCACCACCCCCCCACGCCCTACAGCGAACACAGAGACCAGAGGGATTCACAAACAGGTCTCATCACGGAAGTGTTCATTATAATCTTAATAGCAGACCTATGTTTTACCCCTTTTTCCATGTACTATAGCACCTAACACATAAATACTTTGTGCTAATAAATTTATTGGTGTTGATACTGTTAATACACAATTTTAAGAAGTGAGAAGTCTTATTAAACTCCTACTAAAAAACGATTTGTTTCCTATGAGTACATATTTACCACTGAAGTACCTGATTTTTGAGTTAAGAGAAATATCTGCCTCATTTCTGGAAATAAAAATTCTTCTATGTTGGTAGATTTAACATTTTACTTGCCCTTAAAGTACATTTACTGGAAAGATGATGGAAAATAATAGAGCTTTGGTAAGAAAATTATACAAAATACTGACCACCAAAATAACACATTTTCTGATTATTAGGTTTTAAGTCAACCCCCTCAAAGCCTTACTTGACCTAATAATCACCAGCCAGGGCAGTAAGCAACCTGGAAGCAGGGGAAATGTAGTTGTGTCCAGCTAGAAAGGATGGGGAACACCAGCAGTGGAAAATACTCTGCACAACTGACATGTGACAGAATGTTAGGCATGCTGTGAAACCCCCTGTATGTACAGGACTCTGAAACTGCTCTGTGGTTTGGAAGGTCAAAGCCAGATTCTTCCATCAATGAAAGTTTGTCCCTGCTTTCAGTGTTAGTAACAACGGTTTAAAACAACAACAACAAATACTGCCCACAAAACACTCCCCTTTTTAAAAAGTTTTTATCTTTTAGCCGTGACACAAGGCATGTGGGACCTTAGTTCCCCAACCAGGGATCGAACCTGTGCAATGGAAGTGCGGAGTGCTAACCACTAGACCGCCAGGGAATTCCCAAAACACTCCCTTTTACATGAAATTTGTACCCAGAAGTCACCCCGAGCTCATTCGTTCAGTGCTGATGACTCTGCTTCCCTTTCAGCAAGCCTCACATTCCGGAGCTTCTCTTGGAGAGTGAGACTGAAGTTGAGATTTTTTTCAAGAACATAGATTTGGTTGCTTTCTTCACTTTAAGCACCTAAGTCAAGTAAAATGTATATTGGCCACTTTAAGGTTATATGCTTTACCAAAATTTTAAGTCTACTGATTCAAAACACACACTTTGATTAATAAGCAGCTTATCATCATTCTTGGAGATAAAATGAGATATTAAACTTTGGAATGTTAAGAAGTATAACAGACCCAACGATTAAAACGTCTAATCACAATGTGTGATTTTCCTAAATAGTAGAAACCAACACTCTGGAGCAGTGCTAACTCAAAGGCAGCGGGTCATCAAACTATTACCATCTGTGACAAGATCCAGAGTCAGTGCCAGAATGCAATCAACATCAAGAAAATCTCAGAGAAAATGACTGAACCAAACAGTGTGTTTGGTAACGCGGCTCATCTATATTCACTGACAGCTTAAAAGTTTGTAGACCCCAGCCGTCTAACTTGTGCTAGAATACGGAAGTGCTCTTTGAAGGAAAATGTAGACACAATCATAAATTTTCACAAGACATTTACAACATGTAAATACCTGTTCCTGCAGGTCGTAGTCATAGCTGTCATGCAGCAGAAGACTGAGGACGTATCGAGTATAAATCATGGCATCAATGCCACATTTCTCTAGCTCTTGTCCCAGCCAGGTCTGCACTGGACCCAAAGCATGAAGCAGAGACATTTCAGAGACAGATACAGGGCCTGGATAAGAGCTTGAGGAGCTTTCAGATGGTAAACCATCCACAACAACTGTACAGATAGGGCGCATGAATTTAGGTTGCTGACATCCTTAAAATGCGGAGCATTTTCTGCAGTGATGTTCTGTTGGTATCTGGAGGGGATTTTCACTCCAGTAAAAAGGAGAGATGCTTGACATCTAGGGTAAGCATTTATTTTTGCTGGCAGTCAGCCATCTAGAACTGAATTTCCCTCTTCAGGCATGACCAGTGAATCAACATCCTAATAGCAACATACATGTAGATGTGATTTTCTACTTTAATTTCACATTGAGGCCAAATGTAAGTCTCCAGCAGAACCTACAAAAATAAGAGAGAAAAAAGGTATGTGTTATGTATAGATATAAATTACATTACTGATCTTTTGAAAAAAATCCAAATGAACCATTCCTCTTTATTAAAATACCTTCGGTATCTTGGAACATTATTTTTTTTTTTTTACTGTAATCGTTGACATTTTAAACTAAGTGACATTTTAAACTTTTAAAAGCTTCATATCATTTAAAAGTAAGGAAAACTCAGAAATTTGTATTTTTGTACTCATGCTCAATTATACTCATGTTTATTTTGCTATGTCTCAAGAGACTGGACTTGTAAAATTTTGCTATGCTGAAAGAACTTATCTCGTAACAAATCACTAGCTCATTTTAAAGTAAAACAGAAACAAGCAGTTGAACGGTAATTTCATTGAAACACTGGTAAAAAAAATTAGTCCCATAAATTTAAGTTTCACATAGGTAATCAATTTTTGTATGGCTAAAAACTTTGGACTGCTCATCACTTATTTCATAAAAATTAAGATGAAACACACATTTGTCTTATAGCCCTGCCAGGCTATACTGTTATATCTATTTTAACTTTTCTTCTTATATACCTAGGTTGACTTTCTGATTACTTGTGATAGACGCCACTCTTTTCCACTAAATTAACATACTTTCAATACGTCATACTAATCTAACAATGGCTTTATTAAGTCATAATATTCTTTATGCTAGAGTTCTGATTAATTTATGCCACTAGAAAATGAAAACTAACATAGTGATAGGTAAATCTCATTGGATCAGCTTTTGCATGAATTTTAGCAGATAATAAGAGGGTTACAAAAATGACTTTTTAAAAAGTATTAATAATTATTTTTAGTAAGAGCATCAAGTCAGAAAGACAGACACTCTTCACCAAAGATTTAATGCTCAGTTTCTTGCACTTCATCTAGAACTACACACTAAATGTTACAAACATTAAATATAAAGAAAAGATGTTTAAATCCACCACAGGATGAAGTTACTAGATTAATGTATCGCTAATATGTATTCTGCTACTTTCTAAGATCTTCTCTATAATTCTTTTCTGAATTATAAAAACTAGATAAATTAAAGCAAAGATTTTCTATAATGTTTACTTGCTGAAATTTTCCAGCTGACTCTCAAAATTAAAACATTTTCCATAAATTGTTTAATACGTGTGGATCTCAGGATGCCAGACAGATCATCAATTAAACAATACATTCATTTCTGGGGACATCACCTGAAGCAAGTGGATAGCCAGTACTCATTCAATGAAGGTTGCACCAAGACAATGAGGAGACATGAAGCGGTGGCTGAAGGAAGTAGGTCAGAGAATCTAAGGCAGCTGGAGATCACAGGAAAAGTACTGAGAGGAGAGAGCTGTGCAGAGGAAAACACCAGATATCTGCAAAGGGTTGCTCCTAAGCCTTCAACAGAGTGTTAATCGGGGCATGCATGTGAGGACCCAGCCACGGCACAGGAAAGGGTCATCATAAAGGCAAGGAGGAAACAGTCCCTAAGGCTCAGCGTGGCTGGGGATGGTGCCTGTTTCCTACCAGCCAGACTGGAAAACCTCATAATTCAGGGCACACTAGGTAGAGTGCTCAGAAGGGTCTCGACTTAGTAATGGGGAATAATTAGCCCTACACTAAACACTGTTCTGGACCTGCCTAACTAATCTTAAAAGACCCAAAAGACCAAACTGTTTCCAACTATTTTCACTGTGGCCCCAGAACAAAGCTCAAGGGATACAAAATATCCACCACCCAAGAAGATAAAATTTACAATGTTTGGCATCCAATCAAAAATTAGCATGCATGTGAGAATTCCCCAGTGGTCCAATGGTTAGGACTCCGATCTCAATGTCGAGGGCCTGGGTTCAATCCCTGGTAGGGGAACTAAGATGCCACAAGACCCACGGTGCAGCCTAAATAAATAAATAAATAAATAAACAATTAGCAGGCATGCAAAGAAATGGGACACAAAGGGAATGCAAATGAGGAGAAAAATTAACTGAAACCAATCCAGAATCAACACAAAAGTTAGAATTAGCAGAAAAAGCCTTTAAAACAGTTATTATGACTATATTCCATATGTTTGAAAAGACATAAAATTCAAATATCTAAAGATGAAAACTACAACGTCTGAGATTAAAAATATAGGACGGGACTAATGGCAGATCAGACATTTGAGAAGAAAAGATTACTGAATCTTAAACCACACACATACACAAAACTATACAAAATGAAATATGGAGAGAAAGAGAAGTTCAAAAAATTAACAGCGCTTCAGTGAGCTGGGTGATAACTTTAAAAAATCTAACATACATGTATTTGGAAGAGAGAGAGAAGGACAGAAAAAAATATTTGAATAATGGCCAAAATTTTTCCAAAACTAATGAAAACCAAAACACACATATCCAAGAAGTTCAATGAACTCTAAGCACAAGAAACATGTAGAAATCAACACATAATAAAACTATTCAAACCAGTAATAAAGTCACCAGAGAAAAAAAGAAACATTAGGTAGAACAAAGATATGGATGACATCAGATTTCTTGATGGAAACTATGCAAATGAGAAGATAATGGGGCAAAAACACTTTAAAGTATTGAAAGAAAAAAAAACTGTCAACTGAGAATCCTGTACTCATCAAAAGTATATTTCAAAACAAAGGTGAAACAAACACTTTTTCAGACATGGAAAAGCTGAAAGAATTCATCACCAGCAATCCTGCCCTAAATGAAATGTCAAAGGAAGTCCTTTAGGCAGAAGGAAAATGATAGGACAAAATGTCCTACCCACACAAAGGAACAAAGAGCACCAGAAACATTAACTAAAATTTTCTTGTTATTTAAGTATCTTTAAAAGATAACTGAGGGACTTCCCTGGCAGTCCAGTGGTTAGGACTCCGCACTTCCAATGCAGGGGACGTGGGTTCTATCCCTGGTCAGGGAACTAAAATCCTACATGCCTTGCTGCATGGCCAAAGATTTAAAAAAAAAAAAAAAAAAAAAAGAAAGAAAGAACATAGATAACTGATTGTTGAAACAAAAACAACAACGTATTGTGAGGTTTATAACATATGTATAAATAAAATGTATGACAACAACAGCATAAAGACCAGGAGTGGGAAACTGGAACACTATTATAAGGTTCTTATACATCACATGAAATGGTATGATAACTCTTGAAGACTGTGATAAGATAGCTGTTAATAATCATAATAAATTTAAATGGCTTAAACAACCAATTAAAAGGCAGAGATGGGTCTTAAAACAACAAGTCCCAATTACAATATAGTAAAAATTCTACAATAAATGTAAACTCACAAATAGGTTAAAAGTAAAAGGATGGGACTTCCCTTGTGGTCCAGCGGTTAGGAATCCGCCTGCCAGTGCAGGGGACACGGGTTTGAGCCCTGGTCCGGGAAGATCCCACACGCTGCGGAGCAGCTAAGCCCGTGACCCACAACTGCTGAGCCCGCATGCCACAGCTATTGAAGCCCGAGTGCCTAGAGCCCGTGCTCTGCAACAAGAGAAGCCACCCCGATGAGAAGCCCACGCATCACAGCGAAGAGTAGCCCCCGTTCTCCACAACTAGAGAAAGCCCGCACGCAGTAAGAAAGACCCAATGCAGCCAAAATTTTTTTAAAAAAGTTAAAAAGAACATATTTCTACATAACGAATAGGGCAAAGAAGAAATCAAAGGAGAAATTAGAAAGTATTTTGAATTGAATGAAAATAAAAACACAACGTATCAATATTTTTAGGTTGTCACTAAAGCAGTATTTAGGGGAAAATTTACAGCACAAAGAGAGCCTATATTAGAAAAGGTCTCAAATCAGTGACCTCAGTTTTCATCTTAAGAAACTAGAAAAAGAAAAGCAAATGAAACCTAAGCTAAGCAGAAGAGGGAAATAAAAGATAAGAGCAGAAATCAATGAAATAGAAAATGGAAAAACAATGAAACCAAAAGCTGGTTCTTTTAGACAACAAGATGGACCTCTAGTCAGACTGTTCAGGAAAGAGAGAAGACAAATTACCAATATCAAGAATGAAAGAGGTGAGATCACTACAGATTCTACAGATATAAAAAAGACAATAAGGGGATATTAGAAAAACTTACACCAATAAAATAAACTTAGATGAAATGGACAAATTCCTTGAAAACACAAACTACCAAAGTTCACTCAAGAATAAATAGAATTAATAGCCCTGTTCCTATAAAAGGAATTGGGTTTACAGTTTAAAACGTTCCCACAGGGGCTTCCCTGGTGGTGCCATGGTTGGGAATCTGCCTGCCAATGCAGGGGGCACGGGTTAGAGCCCTGGTCTGGGAAGATTCCACATGCCGCAGAGCGACTAGGCCCACGTGCCGCAACTACTGAGCCTGCACTCTAGAGCCCGCGAGCCACAACTACTGAAGCCTGCGTGCTGCAACTACTGAAGCCCGTGCGCCTGGAGCCTGTTCTCTGCAACAAGTGAAGCCACCGCAGTGAGAGGCCCGTGCACCGCAGCAAGGGGTGGCCCCCACTCGCCGCAGCTAGAGAAAACCTGCATGCAGCAAACGAAGACCCAACGCAGCCAAAATAAATAAATAAACAAACAAACAAAAACTTTCCCACGAAGAAATTTCCAGGCCCAGTTGGCTTAAAGGTGAATTCTACCGGATATTTAAGGAAAGTATAATGCCAATTCTATACAAACTCTTCTCAAAAATTGAAGAGGAGGGAATATTTCCCAAATCATGTTAAGAGGCCAGCATTATCCTAACATAAAAACCAGACTAAGATATTATAAGAAAACTACAGACCAATATGGCTCACGAACACAGATGCAAAAAATCTAAACAAAATTTTAGGGAATTGAATCAACAATATACATCAGATCCAGAGAGTACAGAGGTATCAGAAGAATGTCATTAATGAAATGTATATAATTGTCTTTGCCAGAGAACTTCTAAAAATTAGTTTCGCTGTGAACAACTTAGTATAAGGTTTTTTTCCATTATTTAAATGCATAAAGGCCTTAAAAATTCACATATGACAGACCTGGTTCACTGTTAAGACTGATAAAGAAAAACTGTTTCAGTTTACTATGTTTACTTTAAAACATGGTATCAACCCAACCATGGGATTCTCTCTGTTGTCATTAAGAGATTTAGACAAGTGAAAGGATTCAAGAAGTAGGTGAGATGCAAAAAAAAAAGCAAAACACATTGAATGCCCATGATCTCATCAAAGCCAGTTAAGACCTTCCCTTCCATCATAGCCCTAACAGAACTCCTGCTGTGACTAGTTCAATAGCTGATGCCATATAATTTTTAAATTGTCCATATGCCTAGAGTCATTAGTGACTATAGTTTGTTTTTACTCTCTACATAGAACAGACTCAAGAGGACTGAGGAAAAGAGAGGAAAGGCTGTTAAGTCTGGGAGTGTCAGCCTATGTAGTCACCTGGGCAGCACCTGTAAACTGGACACCAATAACAAGGGTCTGAGACAGAAGCACCCCAAGCTGGCTTCCTCCTGTACTGTGATGACAGGTCTAAATGTTCCTGGAGCTCAAGAGTGTCCATTCTCCTTACTGTGAACCTAAACTGTTAACAGATGGCCCAGGTATAAATATTGGGTCATAACTAAGCTTCCCCTCCCCTAAGCTGCAAGCCTTTGGTAGCAGAGGGAACATCTGACCAAATGAGAGACTCTATTTCTAGTTCTGAACTGAAAATTATCTGTTTAACTTACTTCAGGTGTGATCCACCGCGTGGCCAAAACAATGGACGGATCTCACAAGCACATGCAAAACCCACTTAACATCCACCTGGCAAGTTCAAGAACATGGCTGGCAAACACCCAAATGTCAAACTCTGTCTATTCACCTTCATACTCATTCCAAATGTGAAGTTTAGTCAGTATGAAGTTAAACTGCATTTTAGTTTAACTTCTCTAAAAGTTTTAAAGAAAAAGCACCACCATATACACTCAAAGGTTCTTCGTTTTGTTTCGTTTTTTTCAACTTTTCCTTCTACAAAGGTTTACGCTGAGAAAAAAGGACCTTCAAATTGTCTTGAGCATCTTTCTCCCACGTAAAATTAACGCAAATCATCCTGAAGACTGGGCTGTATAAATGATAATTTTAAAGGTCCAACAATAATACACTTACTTTAGAATTTCTCTTGTCTTTTTTACTTTAAATTTTAAACGGTTTCTATTAAGGATACCAAAAAATATATATAGCTGATTAATGCCCATGGAAGCATGCGTCTTCTGTAATTCAGGAAGGCAGGACGGAAGAGTGTAAAGTGCACCAGCCCAGTGGTCCATAACATGTAGGTTTTTGTAGTCAGTATCACTTCCACTACTGAATAGCTGCGTTTTCTGCCCATAACTCATCTGTAAAGGAGAATAATAAATACTTGCTCTCCCTGCCTCTCAACTTCTCACAAGGTTGTTTCAATGAGCAAGTGAGAAATGCATCCAAGTATTGATATCTGTGGCCTTTGTATCTCACAAAATGTCACACCAATGGAAGGTGGTGTTATTACAAACTACCCCCCTCAAATTGTTTATACTTGCTTACTCTAACAGGGTTCTTCACTAATATAATTATCTGAAGAACAGTAATTATGTAAAATACATTAGGCTTCTAGTACAAAAAATAATTTCCTCGCTATCCTTAAAAAAAAAAACAACTATGAAATCACCTTCATTTACAATAAAAATCTAGTTTTAGTCATACCAAAGCCTTTCCTCTTTTTAAGTAACAGTTTGGTCTCTACTACAAATTCCAGTGCGACGCTGCTAAGAACTCCAGGTGGTGAAGTGCAGAGGATGAACACAGAAATACCATGCCTGCTGTTTCCTGTCTTTTGGAATGTGCACATCTGCAGGGCAACCTCTGCATTTAAGCCACACTATCCCCAAACAGTACAGACTCAGAAGCTTAGCCCACACCGCTTTCCTTCTGTGGCCTAGTGTGCAATTGCTAGACATTTTAAGGACTCTAGAATTAAACATAGCCTTGCTGGTGAATGAAAATCACCCCCCAGAGACTTGGGGATGGATGAAAGCCTCCAAGCCTAGTATTAATGTGAGCCTGGAAGTGAAAGTGGAGGAGTGAGGGGGGGAACATCCGTCAAGCCCCGTCCACGCCCATGACACCCCTCCACACACACACACACCCCTCCACCCCCGCAAGAAACCCTGTGTCACACTCAGTCTCCAGGAGTGAGGGCCCTGGGGCCTGTGGTGCTTATGATCAGACCTGGAACTAGAATAACAAACTGAATTCTAAAACCGAAAGCATTTAATTCTTTATCTAGTCCGCATATTTTCAGAGTGATAATTAGTCACAAATGATTTGTCTATTAAGGAGAAAAAACAGATCTAGGCACTGAGGTTATTACGTAAGTACTTTTTCAACAATAGCCAGACAAACATAGTAATGCCACAATCTTCAAATGAGTAATTTAATAATGAAGTGGGATTTTTTGGGGGGGGTGGGGGCAGGGTGCTGAGGGGTGGTTTTTTTTTTTTTTAATAAATTTATTTATTTTGGGCTGCATTGGGCCTTCGTTGCTGTGCATGGGCTTTCTCTAGTTGCAGAGAGCAGGGGCTACTCTTTGTTGTGGTGCGCGGGCTTCCCAACACGGTGGCTTCCCTTGTTGTGCAGGAGGGGCTCCAGGCGTGCGGGCTTCAGTAGTTGTACCACGTGGGCTCAGTAGTTGTGGCTCGCAGGCTCTAGAGCGCAGGCTCAGTAGTTGTGGCACACGGGCTTAGCTGCTCCGTGGCATGTGGGATCCTCCCGGAACAGGGCTTGAACCCGTGTCCCCTGCATTGGCAGGCGGATTCTTAACCACTGCACCACCAGGGAAGCCCCTGAGGGGTGGTTTTGAAGCAGCTCATTGATCTTCCAAAATCTCATCCCCTATGTAACAATGTGCTAAGAAATGTAGTGCCATCTTTTTATACTCTTTGTAACACCACATACGTTACTGAAAATAATTCAAGTTACAGCTCCCATGAGTGCCTTTAAACAGCTGTAAGAGACATACACTCAATCTATAGCTCAGTTTCCTTAGTGCTCAAGTAGAGCAGACATGTGGCAGACATATTAAGGTACTTTCCTTCATTTTTGGTAATATAATGTACATAATTTTAGGTTTGCTCAAAGCTCATAAAAATAATTTCAAAAAGCATAATGTCTTTCTGACACGGTACATACAATATTATTTATGGATTGCTTTCTCAATTTACTTGTGTTACAGCACAACTGATCATAAAGAGCACCAGACAGTAAACAGTTGTAAATCTGGCTTCTTCAGGCAAAATGTACTGAATAAAATGTAGATCTTGTGAAGAAATACCTGTGCAGCTCTGTTCAAGCAATATATTCACTTGCTGAAGCATTCTTTTAGTCTCAGAGCACTTTTTCTTTCTGCTCATATATACTTTTATTATAAAAGGTTTTTAAAGTTGTTTTTTTTTTTTTAAGTATTTTTAAACTATGAAAACAGAAGGGCACCCATACACATTTCTCTACCCTAATACAATTCTCTGTTAGTATTCTGGTGTGATTATCAGTGTTTTTTCCTTTGCAAAGAACTTAAAATTTTTCATTATTTCAACATGTTAAAAACGAATATATACTTTTGTATCCTGCATTTTTCACCTAGCATTATATCATCCCAGTGATGTTCTAGGGTCTTACTACATTGTCAGACACAGTAGTCACTAGTCACATGTGGCTACTTAAATTTAAATTAAAAATCAGTTCCTCAGCCACAGCAGCCACATTTCAAGTGCTCAACAGCCACACATGGCTGGTGGCTTCTGTGCAAATATAAAGTACAGGACATTTCCATCATCACAGTTCTACTGGACAATGCTGGCAATGATTATGTTGGGCTAAACCAAGAACCGTTAGCTCCTTTCAAGAGTTCACACGTCCCTCCTCATGTGCCTATAGACTGTACGAGACACTCTTCCTTATACCCGGAAGGTAGGGTACCAACCCCAGCTATTTTGAGATAACACCGTGCCCAAGAGGAATCGTGCGAGGGAACTGGAAAAGATTTACCTTTATGTTTGAGAGGCCTCAAATGTCAACAAGTCAAATTTCGTTACGGTAGAACGCAATCATGGAAGGTTTAATGATGAAGCCAGACTATACAGAACGGCAAGAAGAGAGAAGCTTATCAACAGAGCAAAAAGAAAACTGAGAATAAACAGAATAGAGGGCCAACGGACAAAATTGGGAGGAAAGGTTATTTAGTCCAAAGAGGGTAGATGTGCTGCAGAAACAACTCCCAAATCGCCGCAGCTGAACACAAAGGTCTGCTATCCCGCTCATGCTACGCGGCCACCCCGGGCTGGCAGGGATACTCGGCACAGTCACTCGGCAGAATCACCCTGGGACACAGGATGACTACGGCTGCCAGTCTTGAACCCTGCTAGTCCAGGAATGAGAGAAAAAGAAGATCTGCACCCAAGTGTGTACCAGCGCTCTGAAAGCTTCCTCCTGGACGTGAGTCACTCACACCTCATCAGTCAAACCGAGTCTCATGGCCTCACCTCACTTACACAAGGTGGGGAGACGCACTCCTCTCACAGGCTGGGCAGGAGAGGGAAGAGCAGGAACAGGTGTGTCAGTGGCCCTAATGACTGCTTCAAGGGGCAAAAAATATGGGACTCTTCATAGGAAACAACCCTAAAGTCTAACATTGTTGAAACCAGCCGTCTGGTAAACTTAGATGGAATATTCAAAGGCACAGATCAACTAAAACACTGCACAAGAAAAATAATCCATACAAAAGAGACTAGACTAACACGCTCAGAAAGGTTTCGGAAGGCATGAACACCGCTGAGACATTAACACCTAAGTGGCAGTGGAGTCGGGTCCTGCCCCATCTCCTCTAAGAAGCCTTCTCTACGTAAGGCCAGGCCGCACCGCTCTCTCCCTGCGACACTGAGGGCTCTTGCTGTCCTCATCACCCTCGCCTTCCAATGACCTCCATTCACACGATTCTCCAACTGCCTCCCTGTGTGTGGGTCCCCTCAAATGAGGCTGAAAGGTCTTTCAGGGCCAAATTGTGACATACTCCAGGTACTATTTAGCAGAATGCTTAGGCCCTGGCAGGTGATCAAAACTGTGTCTAGCCAAATACTTTCCAAATCTAATGGGGGGAATGAACTCTGAAGGAGAAAGTTTGGGAAATAAAACAATATTCATAACACCAGCACAGGGCGGGGAGGGTTGGGGAGGGACTCAACTCTAGTCAAGTTCTAAACCCCCCGGAAGGGAGTAACCCTCTAACCCAGCGCTCTCACTCATTCTCTCACCACCCACACACCTACTGGAGGCTTACTGTGTACCAGGCAGTGTGCACGGTGTTAGTGACACACAGACGGCGACCCTCGGGGTTTTTCCTTCGGTGTCACCACCCTGAATTAGTGGGCTTTGGTCTTCATCCTTAGGTAACCAATTTGGACTTCCCACTGAAACCCACTGCCCTCCCTTTGACCTGGTATGGTACTTCTGCAAATTATGCCTTCACTCTATTTTTAACTGGCCCTTTTTCACTACAAATTTCATCAAAAAATGGTTAAAATGCTCAGTATTCATCAAAGGCCTACATTACCTGCAACTATCTTTTCATAATTCTTCAATTTGGGTGTCCACAGGATTTTCACATAAAGAAAAGCCTTTGAAGGGGAAAGGTAAAGGGTATAAGATAGAAATAGAAAAAAGATCATAGAAAAGAAAATAGATGTCTGAAATAGTAAGACTCTGGCTTTTATATTCTACTACTCTCACAAATTTCCTAAATAATATTTGCCAAGCAAACCAGAGTGTGCACTCATACAGTGAGATAGTTATACACACAATCTTTGCCTGTTAGTTTCAGATCTCAGTGCATCAATTTGGAACACAAGGTATTGCTTTTCTCTTTAAGTAGGTGGCCTGGCTCCAGAGCCAATTTATGGCCAGAAGAGAAAATCCACAGAGAATCTATAACCTAACCTACAGCCCTATCACTGAAGACAGGACCAAGGGCTAAAAGCTGGTCATGTACACCTGTTTAGCCACGTAACTGGAAAACTATATGGAAATGGACAATCAGACCTACAGTCTCTTCCCCATCTAGAAGTGTGTCAAGTCCTAGGAAATGAATAAGGCTCCATTTTAAAATAACGTAATCAATAAATCTAGTGTGGGACATGAGTTCCTTCTGTGCAAATAGGAAGAATTGAATAACAGATTAAGAAATTCCATTTTCACTACAGGTTATCAGAAATGAACTGGTAAGTGTATATTCCCCAGTGACAAATAAAATGAATTTTTTTCATAAATGTGGGATTGTTCTTATAGATAAGACTACTACTTGATAGTAACAGGAACTAGCAGGTGTCTTAATAAATTGCAGGCATGTAACAGACCTGGGTCAATATCTATGTTTAAAAGATAAGGAAGAAAAAAGGAAGAACCAACTATATGAAGATAAAGTATAGGTGAAAGCACTCAGTTCTACATAAGAATCAGAAGTACTAAACAGACTTCCATTAAAGCAAAACAAATGAGATGTAGATCAAGCGTGTAATGAGAATGAATAAAAGGGAAGAGCTTTCCATCCAGCTTGGATGAATTCCCCTCTACTGACCGTGCTGTTGTCAAATGCTTACAGAAATCAAAGTTTAGATCAGCCTCTATGTTCTTATAGTTTTAACTGGGCTGAATATTAAGGAGATGAACTGCTTATGTAAAGTAACGTTGCTGTATTTCTAACTTTTACTTGACTGGCAGTTATTTGCTGATTCATACTCATCTGTTAATATTTCTGGTTTGAAAAGCTGAACTGCTTTTCAAAGGTTATAATTTCTTTGCAGGTTATCACAGTACAGTAACCAATGGGGTGTTTAGTTCAAGATCTATTAGATGTCAGAATTCTTTAGCAGGGCTACAAAACGATAGTTTTTATGCCTTCAAAAAAGTTCTATGGAGATTTTTAAAAATGCCCTTTTTCCCTAAAAGGGGAAGACTTCACGTCACGCAGTTTACAGGATTAAAAAACACGCATGAAGCCATTTGGGTCAAAAGGGAGGGGGAAACGTATACACTTACATCTGAAATAAAGAAACAGTGTAAAAGATTACAAACCAGCTACCAAACAAAATCCCAAAATCAAAACATAGTTCACTATTATGAAATTCTAGAAAGCTTTTAGAAAAATTGTCGGAAAAGTGATGGAACAACTAAATTTTAGAAACCTAAAAACTTCAATTAGGAGAAACTTAAATTGACCTTCACTCTAAGAAATGCAAATTTTCACAAGCCCAAAGCAAGTTTATTTGGAAACAAAAAATTAAAACAAGTAGATTTTTAGAATTGTTGAAAATGCAAAAAGCTCTAACATGATGAAACCCATTTCATCAAGGATGAAACATTTTATCAAGTAAAATACTAGATCATTGTGTACTAAAATAATTTTTCAAACTGATACTGTTGCTTGTCAAAATGTCTGTGCACAAAAATTTTACAGCTTTCAACTTCTCATCTCAAAACTACAAAGTGATCTATCTTCTGAGTTTCAATGAGTGGGGGAAAAAAATGGCCTGAAATTCTACAACTCACTGGTAAGACAATGGGTCAATTCTTTTTTGTAGTTACTATTAAAAGCCATAATCTAAGTAATACATATTGCAATTCTCTAAAACGAACTTAGGTAATAAGCAATTGGTGATGTTTTAGTATCTGTTAATAAGAGATATCTAATTCAGTATAAAAATTTTATATGGATTATCTGACTCATATCCAACTAGTTATAAATTTTAAAGAATCAGAATAAAATTCTCTTTGATTTTGCAAAAAGATATATATTTGAGAACTCAAAATATGTTCAAAGTACATATTTTCATTTTACATCCATTATTCATTCAATACATGCTTCAAAGATTAAATCAAGTTTTTAGATGTGACTTTTTTTTAGCTTTAAAAATGATCTTTTTTTTTTTTAACTTTTTATTTTATATTGGAGTATAGCCGATTAACAATGTTGTGATAGTTTCAGGTGCACAGCAAAGGGACTCAGCCACACATATACACGTATCCATTCTCCCCCAGACTTCCCTCCCCTCCAGGCTGCAGAGTTGAGCAGAGTTCCCCGTGCTCTACAGTAAGTCCTCGCTGGTTATCCATTTTAAATACAGCAGCGCGTACCTGTTGATCCCAAACTCCCTGACTATCCCTCCCCTATCCTCCCCCACCCCCAACCTTAAGTTCCTTCTGTAAGTCTGTGAGTCTGTTTTGTAAATAGGTCTACTTGTAACATTTCTTTTTAGATTCCCCATTATCGTACCGTATTTCTCCTTCTCTGTCTGACTTACTTCACTCAGTATGACAATCTCTAGGTCCATCCATGTTGCTGCAAATGGCATTATTTCACTCTTTTTAATGGCTGAGTAATATTTCATTGTGTTTATACACCACTAGATGTGACTCTTAACATAACAATATCATAGCCCCTAGGAAGCTATTTAAATGAACAGTGTCATCATTTAAAAGATAACCTGCTACAGTTTCCCCAAGGTGTACTCCAGGTGATATAAAAATGTATTACTTTTGTTATAGAACTTCTTCTTTTTGCATAAATTCGGGAAATACCAGAGCTGAAACAAAAGGTTTATTTTAGGACATCTTGAAACTTTTAATATGGTAATGTGCCTGTGGAACCTCCCTGAAGGAAACAAAGTAGACAGCATTTTCCACACTTGTTAAGGATCCTTTCTGTGTTCCTCAGAATACGCTTTGGTAAACATAATCTTCTAACCAGAAAGAATTAACATTTTCTCTAAGGCCCACATTATAAGCAAGACATAGATCACCTAGGGTCCTTACAGTCTCAATTTCCCAGGGTTGAAAAGTTAAACTGAAAATATAATTTTAGGAATTATAGATCATTAAGTACATCCTTCTCCTTTTCTTTAAATAATCTGCATAAATTGTACTGTTCTATACAGTAAAATCAATCAGTACTCCATTTTTTAATAGTATCAGAAACTTCCAGCATCTCCCTTTTCCCCTGGGCATGCCTCATCCTCATTTATTATCTTTGATTACATACACCTGGAGGCTCTTGACTCCTCAATGCGTTCTCTGCCGCACTGCAAGGGCAGGGTCCACTTTGACCTACCTACCTACAGGACATGCGCAGCAGGCAAGGGAGGCACCCGAATATTATGCGGGTGCCTACAGCCACTGAAATGGTCTTGGGTTGTTCCTATTTCACAGAACAACCAAGCTATTTTGTAGTGGATCAAGACAGACATCTGACAACAGGATGTTCATAGCAGAGCCACCACCAAGAGTGAATCCAACTGACCAGTGGATCTACAATGGAGGAAAGAGGATGGCGCTCAGAGGGCACACTCCTGGGGCTGGTGGAGACGCAAGCTAAACGTGAAATACCTGTATTTAACAAACTTTTGCTGGATGTCAGGCACAGTTGCTAAAAAATTTAGAAATGCAACCAAATTTAAGTGTACTTTGAGGCATTCCTGAATCGGAAACATGCTGAGAAGCCCTACTACACTTGGAGCCCAAGTGACTACTTATGTATGGAATTCTCCCTAGATCAATGAAATAGACATACTCTCCGAACCTAAAATGTAAGTACTTTAAAGACAGGTTAGGGCTTCCCTGGTGGCGCAGTGGTTAAGAATCCGCCTACCAATGCAGGGGACATGGGTTTGAGCCCTGGTTGGGGAAGATCCCACATGCTGCGGAGCAACTAAGCCCGTGCGCCACAACTACTGAGCCTGCGCACTATAGCCTGTGAGCTGCAACTACTGAAGCCCGTGCGCCTAGAGCCCATGCTCTGCAACAAGAGAAGCTGCGCACCGCAACAAAGAGTAGCCCCCCGTTGCCGCAACTAGAGAAAGCCGCGCACAACAACAAAGAACCAAAGCAGCCAACAGTAAATTAAAAAAAAAAAAAAAAAAAAAAGACAGGTTAACAATGCAACATTCCTGAAAAATATATTTAAAATACTGTACTCAGCAAAGTATGACACTCAACAAAGGTGATACATTTGAGATTGGAATTTTACACTAATTAAAACTCTTCCCCTCAAAAAACAGACTAAAATGACTATCTGTAGAGTCCAATACAGGTCAAAACTCTTTAAAACTTCACAGATATGTTCAAATCATAAGTATTACGTTATAAAGGTGAATGTAAAGGAAGGAAAAAATTAGCAGAAATATTACGCAGCATGTTTCAGAAAGGCATATAAACAAAGATGCAAGAAAAATAGTTAACTATCCAAACACTAAACAAAAACATCAACTTTCAAACAACTCATGTCAAATATGAAATTGATTATTCCTTTCTTATAGATTCTGGTCAAGTTTTCTGTCATGTGAACTAGCTGATTTGGGGGTTAGTAATGAGTATTCTACTCAGATGAATATAAAATTAAACAACTCTAATAAAAAGAAAGAGATTATCATCCTTTGAAATATTTAATAAATTAGAGTAATCTTATCCAAATGCATCTTTCAGGTGTTACCTAACTACCAGTAATTATAACTACTGGAGTGACTTTTACCTAGAGTTGTGTTATAGACCCTATGAACATTTATGTTTCAACTATTCGATGACAATGTTAAAGATCTGTGTAACTTATGCAAATATCACCACCTACAAATCAATTCTCCTACTTTGACCTCTCAGTCTAATATTTCCAACTACCCAGAGGATATTTCCATTTGAACGTAAGTTAGCTAGACCTCAATTTGTACAAGAATTGCACATACATGCAACTCATATTTTTTTTTAAGATTTTTTTTTTTATGTGGACCATTTTTTTTAAGTCTTTATTGAATGTGTTAAAATATCGCTTCTGTTTTATGTTTTGCTTTTTGGCCAGGAGGCATGTGGGATCTTAGCTCCCCGACCAGGGATCGAACCCGCATCCCCTGCACTGGAAGGCCAAGTCCTAACCACCGGACCGCCATGCACTCATGTTTAACTGTTATCCTTCCTTCAATGTTCTGTCATTCTTTCCCTGAGATAATCTCACATCTGTTAATTTCATTCTTCTGCACCTCCTACATCACCAACCTACTTCGCCTTGCTCTATACCTGAATCACCACTGTGTATCCTATTATGTTCCAGAAAAATCCCCTTTGTGTCCTTATGTCCTTGGGGGAGGGATGAAGAGGAAGCACAGCAGAGCCAACACCACCCAGGCCTCCTACAAAGCTAGCTAACTAGTGCTCTGGCATGATGGTTGCTCAGAATCATGAAACTCCGAGAAAGGGTTAACTGAAATAGAAGGATGCCTCCCCAGGGATCTGTGATCTTTACTAGAAGAGCAACTGAGGTTAGGAAGGGAGACAGTCACTATGACGGTGAATTTTAGGTGTCAACTTGACTGGGCCATGGGTGCCCAGATATTTGGTAAACGTGTTTCTGGGCTGTGTCTGTGAGGGTGTTTTCTAGGTGAGATTAGCATTTGAATCAGTAGAATAAGTAAAACAGCCCTCCCCAACGTGGGTGAGCCTCACCCAGTCCACTGAAGGCCGGAGTAGAACGGGAAGTCTGAGTAAGAAAGAATTCTCTTTCTCTCTGCCCGTCTTTGAACTGGAATACCGGTCTTCTCCCGCCTTCAGACTGAACTGGAGGTACCCCATCAGCTCTCCGGGGTCTGGACTTCTCCGGCTCCACAATCACATGAAACAGTTTCTTCTCTCCCCACCCTCCACCCCACCCCTATCCTGTTGGTTCTGCTTCTCTGGAGGACCCTGACTAACACAATCACTTAAGACAGAGTAGGCCTGTCTCTTTCATCTGTCTTCTAGAACGGAGCCTACTAGTGGTATTAACGTTTGCTTTTATTACAGGTAAAACATCTATGCACATAACGCTTTCCAGTTATAAAACACAAAAAGGTAGTAAGTACCACCCAGCCTAGAACACATTACCATTTATTTGTCCACCTCCCCACCCCGTCCCACCCCATCCCACTGCCTCCCCATCCAACAGTGGCTACTAACCTGTGTCATTTCTTTGATTGTTTTAAAAGAGAAAACTTGTCACAAATGCAGATTTGTTTAAACAATATATATTTCAGTTGTATTTATTCTTGAGCTCTGTAAAAATGGTATTACGATGTATATAATCTCCTGGGACTTCCTTTTTTTACTCAGCATTATGTTTCCAAAATTCACTCATGTTGTATGCAGAAGTTTATTCACTTTTACTATTTTATAATACTCCATTGTATAAATACCATATTTCATTCAATCTCCTGTCAATGAACATTTGAGTTGTTTCCAATTGCTATTATAAACACAACAGCTATGAACAGTCTGGTATACGGCTTTTGGTACACATTTTCCTGAGGATATATACCCAAAAGTGGGACTGTCAAGTTACAGGATATACAAATGCTGAACTTTGCAACATAAAGTAAAATTATTTCCCAAAGAGGTCATACCAGTACTGCACTCCAATCAGCAATGTATGTAAGTTATCCCTTAATCTACATCCTCTCTAATACATGGTACTCAGAGACATGAATTTTTGTCACTGTAGTGAATGTAAAAAAAGAAAAATACCTCATGGAGATTTAATTTGCATTTCCCTTATCATTAGTGACAAGCAGCTTTTCATATACTTATTGGCTATGATTCCTCTTATCTGAACTACTTGTGCACAGTTTTTACTCATTTTTCTGTTGAACTGTTCCTTTTTTGTGGCCTTCTAGAAGTTCTTCATATAATGGACACTAATCCCTCACCAGTTATATATGCCAGAAGTATTTTTCCCAGTGTGTGGCTCATCATTTCCTTTACGCTATCCTTTGATAAAAAATTCTAACTTTAATATGCTCAGTTTATCAACCTTCCCTTTTTTATGGCTGGCACTGTTCGTGCCTTAAAGACTTTGCTACTCAAAGAGTGGTGCATGCACCAGCTGCATCAGCATTCCCTGGGAGCTTGTTAGAGATGCAGACTCTGGGACTTCCCTGATGGCGCAGTGGACTGCGCTCCCAATGCAGGGGGCCCGGGTTCAATCCCTGGTCAGGGAACTAGATCCCACGTGCATGCCGCAACTAAGAGTTCACATGCCACGACTAAGGAGCCCACCTGCCACGACTAAGGAGCCCATCTGCCTCAACTAAGACCCGGTGCAACCAAATAAAGAAAGAAAAAGATTAAAAAAAAGAAATGCAGACTCCAAGACGTCACTCCAGATCCACTGCATCAGAATCTGCATTTTACCACGTCCCCCAGATAACACATATACTTTAAAGTTTAAAAACACTGTCTTCAGATATCCTTCCTTACCTCAAGATCGGAAAGATACTTGTCTGCATTTTCTTCTGAAGTATTCAAGTTTCTCTTCTCACATTTGTGGCAGACTGCAATACTATTGTTCCCAACTATCCTTTTCCTTCCCTTATCCATCCCTTTACCCAGCAGGTCTCTACTGTCACCACGGGACAGACCGGCAGTACCTCCCTGAAGCCTCAGTACATGCCCCTGCACCGCTCCCTGTGACTGGTCAGACATAACATACACCAGGTCCAAAAAGATGCTTTAAAAGTGATCATGGGATTCAGCCTGGCCTCTTCTGGTATCACAGAACAGCATGGGCCCCAGAATGAGAAGACACCTAATACAGAGCCACAGCAGCCAATTCACAGCAGCCAGTATGTGATGTGAACCAGGAAGAAATGTTTGATGTTTAAGTCACTGAGATTTGGGGTTTTGGTCATCAAAGTACAACCTTGTAAAATCTAATAGAATATTCAAGTCCTTAACCCATCCACAAGTTACCTATATCTAGAATTAGTGAAGTGAAATTGTGAAGAAGGCATCTAATTTCATTTTTTCTACAAGGAAAAGCAACTACCCAGCATCACTTACGGATCAGCCCTCCACCCCAATCTGCAGCACCGCTTCTCTCCCGGATCAAAGTTCCACATAATCACAGGTCTTGTGCTCAGTATACTCATCCCACGCCAACACCATGCTGTCTTCATCACTAGACCTTTCCATGAAGTTGCGAGATTTTTCTCCAGAGGTGTCTTCCCAATCTTGGCCCTTCGCTCTTTCTTATAATTTTAGAATCAGCCATCACATTCTATGAGAAACCCTACTGGGATTTTAATTGGAAATGCATTACATATACAGGTCAATCTGAGGAGAACTGACTGCTTTACAGTACTGAGCAAGGCCCATTTCTCCATTGAACTGGATCTCCTTTTATGTCCTTCAAATAAGTTTTAATTTTCAACACGCAGACCGTGGCTATTAGATTTATTCCCAGATACTAGGTTACAGATTCTCTTAGGTGTTCTACACAATCACTGTCTGCCTATGACGACAGCTTTGTGTTCCCAGCATTCCAATCCCATTAACGCTGTTCTCTCTGTGTGTGGGCTGGTGCTCAGGAGCACGATGAAGAGAAGAAGTATCAGTGGGGCATCCTTTGTCTTCTATGAGATTATACAGGAAATGTTTCCACACTTCCTCACTAAGACGGATGTCTCTCTAAGTTTTCTGTAGACATTCTTTATTAGTTAAGAACATTTCCTTCTACTTGACATTTGCTAAGATCACAAATACAGCTCAGTCACCTATATCTAGAATTAGTGAACAAAGACACTTTCTTCCTTATAAGCGTGGTTTTCTTCCAGCAACAGCAGAAGCAGCTTACGTTTACTGAATCCTTACTATCTACGTGTTCCCTTTTTACAGATGATGAAACTGAAACTTAGGAAATTAATTTCCCCAAACAGCAAGAAAAGAGGAAGAGTTCGGATTTGAAAGCAGACTGAGCTAACGCCAGGGTCAAGCTCTTCACCACCACAGACCATCTGATAACAACTAGCAACAACTCAGAAGGATCCTTCTGGCCCCAAAGGGGATGACTTTAGCAGCAATGGTCTCATCTAACTCTGGCTTTCCAGGAATTACACTTTGCTCTAATGGAGTCCAATACGACCACGGATTCTGTAAAGGGTCCTTCAAATCATCAAAGCAGGACAAATCAACAGGGGAAAGAGAGCAGTAGCATAAAATGAGATGAGAATTTAAATTCACATTAAATAGGTTTCACATTTTTGAGAATGAGCTATTGCTCTGAGGACCTCAATGTCACTGATAAATACTTGAAAACAGGCAGACAGATGGCTAAAGAAAACCAAGGAAGTCTCAACCACACCAAGAAAATAGCAGGTTAGCATCGATACCACGTGAAATAATGTAAGTTTAAGGAAACCAGTGTGTCTAACCTGGGACAGGAAAGCTTACTGTGCACTGTGACCCCGTTCACCGCGTGAGCCCACCCCTGCCACACATACATACATATTACACACACAGTGGGGGGGTTAGGGGAGTCACAGACACAGGGCACAGACTTATCCCGTATTTCTCCAGAAGCCTAACCAATGAATCAAATCAAATCAATCAAAAATTTTCTAAGAAAAATACTGTCCAACTGTGGCAGACACTGTGACGTACCAGCCAGACCCGCAACTGAAGGACACGTTGCCAGCTGCTGGGAGTGCTGTGCCAGCTCCTCAGGGACTGCCTCAGCGGCAGGGAGCTGTCCCTTCCAGCGTCCTGACCCTTCCCAGGACTGCCCCACATCTGATGACTGACTGTCAAGAGTACACAGGTCCAACCTGGAGCAACTCTGAAGGGCTGTTCTACCTCCACAGCTCCCCATGGGGGGCGCCAAGGCTGTGACTGGGCCTGCAAAGCAGCCCAGCTTCTCCCTTCCTTCTACAGGTTCTGCAGGTGTGGCCCCCAGGCGTACTTCTCTTTTTTTTCTTTTTTTAATATCTACTTATTTATTTGGCTGCGCCGGGTCTTAGTTGCAGCACACGGGATCTTCGACCTTCATTGCGGCATTTGGGTTCTTTAGTTGCGGCGTGCGGGATCATTTAGTTGCGGCATGTGGGATCTAGTTCCCTGACCAGGGATCAAACCCAGGCCCCCTGCGTTGGCAGCACAGAACCTTAGCCACTGGACCACCAGGGAAGTCCCTCCCAGGGGTACTTCCTAATCAACATTCTGCATGCTAAACTGTCTGCAGCTGCTTTTCAGAGAACCCACCTACCAAAGAACTCATAAAGGAACCAACTGCCCCATCAGATTCACGACCCCCTTAATCATAGTTAAATATCAGAAACAACCACCATTTGGTGTATGTTTACTTTGTTCAAGACACAGTGGGGGACACAAGGCAGCTTAACCTGGAAGGTAATGGTGGCGTGTTGTCTAGTAATTTTAAAGCTAAGAGAATGTGATTTCAGCACATGCACGAAATGATCATACTCACACATCGTTTGCTCTGCAGAAAAACCAGAATCCAGCATTCCACTCTATGGAAACTCTATGTTTTGTGTTTAAGAACATGAATATGCTTATCAAAGCTCTAGGCAACGTAATCACTTTCAATTAGTAACTCTTCTTCACTCTCTTACAAGCACTATTCATTTTCAATCTACCTCTGTTCAGGCCCTAATCCAATGACTGATGTCGTTATGAAAAGAAAATGTGGACAAAGACACACAGAGAATGTCACACGAAAACAAAGGCAAAGACTGGACTGCTGTGCCTACAAACCAAGAAATGCCAAAGACCGCCAGTAACCACCAGAAGTTAGGAGACGGACACAGAGCAGGTCCCCCCTCAGAACCTCCAGAAGGAACCAACCTTGCTGACAACATCTGGACTGCAGACTTCTAGCCTCCAGAACTGAGAAAGAATGTCTGTTGTTCTAAGCCACCTAGTTTGTGGCACTTTATTACAGCTGCGCTAGGAAACAATACAGCACCTCTGCAGCACTTCCTACCCTACCTATGATTGAAACTGCATTTATTCTCCCACAACTTTTTTTTTTAAATTTATTTATTTATTTTATTTATGGCTGTGTTGGGTCCCCGTTTCTGTGCGAGGGCCCTCTCTAGTTGTGGTGAGCGGGGGCCACCCCTCATCGCGGTGCGCAGGCCTCCCACCATCCCGGCCCCTCCCGTTGCGGAGCACAGGTGGACATGCAGGCTCAGCAATTGTGGCTCACGGGCCCAGCCGCTCCGCAGCATGCGGGATCCTCCCAGACCAGGGCCCGAACCCACGTCCCCCGCATGGGCAGGCAGACTCTCAACCACTGCGCCACCAGGGAAGCCCTATTCTCCCACAACTTTTATCTTGGTAAAAAGTATATAGGGATGTGACAGTGGAGCGCATCGGAAGCATGCCATCTTCACGTTCAGAGACAGGTCTGCTAATCTAGTGTTGTGCAAACATTTCTCAAAGTAGCAGAACCCAGTACCATATCTGAGACAGGCTGAAGGGGCACAGGGGAGGGGAGGGGGGGCCTGGCCAAACACGCCTCCCCGTCGCCCCACCCTCTGCCTCATGCCCTAAGTACGTGGGCTCTCTAGAATTCTTTTATTCATCCGTTCATTCAATAAATCTTTGAGCACCTACTTTGTGCAGACACTGCTTTCACAGCATGAACAAACACTGAGCTAAACCAAACCTCCTCATCTTACGGATTAAGAAACTTAAACATGTATTCGGGGTCCCAGGTGAGTCAAGCCCAGGGCCACTGTGGGCCAAGGTCCGAAACTGGTGCCCTTTCCATCACACCATCCGCCCCTCATCTAACCTGCAGCCTTGCCATCATATAATTGTACAGAATCAAAGCCACGCCTTTTTGCTTTGCACTTAGCAGATCCTTTTAATCAGCTCCTGGCTTGGCCATTACTGCTCGCTGTCCCCACAGGCCCGGAGGCATCTTGAAAAGCTGACAGACCTGACTCCCGAGCCAGAGAGAGAGGGAGACCAGCCCTGCCCCACCGTAGCCAGTGCAGACTGCAGGGCACTACCTGAGCCTTTTCAAGGTGATCGCCAGCCTGCCCTGGCAAGGCCCAAGTAAGTTCCACTCAGAGGAGCTGCGGGTTCCATGACAGCTTCTATCGCATGGCTAGTGAAAAAACTTGGAAACGCTGTTCTTAGATGTGCAAGTGTGTTTTTGGAAACAGGAGAATGAAATGCAGGGGGAAAAAGTATAAGATCTAAGGGCAAAAACATGTGCCTGACACACATACCAACACAGTAAAAAGAAGCCCCTGAGCGGCACCGGAAGGTCCTCAGACGGCCTGTTGCCAGTGAAGGGCCAAGCCTGTTCCTCAGCTCTGGAGCCCTGTGCGCTGATCAGGCCAGAAGTGGACTGGGGCCGGGGGCGGGCAGGGAGGGGACGCGTGCCAAATCATGTGACTACCACAACAGAACAAGCTGCGTGTCAACCAGAAAACCCAATTACAGGTCTAGATAATGGACGGCCACTCCAGTGGCTAGGTCCACTCCCCGGCTTAGAACTGGGAAAAAGGAAGGTAAGAAATTCTCACAGTCGTTTCATCTAGGGAAGGTTGCAAGATGAAAGAAAGCCCTGAGAGCGAGGCTTTGAAGGTCACAGCCACTTGCCTGCATTAACTGCGTCCAATCTTCTAAATGTGTGCTTCTTCCTACTGTGTGGCTGCATCCACAGAGAGGCTACATTATAACTCTGGTTGAAAAGGCTGCATTCTTGTCCTGATGAGACTCACTTAAAAAACAAAAACAAAACAGTATAGGGAAAGATCCCACTCTACAGACCACCTCCAAGACTTGTTGACTCCTAAAGCCACGGCCGTCGGTCACACGGTGGCAGGCCTAGTTGCTCTCTGGTGGCAGGCCTAGTTGCTCTCTGGTACTTTTCTTTCGCTCAAGCTCTAGAGACCACAACTGTTACCACCCTCACTGCGCCGCCCTCTCGGCCCTTCCTCTGTGGGGCCCTCCTCCTCTTCCCCAGCTCTCCGCCCAGGCCTCACACTTCTCTGTTTACATTCACTTCCTCCTTTGAAACCATCCAATAGCAAAACCTGAGTCACGCCAATGTAATTTAAAAGTTTCTAGCAGCCATGTTAAAAACGAAAAACAGATGAAATTAATTTTCATAATATACTTTAACTCAATAGACCCAAAATATTATCACTCCAAATATAATCAAGGTAAAAGATCATTAATGAGCTATTTTACATTCTTTTTTCCCATACTAAGTCTTTGAAATCTGGTGTGTATGTGACACTTACAGAACATCTCGAGTCAAACTAGCCTCATCTCACATGCTCAGAAGCCGCACGTGGCTCATGGCTACCTTACCTAACAGCACAGGCCTAGCTGATCTCCACTCCCATGATTGTAATCTCTACATCTGCGTAGAGATTAGTCCAAACTTTCTCTCACCTCCGTTTCTCTCTCATGAACCCAAAACTTACAGAGCCATCAAGCTACTAGACGGTGTCTGAGTGGCATCTCAACTTACAACATCTCTTAAAAAACACAAACGAAAACCCACAAATTCTTACCACCACCATCCTTGCCATGACCTTCCCAGTGTCAGTCAAGGGCAACTCTGTGCTTCCACTGCTCAAGTCAAAAGCTCTGGCACCATCCTTGACTCCTCCTGTTTCTCTCACATTCCGTATCCAACCCTTCAGCGAATCCTCTCCGTTCCACCTTCATAACGATGCACGATCGGGGTCTTCCACTTGCTCTGCCCTCGCCCTGAATAATGCTCTGCTCCTCAGACAGCCCCACACCTTTCTCCCTATTCCGTTCAGGTCTCAGCTCAAGTATCGTCTTACCAGAGAGCCCTTTCCTGCCCACCCTAAACACACAACATCCCTCTGGCCTACTTCATTTTCCCTCTTAGCACGCATTTGCACTTGATCCGTGTACCCATCTGCTTGCTTCCCCCCCACCCGCCCCAGCACTGAATGGTGTGGTGGCCACAGGCAGCCCCTCGAGACAGCCTGCCGTGGGGAGCCCAGCTGACTGAGAGCCTCCAGTTGCTACACGGTCACCACGGCAAAGACATCAGGCCACGTGTCCCTCAGGGTGCTCCCAGCAATGCTGACCAGCAGGGGGTATAGATCTGACCTGCCGAGCAGCCGGCAGCCTGGTCAAGACTGTCTCCAAACTGCCCTGGCCTGAGGCTGCTCTGGCCTGCCCTCCCCCATCTCTCCTCCCACAGGATCACACCTGCACGGAAGGGAAGCCGATGGCTCTTCCCAGCACTCCTGCTCCCTCCCTCCCCGTGTAAGTCTCCGGCATGCCTAACCATCTTGGCATCTAGGCATAGGACACTGTGAGCAGACAAGCGCCGTGTGAACCAATGAATCTCCAGGAAGAGCCGGGCAGTGGAAGTTGCAAAGATAGAAGTTGGGGCTCCTGCTCTGCCATGTATTACGTGTAACCTTAGGGAAGTTTCTTGAGACCTCTGAGCTGCAGCTTCATCATCTGTAAAATGGAGATAATACCTCCTCTCTCAAGAGCTGTCAGAAGGATTAAAGGAAACAGTTTACCTAAGGTCCCTAACAAAAGGCCTCACATGTAGGAAGTGCTTTAACAAGTGTGAGCTCCTTCTCCTCGTTACCCGTGTTCTAATAGCTACTTCTAAGAACCCCTTACCTTTCCCCTTCACCACAAACTGACCACTTTTAAACTAAATAACGCCCCAAATAACCCCAAATACCCGCAGGACTACTTCAGAAAAGAAAATACCCAGCCTAATGTCTAAAATTATAAAAACTAATAAAGCTGCCAAGAAAATTTTCCATATGATCGATGATAATTTAGAGAAGTTAGAAACCTGTTCATCAGTTTTTGTTTTGTTTTGTTTTAGGCTGCCTAGGTTAAGGAGGTTTCTCACAAAAGTTCACCAAAACATTATGTATAAAAATGTTGGGCTTCCCTGGTGGCGCAGTGGTTGAGAGTCTGCCCGCCAATGCAGGGGACACGGGTTCGAGCCCTGGTCTGGGAGGATCCGACATGCCGCGGAGCGACTGGGCCCGTGAGCCACAATTACTGAGCCTGCGCGTCTGGAGCCTGTGCTCCGCGACAAGAGAGGCCGCGATAATGAGAGGCCCCCGCTTGCCACAACTGGAGAGGGCCCTCGCACAGAAACGAAGATCCAACACAGCCATAAATAAATAAATAAATAAAATTTTAAAAAAAATGTTTACTTTGTTACAATAACAACATGGACACCCACTCCATCAACTAATCAAATAAATTCTAGTGCATTCATACCACAGAATACTGGGCAAATTAAAAAAAAAACACAGTGAAGTAGATCTGTACACGAGGTAGGTCTATACATGCTGATATGGAAAGCGCTCCAAGATACAAAGTTTAGTGTTTGTTTAAACGAAGAACACTCTCTACCATGACTCCGTTTTTTAGAAGTACAGGCATAATTTTTTTTCTATGACATCCGAGAAGCTTATCAGTGATTTTTCAAAATGAGTACAGGATGGGAAGGGGAGTGAAAGAGAAGACTTAATATTCATCTTATAACTTACTGCTTTTTTAGATTTAACATGGACTTTTTAAAAAATAAATAGACTTTATAAAAGTTACTTATATTCAAAACAATGTTTTGGTAAATCATACAAAATATATTTTGATAGTTTTAAATTAAGCTTTACATCTTATAAAAACAAGAAACTGCTTCGATGGCACCATCAAAAAACTATTAACAATACAATCAGTAATAATTATCTATGGTGGTAATCAAAGGAAGCAGTGGCAAAAACAACAACCAAAAAAAGGACCAAAAATGTGTCTATTCAATTTCAGCTTTTTCGTGGTGATCATTTTGTAATGCATAAAAATAACTGAATCACTATGTTGTGTAGCAAAACTCATATAATATTGTAAGTCAATTATACTTTAATAAAAAAATTTTTTTCAACTTTCTCACCAATAAAATCTTCAGGGAAGCTGCTAACAAGGAGCTAGATGTTAATCAGACACCCAAGAAAAAGCTAGTTACTGAAGAAAAGAAGTAAAGAGCTCGAATAAATCCCCAAACTGGGTAAACAATTTTGAAATAGTTATGTACTGGCTATTAAGATTCCACAGGTACTCTGGAAAACGTAATTGAGCTAGAAACAAACTCCTGGCTGAAAGGGAAAATAAATCCCTCCCCACTTTCTACCTCCTCCTGTTATTGAGGTAACAACCACATTACCAAAAAAGAAATTTGAAAACGTGCTGAGGCCCATTTCTTTACACTTATTTATCTCCATGTGTGACTGACTCATTTGACATCAGTGTGTGCTGAGTGACCACTCCCTGCGCCAGGCACCATAAAGACTATAGACACACGGTGCCTAGGCTCGCTTCCCGTCACCAGAGAACCACATACATGTACAGACGTGTACACACACACACAACCTGCATTCACAGAACTCACATTCCTTCACCACTCTAGCTAGGAACACACACACAAAGCAACACATTCTCAAGCAATTTTGCAATCATTAATCTTCTAACTGTCCTACTGCTTTTATTTCTAATTGATACTATTTCATCCACTGGGATAGGCCTATCATCCCCAATTCTTTGGGGCAGGTTATAAGAGAGATTTATTAGGAATATAATAATTCCTAATAATAGGAATATAATATTTCCAATGATTTTTTAAAAGCTCATAATCATCAATATAGTCAACGTAAGTTAAACAGCAATTAATACATATTCTTATGTTGCTGCAAGTAGCGAATTCCATATTATGTTACAACCAGAGATACCACTTTTTAAGGTTCCTGGATACAACCTGTCCATCAGTAACACATATAAACTTAAAAACAGTACCTAAATATTTAATTAAAAGTTTCAAAATGATAGCTGTTTTCCTCCCCTAGCTTCTCCCTGTCTAGCCATAGGGCAAGACTGCTGAGCAGACAAAGGAAAAGATAGAGAACTACGGAGAAAGCCTAGTGGCAAGAAAAAGCTTTGGAGATGACTTCAAAAACAAAATTTCAACAGTCATTCCAAACACTAAATAAGAAGATTCTACTGCTTAATATATAATTACAAGATGTAAGATTAAAACGAAAGCATGTGCTTTACAGAAAAATAACGTATAGTATAACAACTGACAATCCATTTTCCACTTTCTTAAGCCACTGCAAAAAACCTGGCTCACTTACAGAAAGGTTTCCCTTCTTCAGAATAATTTAGGACCACCATCATGAATCTGCTTATGCAAAAGCTCCCTCCAACCAAATACTCCCTTTTCTGCTAATTCCCAAAACTAACGAAAGAGTGAAGATGGAGAGACCAGATGATTTTTTTTCCTTTACACAGAAGCCAGAAATAAATCTGTGAACACTGTTACAGTAACCAGCATATACAATCAATCAACATACCCTGCTAACACATATATATGGAATCTAAAAAAAAAAAAAAAAAGGTTCTGAAGAACCTAGGGGCAGGACAGGAATAAACACGCAGATGTAGAGAATGAACTTGAGGACATGGGGAGGGGGAAGGGTAAGCTGGGACGAAGTGAGAGTGGCATGGACATATATACACTATCAAATGTAAAACAGATAGCTAGTGGGAAGCAGCCGCATAGCACAGGGAGATCAGCTCAATGCTTTGTGACCACCTAGAGGGGTGGGATAGGGAGGGTGGGAGGGAAACGCAAGAGGGAGGAAATATGAGAATGTATGTATAGCTGATTCACTTTGTTATAAAGCAGAAACGAACACACCATTGTAAAGCAATTATACTCCATAAAGATGTTTAAAAAAAAAAAATCAACATACCCAACCACTACACCTGCTCCAACTAACAGCTAAAAGCTGCCACTTACTGGGCACTTATTACGTACTGGGCCCTGTTCTGAGTATGTCGTGTGGATTCATGAAGCTCTCACATAAAGCCATTCCAACCCCACTCCCCCTCTGCTAAATTCAGAGAATGTAGAGTGATTGAGTTAACTCAATCAAGGATTTAAATCAACAAGTACTACGTGAAAGACTACATTACACACTAGAGGGAATCAGCAATGGATAAGATTTTCCTCTCTTCCCTTAACGAGTCTGTAATCCATGTAAAGAATAAACTAAAAAGTCAAAAAGAAAAAATAGCTGAGTGGAAGTATCATCAAGCCCCGTGTAGGAGAATAATGAAGAGTTAATTCTGAAAATCAGGGGAAGCTTCTTTCATAGAAGTAGAAGCATTTAAGCCAAGCCTTCATTCAGTATTAAGGATTTTGATAAGAAGAAAAAGGCAGAAAGGACATTCAAGAGTAAAGAAGTCAGACCAACAACCATGAACGTGGCCAGAGGTCTAGTGCTGAAATACCAGGTAACAAGAGAGATGCAGTAAAATATGAAGCTAAAAGTCAGAATGAGGCCAGATGGCACAGGTCTTAGAATGATTTCCTAACCCCTTAACACTAATTCTCAACCGGCCAGGGGGTGATGCCGCCGAGGTGAGAATCTTTGTAGGAGTAAGCCTACGGACAGCACTAGGTCATAACCCCAGGCATGACGGAATAGGGGGAAATGTCAAGAACCGCTGGTACATACCTGGGGGGCAGGGCATGATACGATTTGATTTACATATTGAATAATTCTGGGAACAGAACACAGGAGGACTAGAGAGACTAGATACAGGGAGGCCAGTCAGCAGGCCTACCGGAACAACCCCCATAAGAACCGACAAGAGCCAGGGAGGGCAGGGGCAGGGGAACTGTGGAGAAAAACAAAAAGGTTGACTGAAAAGACACATGGAGGCAGACCTGGTAAAAATCTGGTCAAGAAAAGGAAGCCTCAAAAAGTTTCCAGCCTGAGTGACAAGGAAGACGAATGTGCTGTGAAGTAGTATCATCTTATTACCTTTATCTGAACAAGGGCATGCAGTACACAAAGAATAGCCACTCTAAGTGACACCGCAAAGCAAAAATAGTACAGACAAGACTGTTCTCATTTCACAAAATAAAGAATCTGAAGTTCCAGAGAGATTTCACCGACTTGCCCATGGTGACCCAGGGGTGAGGAGATGAGCCAACACACAAACCTGAGTCTCTCGAATCCAGGTCTAATGCACTTAAAATAAGCGCCCTCAAAAGCAGTTTACTTTTTGAGTATAATAAATCTCCAAAAAAGTTTCAAACAAAAAGCGTGTAATCTGCTGAGAGTGCAATTACATTTTAAAGGTAAGGAATATTTTAAAACGTATGCTCTGATCCCCTCTCCCAAGAGACAGGGTGCAGTGACTTCAGTCAGCATTGCTGGTTCATGGACCCTGAAAGTTTCCACACACATGGGAGAGGTGGTTGTTTGTATTTTGTGTAAAAATATCACTTGGTATTTTGTGAGAGATTAAAAATAATTGAAAAGAAATATGCTAAGTATTACCCATCTTCAATATAATAAAACCTCATTCCCAGTGCTGTGGTTGGTACTGTTATTAAAACCGTTTATAATAATAATAATGTCCTCCGTAAGGTGGATTACAGACTTTGACTTTATTTAGCAAACATCTGAACATTTTCATGGTTAAACCCTTGAGCAAGGTGTTGGGGATAAAATAATCACATGGTCACCACAGCCAGAGTATTACATACACAACACGTGATATAGGCAATAACGAAAGTAAAAATAGAAGATTATGACTGCAGAAATGAATAATTCACTTTGACAGGATTTCCAAAGGGCTCCAGAGAGGACATAAAATCAGATGTGGACTTTTAAAAAGTGGAGTGGGTGGAAGTGAGATCGGGTATTCCAGCCAGAGAAGAAGATATAAGGGAAGAAGGGATGAAGCAGCCTGGCCTGTTCAGAGAACCAAGAGTAGTCTCATTTGGCGGGACAGTGTGGAAAGGGAACCAAGAAGACAGGTACAGTTCAGAGATGACCAGGGCCAGACTGTGAGGGGCCTTGAATGTGATGCTGCTGAGTCTGCATTCTGGCCTCCAAACAACAGGCGGTCGGTCAGTCCTTAGAAGCCTTCTGAGCCAGAGACTGACAGGATCCAATCTGGATTAGGAAAGATGACCTGACAGCCAGGCAAAGTGCAGATAGGAAGGGATGGGGAGGAGCCTAAAAAAGCTTTAAGCCAAGAGAGGAATCTGAAGCTTTGACACACTAGCACTACCTAATATTTTCAAAGGGACTGAATGTTGGCGTAACAATTTCACATCTCCCCTCACTTGATCATTCCAACCATCCCACGAGACAGTTACCATCACTCTTCCCATTTTAGAGACGAGAAAACTGGCCCAGAGGCCATGAACTGCTCCAAGTCAAACGCTGCTGAAACAGGGAGAACCACCCAGGCTCAGTACTTTCCACACAATGCAAAATAAAAACAACCCTACTGCTTTTGAAAAGTGCTACTATAAAATAAAGCACAGAGTGATCTATGGTATCATTAAAGAAGTGCTAAAACTCCATTTAATTTTCTTAAATGTTTGCAACATGTAACAAATAAGCTAATGACCCTTAAAACAGTTACAGATTTGCCTTATATTGATGCCATGGTAAAGACTGGTACTTTTCTTTAAAAACAAAACATTTGTACCTCTAATTCTACTTTCTACAAAATTAAATATTTAAGAGTCATAGTCTCTCCTTCCTTCAATGTTTCAGTGGCCAAACTGACTGGCATTTCATTGATGACACAGGCTTATGTAAAAACCGTAATATGTGTGCCCAAACTGAAGCAGTAAATATTTTTTGAATTATTAAAAATTCATTATTTATCAAGTACAGCAACTGAATATAGAACATTGCAAGACGGTTACCTACAGATATGCAAAGGCACGATTTCAGAAATTTTTGTCACAAAGAAATGTCATAAAGATCCTGGGAACCATTTATGAGTGGATCAATCCGAAATAACCGATGAGAGAATATCTGACCTTCAGGCTGCAAAGTGACAGATCTGCCCCCCCCCCCAACTCCCCCGACCACCGCCACGTCGGATTCGAAGTCTATGAAATGGTCAAGGTGCTCTGGCCCCAGTCTTACTGCACAGGAGAAACCTACCTTAGGGATTAGGGATTTGATTGTATAGTTAGTTTTATCCACGGCATCACCTATTATCAAAACTGCTTGCCCCGACCTCTTCACCAATCTCCTACCACTGTTTTTTTTAAACAAGCAAAGACCCAGACATGTAAAGCTCAATCTTAGGAACCTGGCCGAAGTAGCCGACCTAGATATCCAAGAATCCAACCCAGGTATTTATTAGCAGAAACCACATTTAGTTAAACCATTCCAAAGAACCACATGTCCCCCTACCCGCTTAATCTCCTGCACTTTGTACTAGGTGAGGTCTCCATTGCTTGTCTATGGAGGGCAAAAAGTGAAAGGTGGCGAAAGTGAAATCAAAACCGCTTCTGCCAGGATTTGGGGGGATCCGCCACCAGCAGCTGGGCAGGCCCGTTCAACTGCGCACCGCCCGCTAAATCCTGGGGCTGCAGGCATTTCCCTCGCGACCAGCAGTTCCTCGGACGCGGAGGGGCGGAGAGCTCCGAGGGGCTGCCGGGAACGCGTGTGCTTGGAGCCGGCCCGAGCCGGCTGAGGCCCTCCAGCGCTGCGGCCGCGGGTGACTTTGCGGGCCCGTCCCTCCCGCGGGCGGCCGTAACCTTCGCCGAACCTTGCGCCTCAGGGCCCGCCCCGCCGGCAGGGCCCGCCCCGCGCGCGCAGCGCCACAGGCCCGCGCGCCCGTCCGTCCGCGCCGCCCCGCCCCGCCCCCGCCCCTCCCCCGCCAGCGGCTTCCCTTCCCGGGCCCCTAAAGGACAATGCAGGAGGGGAGGGGGCGGAGGAACGCAGCTGGGCGAGGGCAGCGCCGCGAGCGCCCACCCGCCGGCCGGCCGGCCGCTCCGGGTGTCCCGCGGCCGCCGCACTCTGGGCGCCGCACCCCGGCCGCACGTTCGCTCCCCGCCTCGCCGCGCCTCCCCCCAGAGAACCGCTCCCAGCGCGGCGACACCCGCCCATTGTGCGGACTCATCGTCCGCCCCGTGCGCCGGCGCCCGGCTCCCCAGGCCCGGGGTCCCCGGGCCGGTAGCCCACCGCACGCCCGGGGCCCGGCCGGGGTCCTCGCGGAGCCCGCGGCCCGGCGGGGCGGCCCGGCCTCCCTCAGCCCGGTCCTGGAGACCCTCGGCCGCGGTGGCGGCCCGCCCCAGCCGCCCGAGGGGCCGCGGCCCGCCCAGCCCACCCAGCCCACCCGCGGTACCTGCCGAGCGGCCGGGCGTCGCGGCGGCTGGCGGGGGCGCCTCCTCGCTCCGAGGGCTCCGAGCGGCTGCCGAGTGCCGGGCAGCCCTGGCCTGCGCCTTACGTAAAGCGGCGGCGGCTCCGGCGCCACTCGGCGGAGGGCAGGAGGCGGCGCACCGCGGCCGCTCCGCTCCGTTACCCGGCAACTGGCCTCAGCGCCCAGCCAACCGGGCGCGCTCCATATCCTTCCGCCCAGGAGCCGGGATTACATCAGCGTCACCGCCCCGCCCCGGCCCCGCCCCTACGGCCGGCGCTGGGCTTCTCGACGCGGGCGGGCGAGCGGAGGGGCGTGGAGCCTGGAGGTGGCCTGCCGCTGTCGGTGGGTTCTGGGAGTCGCCGGGAGGTTGGAGGACTAGAGGCGGGAGCCCACCCTGTGTGCGGGGCGTAGGAGCGGAGACGCCCCTTGCGGAGGGGCGAGTGGGGCTCCTGAACTCCGCCGCCGCCCCTACCCGCCTCCGGGCCGCCTCGGTCCCCGCCTTCCCGGCACACGCTCCACCTGTCTGCGGCCCCCTCCTCGCCGCGTCCTGGGATGGCTGGAGTGGGCGGTTTAAAATACAGGCTTAAAAGAAATTTTTTGTTTTAACCCAGAAGACAAGCTAAAGAAATGTGACATGGCTCTTTTTATTAAGTAGGCAAAAATAAATTCTGGAAGATTCGGAAGTGGGAACCAAAAATGTGCACTAACCTTTTAATCAAAGTCTCTTCACACCCACCCACTTTTCCTAAATGTGATTCGTAGGTCTGTCCTTAAAAAGGCAAATAAGTATCACAGGCACCAGAGAGAAAGGAGCCTTGGAGATTGCCTATTTACTTAAGAGGGAGCGTGACCTGCCTGGGGGTCATTCTTCATTGATTTATTTGTTGAGTACCTACTACGTGCCAGGCACTGAGCTTTCCTTTCAGAACTTGCGAAGCAAGGTTCCCGCACCAGCTCCCCGGCGCAGGAGAAGCTGACGTACAGGCTGGGAAGGGGCAAACTGGACACTACGGCCTGGGTGGGTGCTGGAGGGATGGGCCACGAACTGTTTGCACACTATCCACAAAGTGCTTTTCTGTACACCTGTGTTTTGTTCTTAAGAAGAATCCAGGGTCAAGGCATTATCACCCCCATCTCACAGGAGAGAAACCCGAGGCTCAGAGAAAGTAAATAATTTCACCTAAGCTTTCCTGCTCCGGAAGAGGTGAGGTCTTCTGACTTCCCCAGACCACACTGCCCCTTGCAGGATTTGAACCCAGGCTCCTGGCTATGAGGTCTGGGGTCTTCTCCTTTACACAGCTCTCTGCCTTCATCAGTTTGCTCCCAATTTTACTCTGTGAGGTTCATCTCAGCTGAATGTGTCTCATCATGAATCACAGTGCATTCAATCAATGTCTTCTGAGCACCTGTTCTGGGCCTTGCTGGACGCCAGGCAGGGGTGGCCCTGCCCTCTTGGAGATCAAACTCTGAAAAGAGGGAGAGGATGAAAGGGTGTGGGAAATCCAGAGTGACCTGGGTGCAAAGAAGGGGCAAGTAATGGAGCTTCGGAGTGTAGTTCCCAGGTGCCCTCAGACCTGGGATTCACAGACCAACCCCCCCCCCCCATATAGGGGATTTGCAAAGAGTGGTCAACTTTTAATTTTTGCCGCGTTAACTTTGTCGTCATCTACACTCATCATTTAGTGAAAAGGACTTATTAACAGTAAAAAATAAAAATACAGTCAGCCCTCTGTACCCATGGGTCTGCATCTGTGGACTCAAACAACCATGGATCAAAAATACTTGAGAAAAAAATTCTGGGAAGTTCCAAAAAGCAAATTTTGACTTCGCCACAACTATTTACATAACATTTACATTGTATTTATAACTATTTACATTGCATTAGGTGTTATAAATAATCTAGAGATGATTTAAAGTATGAAGGAGGGGAATGTGCATAGGTTATATGCAAATACTGTGCCATTTTATGTAAGGGACTTGAGTATCCTCCAATTTTGGTAGCGAAAGGGTCCTGAAACCAATCCCGGCTGAACGGAGGGATGATTGTAGTAACAATATATCTCAGATATTCTCAGAGAAAGGTAACACGGTTGGCAACTTTTTAGCCACACACACACACACACACACACACACACACACACACGGGTTTTCTGACATTTTTCTCATTTTGCCACAGACCAGTTTTTATAAACCACGAACTAGTGGGACCAGAAGGCTTCTTGGAGGAAGAAGTATTTAAACTGAGTAGGAATTAACTAGTATTAGTATGATTTTGAGGTGGTGGGGGAAGATTACAGGTTAGAAAATGAAAATATCTTGTTTACTTTGTTTCCTTAACAAAACAGCCCCCTTGGGAATTCCCTGGCCCTCCAATGGTTAGGACTCTGTGCTCTCACTGCTGAGGGCCCAAGTTCAATCCCTGTGGTGCGGCCAAAACAAAACAAAAGCAAACAAACAAAAAATCCAGCCCCTTTGCCTTCAGATTATTTGGTTTTTTGGTTTTTTCCCATTTACTTATTTATTTATTTATTTATTTGTTTATGGCTGCGTTGGGTCTTTGTTGCTGCGTGTGGGCTTTCTCTAATTGCGTTGAGCGGAGGCTACTCTTCGCTGGCTGCGGTGCGCGGGTTTCTTATTGCGCTGGCTTCTCTTGTTGCAGAGCACGGGCTCTAGGCACACGGGCTTCAGTAGTTGCGGCGCACGGGCTCAGTAGTCGTGGCTCACGGGCTCTAGAGCGCAGGCTCAGCAGTTGTGGCGCACAGGCTTAGTTGCTCCGCGGCATGTGGGATCTTCCTGGACCAGGGCTCGAACCCGTGTCCCCTGCATTGGCAGGTGGATTCTTAACCACTGCGACACCAGGAAACTCCCAGATTATTTGTTTTGATGAAAGTCCTAGAAGGCTTGGCTGACTCCAGCCTCAGGGCTTTTGCACTTGCTGATTTCTCTTCACAGAACCTTCTCTCCCCAGATGTTTGCGTAGCTGGCTCCTCCTTGTTCAAGGCTCAGCTACAACGTCACCTGCTAAGAGACACCTTCCGTGATCCCCACTTTAAAGTAGCCAGCCTTCCCAGTCATGATGCCCCCATCCCGTTTAGTTTTGGTTTTTATCCATAGCTCTTACCAGTATCTGAAATTATCTTGGTTGTATGTTTGTTTACTCTTTAAGCTCAGCCTCCCTTGCACCGGGGACCTGAATCCCAGGAGAGCAGTCATCTTGTCCATGGTGTTCACCGACCCACCACAGGGCCTGCGAGTTTGTAGATGAATGACTGAAAGGTCATCTGTAATGTAGTCCAAGTAGATACACGTGAGAAAACAACCCTGTGTTCATGGGAGCCGTCGGGAACTGGGTTCTCAAGCATGAACCCACACTCTTTTTCTTTAATTAATTAATTTATTTATACTTTATTTTTGGCTGCATTGGGTCTTCATTGCTGCGCGCGGGCTTTCTCTAGTTGCGGCGAGCAGGGGCTACTCTTCGTTGTGGTGCGTGGGCTTCTCACTGAGGTGGCTTCTCTTGTTGCGGAGCACGGGCTCTAGGTGCAAGGGCTTCAGTAGTTGTGGCATGCGGGCTCAGTAGTTGCGGCTCACGGGCTCCAGAGAGAGCCACGGGCTTCCAAAACTTTAAGGAATGTCAAAGGCAGGGTGGTACACTAAAGAGTGTGGGTTCAGACTTCCCTGGTGGCGCAGTGGTTGAGAATCCGCCTGCCAATGCAGGGGACACGGGTTGGAGCCCTGGTCCGGGAAGATCCCACATGCCGCGGAGCAACTAAGCCCGTGCACCACAACTACTGAGCCTGCGCTCTGGAGCCCCACTTCAGGATTTTGTAAAGAGAAACCATCTTGGCCTCTGTGTATGTCTGTGATCGTTCATTTCTCCAGTCTGAGAACCACCTGTCTCGGCTCTTTAACCCCTGCACGAGGACAAGGCAATGAGAGGGGGAATGTGACAACTTCCAGTGCCCTCTGACTTTGATGTTCTGGATTCCAGCAAGGATTTCGGTGGATGCCAGCTGGGGCAGTAGTTTTGTAACCCCATGTATGCGTGGTGAACAGCAGGACGAGGCTGAGTCCAGGATGCTTGGTGATGCTGTGCAACCCACACTGACTGATAGAAAGCAGGGGTCAGGCCTCCTTGGCTCTGTGACCTTGGGTATGTAATCTCCCTCTCTGGGCCTCAGTTTCCCCTTCTACGCAGCAAGGGACTTAGGCAGGAAGGTTTCAAAAGTCTCCTTTTTGTTTTTTTTCTTTTTCCTGTGAACGTTGGAAACAAAATTTCAATGAAGCTACACTTTAATACAAGTGGGAGGCTAGGGAGGGAGGGGTAGGAGGCATATGGGAAATTTCTGTCCTTTCTGCTCCATTTTGCTATGAAGCTTAAGTTGCTCTAGAAAATAAAGCCTGATCTTAAAAATCAAAGAATGTGTACAAACCTCAGTTGTGTCCAACACTGACAATAGCAGCCCATTTACTGAGCCCCCAGCTGTGTGCCCGCTGCTTTACTCGCGCCATACTGATCCCGCACATCAGCCAGCAGTGGGGAGGTTACCCTTATGGGCAGTTAGAGACGCCGAGGGCTCTGGAGGGGTTAGGTGGGCTGCCCAGGCCGTGCTGCTACTGTGTGGCAAGCACCGGGATTTGACTGTAGCCCTGTGCCCCGCGGTGCCCTGAGAGTCCATCCCGAGCCAGCTTTTCAGTGAATGATCCCCCGACCAGAGAAGCTCCCCATTGACTCCCCTTGGGACCCATCCCCTCCTTTAGGATTCTAACGTTCACCTCAGCTTGAACGTTGTCACTCAAGGCGGCCAGCTGGACCTACAGCCCCTCCTGACCGACCACCCCTCCTCTCAGCGGCGCTGCATTCCTCTTGGGGGTGCCAGATACCCTTCCAGCATCTGGAGAGTTGAGGTCAAGCCTCTGACACAGCCTCACAGTATGACCTTGAGGAGCCCACTGACCTTCACAGGGCTTCCATTTCCATGAGAAGACGGAGGGGTAATAGGCCTGCCCTGCTTGGCTGTTAGCTGTGTTCAAGGCCAAACAAAATCAGAGGCGCGGTCTTGCCATTATTCTTCCAAATTTGTTCCGATGGCTGCTGGCTTTTTCCTCATTCCTACCCCTTCACCCCAATCCACGGAGAACTCAACAGTGGCGCCAGCGACGGGCCAATCTAGAGGTCGGGTAAGTATGGTGGTTAAGCCCACTGGGTTGAAGCAGAGCTCCACCACTTATTAGCTTGCTGACGTGGGTAAGCTATTTAGCCTCTCAGTTTCCTCATCTGCAAAATGCTGTAATAATAATAGTATCCACCTGGGACTTCCCTGGTGTTCCAGTGGATAAGACTCCAAGCTCCCAATGCAGGTGGCCTGGGTTAGATCCCTGGTCAGGGAACTAGATCCCGCACGCACGCTGCAACTAAGACCCGGTGCAGCCAAAATAAATAAATAAAAATTAATTAATTAATTAATTAATTAATTAAAAAATAATAATAATAGTATCCACCTGAGAGGGTTGTTGTGAGGGGGATACGTGAATCCATGTAGAGGGTCAGAATAGTGCCCGGTGCACAGGAAACACTCCGTAAACGCCAGCCCCAGCTCCGGTCCCTTCTTCCTCTGTCCCCCTTCACTCCACCGCTTCACCCCATCACTCAGCAGCCTCCTGGGGAAGTTTCATCTGCTCCACAGCTTGAACTAACATGGAGATGAGGGACACGTATATCTCTCTCCTCACCCTGACCTTTCTCTGAGGCCCCAGACTTGCCTCCTGCACTTGTCACCTTGCTGGTGGGGACCCGCACTGCAGCATGTCCGCAGCTAACTCATTGCCTTCCCCAAATAATCAGTGCCCTCTCCCCAGCCGCTGAGCTAAAGCCCTCATGCTCTGCCCTATGAAATTTGCTCCAGAAATGACCTTGCATTCGGGCTCTGAGGTCCGGCCGACCAGGGTGGGAGTCCAATGCTGCCGCTCGGCAGCTGTGCAACCTTGAGCAAGTTACTTCCTCTCTCTGAGCTGGCTTCCAAACCTCGAAAATAGAAACAACCAGAGCACCCTCCAGGAGCAAACACCAGTCTCTTGATTGCCCAGGATATGAAGCCCCTTCCTGCGATTGGGGAAACCGCCTCCCCCTTGTGAGTCTGGGTGGGAAGCAAGGCTGACGTCCCTCTGCTGGAGCCTGAAGGCTAGACATTGACCACACCTCCCGACCTCCTGGCCTCAGCACTGATGGTTTGTTATTATTAGTAACAGAGGCTTCCTCTGCACTGGTTTGCCCTTCTACGCCCAAGAGGACCCTGCATCTGGGCGACTGACATGCAAAGGGCTTGGAGGTGATTTTTAATCAAGGTATTAAACTGTGAGCATAGCCTACCGGCAGCTTGTCAGACACCAGGCCTTCTATACAAGAGGGTGATCCATCCAGGTGATATCTAAAAGCCCAGAGCAGGTGAGCCGGAAGGTAGTCATCCCCTCTCCTCCATCAGAAGGGGCTCCCCTGCTGCCATAGGAGGAGGGGCCGGGAAGGCATAAGAGGGAATGCCTTTCAGGAAAGCAGGTCCCACCACTGGGAAGCCTGGGCAGACCGAGATCCTCTCCATTTACCTCCACATCTTGGGCCAGACCAGTTCTCGCACCATTCTTGTCAGTGCACAGCGTGGGGCAGTTCCCAGCCAGGCAAGGACGACAGGAAATCGGCCCTTGTCTTCCAAGCGCTAAGGGCACAGGGCCCTTACGAGGGCACTGATGTGCTTGACTCCCACCTCCTGCACTCTCAGACCAGGTCTGTGCTATGTGGATCAGACGTGGACACTTTGAGGACTGCACCGTCTCCCCAGGGACTACATGTACATAACAGAACGTGATAGAGCAAAAATGAAGGAAGGCACACTCACCTGACATTTGTTCAGTGCCTACTGTATCCATTTCCTAGTGCTGCTGTAAAAAGTGCAACAGAAATTTGTTGTCTCATAGCAATAGAAGCTGGAAGTCTGAAATCAAGGCGTCAGCAGGGCTATGTCCCTCTGAAGGCTCTAGGGAAGAATTCTTTCTTGTCTCTTCTAGATTCTGTTTTTTGTTTTGTTTTGTTTTGTTTTGGCTGCGTTGGGTCTTCACTGCTGCACGCAGGCTTTCTCTAGTTGCAGTGAGTGGGGTCTACTCTTCGTTGCAGTGCACCGGCTTCTCATTGCAGTGGCTTATCTTAGGCGTGCGGGCTTCAGTAGTTGTGGCATGCAGGCTCAGTAGTTGTGGCTCGTGGGCTCTAGAGCACAGGATCAGTAGTTGTGGCACACAGGCTTAGTTGCTCCGCAGCATGTGGGATCTCCCCAGACCAGGGCTCAAACCCGTGTGCCCTGCATTGGCAGGTGGATTCTTAACCACTGCGCCACCAGGGAAGTCCCTAGCTTCTGTTGTTTTCCAGCCATCCTTGGCATTCCATGGCTTGTAGATGCATTACTCCAATCTCTGCTTTGGTTGTCACATGGCCATCTTTCCTCTGTCTCTCTCGCTTCTTATGAGGATGCCAATCATATTGGAGCAGGGGCCCACCCTACTCAATATGACCTCATCTTTACTAATTACATCTGCAAAGACTATTTCCAAATAAGGTCACTGAGGTACTGGGGATTAGGATTTCAACATATCTTTTGGGGGGAACACAGTTCAACCCATAACACCTTCTATGTTCTTGGTCTTGTGTATTACACACACTATCTCATTTAATTCTCACAAGAAGGGAGGGACTATTATTATCTTTGTTTTACAGAGGGGGAAACTGAGGCTCAGGGAATTGAAGTAATTTTCACAAGTTTACAGTTCAGCTGGTTCACAGATTCAGGACTGGGAAACAGCCAGGTCCCTGTCAATCCCAAATCTGTTTTCTTCCCTCCCATCTTTCTGTCCATTGATTCAACAAATTTGGCAGACACTGTGCTAGACTCCTGGTACACATTGGTAAGTAAAGCGAACATGGCTCCGTGGAACTTACAATCTAAGTATGGAAACCAACTATAAAAAAAATAGAAATATGTCATTACTAACCTGTTAAATGCTCTAAGAAGAAACAAACAGGGGGAATCTACTTAATTATCTACTTAGACTTTTATCAGCAAGAGGCTTCTCTGAGGAAGTGATATTCAGCTTGAGGTTTGGAAAATGAAAAGGACCCAGGTCTTTGTGATCAGTACCGGAAGGTAGGTTGAAGGGTTGAAGGGAGTATTCCAGGCAGAGGAATAGCACATACAAAGGTCCTGAGGCAGGGGAGGTCATAGTGCACTGAGAAAATGAAAGCAGTTTGGCATGGCTGGAGGATTCCAGGTGACATTGGAGAGGTGGGATGTGTGTGTGTGTGTGTGTGTGTGTGTGTGTGTGTGAACAGAGTGCAGATCAAGCCTGGCCTTGTAGGCTATGGCAAGGAGTTTGGAACTTATTCATAGTGTAGGTGGGAGCCGTGAATCTATGGTGAGTGCTATGGAATAATTCATTTACCTATTCAACACATTTGGATTGAGCACTTATGATACGCTTCATGTTCTGGAGGTGTTTGCATGGGGCGGGGAGTCTCAGGTCTCCCGGGTGCCAGATCAAATCTCAGTTCAAAAATGTCCCCAAGGCAAGGCCACCATTCAGGAGCCGTGTGCCGGAAGAAGGAGCCAGGCTTCGGCTCTCACTTGCTGGTGATCCTGGGCAAGTTATGTCCTTTCTTAGGGCTCCTGCTTCCTCCCTTGCAAAGTTGTCAGTGCCATGTGTGCGCCTGCGAAGGAGTGAGAAAAAGGAAGTTCCTCTTGGTGACCCTCTGCCCTTGACTTCTAACCATATCTCAGACTCATGGGAAGTGGCAAGTTTGTATAGTGCCAAGAGCCAGACTGTGGCCAAAGCTGTCTGACTTTGGGTGACCACTGAGCCTCAGTTTCCTTATCTGTGAGAGAGGGTTAATAATACATACCTGGGGGACTTCCCTGGTGGTCCAGTGGTTAAGAATCCACCTTCCAATGCAGGGGACGTGGGTTCGATCCCTGGTCAGGGAACTAAGATCCCACATGCCACAGTGTAACTAAGCCCACACGCTCTGGAGCCCGAACGCCACAACTAGAGAGAAGCCCACGCGCTGCAACGAAGATCCCACGTGCCACAGCTAAGAGCTGACGCAGCCAAATAAATAAATAAATAATTTTTTAAAAAACATACCTGGTGCAGGGAATGAGCATTCAGAACTCTTCCTGTACCTGGAATTGCCTGCAGGAAGGTTGTACATATTTGGACTGTGAGCAATGGATGCTTTTACTGAGCACCTACTATGTACATACTCTGTGCAAAGAACTCTCACCTATACTATTTCCTTTCAACCTCATCCACTGCCCCACGAGTCCCCATTTAACAGGTGAGGACGCTGAGGCTCAGAGGGCTGAAGTGACTTGTCCAGGTGACTGGACCCAGCATTGGAAACCAACTCTCCCTTCTGGTGCTCTGTCCACTTTAAACAGCCATGGGTGTCCCAAGATGGGACTGACCTTCTCAGGAGTGGTGAGAAACTTGTAAATGGAGTATGTGTGTGTGGCCTGATCACTTAGCTGAGATCTTGCAAGAGATATTGAAGCACTTACTACGGTCTAGACAGGCTGAGCTCCAAGGACCTCTCCAACCCTGCAAGTTTGGGACAATAGCATTGAAGGCTGGCTAAAGAGAGCACCTATTTTAATTTTTTTTTCACAAATGCGTTTTTTTATATATATATAAATTTATTTATTTTTTTTTTGCTACATTGGGTCTTCGTTGGTATGCACAGGCTTTCTCTAGTTGTGGCGAACGGGGGCTGCTCTTTGTTGTGGTGCGCAGGCTTCTCATTGCGGTGGCTTCTCTTGTTGCAGAGCATGGACTCCAGGCTCATGGGCTTCAGTAGTTGTGGCACGTGGGTTCAGTAGTTGTGGCACATGGGCTCAGTAGTCGTGGCTCACGGGCTTAGTTGCTCCGCGGCATGTGGGATCTTCCTGGACCAGGGCTCGAATCTGTGTCCCCTGCATTGGCAGGCAGATTCTTAACCACTGCACCACCAGGGAAGTCCCAAGAGAGCATCTATTAAGCCACAACCTGAGGAGGAAGCAGGGAGGGTGGTGGTTACAGCTGGAGTCTGGAGGCCTGAGTCCCGATCAGCTGGGATATACCCAGAGGCCTGGAAACTCCTGGTACCAGATAGGCCACTGTTGAGTCTCCTGGCTGCACTTGGTCACTTCCAAGGCCACTGTGAAAACCCAGTGAAAAGGGTGGCTGGTGGATACCTTTGCCAGTTCACACCCATGCAAATACATATTGACACTTCCCCAACCTCAGTCCAATTGAAGTTACATTGACTTTAACGCCCAAGTTCAAGGGACTGACTCCTCCACTTGTCAGTTGCATAGCCTTGGGCCCAGTCCCTGCCCCTCCTGGGCCTTAGCTTTCTTATCTGTAAAATGGGTATGAGGATAATCGTGTCCATCTCCTAGGTTGTTGTGAGTTTAGAGGGAGACAGATAATCTATGTAACATGCTTGCTCACTGTCTGGCACCAAATCTGAACCATAAGCAGATAACATTGACAATGATAATCGGAAAGTCTGGAATCATTTCCCGAGGTTTTCAGGAGGCTTTGTTTGGCTATAAGAGACTTTGCCTGGAGACAGAGAGAACCAGTAGCTTCTATGGGAAATGCGTTCAGAAGGGAACTGAGATGTTTAAAGGGAACAGAGGGTAGCATTTGCTGGGTGCTGTGCCATGCAACTGACCCTTCTATTTTCCCATCGAACCTTCACTAAAACATGAGACCTTAATGATGCTTTTGGAATTGGATTTGACTCGGGGGTCATGTCAAGTGGGCTTCCACCCCCACCCCTCAGTCTACTCTCATCTCAGCTGCCAGAGTGGTCTGATTATAAATCACATCAGGTCATGTTACCCTCCTATCCCAACACCCCCAGTGGTTTCCCACATCATTCAGAGTAAATGTCAAAGTTCTTTCCCCACAAGGTCCTCACCTACCAGGCTGCTTCTGACCTGCTCTCACATCCCCCCACCCACCCGGCTGTAGCCATATTGGCTTTTTGCTATTCCCTAATTCTGCACAGTCAGCCTCAGCGCCTTTGCACTTGCTATTCCCTTGACCTGTAATGTTTTGCTCCCACACACCTGCGTGATTACTTCCTCACCGTGTTCAAGCTTCAGTCAGAAATTATGTGTATGCGTTTCCTGTGTCTGCTGTAACAGATGGCCGCCAACTGGGTGGCTTAAAACAACAGAAATCGATTTTCTCACAGTTCCAGAAGCCAGAAGTCCAAAATCAAGGTGTCATCAAGGGCCATGCTCCCTCTCAGGGCTCTCAGGGAGAATCCCTTGTCTCTTCCAGCTTCTGATGTTTCCAGGCATTCCATGACTTGTGGCCACATCATTCCAGTCTCTGCCTCTGTGGTCACATTGGGCCTTCACGTGACCTTCTCTGTGTATCTCTGTCTTCTCTTCTTCTCATAGGGACACTTGTCATTAGCTTTAGGGCCCGCCGGGATAATCCAGGATGAACCCATCTCGAGACCTGTAATTTAATTACACTGGCAAAAACCCTTTTTCCAAATACGGTCACATTTACAGGTTCTGGGTGGACATATTTTTGGGGGAGTGCACCATTCAACCCACTACATTATGGCCCTAAAAATCTTCTATGGTCACAAAATAGCACAACCACTTGTCCTTCCAGCTGTGTTATCTGGTTTTGTTCTTCACAGCACTAATCATCACGTGCTTTCTTGCATATGTATTTGTCTCTGGCACTTCTCTCTGCTCTAACTGTAAGCTTCAGGAGGGCAGGCAGGGCTCTGTCTACCTTTTTTTTTTTTTTTTTTAATTTTGTGGCCGCACCGCATGGCCTGTGGGGATCTTAGTTCCCTGACCAGGGATCAAACCAGTGCCGCCTGCAGTGGAAGCACGGAGCCCTAACCACTGGACCTCCAGGGAAGTCCCTAGGGCTCTGTCTACTTTGAGCACTGCTGCATTCCCAGCCCCTAGCGCAGGACCTCACACACAGCAGGTGCTCAAAATAAATACTGGTTGAATGAATAAATAAAGATCAGAGAATGCCAAAGATTTACAGTCCGATTTGGATCATTCCTAAGAGACAGGATTGTTACTAACAGCTCATGATACTGTGGTGCTTACAGGGGGGAGTAGATATAATGGATGCCTATTAAAATGGATTTTATATGTGTGTTTATGTGCCATAATTACGTCACAGTCTGATGACAGTGCTTAAGTATCCTTAACAGGAAGCTGACATCTTCCAGGAAGAGGTGACCTTAGGCGAGAAGACACGTCAGGTAAAGCTCATGGCACAGAGCGTGCCACAGAGCAAGCCGCCAGGGGCAGGTGGTTTACTTCTCAGAGCCTCTGTTTCCCACATGGAAAAGTGAGACTGGTGGCGGATCCCTAAAGCCCCTTCAGCTCAGACTGGGAGACCTCGGTGGCAGGAACGTCCGCCTGCCCTGCCTGTCCTGACCCAAAGCCTGGGTGCACTTCTCAGCTCTGATTAACATATTCAGCCTCCAAAGTCCTGCTCGTGTGCCCTTCTGTCCAGGAAAATCTCCTGTGAGGTGGTCTGCCGCCCCGCTCTCCCCTGTCCCGTAGTTATATGCGGTGTGTTTGTTGCCGTGTCTGTCTTCCCCACAAGACTGGACCCTCAAGTTCTTTACCTCTCGTACCTCTGGTTGGCTGGGACAAAGGTCGGGGACCCAAATGCCACCTTCTCCAGGGTGCCTTCCTGGGCCCCAACCAGAGGGCTGCCTTCCCTCCCCGGGAACATTGGCCCCGCCAATGAAAAAACCCTACCATATTATTCATGTTTCTTTCTTCATAGGCTCTATTTCTGTTTATTTTCTTGTCTATTGCCTGTCCTCCCCAGTAGGACATCAGCCCCAGGGCGGGGACCTGGCCCAGAATAGAGCTTGGTACACGGTAGGTACCCAAGTGAGAAGGCAGTTCCCAGCACCCAGCAAGGATCTTCAGGTGGCAGAGGGCACTCAGGCCTGTTGGAGCTGTCAGCATGTATCTGGGCATCTCATCTCGGCCCTCCCTAGACCTTAGAGCTGGAAGGATCTGGATGTCCTCCTGACCTAACCCTCATATAGCAGGCCAGAGAGGGTGAGTGGTGTGCCCAAGCTCACACAGCAGAAGTTGCCTGACACCCCATCCTCCTGACTTCCTGCCCACTGATTGCTCCTCTCTCCTGGGTCACCTTTCGTGTTTTCCCTCAGTAAAGTATTCAGCTCTCTTTCTGAGCGCCACGCTCTTCCCCTGAATTGTACCCATTGAACAGACATATGGCAGGGAGGTTTGTGTTGGGGAACCACTGGCTGGGAGGGGTGTCACTTTGTCCTGAGTCTGAATCCTGCCTCTCACGCTTCCCAGCAGAAGGACCTGGGCAAGTTGGGTCATTTCTTTTTCCTTTTGAAAAATTTTTAATTGCCATAAAATAATGTAACATAAAATATACTATCTTAACCATTTCTAAGTATACAGTTCAGCGGTACAGTTCAGTGGTACAGTTCAGTGGTATTAAATACATTCACAGTGTTGTGCAACCTTCACCACCATCCATCTCCATAATCTTCATCTTGCAAAACTGAAACTGTGCACATTAAACAATACCTTCCATTCCCCACGCCCGCTGCCCACCCCCAGCCCTTGGCAACCATTCCGCTTTCTGTTTCTATGAGTTTTTGATTACTCTAGGGACCTTGTTAAGTGAAATCATACAGGGTTTGTCTTTGGGGGACTGGATTATTTCACTTAGCATAATGTCCTCAAGGTCCATCCACGTAGAAAGTGTCAGAATTTCCCTCCTTTTTAAGGCTCAATAGCATTCCATTGTATGGATCCACTTTGTTTATCGATGGACACTTGGGTTGCTTCCACCTTTTGGCTACTGTGAATAGTGCTGCCATGGTGCATTTCTTTTTAAGCCTCATTCCTCATTTGCAAAACGGTGTCCCTGTCCTGATATTTTAGATGAATTAATTTCCCTGCCATTTGCTTAACTAGCCACGGAGGCCTCGTAAGCAGGCCTGGTATTTGCTGAGTACTCTCTGAGTGCTGGGTGCCCTTCTGGACTTTACATGTGTTGACGCGTCAAATCCGCACAATCCTGCGAGGCAGGTGCCGTTGCTATCCCATTTTACGGAAGCAGAGAGAAGTAGCAACCTTGCCCACGGTCGAACAGCCGGGAAGTGGCTGAGCTGGGACGGGACTCAGTGGCTCCAAAGCCTGGTCTCCCTCGGTCACGTATTTTCCCACGTGACTGGGCTTCTCCCATCCATGGTGCTGGGGGCAGTGTGTTCACAGATTCCCTGGTGACCGTTCCTATGACCCCCCCCAACCCTGCTGCTGAGTCCCTGGCTTGTCCCAAGCATTCCTGGTGGCAGGAAGTAAGCCACCGAGGGGGTCGGTCCTGGTTGCCCTGGGGAAGAAGATGGAGAAAAACACTAGAAGTCTCTGCAGACAATCTAGTTGGCAGAAAGTTACCCAGCTGTTCCTGCAAAGTAGATGTTCCTTCAACCCAGCTTTTGAAAAACAAAACAACAACGAAACCCACTCAGGAATCATGTGGAGATTCCTATTTCATCCATCTCTTTTGAACAAAAGGCTAAAAGAAAACCACATTCCATCCAATTGACATGATCAAGGGGAATATCTAACAATATTCACACGGAACAGCACATTAATTTAATGCCAAAAAACATCAAAATCCATCACCTAACTTATTTCCACCATCAAATGGAAAGAAGAGTACATATGGTTCCATGGAAGACTTACCTGAAGGGGAAAGTTGCTATAAAATCAGATACCCTTCCCATGTGTGGCTTGATTTATAGCATTTCAAGGAGGTTTAGAATTTCTACCTCAAGACCATCGGGCCTAATTACCCTGGTGGCTGGCCCAGGGCCCACTTTTGAAGTAAAGGTGCTTGTGGGTCCTCTGAAGAGCCCCCTCCTTCTCCTATGCTACCCCAACATTTCAGCTACCTTCCGGAAGGCATCAGTGTTGTCTGGGATAATTGTCAGTTGCACCAGGCTTGGAGAAATCAGCTGGTTCTTTGCATCCAGGAAACAAACTTCTTCGGCCCCTAATCAGATTGGCAGTTCAGGGTGGTAGCAAAGCACTTATTTATTTATCATTAATATTTTCTATAAAAAAGATGGTACCCACCTAGGGCTAGAGCCACCTGGTCCCTGACAACAGCTCTTGTTTCCCGAGAGCCTACTGTGCGCCAGGCACTTCCCACCATCAACTCTCTAACCTGCTTAGTCACCCCTTGCGGCCCCTCACACCTTTGTCAGGTTAGAACACCAAGGCTCTGAAAGGACCAGTGAGTCTCCGGAGGCCACAGAGCAAGGAAGTTGCGGAGGCAGGATTTGAACCCAGCTCCGGCAGTGACCGAAGCTGTGCCCTTTTCTCCATCCCAAGTGTTGCTCCAATTCTCTGCCTGGCTTTTTACCTCAATTGCCCTGGCTTAAGAGAGACTCCAAGAGCTGTGGGCAAGGCCTTGGTCAGGGGGTGTGGACTTGGAGGAGGTAATTCAGGGTGCAAGTTCAGCAAGACCCAATGTCTGTTGGAGGCTGAACTGCCAAGACTCCCAGAGAAGGGGGAGCAATGTCGACCAGAGCTGGGGCACGTGGAGGGGAGCGAGGGGCCCAGGATTAAGGTTTGAGGTTCTTAGTTTGAGGCCCCTATCAGACCTTGGGGCAAGGATTCAGTGCAAATGGGTTATCTTAGAGGTGAGGTCTGCAGAATAACGACTCCCAAAGCGGTCCGCTTGCTAATCCCAGGAACCTGTGAATCTGTTACATTACACGGCAAAAGGAACTTTGCAGACGTGAATAAGGTTACAGACCACAGATGGGGAGATTATCCTGGATTATCTGGCCAGTAATCTAATCACATGAGTCCTTAAAAGTGGAAGAGGAGAGGGACAGAGGAATGGATCAGAGAGATGCGATGTGAGAAGAACTTGACCTGCTGGCTTTGAGGATGGAGGAAGGGGCCACGAGACAAGGAATGCAGGAAGCCTCTAGAAGCTGGAAAAGGCAGGGAAAAGATTCTCCCCTAGAGGCTCCAGAAAGGAACGCAATCGTGCAGACACCTTGACTTAGGGACATCTGTGCCAGACTTCTGATCCCCAGAACTATAAAATAATAAGTGTGTGTTGGACTTCCCTGGTGGTGCAGTGGTAAAGAATCTGCCTGCCAATGCAGGGGACATGGGTTTAAGCCCTGGTCCGGGAAGGTCCCACATGCTGCAGAGCAACTAAGCCTGTGAGCCACAACTACTGACCCTGCGCTCTAGAGCCTGCGACCCACAACTACTGAGCCCACGTGCCACAACTACTGAGCCCATGCGCCGCAACTACTGAAGCCCATCCGCCTAGAGCCCGTGCTTGGCGACAAGAGAAGCCACCTCAGTGAGAGGCCCGCGGACCGCAACAAAGAGTAGCCCCCGCTCACCGCAACTAGAGAAAGCCTGCACGCAGCAACGAAGACCCAACGCAGCCATAAATAAATAAATAAATAGATAAATAAATTTTCTAAAAAAATAAAATAAGTGTGTGTTGTTTCAGCTGCTATGTTCGGGGTCATTTGTTATAGCAATGACAGGCAACTAGCACAGTTTGTGACCCTAGGAAAGGCTGGCAGGAGCAAAGGGAAGCAAGACGGGCGAGAAGGCAGCCAGTTGAGGTGCATCACCGAACCGGTGGCCAGGGAGCACCTGGCCCTCAGTCGCCCCACCTGAGGCACCAGGGCTCCTGGTGGGAGTGAAAGGAGGTGGGGAGGGGGCATGCATCCCGGCAGCCAGAGAGAGCCCTCAGGAAAAGAGCTGCAGGCGCCAGATACTGGAGGAGGCCTCCATAGCGCCTGTGGCAGGAACACGCGGGGAACGGACGGTGGAGTCTCAGCCTCGGGGTAACCGTCTCATTGAGTTCAGGAACCCGCAGTCTTTCTGAGATGCTGATCCGACATCTCACCCCTGCTCCACATCCTCCCTTGGCTCCCCATTGGTCCACAGCCCCATCTTGCCCTTACCATGGGGCCTGCCTTCTTCCCCAGCCAGACCCTCCTCCTCCTCTCACAGGCACCCCACCCCCCAGATGGCCGGCTACTTGCCCTTCCTGATGGGTTACACTTGTCATACCTCTGCCTTTGCCGATGCTGTTCCCACTGCCTGGCACGTGCCCCCATACACACACCTCTTCTTAATTCCTGCATTCACCCATGTGACTTATTTCCGGAAGCCTTCCCTGCCCCACCCCTGTGACTGGGTGAGAGGTCTCTCTTGCACGTCTACTGCACCTGGCCAGTGCTAGCCCCTCCCAGGCCCCGCACCCCACGGTGCTGCCCGGGACGTGTCCCGCCCCAGGCAGCTGTGCCTGACTCAGCGCTGCCTCCCGGGTGCCCGGCCCAGGGCCCGGCACACAGGAGGGCTCAGGAAAGTCCTCTGCTCTGCAGGACCCAAGTCATGGGAAAGGCGTGCCTTGCTGCCCACAGTGCAGCCGCTGGCCGCTCGGCCCGGCTATTTTTACTTCTTCCCCCTGCAGAGCTGAGGCCTGTGGGGCAGGTTCTCACACCGAGCCAGTGAGGCCTGCCAGATGGAGCGAAGACACTTGCGGTGCCGCCCCAGCCAGAGGCCGGCAGGAGTGGCCGTGTGGGCTTGTCCTCTGGGCAGAGCACAGCCCCTTGACCGCAGCCGGGGAGCTGTAGGCTCAGAGCCACCAACCTGATGCCCCGGGAGAGTCCCGTAAGACGGAGCTGGGTTCAGGGCCCATCTTTCCCACGTTTTCCCTGAGTCACCTTGAGCAAGTCATGTCACCTCGTCTGCCAGGTGGGCAGGCGTCTAGCTCTCTCTTGCAGGTCATCCTGAGGATAGAATGATCAATATGATAAATAGATATGTCTAATTTGAATGAGATCTTAAATGGGCAAAACAATCACATGATTCGAAACTCAAAATGTAGGGACTTCCCTGGTGGCACAGTGGTTAAGACTCCGCGTTCCCAATGCAGGGGGCCCAGGTTCGATCCCTGGTCAGGGAACTAGATCCCACATGCATGCCACACTAAGAGTTCCCATGCCACAACTAAGGAGCCCACCTGCCGCAACTAAGACCCAGGGCAACCAAATAAATAAATAATTAATTTAAAAAAAAAAGAAACTTAAAATATAGAAAGGGGTATTTACTCAGTGCCAGTCCAGACCTTATCCCCAGACAGACAGCTACCCTCCCTGAAGTCACAAATGTGGCTGTTCTCTCTCTCTCCCCTTCTTCCTTCCCTACCTCTCTCCCTCTCGCCTTTTCTCTCTCTCTGTCTCTCTATGGATATACAGATATAGTTACATAGATAGATAAATAAAGATAGGTAGATAGATAGATAGATAGGGACAGAGAGAGCGAGCCAGAGGTTATAAGAATGTATATGTTTGCATTTATATTTATACACATGCACGTACACCCCATTATGGAGTAGCTATCCTGAGCTATATGCTTTGGCACATAGTTGTGTTCATAAATGTTAGCTTTGATGTCTCACCCTCTGTCATCACCAGCTTCATAATTGTCAGTGTCAACTACTGTTCATTGACTGCTCAGCTACCAGGCTCTGTGCGAGGTTCCCTGCAAATATTATTCCCATTTTATAGATGAGGAAACTGAGGCTCAGAGAGGCTGGGTGACTTGGCCAAGTTCACACAGCTGGCTAGTGGCAGAGCCAGGAATCAAACCCTGGTTTTGGACCCCAGAGCCTGTGCTCAGAGTCACTTGGCTTCTGATGACCTGGCCCCAGGCAAGTGTCCCAGGTTCCAGGAGTGACAGGCACACCCAGGCTGTCCCCGTGAGGGCTCCACATCTCTGGACAAGCATTAGGGAGGAATGTATCTGCCCCGCCTCCAACACATCCGGAGCCCCACCTTCTTCCTGGTGTCAGCAGTGTCAGGCTGGAGGACCCTGTGCCAGGCAGCCCACACCCTCGTGGTGCCCTAATGTCCACAGATGGCAGGGCCTTGCCCCAAGTGACACAGCAAGGGAGTGACAGGCCCAGAACCAGAATGCAGGGCCAGTCCTGTCCTGCCCTGTCATATGGGAAGTGTTTAATAAATGCCAGTGTGGAAAGAGTGCTCACCCGTAACTTGTTGGGGCACCTCAAAGCATCACTGGGATTCCGGTTCCCATCTGAGCTGCCCTCACTAAACCCTGAGCTTCTGGATGGCAGGGCCACCTACAGCTCATTCATCTCCAGGGGCCCATCTCCACCATGGCCCCCACCCAGGGCTCTTGGGATGGAGCCTGGAACAAGGTTGAACTAATGCACAAAAGAATTCTTCTACTCCCCTGACGTTAGATATTACTGATTTGAATCTTAAACTCTTAAAATAAGAACTCTCAGTGTGTTTAAATCCCGTAACATATTGTGTTCCTTCAGGCATAGGAGGCCCTGGACTTAGAATCAGGGGGTTTCTTTGAATTCAAGTTGTTCCATTTACCAGCTGTGTGACATTGGGCAAGTTTCTTAACCTCTCTGAGCCTCAGTTTCCTCACGTGTAAGACGGAAGTAATAAAGCCTACCGTACAGGTCATGGGGAGGGCAAAATCAGGTGGTACAGGTAAAAACACCTGGCAGATAAGGATAAAATCTTATTAACCGCAACAACCCTAACACACGTTGGGCCCCCTTTCGGTGGAGGACAGGGACATTCATAGAACCTTTGCGGTTTGCGAGCTTTCAGACCTCTTACGTCACTCAATCACCTGACCTAGAATATTCTTGCTAGCTTGTTCACTCTCTGTTGTCCCCACCCCTGGAATGCCAGGGCTGGGAGGGCAGGGGCTTATCTGTGCTGTTCACCATTCCACCCCTGGCTCCTGGAGCCTGCCTGGCCAGCACATGGTACCTGCTTGTTAAGGATTTGTTGAATAAATGCTCACTTCAGGAGCTGGGTAAGGGAGACATACTCTTTCCCATTTTACAGATGAGGAGACTGAGGTACAGATAGGTAGCCGTGGCTTCCTCTCTACACCGCGTCCACGGTCCTCCCACCACAGTTTGCCTCTGGAGTTACAGGGAGTGGAGGGGCTCAGAGTGTGGGCCCCGGAGGAAGACTGCTTGGGTTCAAAGCCTGGCTTGGCCGCCTACTAGCTGTGTAACCTCAGGCAAGTCACTCGAGCTCTCTGGTCCTCAGTTTCCTGTCTGTAAAACGGAGGTGATAATAGTAGCTGCCTTATGGGTTGTTATGAGAGTTAAATGAGGCTATCTCTGGACTTCTCTGGTGGTGCATTGGTTAAGAATCTGCCTGCCAACGCAGGGGACACAGGTTCAAGCCCTGGTCCGGGAAGATCCCACGTGCTGCGGAGCAACTGGGCCCATGTGCCACAACTACTGAGCCTGCACTCTAGAGCCCGTGAGCCACAACTACTGAGCCCGTGCGCCACAACTACTGAAGCCCATGCGCCTAGAGCCCGTGCTCCACAGCAAGGGAAGCCACCACAATGAGAAGCCCATGCACCACAATGAAGAGCAACCCCTGCTCGCCACAACTAGAGAAAGCCCGTACGCAGCAACGAAGACCCAATGCAGCCAATAAATAAATACATAAATAAATTTATAAAAAATAAATGAGGTTATCTCTGTAAAGTGATTAGCACAGTGCACGGCAGAGAGGAATGTCAGCTGTCAGCAACACCATCCATAACACTAGGAAGAAACAGGTCCAGGGAGATGACTCACCCACAGTCACCCCGCTAAACTCCAGGCTCTGTCCACCACCCACACACGCCCCACTAGCTGCACGTGGAGACCAACCATGGCTGGGGAGTTAGCCAGGCCAAGCAATGGGCTCCCAAGACAGTTGGGGTGTAGGGGTGCTCCATCCTGGGCAAGGCCTGGCCCGGGGACTCAGCTATCAGCACCACTTTCAGCTCCTGGAAATGGGCACACCCAGGTTGGCCTGTACTGGTCTGTATAGGCTGCAGCTGCTCTGGCCCAGGCTGGGTAGGAAGCAGAGGTGGCTCCAGACCTGGCCGGGAGCCCAGGATGGGAGACAGGAGTGGGGAGCAAGCCGAAAGGGAGGGACACTGCTGGAAGCCTGCCTCTACCTCAGCTGCACCCAGGCATGGACCCCATCCTGTTAGAGGCTGCAGTTCTAGATTGTCCCCTTACTCTGCCCTGGAAGGCTGACTCATAGGGTCCAGAATCAAATTCTGGTTATGAGCTTGGGTGTGGATTTCCAAGCCTCCTCTGGAATTAAGATCACCTCTGGGGGGCTTGGGACTAGCTTCAGCAAAGAGTTTGTGTGATATTGTTCAAACAATAAGGGTTTTGTTGCCGTATGGACCTGCCTCTGCTGCTTACCTTTGTGTGACCTTGGACAAATAAAAACCTCCCTCGGCCTCAGTCTCCTCATCTGTAAAATGGGCATAATGACAGTTGTTCCTCATGGCTGTGTTAAGTAAGAAAGAGCCTGTAAAGCCCTTCCTTCCAGAAAATCCTCTTCCCAGCAAGGACAGCAGATCAGCAATTCTTCAGGCATCCCCAGGTGGGAACACCACTTCCTTGCCAGGTGCCCAATGGTCCCGCCTGCTACCATCACTCAACTTGATTAGAGCGATTTACTGGGAAGCCAGGTCGTCCTCAGAACTTTGCATGACCAGTAGGGCTCACGTATTCATCTGACTTTGAGTCAGTGCCTAGTGGCACGGAGCTCTGTACGGCCCTCCCTGCTGCCCCAGGGCCCAGGGTTTATGCCCAGCTCGTGTCTAAGGTGGGACAGCCTGATGCACCTCTTTCCACTGTGGAGCAGACCTGCGGGGGGGGGGTCAGTAAGTGGCCTGAAACATCAGGGCTAAATCCAGTCCCGACTCCACTGTGTGACTTAGGGCAAGCTACTTAATCTCCCCGAGCCCGATTCCTCTTGGAAAATGGCATAACTCATCACCTTGGAAGAGGTTAGTCAGTGTCAGTGTCGGGCTTAACACAGGAAGAATATTTTCCGCCCATCTCCAAGGAGGTGGGCCCTTTCTCACCTGGCTCTGGGTACCAGGGCCACAGCATCACCCTGGACAGAAGCCCAAGACCTTAGGAGGCGACCCGGATGGCAGACGGAGCATTCACAAAGATGGGAGCTGCCTGGTGAGGAGGCCTCAAATGTGGAAACTGAGAAGAGTGGACTTGGACGAGCATAACCTGTGCCAATGAGCTCCGCCTGCCCCAGGGGAGGGTCTTACAGGAGGAAAGGCAGGGATCCGGAGGACAGGGAGACCTCACAGGCTCAGGGCTACGAAAGGAAAAGCCGGCAATCTCTGATGGGTCCAGGATCCTCTCAGAGAGGGGCCGACGGTGGGGACAATGACCCTGAAAGCCCTGAACCTTGGTCTCTGCCCATATCTGCTCCTTGTCGGCTCCAACTGGGGCTCTGCACACAGATACCAAAGTCCCGGTGCCATGCCAGCCAGATGGGCCACTCCTGCCAGACCTGGGAGAGAAGAGAGGATGGCTGTGCTCTCAGGATGCAGGCCCACCGTGCATCAGGAAGCCTCCTGGACGTGGGTGACCGGCCACCCCAGATACTTACTCTGAATGCACTGGGCATGCTCTGGGGAGAAATTAGTACAGCAGGGACCTCCAAGAGAGAGGGAAAAAATCCTCACCTGAGTCGAGTGTGCCGGTCACTTTATGTGTCAGCTCGGCCAGGTTCCTCTCCCCAGATATTAGGTCAGACTCGAGGGTGGGTATTGCTATGAATGCATCTGTCGACGTGGTTCCTCCTACAATCAGTTGACTCAAGTCAAAGAGGTCGTCTCCATCACGTGGGTGGGTGTCATCCAATCAGCTGAAGACGTGAAGAGCAAACCTGAGGTTTCCTTGAAAAAGAAGAAATTCCGCTTGTGGACGCCGTTCCTGCCTGTCTCCAGCTCACAGGCCTGCCCCACAGATTTCAGACACGCCCAGCCAGACCCCACAACTACGTAAGCCCCTTCCTTAAAATGAATTTCCATTTCTCTGCTGAACCCCGGCTGACACGGAGGAAACAGATGTTCAATTCCAGGTTCACCTCCCCTTCCTTCTTTCCATTCCTTCCTCGGAGCCCACGATGCAATAGACACCGTACTAGACCCCAGGTACGTGATGGTGAGCACAGCCGACACCTTCCAGACCAGCAGGGAAAAGACACACGCACGGTGTAAGTGGCGATTCCTGCCTCTGTGGTGCGCCGTGGCTCGTGGAGTTGACACATCCCTTCCTGACTCCGCGTTCAATGATGTCACATTGGTGACTTGAAATTGGCTGTGGTGTGAGTATTTACACCCTGGACATTGTCAGATGCTGCGAATTAGGGCTCTTCCCACCCAGCCCTGTCCCCCCGGCTCACCGGTGCACCACTTGAATATGACAAGGGAACAACTTAGATTAGGAGCTGGGGGTAATCAAGGGAGGCTTCTCGGAGTAAGTGACATCTGAGTGAGGCCCAAAGACTAATCGGGAGTAAACTAGGTGGGGAGGGAAGGGAAGAGCAGCCAGGCTGAGGCACCAGCATGTGCGGAGGCCCTGAGGAGAGAAAGAGCTTTGCTGTCTCATCACCATCTCACTTGTCTGGGTTTCCCTCCAGACTGGGGGCTTCTGGCGGGGGGATCTGCGGCACCCAGTAGAGCCACGCTGAGCTGGGTGACCTCGGGTTCGTCACCATGCCAGGTTTCCTCATCTGAAAACTGGCGGGGACGGGGGGTCGGGGTGGGGGGTGAGTGGCAGGAGCTGAGGGTGGAAAGGTCGACCTTGAGGTCAAGGTAAGGAGTGCAGATTCTTTTCCAAGGTCAGTAGGAAGCCACAGGGCAGAGACATGATCTGATTAATATTGTTAAAGCACCAGTGAGGCTGCCGGGAGGGGAGTGGAAGCAGGGGAGAGCGGCTAAGAGACTAAGAGCTGCATCCCAGTGGGGAGGGGGCAGCAACCCGGTCGGATGGATAATGACGGAAAAGAAGAGAAGTGGTTGGATTAGGGATTTATTTAGAGGACTGCTCGTGGGGCTTATAGATGAGAAAGAGAGGGTAGAGGATGCCACCCATGTTTCTGGCCTAAGAAACTGGGGGACAGGGGTACATTGACAGATATGGGAGTGTGTAGGGGCATAGGTGTTAGGGGGTGGGTGTCACAGGCTCTGAATGGGCTGTGAAAAGCTGAATGCATTTCTGCTCGGGGCAGATGAAGGGTTAAGTCAGCAGTCTGCCAGACAGCCTTGGACTACTGGCCACTGGGTGGGATCAGGAACAACTAACATATCTCTTGGCTCTGCCCTCCTGAGTCCTGGCCTCTAACCTAGAGGTCACCTCAGGGTCCAAAATAACTTGGGACTCCAAGCTTCATGTCTTCAGCCCAGGCGTAAAGCAGGAGGAAGAGGAGATGGGCAGCTCTCGGTCCCCTTTTTAATGAGCTCTCCTTACCAACTTCTCCTACGGCTCACTGGTCAGAACTAGGTCACATGCCACACCTGGCTGCAAGGGGGGCTGGGAAATGTAGTCTTCGGTGGGACATATTTAAAACAGGGTCTCGTTGGAAGGGAAGAAGTGAGGCAGCAATCTCAGCAATACTGTCTTTCTCCCATGGCTCTCCCACTCCCTGGCTGAACAATTCCCCACACCCCTCGTGTGGACACGTAATATTCAGACCTCTTGCTCCGACCTGCAAACCCTTCACCATCTAGCTTCTACTGCCCTGTTCCGCCTCTCCCCAGACCTCTCCTTCTCTTGTCCCCAGACCTGATTCTCATCCCAAGGTGAAAGTCACGTTGTGGTCACTCCATGTGTCCTCAGTGCCCTGACCAGGGCCTGGCACCAGACCAAGGCCAAGGTGTTCTGAAGGAATAGGTGTTGAGGTGCTTTCTAGGGCTGTGCACGATCTCAGGGTTATTAGCGACATATAAGAAGCAGTTCTGTTTGGTGTCACCACCGTCACTGTGAGGTCCTCCCCCTGCAGATGGAAGCAGCCAGAGGGCTCTGAGAGATTGGGGTGGACGGCCGAGCCATGACCCCTCGACAGAGGGGCTGCCGGCTACATGGTCCCAGGAGGTGAACACAGCTCAGCTGCGGATACCTCTGAACCATACTGCACACTTAGGAAGCAAACAAAGGTATGTTTTAAAGGTTGACATTGCCGAGGCAGGCGGCAGGATGGAGAGGCCAGTTTTGGGCAGAGATGCTTGCAGAGCTTACGGGGCCTCTCTAAGCAGCCATCAGCCCCTTATTCCTGTTCATGGTGAGGAGCTGTGGTCCAGAGAAGGGGAGAGGGAGGGGACCAGAACGGCCCAGTATGTGCCCCTGGGCACCAGGCACTGTGCGCAGATTTCCAGGTGGTGGTTCATTTCTGGAGATGGAGAAACTGAGGTTCACAAAGGTTAAACAACCTGGTTGAGGTCACTAGGCTGACTCCTTCGCTTTATTTTATTTTTCTGATTCTTCGTCTCGTATTATCTTACCGCTGACTTTTTCTTCCCTCCCTCCCTCTCTTCCTTCCTTCTTCTCTCCCTCCCTCCTTCCCTCTCTCTTTTTTTAGGAATAATTTCATGTAGTCAAATGCACAGAACTTAAGTATTTGATGAGTTCGTCCAAACGTATACACTCTGTAACCACTGCTCCCATCAAGATAAAGAGCATTTCCACCTCCCAAATCCATTGCCCTCACATCCCTTTCTAGTCGACTCCCCACCCCCTCCGAAAGCAACCCCTGTTCTAATTCCTGTCTCTGTGGGTTTGGTTTTGCCTGTTTCTGAACTTCACATGCATGGATTCAGGCTGGCTCTTCTTTTGTTTCCTTACAAATGGCGTGGGGAATCCGGGGCCATCTGGGGAAGGGCTGTGGTCAGGGGTTGTCAGCTAAAGGAACAAAAGGCACAACGCCGTCTGTACACTGCGTCCTTCAGCGCAACTCCCGCAGCAGGGCTGCATGCCCACATCACTCCTCTCCTTCCGGGCCAGCTGTGCTCCCAGCCTCCTCACAGCACTGACCCACTCTCTCCCTGGGAAGCGTTCCCTGACCCACCGGCTGCTGTGTGCTCCCCTTGCCCGGAACTTTCCTTCAACAGCCTCAACGCAGTCATGATGAAATCACTGGTGGTGTTACTTTTATTGCAACACCTGTGTCCCCCACGCGAGGTCAGGTGTGTCATGGTCACATCACATGCCCAGGTGTAGCTTGCTGCAGTGCTTACACATCTTCAGTAAAGACTCGTTGAACGATTGATTGTAGGAGTGTGTGTGTGTGTGTGTGTGTGTGTGTAAGGGTTGTGCTATAGGAGAGAGGAAAAGGGAGTATGGGCGAGTGTGGGCCGAAGAACACAGAGGGGCACAGGGGCAGCCCTGCCTGGGGAGGCTTTAGGGCAGCACCCCAAGGGGTGCTTATTCAGCCTGGCACTGACCCTTGCTTGCTCCCTTTAAATCCTTACCAGCATCCTTAAGGAAGTTACCTCCATCACTTTGTTTTATAGACGAGGAAATGTCCAGCCTGGAGCCCATCTATCTCCTGCCTCAAGACTGCTCTGAAGAGGCAAGGGAGAGGCCAGGATATAGAGGAGTTTTTGCAACAAAGCCCAGAGAGTCGAACATCAAAAGATTACTTTTGGGGCTTCCCTGGTGGCGCAGGGGTTAAGAATCCGCCTGCCAGTGCAGGGGACAGGGTTCGAGCCCTGTTCCAGGAAGATCCCACATGCCGCGGAGCAACTAAGCCCGTGCGCCACAGCTACTGAGCCTGTGCTCTAGAGCCCACGAGCCACAACTACTGAGTCCACATACCACAACTACTGAAGCCCGCGTGCCTAGAGCCCGTGCTCCACAACAAGAGAAGCCACCGCAATGAGAAGCCTGTGCACCGCAGTGAAGAGTAGCCCCCGCTCGCCGCAACTAGAGAAGAACCTGCACGCAGCAACAAAGACCCAACGCAGCCAAAAATAAAAAAGAAACAAATAAATAAATAAATTTTCCCAATTCATTCTGTGTATGTGAGGTTAAACAAGATGTCTTTAAATGAAAGAATAACAGGTATGATATTCCTGGATAACTTTTGCTCAACTCTTTTTGGCGCACTTTCCCAGGAACTGAGAAAGTGAAGGACTCCAACAACGAGGTGACGAATCCCTGTGCAAACCAGGCGGTTTCCGTCAAATTGAGAAGAGTCTAACCAAGTCCCCCACTGACTGATCAGTAAAAATAATTCAGATAATGAATCATCATTATGTGATTTTTTTGGGAGGGGGCCACATATCTTTGAAGGAGTTCAAAGAATTAAGTGACATTTCTATAACAAAAGTGCTTCCCTTCCCATAGACGTATTTATATGAATGAATGATTTCCATGCTTATATCTATAAATACAAAAAAGAGGAATAAAACCTACCTTGAACCATGTCTCATTTTAGCTATAAGTAATATTCATTCGTGGATATCATGAGCTAATTCAGCCAGCAAGGCCTGGATGGGGCCTCAGAAAATTTCACGTAAATTTTTACTTTTATGTTCAATAAGTATCAGAATGTGTAACATAAGAGATTTTTACTAAGTATTTTGGTAATGGTAACTCAATCCAAAAGTAAATTTTTTAAGCCCATAGAGCCTTGGAGTGAAAGGAGATTAATTTCAACTTATATAAGGATTTTTGTTAGAGAAAAACTAATGATTGGATAACAGTAAAATACTTTGGGCATACAAATATATGCTGTTAAATTAGGACAAAATTCTGGAGGGAGTAGAATGAAAATATAAAGCCACAGAGGAAAAGAAACAAAACAGTATGTTCGATTGTCAAAGAGCTTGTTCACAAGTTTTTAAGTGGAGGGTAAGTGGGGGTCAAATTTCTACAGAATTTAGATTCCATTGATTATATTTATTTATTTTTACAAATTTATTTATTTATTTTTGCCTGCGTTGTGTCTTCGTTGATGCGTGCGGGTTTTCTCTAGTTGCGGTGAGCAGGGGCTACTCTTCGTTGTGGTGCACGGGTTTCTCATTGCGGTGGCTTCTCTTGTTGCACAGCACGGGTTCTAGGTGCTTGGGCTTCAGTACTTGTGGCACACGGGCTCAGTAGTTGTGGCGCAAGGGCTTAGTTGCTCTGCAGCATGTGGGATCTTCCCGGACCCGGGCTCGAACCTGTGTCCCCTGCATTGGCAGGCGGATTCTTAACCACTGCACCACCAGGGAAGTCCCCATTGATTATATTTAAAAGAGTGAAGTAACAATTTTATTTTAAAATGTCAATATTTTCAATACTTTGGAAGTTACGTTATTTGCAACTGTGTAAATTTAGGGTAAAAAACTGAGAGAACCAACTTATACAAAGTTGAGAGAGCCAAAATATACAAGGGAGTACATCGGGGGTCCGTCTCCCACATTTTTTAAGGCTTAGATGAGCAAAAAAGTTTTGAGATCACGACTTGAAGGATAGCTCTTCAACAGCGGACCACACTCCCATCTCCTCTCAAATGTTGGTGTTCTTTTCTCCTGAGCCGTTTATTACTCAACCTGAGCTTTTTGAAAGGAGCCTGCACATGACATGCTGTGGAGGAGGGTCTGATCTTTTCAGGTAGAAAGTTACAGAGTTGATCTTAACATGTTCCAGAGGGTTTGTCTCTTTCCCAACCCTATTCCCTTGAAGAACAGAAAACCTCTGGGGTAATCTTATTTGAATCCCCAGGACCAACGTCAAGTCACTTGGGACAGGGAGATCAAAGAAAGGCTGGCATCTCTGTGCAAGGAGCCTGCAGTGAGCTTCAGGGGATGCTGTGCTCCCAGGATTGGTGTGTTGGAGACGACAAGTGTCTTGTCTTGGCCTCCTGAGCCCTCTTGGAGTCTTCTCTAGGTCTTCGTGCAGACCAGTGGGCGGTAGAATAGTTGGGCTGGACCTGAGGCCAGCTCTTCAGTGTTCCTGGCAGGGTTGCTACGATGGCCACTCAAGAGAGACCCTAGGGAGCCACTGTTACTGACTAGGAAACAGTTCCTTCTTTTTTTTTTTTTGTAATAAATGTATTTATTTTATTTGTTTATTTTTGGCTGTGTTGGGTCTTCGTTGCTGCGCATGGGCTTTCTCTAGATGCATTGAGCGGGGGCTACTCTTTGTTGTGGTGCGCGGGCTTCTCAGTGCGGTGGCTTCTCTTGTTGCGGAGCATGGGATCTAGGCGGGTGGGCTTCAGTAGTTGTGGTGCGTGGGCTTAGTTGCTCCGCGGCATGTGGGATCTTCCCGGACCAGGGCTTGAACCCGTGTCCCCTGCGTTGACAGGCAGATTCTTAACCACTGCGCCACCAGGGAAGTCCAATACTGTTTTTTTTAAGACCATTCTCTTAGTACTTTTTAAAACCTTAAGTCAGCATTGTCTTCCAGTGTTAAAGGCACCCCCTCACCTCTGCATTGAACTTAAGGTGTCAATCAATACAAAGGAATGGAACATACATCCTGAGACAATTCCATTGTGTGTAAATTCATACTCTTTTAATTTTTTATGCAATCTGATGAGGAGATGAGCTCAGATTTGAAATTCTTCAAAGCACATTTACTGTAACAAGAATTGTTTTGTGTTAATACTGCAGTTTTCAATAAAGATTGACTACTTATGTTGCAAAAAAAAAGAGCAGATCACAGAAGGATGAGCTCGTTTTCCTGAAGTCCCTTCAGTCAGGACTGTGATTTGTGCTTCGTGCTTCTTTGCTTTAAAGCGCGCAGGTGATGCTTGCCAATGGGAGTGTCAGCTGAGAACACGTCTGCGAAGCGCAGGGGGAGGTTGAAGTCAGCCTGCTCTGGACCGGCCTGGCTCTCCTGCAGCGCTGCTGGGCCACAGGCTGGCTGTTGGCCTTTGCACAGGCAGGCTGGCCGGCCGGCCGGCAGGGAGGAAGGGCCACAGCCAGGCCCGGTGCTGCTCCTGAGATAGGCAGCGCTCCTGGAAGCCTCCTGATCTTCTAGGCAGGATTGGAGTCTAGTCCCTACTCTTGTTGCGATGGAGGGTGAGAGGTTGATTTTCCCAAAGGGCAGCCGAGCAGATGTTGGGAAGATCACCAGTAAAGGACATGCGGACCCCAAACTTCTGTCTCTGCAAGAGCCACTGGCTTCCTCTGTGCCAGGGACTGACCTAAGTGCTCGTACCTAATCCTCAAGCAGCCTGGGAGGGTGGAGTGATTGGAAACCCAGGCAGCCTGATTCCGGGTCACATCGTGTATGAGGTGTCACCGTGAACACAGACACGTTCTAGCCTCCGAAGTGGCGATTTAACTCTTACCTCTTCTACTTAAAACTCTGTGATCTGGAGTGAGGCATTAACCCTCTCCGACCCTCAGTTTTCTCATCAGCAAAATGGTCCAGGCAGTGGCAGCTGCTCTGCCTGGGAAGGACTCTGCCATATCAGAAAAGTTTGTGCCTAAAATTAGAAGGCTGAAATCTCAATTTTGACGTGTCGGATAAGATAACATAGGAGGACAAACCACACTTATTTTTGTGGCTTTCCTAGTTCGCTCTGCTTGGAACACTGTCTGGCATTTTCCATGCCTGGGGCATCCCCAGCTGCCTCTTGGGGCCTGAGAACCTTTCCTCCCAAGCCCCAAATACCATAGCAGCTGCACCAGGGCTGGCAGCCATTTGGATGATTCCCAGGTGGCCTCTTTTGGAAATTTATGGTGACTGGGCAGGAACTGCGTTCCTGCAATGGGGAGAATGAGGCCTGTCCTAGAGAGGCGGGGGTGTGGTGAGGGCAGTGGAATCCAAGTCCAGAGACCTGGGTCTCGCCCTACAAAACCACTTACTGTGTCATCTCAGGTGGGTAGCTTAACCTTTCCGAGCCTCATTCCTTCACTCAGCTATACTCAAGGCTGAGCCCTGGGGACTCAGGAATGAGTCAAACAGGCCCTTCCCTACAGGCCCTTCCAGTTTCATGGGAGAGGCAGCCAAGGAAACTGTAACAGGCAGTGGGATCCTTCTGCGGCTGAGAGGCAGTGTGCCTAGACATCAGGAGGACTTCTTGGAGGAAGTGAGGTCGGGGCACCATTTTCCTCTTCTGTTAATTGAGAGGGCTAAAATAACTAACATTTTTTTTTATTTCGGAGTAGAATTGTGTTTTAAACTGTTTTATCATAAACGTAATACATGCTCCTGATGAAACATTTCAAGAGAACAGAAAGGTATTAGGTGAAATGTCTCTTTCCCTGCTCATCTCTGGAAGGAACTAAGTAGTGTCCACAGTTTCTTGTGTAGCCTTCCAGAAATGTTCTATGTGCATGGAAACCTACGTGGGCAAAACATGAAAAGCCCAAATAAATAATAATAATGGCTCCTAGCTGTTGAGTGTTTCCTACGTGCCAGCCTCAACACTGATGCTTGCTCTTTTCAATTAATATCTCTCTGACATATTTCTTCATCCATAAACAGCTTTTCAAGATACTGCAAAAGTAGCCTGGGAGGCAAGTGAATAAACATTTCCCACTGCCTTTCTCAGAATTGCCTGGATCCCACTGAAACCTCCCTATGGTTGAGTTACTGTTAGCTCAATTTTCAGATGGGGAAACTGAGGCCCAGAAAAGCACAGTGGGGGTCTGAGTCCACACAGCGACCAGAGGCAATTCCATGCCCTGATTAACCAAGTGGGGCTCTGGGGCCAGAGGGAGGCCACACTGTCCTCAAGTCCTGGTTTCTGGAAGAGAGCAGGACTAAAGATAACCCAGGCAGGCGGGAGGCGAGTGTCAAAAGCCCCAGCTTCACTAGAAAGTGCAGGCCCGTCCTCCACCCGCAGGGGTCTGGGATCAATGCACAGGCCAGGCTCTCGGGATTCAGGCCAGTGTCCCTGCTCCCGCCCACCCAGGCGCCCACACATCCCCAAATGCGTCATTGTGGCTGCTTTGATTGTCACTGGCTGGGTGGCCCTGAGCCTGGGCAAGTCACTGGCCTTTCTTTTTCTTCTTTTTTTTTCCCTTTGTTTTTAAAAATTGAGGTGGGATTCATATAACACCAAATCAACTATTTCAAAGTGTCCAATTCAGTGGCATTTAGTGCATTCACAATGTGCTGCTGCCCCCCCTACCTCGTTCCAGACATTTTCATCACCACCAAGGAAGACTTGTACCCTTGAAGTAGTCACTCCCCAGCACCCTCCCCGCCAGCCCCTGGCGGCCACCTGTCTGCTCCCTGTGTCTATGGATTTGCCTCTCCTGGACGTTTCATATAAATGGAATCATACAATACGTGGTCTTTTATGACTGGTTTCTTTCACTGAGCATCATGTTCTCGAAGTTCATCCATGTTGCAGCGTGTATGTCAGGGTTTCATTCCTTGAAACAGATAAATAACATTCCGCTGTATGAATAGACCACGTATTTTGTTTATCCATCGTTGTCTGCGGACATTAGGGCTATTTCCACCTTTTGGCTACTGTGAATAGTGCTGCTATGACACTGCCCTTTCTCAGCCTCTGTTCTCACATCCGGAAAATTCAGATACTAAAAGTACCCCCCCTCCCCTCTCCCCACTTTGGGGGGAAGGGCAGTATAGGGGTAGGGGATTAAGAGGTACAAACTATTAGGTATGAAATAAGCTACAAGGATATATCGCACAACATGGGGAACATAGCCAATATTTTATAATAACTATAAATGGAGTATAACATTTAAAAATTGTAAATCACTACATTGTACACCTGAAACTTATAGAATATTGTACAGCAACTATACTTCAATTTTTGAAAAGTTTTTTAAAAAAAAACCTACTTTGTGGGGTCCTGGGGAGGAGGAAATGAGTTGTGGATGTAAAGCCATTACCTGGCACGCCGCGACACTCCACTACAGCTTCTGTTGGGTGTTTACTGCACAACCGAACATTGATTGAGCACTTGCTGTGTACTGTTCTCAGCACTTGCCTATTTTCAGTCATTTATGGAAATGTTTTCCATTCATTCATTAATTCCTCCAGCAACGTTAGGAGGTAGGTCTCAGGGATCAATTCCACTTTATAAAACACTAGGCCCAGGGGAATTCCCTGGCGGTCCAGTGGTTAGGACTCGGCACTCTCACTGCCGAGGGCCCGGGTTCAATCCCTGGTCGGGGAACTAAGATCCCACAAGTTGCGTGGTGCGGACAAAAATAAAAACAAACTTTAAAAAACAAAACAAAACAAAAACTAGGCCCAGAGAGGTCAGCTAATGAGCTGCCTGTGGAGGCAGGATCTGAACCCAGACCACGTGATCCTGAAGCCTCAGCTGGTCTACACTCGTGGGGGGTTGACACAGCTATCCTTAGTGACATCGCCTCCCGGCTGGGGACCGTGAGACACTTTCACTTTCTTTTTTCCCTTGGGCTTTCTCTGTTCCGCATCTCTGTAAGTGCTTGATTTGTTTTTCTGTTTGTTTTAAATTTTATTTATTTATTTATTTAATTTTTGGCTGCGTTGGGTCTTCGTTGCTGCGCGTGGGCTTTCTCTAGTTGCGGCGAGCGGGGGCTACTCTTCGTTGTGGTGCGCGGGCTTCTCATTGCGGTGGCTTCTCTTGTTGTGGAGCACGGGCTCTAGGTGCACGGGCTTCAGTAGTTGTGGCACGCGGGTTCAGTAGTTGTGGCTCGCGGGCTCTAGAGCGCAGGCTCAGTAGTTGTGGCGCACGGGCTCAGTAGTTGTGGCTCACGGGCTTAGTTGCTCCGCGGCATGTGGGATCTTCCCGGACCAGGGCTCGAACCCGTGTCCCTTGCATTGGCAGGCGCATTCTTAACCACTGAGCCACCGGGGAAGTCCCGCTTGATTTGTTTTTACAACGAGCAGATCATAATTTTGTAATCGGAAAGAATCAGGAATGATTTTAGATGCTGGCATGTTATATGTTATGTGAGAAGAGCTGAACCCCAAATTCCAGGTACAGCTTGATCTCAACCGTCTTGAAAAGTGTACAGGAAACACCCGGTGTGAGGTGGGGAGGGCCTGTTTGCCAACATATTAATAAGGTTTGTCTCTGGGGGGTCTGGATGGGGTGATCACGTGATTTTTCATATGAGTTTGGTCTCCTTCTAGCTTTTCCAACTTTATTTTGACGACAAACAAGTATCGCTTTTATATTCAGAGAGAAAGTGATTCTAAAAACAAAAGACAGATTTTCTCATCTGGGACCCATGGGTGTTTCTGCTTTGGGTCCCGCCAGGCAGGTGGGTTTGATCTCCTGGGAACAGTCCAGGGAACTCATGGGGAAGCTATCAGACGGGGGTTCCAGCGCCGAGGGACATGCCCAAGGACTGCCAGCCTGACGCTGCCACTTGTCACCTCACCCCCGCCCCAGGGATGCAGAGAGGACACTGCAACCCCAGGGCCTCACGCTCAGCACCTAGAGCAGGGGCACCTCACCCTGGGCTGCCCACCCATCCCGGCCACCTTGCCTTTGCTTATGCACTGCTCCCACCTGGCATCCCCTCCCACCTGGCATCCCCTCCCCCCTGCATTGTCGAAACCCTCACTCTCCTCAGGCACAATCTTCGAGACCCGGTGGAGCATTAAACAGAGCCGCCCACCTCTGAAGGTGTTTGTCCTGGCTGCGGTGGACGAGGTACGTCCGCAGCTCTGTCCTTCCTACCTCCTGGGGAGACAGTATTGCCTGTCCTGATCACGCCTGTGTTCCCGGGTTCTGGAACTGGGTCCGGCACACAGGAGGTGCTCAGTGCATGCTGAATGGGTGGTATTGTCCTATTCTTATTCTAGAATGGAGACATCTGAGGCCCAGGGAGGTTAAGCAACTTGCCTAAAGCCACACAAGCAGAAGGATGCTGGCCGATGGAGGCTGGACTGTCACATCTGACACCAGTGCTCCTGGCCCCCACACCTGCCCTCCCTGCTCTGGGTTCTGATTTCCAGGGGGAGCTGGTCCTCTGTGATGAACAAAGGGCTTTCGTGAAGGAGATGGGCAGCAGCACCGGAGGGCCGGAGTTGCAGTCCCAGTTCTGCCACATACTAGCAGTGTGACCTCGAGCAAGCTTCCTGACCTTTCTGTGCCCCCCCACAGTTTCCACATCTGTAAAATGGGTACAGTGGTACTACCCACCTTGCAAGACTGCCAAGGGGAGCAAGTGAACCGTGCGTGGTCCAGAGTATGTCTGATGTCTGCTTATTCAAGGAAATTGAGCTTCTTAAGGGGTCAGCTGAGCTGCCGGGCAGAGCAGGGCACCCTGACCCATCGCAGCAGAGGCTGTTGGATTTTGGGCTGTGTGGTGGCAGCCAGGCCTCCTCCCATCGTGAAGTGGCCATTGAGCCCCTCGATCTGACTGGACATCTCTGTAGCTCTCTCTCTCTCTCTGCATGACCCACACTTGAGTCTGGAACCCCCATACCCTCACATGCCCTGATCTAAAGTGCCCCCCCCCCAGGAAAAAGAGTGAGTCAAGCCGCCCAACAAGGTTGGGGACCTCCGCTGTAACCAGGACGGCCAGAGAGATGGCTAAACCCGTAATGACAATAACAGCAGGGTCAGAGCTGCCAGACTAATTCCACCTGGGGGAGTCCAGAAGCTTCCTGGAGATGGTGTCATTCGGCAGGGTTGCGACAGCTGGGTCAGAGTTTGACAAGAGAGCCGAGAGGAGAAAGAAGACTTCTCGGCCGTGGACGGGACGGGGTGTGCAAAGGCAGGGAGGGCAGAGGACGCTGCATCTGACCCCACGGCCACCTCTGCTTTGGCAGGACACCCAGGGCTGGCCTGACCTAACCCTGACAGCAGCTGCCAGGAAAACAGGTCAGAGCGGGATGGACCCTGGCGGCTTTGCACGCGAGCTTGGCTGGAACACGCAGCCCGAGCAGAGGAGGGGGTGTGCTGGGCAGGAGTGTGTGACCGGGCTGCTCCCCCGCCTCCCGGGGGCTGTTACTCCCACCCTGATGTCCAGGCCTCCCAGTGAGTTTGCAGGCAGTCGCGGCTGGCTGGCCGCCGAGGGGGAGCCGGAGGGCTGCCTCAGCGCCTGCAGCGTGGGTGGGAGGCCCTTCCCTGCCCAGCTGTCCTGACGCAGCTCCACCCAGGAACCGGCCCGGCCTCCCGTGCGCTGGATCTGCCGCTTCCTGAGAGGGGGAATGGGCCCAGTGCGGCCCCTCTGAGCCTGTTTCCCTACAGCTCTGCAGTGAGCTTCCAGGGAGATAAAGTTTGAGAAAGTGCATGTGTTTATTATCTTTTTAAATTTTAACTTTTTGGCCACACCATGCGGTGTGCAGGATCTTAGTTCCCTGACCAGGGATCGAACCAGGGCCCCCTTCTGTGGGAGAGCCGAGTCCTAACCACTGGACCGCCAGGGAAATCCCAGAGAAAGTACGTTTAAACACGGAAGCTCATCTGCAGAGGACCGTTGTTGCTGTTGCTACTATTATTATTACTTTGTTAGGCTTGACCCACGGGAGGCTGTTTCATTCAGTGGGAGAAGTCAGACACATCTGGATTTGAATTCCAGTTCTGCTTCTGGGCAGCTGTGGATCTGGACGGATTACTTCTTTGTACCTCAGGTTCCCCATCTGTGAACATCTAGCACGAGTGCATCCCTAGGCTCTGCGGTGGGGGGGGTGGCCGGCCTCCCGGAAAGGCCAACGTCAGCGCAGGAGGGCAGGGCCCGTCTGGGGCAGATCCAAGTCAGAAGCAGCGTCCTCGCGGTCCAAGGCCAGGCCACTGCCCTGGCCTCCCGAAGCCACCCCTGCCCCTGCTCCCCCTCGCTCCCCCCGCCAGTCTGAAGCGCTAACTCTCATAACCCCTCACCGGTGCATGAACCCTCGCATTTCACCTAGAAGATGCTGTCAGCACCCCTTATACAGACAGCACTGTTGAGCTACTGCCGTGGGAAGGCCCCATGCCAGGCCCACGAGGCCACAGGCCAGGGGACACATGGACAGCCGCGGCCAGCGCCCTCCACCAAAAGGCAGGCGGGAGGGCCGGGGGCTTGGGGAGGGGTCAGGCAAGGCTTTCCTGAGGCAGCGGCCTTAGGCTGGGCCTTGGAGGGCCCCATGGCCCCCCCCATCACCACTTCTCAAGTCCAGGTTCATTGTGGGTCCCCAGGGCCCAACGCACGCCTGGGGTTTGGGAGGGCCCAGTGAGTGATCATGGAATAAATGAATGAGTGAGTGAATGAGACAGGGTAGAGAACCTTTCAGTATCTTTATATCCGGCTCAGAGTTCTTCCCAGGGAGAGAACTCAGCTCTGGGAGGTTACTTAGTCGGGCCTCTTAGGTGGTGATGGAAGCGTCAGGGGACGTTTGGTGACTGAAGGGTGGACGGTCCCCCTTGGCTACCAGGCCTTCCCCTCACTCACGAGGTGAGTGGGGCTCTCCCCAGTCTCGACGGCCCTCGCTGTGCTGTGTGGCCTCAGGCCATCCACTGACTCTCGGCCTCAGTCTTCCCACCCATGAGATGGGGTTGTGACCGCAGTGTGCCCGGGACGCGCACGGGGCTCTGTGGGTGGGAAGGTGAGCAGACACAAGGCTGCGCTCCTGCAGGTTTTTGGTCTGGGCTCTCTGGAGCCCCAGGCTCCGTGGGCGGGCTCATGGGGCATCCAGAGCAGACAGCTCCCTTTCATTCACTCTCCTGGGCACCCCGGTGCCAGCTGTGCTGGCTGCCGGCGCCCTCTTTAATTATCGTGTCTGTCCCCACACCCAGAGTGGCCCATCCGCCTGAATGCAGTCATTGGGGCCCCCTAAAACCTGCGAACAGCTGGACTGTTGCCACCAGAGAGCCTGGCAGGGCCTGGGCCAGCCCTTCCTTCCAGGGGAGGTGAATGAGAGAGACAGACAGAGACAGAGAGACAGACGGAGGGGGGGAGGGGGGGAAAGGAGAGAGATGGAGGTCGGAAGGCCCACAGACAGGGCCGGAGACAGAGAGAGAGACTACGGGGCGCCGGGGGGTGGAGGTGGGGTGTAGGCGGGGAAGGGAGGAGGGAGAGGCGGCCTGGAGAGAAGAGCCTGGCCACCAAGGGTTGGGCAGCCCCGCCAGAGCACACGGAAGCCTGGGCAGCTGCTGGAGATGGGGAGACCCCCTGCAGCCCACCAGCAGCCCCCTCCTCCGTCCCCAGCCGTGGAAAACCCTTACACTCTCTCTCGCTCCCCAGCAAACACACACGTGCCCACCGACACCCTTCATGCACACGTGGCATTCACACACTCACACACACTCACCATCACTCACGACTGCACGTGTGCCCGTGCTCAACTCAGCCCCACGTACACGTGGCTGGCATGACCTAGGGCTCCCGTCTGCCGGGGAGGTGAGAACAGACCAGGCAGGCGCATGCCTGGGACTCTGTCCCCTGAGGCTGCTGGTGCCGCAGCCCACAAGTACCCCTGATCGCCTGGAGGGGTCCTGAGACCTCCTAGAGCTTCAGCAGGGTGGACGTCTGCCTGCAGGGGCTGCACAACCCCTGCTTCAGAGCTGATTCTGCCTCCCCCCGCCCATTCATTCTGCAACCCAGATGGGCAGCCAGGGCCCCAGCCTTCAGAGAGCCTCTACCCAGGGTTTCTGCGTGGTGGGCCCACTGCCTTGTGCGACCCTGCGGCTCCCTGTTGGTCCCCGTGTGACATGCAGCTCCCGGTTTATGCTGGACACCAAAAATCCACTCCCAACAGGATGGTGGACGGAGGATCCGTGGACAGCCTCAGGGGATCCGGGGAGGGGCGGGCAGAAGGGGCTTCCCAGGACAGCGGCACGGACACGGCCAAAGGAGCAGTGCCCACCATCCACGCTGAAGACGTCCAGACGTGGACGTCCATCTGAGTGCGCCGCTGCCGTGGTCCGTACCTGGCCACCCCTCTCTGCCCTCTGCCAAGTTCAGGGCGGACCAGAATTGCCGGGTTGACCCCATCCCACCAGCCCTCGACCACTGACAGCTCAGAATATCCTGCCTTGAGTGGACAAGTGAGCTCTCTCACTTCTATTTTGATTAATCATATCTGTGAAAATGGATTTGTAACAGTTACAAAATCTGTGCAGCAGAACAACTCAAGATGAACAGTCAGTGAAGAGGGTTCCCAGTGCTCTGTGCCTCGAGAATCACAAGATAAACTCAAGGCTGTCATTTGGGTACATTCACAAACTGTTTTCCTACATTTACTTTTTTAAACCGTACTTTTAATTTAGGTATAATTCACAAAACATAGAATTTGTTATTTTAAAGTACTGTACACAGTTCGGTGGTTTTTGACATATTCACAAGTCTGTGCAACCATCACCACTGTCTAATTCTAGAACATTTTCATCACTCCCAAAAGAAACCTTGTACCCATTAACAGTCACTCCCCATTCCTCCCTCCCCCAGCCCCTGGCAACCACCAATCTACTCCCTGTTTCTATCGATTTGCCTATTTTGGACATTTCTGATAAAGGGAATCATACAGTCCGTGGCGCTTTGTGTCTAGATTCTTTCACCGAGCATCAGGTTTTTGAGGTTCATGCACATCTTCATATGTGTCAGGATTCTGCGGGAATACTATCCCATTGTATGGCTAGCCCACATTTTGTTTACCCATTCATCTGGCAATGACTACTTGGGTTGTTTCAAACAAACTGTTAAGATACATTGTTTCAAAATTATTTTGGAAACAGTGTGCAGTTGACAACTCTCCTTTCTTATTTTCCCTCTCCTGAGGTCAAGTCCTTCCTATGTTTAAATGTTTTTTTCTTTTAGGAAATAATGGTGACTCTAGAGGAAAGTCTTTTTTTTTTTTTTTTTTTAATTTTTAAAATTAGTTAATTTATTTATTTTTGGCTGTGTTGGGTCTTCGTTTCTGTGCGAGGGCTTTCTCTAGTTGCGGCAAGCGGGGGCCACTCTTCATCGCGGTGCGCGGGCCTCTCACTGCCGCGGCCTCTCTTGTTGCGGAGCACAGGCTCCAGACGCGCAGGCTCAGCAGTTGTGGCTCACGGGCCTAGCTGCTCCGCGGCGTGTGGGATCTTCCCAGACCAGGGCTCGAACCCGTGTGCCCTGCATTGGCAGGCAGATTTTCACCCACTGTGCCACCAGGGAAGCCCCGAGGAGAGTCTTTTTTTATTATTTATTTTTATTTTTTGGCCTCGCCGCATGGCAAGGCGGCATGTAGGATCTTAGTTCCCCGGCCAGGGATCGAACCTGTGCCCCCTGCCGCGGAAGTGCGGAGTCTTAACCACTGGACCGTCAGGGAAGCCGCTAGATGAAAGTCTTAAACAAAATGTCCTTGGTGGGGAGAAACAGAGTCAGCAGCCCTAAATGGACTCCCAAACCTTTTCTCCTCCCCTGATCGGGAAGCCACGGGGCTGACGAGCCTGCAGATCTTGTTCCGTGGTGGCATTACCGATAGCTGACACGGGGTGCCTTCCCATTTCATCAGAGCTTCCTTGCCACGGTGTTTTCAGGAATCTGCGTCTGGGTGGAGACGGCCATTCCCAGCCTGTGGGGAAACAGACATTCTCTGTGGTCCTCCTCCCCACCCTGGAGGCTGATCTGTGCGGGGCAGGGGCTGGGAGGAGGAGACGAGATTATAGCCACTGAGTCACCAAGATGTGGGGAGGTCAGGCCTGCGCTTTCACCTGTGTGCCTCGTTCCCTGCCTGAGTCTTGTTGGCTCAGAATAACAAGAAAGGACAGTTGTCAACTGCATACTGTGCACCCGGGATAAGCTTAGGTCCCAGGTATCTGGGCTCGGGCTGGAATGGTGGGAAGGTGATAAGGAAAGTAGCTCCATTGGACGTGTTGACAATTACATGTACATAGAGTTTATTACAAAAGCAATACAATAAAGCACATCAACATTTTTTAAACAGGAAAAGAAAGGGAATTCCCTGGCGGTCCAGTGGTTAGGACACAGCACGTCCACGGCAGGGGGCACAGGTTTGATCCCTGGTCAGGGAACTAAGACCCCACAAGCCGGGTGGCACGTCCAAAAAATAAAATAAAAAATAAAATAAAATAGGAAAAGAAAGAAAAAATTCACCTCTCATCTCACCCCAGCAGGAGCACACTTATTTGCATTTTGCTGAACTTTTAATTTGCCTAAGAGAAAAACAAGATTTTAAAAAAAAACACTTAAAAATTATAATAGCCTGATGTTGTGCAACCATCACCATTATTTATTTCCGCAACTGTTTTCATCATCCCAAACAAAAACTCTGACACACTGAATAATAACTCCCCACTCCTCCCTGCCCTCCACCCCACATAACCTCTATTCTACTTTATGCCTCTGTGAATTTGTCTATTCTAGGTATCTCATATAAGTAGAATCACACAATATTTGCTCTTTTGTGTCTGGCTTATTTCACTTAGCATGGTGTTTTCAAGGTACATCCATTTTGTAGCATGTGTCAGAACTTCATTCCTCTTTATGGCTGAATAATATTCCATCATATGGATTGACCATGTTTTGTTTATTCATCGCTGATGGATGCTTTGGCTGCTTCCATCTTTTTGGCTGTTGTGAATAATGCTGAACACTGTTGTACAAGTATCTGTTTGATTCCTGCTTTCAGTTCTTTTGGGTACATACCTAGGAGTGGAATTGCTGGGTCATCTGGTAATTCTGTTTCACTTTCTGAGGAACTGCCAAACTGTTTTCCACAGCAGCTGCATGACTAAAGGCCATTTAAAAAAATTTATCTTTAATATTGTTAAGATATCAATACTACCCAAAGTGATCTACAGAGTCAGTGCAATTCCCACAAAGATCCCAATAACATTTATTATAGAAATAGAAAAATCCATCCTAAAATTCATATAGAATCTCACAGACCCTGAATAGTGAAAACAATCTTGAAAAAGAACAATGTTAGACGTCTCACACTTCCTGATTTCAAAACTTATTATAAAACTCCAGTTATCAAAACAGCGTGGTAATGGCTTAAAGACAGACATGTAGACCAATGGAATAGAATAGAGAGCCGAGAAATAAAACCTCAAATACATGGGCAAATGATTTTCAATAAGAGTTTCAAGAGCATCCAGTGCGGAAAGGACAGTCTTTTTAACAAGTGGTGTTGGGAAAACTGAATATCCACATACAAACGAAAAAGTCGGACCCTTATTTAACACCATATACAAAAATTAACTCAAAATGGATCTAAACATAGGCCTAAAATTATAAAACGCTTAGAAGAGAACATTGGGGAAAAGCTTTATGACATTGGATTTGGCAATGATTTCTTGGATATGACACCAAAAGCACAGACAACAAAAGAAAAAATAGGTACATTGGACTTTATCAAGATTAAAAACTTTTATGCATCAAAGGACACCATCAACAGAGTGAAAAGACAACGCATGGAATGGAAGAAAATATTTGCAGATCATACATCTGATAAGAAATTACAATCCAGACTATATAAAGAACTATTACAACTCAACAACCAAAAGTTCCCAAACAACTTGATGTAAAAATAGGGAAAGGGCTTGGTAGGTTTGATCTTCAGGTCCCACCTGGCTCTGAGCACCCTGGCTTTTCCAGTCATGGAGGCTTCTCCAAGAAGGAGGCAGCTGGCAAGAAGGAAGCCTGGACTTTTCCAGCAGGCTGAGTGCACCTTGCCCCCACCCCGGGCAATGGGCTGGAGGCTTTGAAAGAAAAGCGAGAACCCAGAGAGAGCTAGTGGGCTCCTTCGCCTGCCTCTCCTTGACTGGCCTGGTTCCAGCTTCCCCTGGAGGACTCTGCACCACCCCCCCCCCCCACCCAGCTGCGGGAATGGCTCTGTCACCCTGGCAGGGGAACCAGCCCTGGGATCTGAGCAGGGCTCATCAGAGCCGGGTGGCTGCCTCAGCCTCCCTCCAATACGGGGTGCCAGCTCCCTGGGAAGCCATCTCTTCAACAGCAGGGACACCAGACAGGGGCCCCTGGTCTCCAGGTCGGGGCAAATGAGGAGCTCATTGGAGGTGAGAGAGACGTGCGGTCCTTTCTGAGGTCCCTTCTGGTCACTAGCACTTCAGGTTTAAGCCAAGAGGAGGGCTTGTTTCTTGGATTTGATGTCAAGAAAGTAGCGGGTGGTTTGGAGAGATGCTTGGGATGGGCGATCCTAGGAGTGGCCGGACGGAAGCTGCAGCAGCAGGAGAAGGAGGAGGGGTGACTCGAAATAACAGCACGGATGCTGGCCGGCGGGTGAGCGCCGCGCCCTCATCGCTGTCTGTTGCTCTTCTCCACCCACAGACTTCTGCAGAGTCCGCCTCTGCAGAGAGGCCTCCCTGGCCACGTGGCTGCATTCCCCTCCTCCCTGTGGGTCCTTCGCTAGCACGATAGGTCCACTTGAGCAGCACTCTGTCCCCCCGCTCTTTCCTCGGTGCCTACAGCAGCGCCTGGCGCCTAGCAGGTGCTCGAGAAATACACACCTGAGGAACGAATGCATCCTGTGAAGGGAGTTTACCTTCAACAGTTTTTTCAGAGAGGCTGTATAACTTCTCTGAGAGCACACAGCCAGAAAGAGGCAGGGCTGCGATTTGAACCAGGCCTCTTTCCAGGAGTCAGAACCTGGGAGCCCACTGCCGGGCTGGGTGGTGTCTGCACGTGCTTCTCTCTGTGCAACGTGACAGGACATCCTGTCATGTGCGAGCACGTGCACACGCTCCCGGGAGCCGAGCCCTGGGATTGGCAGGAGGTTCTGTGCTGTCCTGGAGGATGATGGTCTCCTCCTCCCCCCTCCTGAGGGTTTATTCCTCCAAGCCAGGCTTAAGCGACACCTCTACTAGGAAGGCTTCCCTGGGTGTCCCCAAGTCCCCTTCCTCCTCTAGACAGTTCTAGAATCTTGTACAAAGTCCTGCTAGGGCGTCCGTCATGGCGAATCACAAGTACAGCAGAAAGACTTGGGGCAGGTCTGCCTGGATTAGAATCTGGACTTGCCAGTAGCTGTGGGACCCTGGGCGTATCACTTCGCCCTCCCCCCGCTCCGCCAGCACGGCTCTCTCACCCGGACAGCGGAGACACTGGTACCCTCTCTGCCAGGGCCGCCACAACACAGGACCACAGAGACAGGGCGTAAGCAACAGAAACTCATGTTCTCACAGTTTTGGAGGCTGGAAGTCCAAGATCAAGGTGAAGGCAGGGTTGTCCTGCAGCCTCTCTCCTCAGCTTGCAGATGGCTCTCTTCTCCCTGTGTCTCCATATCACCTTCTCTGTGTGTACGTCTGGGTCCTAATCTCCTCTTCTTATGAGGACACCAGTCCTATTGGCTTAGGGCCCACCCTAGTGACCTCATTTTAACTTGATCACCTCTTTAAAGGTCCATCTCCAAATAGAGGCACATTCTGTGGTACACGGGGTTAGGGCTGCAGCATCTGGATTTGGGGGAAACACAATTCAGCCCTTGGCACGGCCCCTAACCTGACCCTCGAATTCCCTATATAATGCCCCTGACAAGGGGTTTCCCCGCCTTGGCTTGCACACCTCCAGTGATAGGGAGCTCTGTACCTTCCCAGATGATAAGTGGTGGTGGTGACTTCTAGCGGGTGGCCGCCATCCTTCTGAGCAGCCCCGCGTGGAAGCTAATCCCTCTGGCCCTGGAGGAATGGAGAGGGCCATCTCACAGTCTTGAACAATTCACAACAGGTCGGTTTCTCCCCAGATAGTGAGAGGGCTTGCTTGTTTTGGAAGACAAATTCAAAGGCAGAGACCTGTTGGTGGAGTTATCTGTGTTTTGTTATCTGCCTTGAGCAGAAGTGCTTTGGAATACCCAAACAGCATGGATGCCTTGTTTGCACAGATAAATGTCAAGTCTGCAGCCAAAGGAGGTTATAAAAGAGCCACCTTGGGAGGAGGGCATGGTTTTAGGGGCGGCCACTGCGAAACTGCAAATTATTTTCTTCCCCACCCAGATGAGTTGGATTGTTCTTGTGTTATCCTAGCCAGATGGCAAAAGGCTGCCACCAGGGACGTTCTGATAGTCTTACGCGATTCAGTTTGGCTTTAAAAATCCATTCTCAGAGCTCAGCAAATGAAGCAATTTTTTTTATGCTGATGTCATTCTATTTTTACTTAAAGTTTTTTCACATTATAAACATAATACATGTTTTTTGTAGATAGTACAACAAAGCATAAAACAAAAATCACTTTTAATTCCATCTCCCAGGAACAATCGCTGTTAACATTTTGATGCATTTCTTGCATTTCTCTCACCCTCTCTCTCCCTTTCCCTCCCTCTCCTCAAAGAATACAAAAATTTAAAAAAAAAGATTGCATTGTATCTCGTATACCCACTAGATATGACAGATAGAGCAGTGAATGAGACAGACAAGGGCCCACCCTCTTGGAGCTCAATCTAGAGGGAGACAGAAAATAAACATATAAATGAACTTTCAGGCTGTCTCCAATTTTTCCTCTGTTGCAAACAATACTGCATTGAGCATTCTTATAGCCAAGGGCCTGAATACACACATGCTGATTGCATAAAGATAACTTTCAAAAGGTGGAATTTAGGAGACAGGATGTTTTCCATTATTAAAAAAAAACAAAACAAAACTGTGATGATCATCTGTATGCATATTTATATTAGTAGTGTATGGATATTACCTGATAAATACCTCTTCTGCCTGTATTAGACAGTTTTCTATTATAGATCTGTAGATTCTCTGGATTAGAACAGATTTTGCAGCTTTCCTGCCTAGGCTAACCCCTCACTCCTCTCCTTATGCAGCTTTACGTACCTCCAGGGACAGAGAGCTCATTCCTTCCTCTGGCAGTTCATTCCATCTTTGCATGGCTCTGTCCTGGGACACGTCCCCTGTGTTGAAATGAAATGGGTCCTCCTGGGCTTCCACCACTGACCCTGGTTTTCTTGAGACCGTGCAGAGCAAATCCAGGCCTCATTCTTGCACCAACCCTGCTGAGCCCAAGGCTAGCTCCACACAGCTCCCACCCCCTGCTGAACAGCAGTACCTCTCTGGGGATTCCACCCAGGGGTTGTCTCACCTCCCCCAGGGAGCCTTCCCTGACCAGCCCTCCCTTGAGAGCCCCATTCCCAGTCCCCGCTCCTCCGGGGAAGCACCGGCCTCTTTTCCTGCCTGTCTCCTTCTCTCGCGGCTTTAGCTCCATCTCTGCATCCCCCGCCTCTCCACTGCCCTGGAAGGGCTTAGAGGTGAAGCGGGGAAGATCAGATGATTAAAGACAGACGTATCAGGCAAGGATTCCTGCCTGGGCGCCCTGATCTCATTAACGCAGTAATTGATCCATTGAATCCAGGCCTCACTGACTCATAGGTTGATTTCTCAATAGGGTGGTTGGTTTATTCATTCGTTCATCTAGTAAATCTTGACTGTGGCCTTTTTTTTTAATTTTAGTGAAGTATAGTTGATGTACAATGTGTTAATTTCTGCTATACAACAAAGTGATTCAGTTATACAGATATATATATTCTTTTCCAGTATGGTTTATCCCAGGATATTAAATATAGTTCCCTGGGCTCTACAGTAGGACCTTGTTGTTGACCCATTCTCTATACAATAGTTGCATCTGCTCATCCAAACTCCCATTCCATCCCTTCCCCACCCCCTCCCCCTCAGCAACCACAGGACTCTTCTCTATGTCTGGGAGTCTGTTTCTGTTTCGTAGATAGGTTCATCTGTGTCATATTTTAGATTCGACTGTGGCCTTCTTGAGCCAGGCACCGTGCTGCGCTTTGGGGACGGGCATGAACAAGACAGCTCTTTGATCTGTGAAGCTCACCCTCTCGAGGGACAAGACAGATACTAAATAAATGGGGAAAATCCAACAGGGCCGCGAGACAGACAGCGGTCAATAGCGGCAGATCCCAACCCAAGGAGGAACGGCTTAAGCTCAGGCTTGCAGGCGACCGAGGGGCAGCCCCGCGAAGATCAGAGGAACAGCCCATGCAAAGGCCCAGCGTCCGAGTGGGCTCGGCATGTGCCAGGCTCAGAGGGAAGCCTGCCCTTGAGCGAGCTGACTGTCGGCCCTGCCTGAGGAACACGTGTTTTGCCCTTAACAAATCACCCCCTAATTCCAAGGGGCTGCCAACGGGGAGGTGCCCCGTCTCCAGCCACACGCAGCGCGCGTGTCTTCCTGGAAACCGGTAAAGGCAGCGCCCCCAGCTCGCAGAACCTCCTCCCAGAGAGGCCGCAGGGGCGGGGGCTGAGCCGAGGGAAGAACAGGGCCGCATTGTGAGTGTCCCAAAGGCCGCTGTGGCCAAACAGAAGGCCTGAGTGTGTCCAGGGCGGGCAGGCGGGAGCTCAGAATTGCTCAGGGAGCCCTCAGTCTCCAGGCCAAGTGTGCGGCCAGGAAGAAACAGGTCTTTATTACAGGGAGGCCCGGCACAGCCTGAAACGGAGGACACGCCGGGCTGTCCATCTGCAACCTTCCCGAGGCTTCACAGGGGTGGGGACTGGACACAGAGCCACAGGCGAGTATAGACACAGCGAGTCTGCATTTATGATCCACGGGGTGTTCACACACACACACACACACACACACACACACACACGCCTGGCTCCCTTCCCTCTGTTGCAGCAAAAAGAGAAGTGAAGTCTTCCCTTCCCTGAGAACAAGGAAGATAAAGGGAACAATAAACAGGCTAGAGAAGGAACATAACCTGGCCTGAAAGAGTTAATCATGTTGCAATGTAAATAGAGGTGAGACTTTTCTTTCTTCTTCTCCGGAGAGCAAGGAAAGCAAAGGGAACAGCGAACAGGCTAGAGAAGAAACATAACGTGGCCTGAAAGAGTTAATCACTCCTTGGTTTACTTTAACATGTTGCTAATTTGTAGTAACTAGATTTGTACTTTACAAAGCTAACCTCACTCCCTGACACTATGTGATTTACATTCGGTACCCATCACCCCTAACTCTGTGTGAGTTACATCCCCTGCCTCTCACCCCCTAACCTTATTATGTCCCTGCACTTACATTCTACATGCCCCTGGTAAGAAATCACCCCCTATAGTTTTTGCATTTCAGAAACAAGGTCACCGGCCAATAAACCAGAGGCAAACGGACACACTTACCAGACTGCCGGACCCCAATTACTGGGGCGGCCTGACGCCACCTATGACTGTTTTGAAATAATGCAAAGGAAAGGAAGAATGCAAGACCTTCACTACTTTGCCCCTTATCCTATACCCCGGACTTCGAGCCCCACATATTAAATCTTCCCTGATTCCCAAGGAGGGAGGGCACAGCTCTGGAGGCGCTAGCCTGCTGTGTCTTCCCTTCTGCCTGGCAGAAGAATAAAGCCATCTCTCTCTCTTCCTCCCAAATCCCTGTCTCTATTTCTGTTCGGCCTCGGTGCACAGGGAAGCTGATACTTCCGCAACAAAATGGGGCCTCGTCCGGGGTCTGCTGGCGGGCAGGCAGCCCCGCAGGGCCCCTCGGCTTGATCGGAAGCTCGGGGATATCTCTCTGCACGCCAGGCTCCTTCGGGAGAGCGGAGGGTTGGAGGATTTCTCTGAGGCCAGATCGCCAGGGACTCCCTGCCGCAGGGCTGTGCCCCATCACACCCGGCCTGTCGACTCGGCGGCGGAGGACGGGGGAGAGGCTGACCTAGCAGCGGCCCAGGCTCCTTTTGCCTCGAGGACACCTTCTCTTCTCTTGGCCGCGCCGGCCTGGACTTCCGCTCCGAGAAAACACTGAATATTGGAGGATCAGAAAGAGGGCGAACGGAAGTCTCGACACACCCGTCAGCACCTACGGTGAGTCCCCCGGACTGCGCTCCGTGACCTTGGACGGTCCCCTTAAGGGGAACTTCGGTACCAATTTGAGGATTTCTCTGCAAAGGGAAATCCTGATGTGGAATGCTCCCTGAAAAGGGAGATTGTGATGTAAGACGCCGCTTTGGGGCAACGGTCCAGGTCGAGTGGGACTCGGAAATCACGTTTGGGCGGGTCTCCGCCATATGTTTCTCTTTTTCTTTTTTGAGCGTCCCTTTGCTGTTTCCTTTTATGGTTTATGTTTTATGTGTGACTTCCAGCTGACGAGGTGAAGGTTTATGTTTTGATTTGAGCGTGCTAATATCAAACGTCTGTTACCAACTGCTCGAGCCAAAATGGGAAGCGCTTCCTCTAAGGTTCCACCCACCTGGGAACACTTAGGGAAAATTTTAAATGACTGGTCGACCTATAGCTAGGGTCCAATGACAAAGAAAAATGGCCTGAAAATGGGTCTCCTACAATTAGATCTTTATTGCCACAGGATGGGAAAAATGGACTGAGGTTCCCTTATGTTCAGGACTTTATGCCCCTTTTATTATAATCCTGCTGTAGGTAGCTCCATAATCAAAAGCCTGAGGGATCAGGAAAAAAGAAAAGAAAAGAAAAGAAACAAAAGTCTCCTGATATTCTAAATGATCCTCTTCTAACTTCTCCCATCTCTCAGGGGAGTGGGAAGGTTCCCCAAGTCCTGCAAGTTCCCTTACTTCGCATATTCTTCTGATCAAACTAAGACCGCACCTCCCCAGAGGGACAATCCCTGCTGGGACAACATTTTATCAGCCAGTCTGCTCCTGTTATCAGAGCCAATTTGAGCATTATCTGGTTTAAATTTTAGCTGTGAAACCATGACCACAGAAAGAGAAAGATGATTTTTGACAGTATGGCCACAATATTCTTTAGGCTCTGGAGAAAACTGGTTAAAATAAAGCTTTTCTTAAAAGTGCAAAACCAGTTCTTTTTGCATGTGCAATTAGAAAAAGCTAGCTTGTTAAAATACTTTTCTTCAAAATTCTGACCCTGAGAGAACAAAAATACGCCTAGGACAAAGCTTGAAGTTAACTCTTATCGTTTCCTTGAGCTACAAACACAGCCCACTTTGCCTGAGACTTCAGCCTTGGGTTAATTAGTAGAACTTCAAGCCAAGAAAAAAAAAAAAAAAAAGAGGCAAAGAGACATTTTAAATCTCAAGTGGAAATTATGAGATCTCTGTCTGTCTGGATATCTGTGTATGTCTCAGTGTATGTTTCTGTCTTTGGATAATATTGCTGAGGTTAATCTGTAAATGAACTCTATTTAATTGGCTTAAAAGAAAAGTAAGCACTTACAAATCAAACAATTCTAAATACAAGAAAAATTAAATAAATTTCAGGTTCATGTGACCTGGGAAATATTCAGTATTAAATTAATACCTGGTATTAATGTTTGTTTGTTAATCTAATTAATATAGACATGTCTTTAGAGCCATCAACATTAAGTATAATACTTTTATTGTGCCTAGGTTTACTATAAACTAAATAAGATCTTATTATATCTGTTACAAATTTGTCAGCAATGAAAATAACTCGATGTGAAGAAACTTTTAAGAAAAAAAATTGCAAATGAGATAAGAGCTTTGGGTGAACTTTTTAGGAATACTTATGTTGTAGGAATATTTACTTAAGAATGATCTCTCCAGATATTTGACAACTTGAAAATTTAGAGTTGTGCTAAATTAAGTTAAAGGATGCAAGTTATTAAATAACTAGGCCATTTCCAAATAAAATAAGATACTGAAACATTAATTACTGAACATCGGCTTCCTTGTACAGAGAAACAAAAGGTTTAGAACTATTAAAAAATGTGTTTGGTGCCACACTGAGATATTTTCTATAAGAAAGCACATTCTTTAAATGTTATTATTCGGATGTACGTTTACCAATCTACAGAGTGCTGATATGAAGGACAGTTCATGGTTGCTTAAGGAAAGTAGGATGTGTGTTTTTAGTAAAGAAGGTATGAGGAATGGAATTGCATTTTATTAAGGGAAAAGGAAGTAGGTCTGATTTACAGGTGGCTGTTTCTGAATGGGAAAATAAAGTGATGGATATAGAAAGTGATAAAAAAGGTTTGTGGAAAGTGGACCCTGAGAAAAGAGTTTTATGCATGGTACAAGTTTTCTTAAGGTGTTGAACTACCTTGGATGACAGATTTTAAGCTTCTTTACCTTTTAAGTGATCAGTTCGATATTTACCTTTAAATCTTTTATTGGCACTTTGGCTAAGTGAAAAACAATTGTTTCACAGCAATGTATGATCTTATCTGACTGAGTGTTCTAAACCCTTTTGTTTTTTTGATAAAACTTCCCAAGTCAAATTGTAATGAAGTTTCTTTGACCTCTAGTTAACTTTGGGGGTGCTTCAAAGGGCCTCTGAGACATCCCAAAGAGAGATGTTACACTAATTAGGTTCATTTGGTATGTTAAAATTACATGGGAAGTGTTGTCAAATGTGTAATAAATCTTCTTAGGTTATATTGTATGGTAATTGTTACTAATATAGATATTCTAGAAATTATATGGAGTTTCAAAAAAATTCTGATATGTCCTGGTAAAATGTTATCAGTCATAATTCTAGTTATTATCTTAAGCGTCATATGTCACAACAGTAACCAAGTTACCTTGTAAATTACATTGTAATCAGATTTTTAAACTTGCCATACGTCTTTTGTCATTATAGACACTTACTATTTCACTCTGAAGCTTTTGCAAAGATGCTTCCTCTTCAAGAAGATTTATAAAAAGGACTTTTGGATAAATACAAGTTTCTGACTTTCAGTCCATAATGCTAAACTGGATATAAAGAAGCTCTTCTCCTCAAGCTACTTATGGTTTACAATAATTTGGTAATTTACACCTACGGGTAAAATTAAAACATTTATCTTTTCTCTCTATCTGCTCCCTCCAGAGATTGGAAACTCTTAGGTCCCCAGCACCTTTATCAGATAAATTAGGAAGGCTACCTCACTAACAGGTACAGAAATCTCAAGGTATTTTCGGGACCTTGAAAAGGAAGGAATTCACCTAGATCTGGTAAGTGAAATCTGTGAAAAACCTTTGATGTGACTTTCCTGAGAGGTCTTTTAAAAGTTCAGTCTGAGACTCCTTATAAAAGTTTCAGGAAGAAAAAAGCCTAGATGATAAATTACAGTTATATAAATCATCAGGCCAAGTTTATTGAGACCAGACTGAAATTTGGTTCTCTCTCTCTGTTAAGAGAACAAAGTTTTCTTGGGATGCTGCTTTAATAACAGACTATGTAAATTTCTTTGCCTTTAAGTGATTTACATTTGTTTTTAAAATCTTTTGTTACTTAGGTAAAGTAAATAAGTATTATTTCACAATGATCTATGAAGATCATGGCACACGTAGATAAAGTTCATTCTGCTTCTACAAAAATTAACCTCTCATTGTCAGACTTTTGCCATCCTGATTGTCCTTAAAACATGAAAACAGTTTACTCCTAAATCAGGGAATTTAAAATGGGTAAACAATAGCTGTAAATCAAACAGTCAGGGCTATGGAAAATCCAAGACGGCTGCTTGGCTTTTTCCGGCTCCCTGATAAACCTTATTTTTTATTTGATGGGATAAAGCCTTCCCTGGTTGCGGGGTTAATGCCCTCACAATGAAGAAAAAAAATTCTGTTTTACTGAATATTAAATTCTAGTTTTGTTAATTAAGGTCTGTGTTTACCAAGACTCACTTCCCAGATAGTTCCTTGCAGTTATGTTATATTGCTAAAAAGTTTAATTGAATTATTAAAGGACACTCTAAGTTTGTTTCTAAAGCTTATCTCAGTAATTTTTCTTTGGATGAAGATCAGATACCCCACGACCTACAACCAGGGGATTATACATACTGGAAAAGACATAATTTAAAGGACTATCTCCAAACTGGATGGAAGGACCCTTATCAGGTACTCTGAACTAGCTCATACACAGTAAAACTAAAGGGAATTAACTCTTGGATTAATTTCCACTCACAAAGCGCCCCTGCACTGGACTGGCCTATAGAGAGGATGGCTGACCTCAAAATCACCTTAAAACAACGCTCAAACAGAGGAGAAACTACACTCACACCAGGATGAGAAAAAGACAACATCAGAAGTACACAGCTTACCCAAGATCCTGGACCTGACTCATATGCTCATTTACAATGTTTTCTTGACCTCTTGGACCTTTGCATATGAATCAAATGTTTTTCTATCATAGGCACAATGCTATGCTAGTTTTAAAAATCAATCCAGTTGTTGGGTTTGTGGCCAATTACCTATGTCTAGTACTTCTGGGTTACCTGAGTGGATTTCTCCACTCCAAGGCTCTAATTGGCTGACTCTTAGGAAATTTATCTTAAAAGGAAAATTATAGTCATGTTCAGGCCACTGTTGATATGACTAGATGAGATCCCCTCACCTGACCAATTAATAATACCTGCTCTGACCCTGACCATAAATATGAATTTTCCTCTATTACTCAAAGTTCAATCAGAGCAACAAGCAAAATTTCAGCCAAGGAATAAAACCTCCCACAATTATGGGATAGATTTATGTAACTAACACCAGGCTATGGTAATTTAAGGTTCAAGGCTCCTCTAAAGTCTGGGAACAATTAAATCATACTAAGGATAATCAGTCTAGTAACACTAAAAAACTGGGCCGAGTACCTTATGGGCAATGCCAATATATAATTTCCCTGAAGAATAGGGATTGGTACAGAACAGACTAAGTCAGACGACCTGGGATATACTGGGCTGCCCCTAATGGAAGTTCTTGGCTGAATTCTTACTTATGACTTTATTAATACTGCCAGCTATGTTATTTGTATTTTGCCTATTTCAAAAAAATTATTGTTTCTTATGTTACCAAGTGTGTGACCGAGCCTCTGATAAAATGATGATATATAGTTCCATATGAGATCAATGATTGCAATAGTCTCACTCTAGATATAAGAAGAAGCAACAAGAGGGAATACTGTCCTGGACCATAAGATACTAGGAAGACAGGTGGTCCAGAGACTTTTGGATACTAGTAAAGGCCTAGTCCAGTAATAGCCCATGGAATGGCCTATCAGCAAAATCTTCACCAGACCTGGGAAGGAGCATTCCTAACACCATGGGACAAAATGGTCAGGAAATGCTCCAAACCATGGTTGAAATTACAACCATAAAGGGACCCTGCTGACTGAAAACTGACACTTGCCATCTACTTCTACAAGGATTAAATCATGAGCTGTTGTAGCTGGTGACCTTCAACACCCTCTACAAGGACTTCAGGGCGGAGAGCTGAAATGAGGGACTCTGTGCTCTGGGAAAAACTGACAGGACAGGCTTTCAGATAGTTAACTAATTTCAGGAGAAGATCTTACGAGCCCCAATTCTTGCATCTTCTCATACCCAGAGAAACGCTGACATCATGAACGGTGACACTATGGTGTGATTTTAGGCAAGTCCTTTTATTGCTAAGAACTTGAGTTTTCTGAGCTGTTTTAGATATGGGATGCCACCGGCCAATTTCAAAACAATGTCTGCTGGCAGCTGGTAACTGCAACCTTACTTCTTAAAGGTCTCCTCTTGTAGCTATTACACTTTGAGACGATAAAATTGCTTTAGACCATATGTTAACAAAAAGAGAAAACACATATGTAGTGACCAATAGCTCCTGTTATTTATATATTAATACCACATCAAAGGTTAAAACCTACTTTGATGAAACTAGATAACCGGCTACCTGGCTACAAGTCTCCCCAAAGCACCAGGCCTAGACTGGGTTTCAGGCTTATTCTCCTAAAAAGAAATGAGATCTATTTTGTCTATTAACGTTTAGGTTGTCACGCCTCCAAATACTTCTAACAGGGTCTGTTACACCTACATCAATCAAACTGGGCTAATAGAAGAGGACATAAAATTATATATATCACCAAATGGCTCCATTCCTTTAGACAGGGTAACACAAGCACTGACTCTATCTAGATCAGGATCAAAATTACTACCAAATGTTACATGGCTCTTCATCCTGCTTGGGCCCCCAGCTACAATAATTCTTTTATTAATCTTTGGCCTCTGTTTTATAAACTACTTGCTAAGTTCTGTCTCTTCCAGATTACAATAGGTTCACATCAAGATAATGATGATGCAAAGATTCCAGCCATTTCTCAGAACAGATTCTGCCAAAACAACAACAGAAGTCACCCTGGGGCCCTTAATAAGACAGGGCGAGAGCTCTGTGACCCCAACTAGGTAGGGTCTACGAACCCCTTGCCAGCCTGAGGAAGCTGCAGAAGACAGACCGTCGTCCCTCATCCTCCCAGTAAAGATTTCTTGGGGTTCACGTCTCTCAGGGGGGATTTGAAATAGGAGATAGATGGGCCCCTGGGCCGGACAGCTGGTGTTTGTCAAGTGAAGCAAAACTGAAGTTTTGTCCTCAGCCAGACGAGAACGACGCCCGTTTCCCTTCCTCCATTGATATGGAGGGAATGAACTAGCAGTGGGGAATTTGTTGCAGCAAAAATAGAAATGAAGTTTTCCCTCCCCTGAGAACAAGGGAAATAAAGGGAACAGCGAACAGGCTAGAGAAGAAACATAACCTGGCCTGAAAGAGTTAATCACGCCTTGGTTTACTTTAACCATCACTAATTTGTAGTAACTAGATTTGTACTTTACAAAGCTAACCCCACTCCCTGACACTATGTAATTCACATTCGGTACCCATCACCCCTAACTCTGTGTGAGTTACATCCCCTGCCTCTCACCCCCTAACCTTATTATGTCCCTGCACTTACATTCTATATGCCCGTGGTAAGAAATCACCCCCTATAGTTTTTGCATTTCAGAAACAAGGTCACCGGCCAATAAACCAGAGGCAAACGGACACAATTACCAGACTGCCGGACCCCAATTACCGGGGAGGCCTGACGCCAGCTATGACTGTTTTGAAATAATGCAAAGGAAAGGAAGAATGCAAGACCTTCACTACTTTGATCCTTATCATAGACCCCGGACAGCGAGCCTCACATATAAAATCTTCCCTGATTCCCAAGGAGGGAGGGCACAGCTCTGGAGGCGGTAGCCTGCTGTGTCTTCCCTTCTGCCTGGCAGAAAAATAAAGCCATCTCTCTCTTCCTCCCAAATCCCTGTCTCTATTTCTGTTCGGCCTCGGTGCACAGGGAAGCCGATACTTCGGCAACACGCCCTCCTCCCTCCCCTCGCTCAGAGAGAATTTCTAAAATCCTTACTTGAAAGGTGCTGGCTGGTGAATAATGCCGACCACGTGAGGGCCTCTGTGCCCCGGGGCTCAGGTGCTCTTCAACAATCCCATGAAGCAGGTGCCTTCAGAAACGCCACTCTGCAGACGAGGAAACTGAGGGTCAGAGAGGGTCTGGGACTTGGCCGGGTTCACAGCTGGTAAATGATGGACAGGGATGGAACCCAGGCCTGTCTGAGCCCAGTACCCATGTATTTCACCACCATGGGGTGCGTGTGTGCACGCACGTGTGTGTGTGTGTCTGGTTGTTCCAGGGGGCATTCAGAAATCCGACTTGGTCAGGACGACACGCAGGGTGGGCTTACTCCCTGCAACTGTCGGGGAAAAGTACCCTCTAAGTGCCCCCTGTCAGTGACCAGAACAGAGCGCCTGCTTCAGTCTGGGGCATTTCCTTCATGGGGTCAAGGGTCTGGGGAGCTGGGTCAGCCCCTGGAAGGCTGGTGGGCAGGAAACGGAACAGAGCCCTGGGGAGCGGGGGGAGGAGGAGGGAGAGGGGGGAGGGGAGAGAGGGGGAGGGGAGGGGGAGCCTGCTGAACCTCCCCACCCTAAGGCAGACCCACCCACCAGGGGAGGGGGATCCAGTGTTTATGGGGCTGTAACCCCCTCACAGTTCACTGGCCTCTGACCGGGACCCTCCCCCCACTCACTCCCCATCCCCCTTCCTCAGAGAGTCTCTCAATCAAGTCCACCCCAGTCCGCCCCGCCCTTCGCCTTGTTTAGAGCTTCCTGGGGACAAATTCCAAGGCCGCTGGGCCCGCCCCTTCTCTCCCTCACCTCCCGCCTCCCCCGACTTCGGACTTGGCACTTTCAGGACTCTCTCCGTGCCTGTGCTCCTGCGGACGCTCTGCCGGCATCCTGGCCCCGACTGCTCCACCGGGAGGGGGAGGGGGAGGGGAGGGGGGGAGGGGGAGGGGAGGGGGGGAGGGGGAGGGACCCGCCCCTCCGCCCGGCCCCCAGGCCTTTGCGCTTCCCCTGCCCAGTGCTGGTCACAGTGGGGATGGGTGACTCTGCTGTCCCACTCCTGGGCTGCTCCCCTCCCAAGGGTAGGATGGGGGTACCATTACTCTGGCTGTGGAACAAATTACCCCAAGACTTCGTGGCCTGAAACCACCACTTCTTAAACTCACAGATTCCGTGGGCTGGGAGCTTGGGCTTGTCTGGGGCCTCAGCTGGAGTCACCTGGAGGTTTGTTCAGGTCGCGCGGTCGATGCTGGCTGTCCAGTGGGCCCTCCACGTGGGCTAGCGGGGGGGGGGGAGCACCCACTTCAAGATGTAGGCGGTCTGGGACTTCCCTGGTGGTCCAGTGGTTAGGACTCTGCACTTCCACTAAAGGGGGTGCGGGTTCCATCCCTGGTGGGGGAACGAAGATCCCACATGCCATCAGCCAAAAAAAAAAAAAAGGTGGAGGGGCGCTCCAAGGGGTGGGGGGCATGGACCCCCCCCGACTGCTTGGTGGGAGCTGTGTAGGGAGGGTCGTTTAGGAAGATACAGGGCCAGCCCCCAGCAGGTTCTCAGGACGTTTCTGCTGCTCTGTTGAGCCCACATAGCCCCGCTGCAGCTTCCAGAAGAGGAAACTGAGGCCCAGGGTACTCGCTCAAGGCCCTCAGGTGTGGGACGCCAGTTCCACTGCAGGACACTGCCCCCTAGTGGCCAGAGGCGGCACGTCCAGGAGCCGAGGCCTGAGAGCCTGCGTGGACGGGGGCGGGGGCGGGGGCTGGCCCTGCCCCTCCTGGACCAGCGGGCAAACTCTTGAACCTCGGCAGGTTCCGCAGAGTGGGGTCAGCGCACATTTATGTCATCAGTCTCGGTCATCCTGGTGACCCTCCCATCAGTGACATCCTTAGAGATCTCCACTAGAGGCAGTGTGGTACAGACTGGGCCTGCTGAGTGGCCGTGGGGTGACCAGATGGTCACAGGGTTAAAGTCCACTCTGACTTATTTGGGGAAGCCATCAGTGACTCCCGCGGTCCCCAGGATAAAGGCCACAGTCTTTGAAGTGGCTTGGGAGGCCCCACCCGGGAGGCCCCACCCACCCCCATCCTCCCCCTCAACCTCAAATTGTCAAGACCCCAGAGGTTCCCACCACTTGAAGTCCACCAGCAGAACAAGAGGCCCAGGTTCTGCAGGCCTGTGGGAGCCAGACCAACCGCCCAGCTGCAGGTTCCTTGCTCCCATCTCGTGCTTAGCCTATTTTTTTTTCTTTTAAAAATGTAAAATGCAGTTTGCCAAACTGAATTATCGTTAAGTTGATTGCACAATGATGACCCCACTGTATTATATGCTCTCTCTGTCTCTGGCTCTGTGTGTTTGCACTTGCTGTTCCCTCTGCCAGGACTGCCCTTCCCCTCAAATCTCTCTCTGGCAAACTTCTACTCATCTGGCAAGGTTCAGCTCAGTCATCACCTCCTCCAGGGAGCCTTCCCTGACTTCCCACCCTAACCCCGGACCTCATATAGAAGGCCAAGTTTTTTCTTGTGACAACCTAGATGACTCTTTAGCTGTCTCTCTCCTCACTGTCCCTTGAGGTCAGGGACTGGGTCTTATTCACATCTGTGTCCTCCATGCCCAGGCCAGCACCCAGGACGTGTTATGAACTCAAAACAGTGTTTGTTGAGTGAATGAATAAAGAATTGCCTGTAGAAATGAGACCATCCAGGGGCGTGGTTAAGAGCTCAGATGCTGGAACCAGCCCGCCTGGGTCCAACTTCCATTTTTGCCACTAATAGGCTGTGTGACCTTAGATGCTTTCCTTGGCTTCTCTGGGCCTCAATCATCTCAAAGGCTAGGAGAGTCTGAAAGGAGTGGGCCAGCTCTTATCCATGCATTTTCATCCAGCAGTGAGTATTTTTTTTATCCCAGCTGATTCTAAGACTGGGAGGAAACATTAAAAAGTATAAAATACAATGGGAACACTGACATAGAGAAAGCGCCCTGGAGCCTTGACGTAGCTGGGTGTGGCCGAGAGCAGGTCCCCTCCCTGCTCCCTTCTGGGAAACGTAAGTCCTGCCCTTCTGAAGTGCTAACTACGGGCCAGAAAATCGATTAGCTCATTGAATCCTCAAGTGATCCTTCATGAGTTTGATCATTGACATTTTATAGATGGGGAAACTGTTTCCCAGGGGAAGACAGCTGCGAAGTGGCGGAGCTGGGATTTGAACCCACGCAGTCTGGCCCTTGAACCAGTCACTCAGCCGCTTCACTGTACCACCCACCCGTTGTGTGCCATTCCCTGCCTTCTCAAGATTCAGCCTCCCGCCCCCGTGGCTGGGTCTCCCAAAGCCCTCACATTCCTCTGTACTTCAGTATGCAGTGGACTGTGTGTCAACACACATGCACACGCACATACACGCACACGCGCGTGTATCTCCACCTGAAAGAGTGTGGCTTTCTGTCCTCTCTCTGTGCAAGGGTCCTAGGTGAGCTCCACTGTCACTGTCCCAGGTTTATCCAGCGAAAGTCAGGACAAATGGCCAGGAAGTGGAATCCCCACACGCAGGGGAGAGACACCTGACACCAGGGCCTTCGTCCCCGCCTTCACTCGAAACCTCACTGAGGCACTGGTGCCACCCCTTGTTCCCTGTGCCTTAGCTGCTCTGCTCCCAATCACGGTCGGGCTGTCTCCCTCTCCTGGTTCAGGTCTCAGCATGGATGATACCACCTGCCAGAGGCCCTCTCCATCCTGGACCACCCCGGGAGTGGGGGGACGGGGGCGTGGGGTGGCGTGGTGGTCCACGGGCGTGGCTGGAGTGGTTTCCAGTATGCAGGGCACCTCCGCTCACAGCCACATTAGAAGCAAATGACATCTTCTCTGTGCTTCTGCTCCCCATCTGAAAAGTGGGGATCACCTCTGGGTCCTCACCCGGTAGAGTCTATGCTGGCTGTGGCATGTGGAGAGAGGCAGAAGGGAATTGCTGCCCAGGGTCCCTGGGAGTTGAGGCCACAGAGCCCAGGGTCCTGGTGCCCGGAGCAGAGCATCCAGCCAGCACAGAGCTTGGAACCTGGGGGAGAGGAAAGGGGTCAAGGCCTCTTCCTTAGAAGGGAAGACAGACGTCGTGAGACCAAAAGGAATGAACTCTGGACACAGCCTGGGTGGAGCTCAGGGGCTTGTGCTGGGTGGACAAAGCCACTGTTAAAAGAGCACATGCTGTGATCCCATTTACATAACACTCTCAAAATTAACAACAACTATGTGTGTGTGTGTGTGTGTGTGTGTGTATGTGTGTGTGTATATAAGTGTGTGTGTATATGTGTGTGTGTGTGTGTGTATGTGTGTGTGTGTATGGTACCGTGGAGAGCAGATCAGTGGTTGCCAGGGGTTGGGATAGAGAGGGGGATGGCCATAGGGGATAGCATAAGGGAATTTTTTGGAATGATGGAGCAGTTCTGTGTCCTGATTGGGGTGGTGGTTACACAAATCTATGTGCAATAAAATTCATAGAACTATATACAAAGAGAAAAGTAAGTGCATGGAAAAACAGGAGAATTCCAAATAAGGTCTGTGGTTTAGTTAGTAGTATCATGCCAGTGTCAATTTCCAGGTCTTGGCCATGGCATTATGGTTTTGTAAGATGCTGTCACTGGGGGAGCTGGGTGAAGGGCACATGAGAACTCTCTGAATTATTTTCGCAACTTCTCTGCAAGTCTAAAACTACTTCAGAGTAAAAACGCTAGGACTACTTCATCCAACAACAGCAGAATATACACTCTTCTCAAGTTCACATGGAACATTCACCAAGATAGACCATAAAATACACCTTAAATTTAAAAGAATACAGATTGGGAATTCCCTGGCGGTCCAGTGGTTAGGACTCTATGCTTCCACTGCAGGGGGAATGGGTTCGATCCCTGGTCGGGGAATTAAGATCCTGCAAGCTGTGCGGTGCGGCCAGAAAAATAAATAAATAAAAATTTAAAAATTTAAAAAATAAAAATAAAAGAATACAGATCTCAATGGAATTAAACTAGAAATCAATAACGGAAAGATAGTAGGAAAAGCCCAAGATACTTGGAGATTAAACAACACTCTTCTAAATAACACATGAGTCAAAGAAGAAATCTCAAGAGAAATATTAAAAGATTTTGAACTAAATGAGAGTGAAAATGCAACTTACCAGAATTTGTGGGATGCAATGAAAGCAGTTCTCAGAGGGAAATTTATAGAATTGAATGTATCTATTAGAAGACACATCTAAAATCAATCATTTCAGCTTTCAGAAAAAGAAGAGCAAATTCATTCCAGAGTAAGCACAGATGGCCAACAGGGACCCGAAAAGATGCTCAGCATCACTAAGCACCAGGGAAATGCAAATCAAAACCACAGGGAGATATCACCTCACTCCGGTCAGAACGGCCGTAATTCCGTAACTCCACCCAGCTGAGAAATGAACCAGGGGTGCCCGAGGCTCGCACACAGTAGCCTGATAAATCACTCCTCCTCCTGGCTGGTGGGGGAGAAGGTGAACAGGAAGACAGGAGAACGGAGCGCCTGCTACGGTTGTTGTTAGTGGGGTGGCACTTCCCCATCATCACCATCACCGTCTTCCCTGAGAAACCTTTGCCTCCTCACCACCTCACGCCATCAGGATGGCCATTGTCAGAACACGTGTCGGGGAGGATGTGCAGGAACTGGGACCCTCATGCACTGATGGTGGGGTTGTCAACAGAGCAGCTGGGTGGGAAACAGTATGGTGGTTCCTCAAAAAAATTGAAAATAGAGCTAGTGGGAAGCAGCCGCATAGCACAGGGAGATCAGCTCGGTGCTTTGTGACCACCTAGAGGGGTGGGATAGGGAGGGTGGGAGGGAGGGAGATGCAAGAGGGAAGAGATATGGGAACATATGTATATGTATAACTGATTCACTTTGTTATAAAGCAGAAACTAACACACCATTGTAAAACAATTATACTTCAATAAAGATGTTTAAAAAAAAAAAAATTGAAAATAGAACCACCATGTGATCCAGCAGTTCTACTTCCAGGTACATACCCCCAAGATTGAACACAGGATCTCAAAGAGATATTTATACCCCCATGTTCATAGCAGTGTTGTTCATGATGGCCAAAAGGTGGAAGCCGCCCAAGTGCCCATCAACAGATGGATGGATATCGGGAATTCCCTGGCGGCCCAGTGGTTAGGACTTGGTGCTTTTGTAACAGGGAAGAGCCAATCCTGACTCCATGTTGGATCCGCTTCTTTACTTTAACCTTTGCTTCCCGTTGCTTTTGTTCACTAAAAGGATACTGCCTATACATAATGGCCTGCTTCGGGGAGCCCTGCCCCTCCGCCTGAATGTTAAACCAAAGTGCCTTTGGTCAGGGAAGCATCCTGACTCTGTCCACCTGTGAATGGCTGCAAGAAAGATGAAATTAACACACCGCTCCCCGAAGCTGGCCATTCCAGGAGATATTTGCGAGACTTATGGTCTTTTTACTTTACTTCCCCACCTCCTCTCCCTCTCTGTTCTCTAAAAGAAACTGGCATCCAAACCCTGAGAAGATGGTGTTTTGGAGGCATTAGTCTGCCATCTTCTCCGTCTGCCGGCTTTCCAAATAAAGTCATATCCCTTGCCTCAGCACCTCGTCTCCCGATTTATTGGCCTGTCGTGCGGAGAGCAGAGCGAGCTTGGACTCGGTAACACTTTCACTGCCGTGAGCCCGGGTTCGATCCCTGGTTGGGGAACTAAGATCCCGCAAGTCACACGGCATGGCCAAAAACAAAAACAAAAAAACAGATGGATGGATAAGCAAAGTGTGGTCTATCCACACAATGCAATATGATTTAGCCTTAAAAAGGAAGGAAATCCTGTCACACACTACAACAGGAATGAAACTTGAAGACATTATGCTCAGTGAAATAAGCCAGTCACAAAAAGACAAATACTTACGTGATTGTGCTCATATGAGGTCCTTCCTTAGAGCAGTCAAATCCACAGAGACAGAAACTGTAATGGTGGCCCCCAGGAGCTGGGGGAGGGGAGGGAGTGCAGAGGTGTTTCATGGGGACAGAGTTTCTGTTTTGCAAAATGAAGAGTTGTGGAGATGCAGGGTGGTGATGGCTGCACAGCAGTGTGAATGTACTTAATGCCGCTGAACTGGACACTGAAAAGTGGTTACGATGGTAGATTTATATTATGTGTATTTTACCACGATTTTTTTTTTTTGGAAAAAAGAATAAAAACAATGATTGAACTAAAAAATCAGTTAACAAAAATAAAAGGACACTTACATTCACAACTTAGATGCCTTCCTGAACAATCTTATAAAGCAGTAGTGCTGGCACTTGAAACTCAGGTGTCCCAAACTACTGAGAATTGTGACACCACTAACACCCCCCCCCCAAACCTCCCACCCTGCTGGTTCTTGTCTCAATTAATAGTGTCACAGGGAACAATGTGCTGTTAAGAAAGTCTGTGGGTAAGCATTTTCACAATCTAGAAAGTGACAGATATTTGGGGGTGAGGGGAAAGGAAGGTGACGTGTGTGTGTGTGTGCGCATGTGGGGGGGGGGTGTCTTTTTTTTTTCCAAGAAAAGCCTGAAATCGCTTTTCTGGTTTTGCCAGGGCAAGGAGCTGAGTTAACATCGCAGGAGCCTGAAGGATGGGGCCCTCGCCATTTCCGCCCTCCTGGTTCTCTGCGTCCTGCTTATCCTCCTGTCTGTCCCCTTTCATTCATCCAGCAGACACGTTTGGAGTGCCTACCCTGCCCTCAGCATGGCGGCAGGTGCCACTGATCCAGGGCTGCACAAAACGGACAAAGACCACTCTCCCTGCGCTAGCAGGGGAGACAGAAAAAACAAGCAAACAGATAAATAAGTGTGCTCATTCCGGTAGAGAGAAGAGCTGCGAGGAGAGCAAGTAGGGTGCGGGGCATTGCCCTCAGCTACCACGTCCACCCTCCCACGCCCCGGGCAACAAGAGCAGCCAGCTGTGCCTTGGAGTACAGCTGTGGTCCTCACACTGTGAGCCCCTTGGGCGGACAGGGCCTGGTGACTCTGACTGCCCAGGGCTGGTGTGTTTATTTCCTGAAGGCTGGGCTGGACCAGCTGCTTTCAGGCAGCTGTTCCTGTTCCCACAGCTCCCTCTGCTGGAAAGGAGCTGCTCCTGCAGCCGAGGGCAATCCCGTAGTTACAGGGGTGACAGTTCCCGGTTATTCCCTTCCTCTGGCCCCAGGGTCTCATGTGACCACAGACTGACCCCTGCCCTTTGAGGATGAAAATCGTAACGAAAAATCTCTCATTCTAAAAGGAATGCATTTCCTTCTCTATTACTGGGACTAAGGATTTAGGTCACTGTGTAAAATATTTTTTTAACAAATAGTTTTTAAGTTTTTGACTTTTTCTAAGTCTCTTTAGAAAGATAGTTCTACAAGTTCTATGTCAATATCCCTGAGGCACGGTTAAGAACGCAGCCTTCTTGGAGCCCACGGGATTGCTTGTACGGATTTAAAAGGTTCAGTCCATGAAATTTGGATTGGATTAGGTTGGTGTCTGACCTTCTCTCCCACTGGCCTGTCAAGCTCTTGGGAGAAGAGCCACGTCTTATTTCCCTTGGGGTCCTCAGCCCTCCTGTGGTGATTGATTTCCCAGCAAACATGTGATTGAGTTACTGTATCCGCTTGCCTCCTATTCCTTTTGGGGTGCCTGGTTTTCGTCTAGCTGTTCATTCTCTCCGCCAGTCTGAGTCATTCATTCAACAGGTATCTGAGTGTGCCGGGCACGGTGAGAATACAGCCGAGGAGAAGTGGGACTGCCAGAGCCCATGCAGCCTGGAGGTGGGCCGACAGTCATCTAATAAAGACCCAGACGCAGTGGTGGTGAGTGCTATGAGGGGAACACGCTGGGCATCTCCCAGGATCCAGGTGAAGCTGGAGAGACGTGAATGAGCAAGAGGAGAGAGGCCCAGGACCAGTGAGGGCGTAGGGGCCAGATCCTGCAGGCCTGGCAGGCCATAGGACAGATTTTGGATTTTATTCAAACATAACAAGAGAAACTGATGGGAGTTTCAGGCAAAACCCAATCTATCTGATTTCTGGAAAGACCACTTGCGCCGCTGTGTGCTATATGAAAAGTGGCTTGGAGAGGGGATGGGGGAAGCAGGAAACCACTTGAGGGCTGAGTGGCTCAGGTGAGACGGGGTGGCGGTGGGGACAGACACAGAGGATGCCCTGGGGATGTTTTCGGGGGGTGCTGGGAGGCACACTGATGAACTGGTTGTGCGCTCTTACTATTCACAGCACATCACTCCTAGTCAAAGTCCTTAGAAGATACTGCCATGAGTTCATGAGGCAAAGCTCCTGGTAAAGAAAGTAGGGGTGATGAGGCAGACAGGACAGATGTCAGACCCAGGTCATTTTCCTGTCTCCAGAATGGAGGTTGGGGGAGCCAGGCATACCCCACTCTAGCTGGCACTGCCCCCTTCAGACCTCCTGGTTCCCTCCTCTCCCACCCCTGACCAGCTGGAGAGTTAAGAGGGCCCTTCTGGATCTCAGAAAACTGTCCTTCCACCTCTTCTTAAGTCAGTAACAAGTTGAGAAGTTGCAGCTGCGCTGCACTTGCTTGTGACTTGTGTCACAGCCAAGGACGGCTGGTGACGTGGACCCCATCTGCCACCCTGAGCCCACCTTTCTCCTTAGTCACTCTCAGCACCTGGAAGAAATCCTTACGAAATAACGCTTCACCTCTTCCTATGCTGTCCCTTCTGACAGCTGTTTAGCTAAGCTAGTTTAAAACTTTAAGTTCCAGATCATTATTAGTTTTTTCCTCTCAGCATGTCCCTCGTATGTCCCGAGCTGACTCCAGGACCCCTATTCTCACGTTCATGATGGACACACCTCCTCACATATGGTCCGAGGCTCATATTCCTGAAAGTTCTGGCTTGGAGGATAAAAAGCCACAAGGTGCTTACCACCTTATTTCACGTGTGAATTTTATTTATTTATTTGGTTGTTCCGGGTCTTAGTTGCTGCACGTGGGCTCCTTAGTTGTGGCATGCGAACTGTTAGTTGCGGCATGCATGTGGGATCTAGTTCCCTGCCTAGGGATCGAACCCGGGCCCCCTGCATTGGGAGCGTGGAGTCTTCGCCACTGCGCCACCAGGGAAGTCCCACACGTGTGAATTTTATGTGTGAATAAATAGCACCCAATTTTATGTGTGCTTCCAGGGCGACTCCTGTATGCCTGAGGCTGCCTTTGGACAGACGAGGGGATGTCCTAGGTACCCCTGAAAGCTCTAAGTGGCTACTGTGCTCTTGGGTGTAGGAACGAAGAACAAGCTAACTGCACAGGGAACTCTACTCAATACTCTGTAATGACCTATATGGGAAAAGAATCTAAAAAACACAGTGGTTGTATGTGTACGTATAGCTGATTCACTGTGCTGTACAGCAGAAACTAACACAACATTGTACATCAACTAGACTCCAATAAAAGTTTTTTTTTAAAAAAAGCTAATCGACTCTAGGGTGACTGGTGGTGTGCTCCTCTCAACCTTTATTCGACCCCATGCTCATCCCTGCTTATTCTTCTAGCAAGTGGGGGAACTCTAGACCCCAGCAGCAGAGACAGTCTGCAGGAGTCACCAGAATGACAACACACCCCGCTCTCCCCCAGCCTCAGCACTGGCGGCCTCCCTCCCAACTTGCTACTGACTTAGGAAGAGGTGGAAGGACAGTTTTCCGAGATCCAGAAGGGCCCTCTTAACTCTCCAGCTGGTTAGGGGTGGGAGGAGGGAACCTGGAGGAGGTCTGAAGGGGGCAGTGCCAAACAGAGCGGGGTGTGCCTGGCTCCCCCAACCTCCGTTCTGGAGACAGAAGAATGACCCGGGTCTAACATCTGCCTTGTACCATGCAAACCAGCTCCCAGTCCCCATTCCCCACGAGGCCCTGCACTAACCTCTATGTAGAAACCTCAGAATCAACACCAGATGACTAAGAGAATTTCAGAACCCAAGGTCCCTTAGAGATAAGGTGCACAGATAATGATGTAAATTATCTTCCAGGGCTTCCCTGGTGGCGCAGTGGTTAGGAATCCGCCTGCCAATGCAGGGGACACAGGTTCGAGCCCTGGTCTGGAAAGATCCCACATGCCTTGGAGCAACTAAGCCCGTGTGCCACAACTACTGAGCTTGCACTCTAGAGTCCGTGCTCTAGAGCCCGTGCGCCTAGAGCCCGTGCTCCGCAGCAAGAGAAGCCACCGCAATGAGAAGCCCGCACTCCGTGACAGAGTGGCCCCACTTGCCACAGCGAGAGAGGGCCCGCGTGCAGCAACAAAGACCCAACGCAGCCAAAAATAAATACATAAGTAAATTTATTTAAAAAAAAATTATCTTCCAAACCAGGACTTTTAGGGAATTCCCTGATGGTCCAGTGGTTAGGATATTGTGCTTTCACTGCGGACGGCCCGAGTTCCATCCCTGGTCGGGGAACTAAGATCCCACAAACTGCATGGTGTGGCAATAAATAAATAGCCTATTATTAGCTTTAAAAACTGTTAAACTGAATTTCATTCTTTTATTGGTTATTATACTTCTAATTTTATCAACCCAATTTACTTTTTTTGTAGATAATGAATGCAAATATCTAATATTATATATTCCTAATTAACTTTTACTTTATAGCACACTTGTTAACTTATGCTTTCTGGAATTTGGGGTTCCTATTATGCAGATATTAAATCTCACCTTTAACAATTATTCTAACTTTTCGTAATCTGTCTTAATTACTACTTTTTTTTTTTTTTTGGGCTGTGTTGGGTCTTCATTGCTGGACTCGGGTTTTCTCTGGTTGCAGCGAGCGGGGACTACTCTTCATTGTGGTGCACGGGCTTCTCATTGCAGTGGCTTCTCTTGTTGCGGAGCACGGGCTCTAGGCGCGTGGGCTTCAGTAGTTGCAGCATGCGGGCTCAGTAGTTGTGGCGCACGGCTTAGTTGCTCCGCGGCATGTGGGATCTTCGCGGACCAGGGATCGAACCTGTGTCCCCTGCATTGGCAGGCGGATTCTTATCCACTGTGCCATCAGGGAAGTCCCCTAGCTACTTTTTAATATTAACCACAAATTAAAAAACCATTTTAGTAATACACATGTTATGTAAGGAAACTATTTTCATATTCAGTGAATATGCAATAGGCATATACTAATTACTTACAGCAGGTACCCAGCAGTCGCCAAATACTTAATGTAGGTTACCTGTTCTTTCCACTTCTAAATTCAGGAGTTCTTTAATTTGTAATCACTGAACTACCTGAATAAAAAATGTAAATGTGTGGGACTTCCCTGGTGGTGCAGTGGTTAAGAATCTGCCTGCCAATGCAGGGGACACGGGTTCGAGCCCTGGTCCGGGAAGATCCCACATGCCGCGGAGCACCTAAGCCCATGCGCCACAACTACTGAGCCTGCGCTCTAGAGCCCGTGAGCCACAGCTACTGAGCTCACGCACCTAGAGCCCGCGCTCTGCAAAAAGAGAAGCCACCACAATGAGAAGCCCACGCACCACAATGAAGAGTAGCCTCCGCTCGCCGCAACTAAAGAAAGCTTGCACGACGCAACGAAGACCCAAATCAGCCAAAAATAAATAAAATAAATTAAAAAAAAAATTATATATATATATAAATGTGTGACACAGAAGGTCCATGAAAGCTAAGGTCGGAGATTACACAGATTTTTCACAATACACAGCTGAGAATATACCTACTTTACAAACCTCAAAGATCTATGATAAATGACACAAAAGCAACTTAAGCTCCATGCTTGAGTTCTACTACCTAGGAGGACCACCTTATAAAACAGATTAAAGTCAAGATCAAAGCCTGTTGTACCTGCAAGGGATCTTTAAGATTCCACGTCATCAGGGTGAAAGAACAAAATCCTAATACCAGTCATATTACCACACAAATAATTTAACTATTCACTTTGAGGAGAAATATTTAATGCTGTGGACTTTCTTTATCCCACTCCTAAAATCAGATACTCAACGTGTCTATTTTCAAACAAGCAAAAAGGAAAATACGTAAAGTCCTTTTCAGATGGAAACCCTTTCCAATAAAATTTAAATTTTTTATTAATATTTAATTATAAACCAAACGTTGGGAATCATATATAGACACGTTCCCTATGGACAAACTAAGACTGTGAGGTCATACTTTCAAAAAAACTTCAGAATGAGTTGCAATAAGTCAATACGTTTTCTCAGAAATTGTATAATTTCCTTCGGTTTGCAATCCATTATATGGAAAGCCTAATATAATTTAAAATAATTTACCATCTATCCTAAAAGTAAGCTATTGAAAACTGAATCACCATCAGGATCGAATTAACAAGGCTTTAAAGGCTCAGTTTTCCTAAGGGTATACAAATATACAAATCTTTAAAAGGTAATACTGTTAGTTGAGCTGTAAAATCCATAAAAATAACAGTTCTGCCACAGTGCCCAGCTAAGTTCATTCATTTTGCTTCCCGGATCTCCCCCACCAAGCAGCTTTGAAGTTTCAAGTTTGAACTAGAAGACGTAGAAAATCAGACATCCTTCGTGAAATGATGAAGATAGTGAGAAATCAAGTGTGCAAAAAATAAACTTTACAATTCCATACTCCAACATCCTGTATGTCTAGTAACAGGATTTTCAACTGATTTGATTACTACTCGAGATAATTTCAGACCCGTCTTCTCGCAGCGCTGTCCCGCGGAGTCAGACCTGAGGTCTTTCGCTGCAACAGGGAAAGTGGTCTTCGGTCCGAAACACGACGGGGGGTTCGTAGCTGGTCCCCTGGGACCTGCTGGAGGGCGCCTTGTTGAAGAAGGCGGGCACGTTAATTGTGCGCAGGAGTTTCCTGAACGTACTGGGGAACGTCCCCAGCTCGGCCTCCGCCCTGGAGACCTGCTCCTCCAGCCTGGCTACACTGGCGCCGATCATCCCGACGAAGGCCTCCAGCCGGTCGATCTTGCTGTACACTCGCCGCATCTCGGTGGCCTTGGCGTAAATGCAAGGCACGCCCTCGCTGACCACGTGGGAGGAGTCGCCGCGCAGCATGTCCAGCATGCCCACAAACTCGTCCACTCTGGTGAGCAGGTCCTCCAGGCTCGCGTCCAGCTCCTCGACCTCGGGCCGCGCCCCCGAGCCAGGCAGCAGGCAGGCGGCGTAGCCCGCGGCGGCGCGGCGCAGCAGCGGCAGGTCCCGGCTGGGCGCGCCCGACTCCGGGCCCTCATCCTCCCACGGCACCGACGCGCTGCTGTGGCTCTGGGACACGTTCCCGCTGTCCCCGCTCCAGGCCGCCACCTGGGGCTCAGCCTCCTCGGCCGGCTCCTCGCGCGGCTGCCCACGGCTCTCCGCGAAACCGTCCATGGCCCGCGACTAACGCGGAACGCCAGCCCCGCTTCCGGCCTCCGCGCGCGCATGCGCACGCAGAGCACGCAGCACTACTTCCGGCCTCTAGGCGAGCACGTACACGCACGCACACCCACCCTTGCTACTGGCCTCTGGCCCGCGCATGGGCACGCGCACCCGTCTCTGCTTCCAGACTCGGAACGCTCATGCACGCGCGTGGCGCAGTCCGCGCGCAGGTGCTCACGCTCAGAACGTGTCGGAAAAAAACATGAACGTGTTGGGAAAAAAAAAAGAAGAACGTGTTGGGACTTGCTTGTTGGCGTAGTGGTTAAGAATCCGCCTACCAATGCAGGGCACACGGGTTTGAGCCCTGATCAGGGAAGATCCCACATGATGCGGAGCAACTAAGCCCATGCGCCACAACTACTGAGCCTGCGCTCTAGAGCCCGCGAGCCACAACTGCTGATCCCACATACCACAACTACTGAAGCCCGCGTGCCTACAGCCTGTGCTCTGCAACGAGAAGGCACCGCAATGAGAAGCCTGTGCACCGCAACAAAGAGTAGCCCCTGCTCGCTGCAACTAGAGAAAGCCCGCGCGCAGCAACGAAGACCCAATACAGCCAAAAATAAGTAAATAAATAAGAACGTGTAACAGGAATACAATAAAGTTTGTGTATCTTAAGTGTACACATTGATTATTTTTTACACATTCATACAACCACATAACCTCCAACCAGGTCAAGATACAGAACATGTCCAGGAACCATGACGGTCTCCCCGCTGCTGTCCCTAGTTTCTTCTTGCTGTTTATAGTTAAATGAAAGAGAAGTGAGATAAGCAAAAGGAAGATTTGTTAAACCTTGATTTTTTTTTTTTTTTTTTTGGCTGCGCGACTTGTGGGATCTTAGTTCCCCGACCAGGGATCGGACCTGTGCCCCCTGCAATGGAAGGACAGAGTCCTAACCACTGGACCGCCAGGGAATTCCCAAACCTTGATATTCTTGATGACTTTGAAAGTTCTCAGCCTCTCCAGATGGCTAAAATAAAGAAACAAAATTAGGGACTTCCCTGGCGGTCCAGTGGTTAAGACTTCACCTTCCAATGAAAGGGGTGCGGGTTCGATCCCTGGTTGGGGAGATGGGATCCCGCATGCCTTGCGGCCAAAAAAACCCCACAAAACCAAGGCGTGGAACAGAGGCAATATTGTGACAGGACTTTAAAAATGGTCCACATCAAAAAAATCTTTAAAAAAAAATTAAGAAATAGCTTTATAGTAAAGATCAAATCCAGGGTACTGCCAGAAAAAAACAAGAAGTTGTGACTGTAAAATACCTCTTAATCAACAGTCAATCAAAGAAAGAAATGGAAAATTTTATTCGAGCCAACCTGAGGATTATAACCTGGGAGACAGTCTTTCAGAAAGCTCTGAGAACTGTTCCACCTTTTAGAGGTCAAAGCACAATTATATGGTTTTGAGACAAAGGATTATACATCATAGTAACATATCGACGGTTTACATAGCCCAGATGTGCACGTGCAAGGCAAGCAGTGGGTCATCATGACCCCTAACGGCAGCGGTCCGCAACCTTTTGGGCACCAGGGACCGGTTTCATGGAAGACGGACGGGGGGCTGGGATGGTTCAGGTGGTAACGCGAGCGACGGGGAGCGACAGGTGAAGCTTCGCTCACTCGCCTGCCACTCATCTCCTGCTGTGCAGCCCGCTTCCTAACAGGCCAGGACCGGTGGGGTTGGGGACCCCTGCCTTACAGGATTGAGAAAGGAATGTTTTCTCCTAAGGAGTTACCTCGCTAGTGCCAGGAGAAAAATTGCTTTTTTTTTTTTTTGGCAAGCACGCACTCCTGTGTCTTCTAAGGGAATCTTGTTAGTGTATAATGTAGATGCACAATGCACACTAAAGAGGGATAGTGGCAGAGAGAGAACTGTATTTAAAATTTGTTTCTTGTCCTGCCCTAAAAGTAATTGTATTTCATCAAACCCCCTCCCCTTTGGTTGCCCAATTCATTGTTAAATAAGAAAACGTCATCTTTGTCTAAAAAATTTCCTCCCATTTTCCAGTTGCTCGATCATTACGGGTTGAATGGAGAAAACTTAGAAAACAGAGAGGCAAATGTTGTAAAATCTTTTTTAAAAAACTCAGAAAAAATCAAAGATGGCAGCTCAAAGTACCATTCAGAACAACTCTTTTTTAAAAAACTTTATTTTTGGCTGTGTTGGGTCTTCATTGCTGCACGCGGGCTTTCTCTAGTTGCAGGGAGCAGGGGCTACTCTTAGTTGCGGTGAGCAGCTTCTTACTGTGGTGGCTTCTCTTGTTGTGGAGCACGGGCTCTAGGCGCACGGGCTTCAGTAGTTGCAGCACGCAGGCTCAGTAGTTGTGGCTCACGGGCTCTAGAGCACAGGTTCAGTAGTTGCGGCACACGGGCTTAGTTGCTCCACAGCATGTGGGATCTTCCCTGACCAGGGATCGAACCTGTGTCCCCTGCATTGGCAGGCGGATTCTCAACCACTGTGCCACCAGGGAAGCCCCAGAACAACAACTCTTTAAAGAGATTAAAGATGTGCCTCTCAGAGCCTCTCAAACAATAGGGTCTTTAGAAGGTTAAGGGCTTGTCCCTTGGCATTATCAGCAGGAGCCCAATGTGGAGATGGATTTATCTCAAAGGGATTTGAAGGTGGGACTTTTGTCTAATAAGAGTGAACCCCAATGAGATTCACAGGAAACCTACAAAGTGTTGTAAGACCATCATATTAGAAGAAACACTGCAGGTAGAAGGGACAGAGATGGTACAAAATGAAAGGCCTTTGGACACCCCAAATTTCTAGAAGCATGAAGCAGGCTGAGGAAATTACTCATCTGTAAATACATAGTACCTATCATGAAAAAGGAAGTATGACTCAAAGGGTGGAACCAAGAGCCCAGATGATAGAGCTGAGAGCCATGGAGAATTATTCGTAGACTTTGAGACTGAACTGCAGAACTACTCCGCCCCAGTGACTCCTTTGTGCCTCCCATTTCGCCCCTTATTTGAATAGGAATGTTTGTAACGGTATCCTATGCCTGTCCCACAATTGTATATCAGATGTGTGGGGGGCATATAACTTGTCTCTTTAGTTTTAAAGCTCTACAGATCAAATAGAACTGTAGTCTAGGTACTGGATTTAAGAAACTACGATCATGACGGCTTATCCACATCTGACCTAGAGAGCAAAATTCTGGACTTGCAGATGCTAATACAACAGGATGTAACCTTTGGGGCCTTTGGGTGGGGGTGTGGCTTGCATGTTGGAGGGACATGAATCGTTAGTGGCCGGAGAGCAGACTGTGGCAGCCAGCCTTCAAAATGAGCCCCAATGATCTCCACCTCTTGTTCACACTCTTGCGTATTCCTTCCTGTTGAGTGTGTACTGGACACAGTGACTTGTTCACAATGAATAGAAAAAGGCAGAAGTGGTGGTGTGTGACTTAGGGATTAGGTCATAAGAGGAGTTGTGTTATTGTTACTCACCAGGGTTCTTGGCCTCCTTAATCTATAGAAATTGATAAGAGGCCAGATAAGAAATTCAGGCAAGGCTTTACTGACGTTCCTGCTGCAGCAGTAGGGAGTGAGAACAAGTAACAAGTTCCCTTGTTCGCTCCCCGGGGTGGGGCGGGGGGCGAGCTGGTTCCTTATATGGGGTGAAGGTAGGTGTGTCCTGGGGTCAGCTGGAGGGGTGGCTTAGGTGGTCTGCCCACCCCTTTGGTGGGGCTGTGTGCAGGGAGCATGCTCAGGACCCTGATTTTGCTCCCGGCTCTTCAGAATTGGCAGTTGGGTTTTCGGTCTTTTTGTATCTTGTTGTCCATAATTTGCCCCAACTGCACATGCACGCAGTTTTTTGTTTTTTTTTTAAATTATTTATTTACTTTTGGCTGCACTGGGTCTTCATTGCTGTGCGCAGGCTTCCTCTAGTTGCGGCGAGCAGGGGCTACTCTTCACTGCGGTGCTTGGGTTTCTCACTGTGGTGGCTCCTCTTGTTGCGGAGCACAGGCTCTAGGCGCGTGGGCTTCAGTAGTTGTGGCGCATGGGCTTAGCTGCTCCACAGCATGTGGGATCTTCCCGGACCAGGGCTCAAACCCATGTCCCCTGCATTGGCAGGACATGCAGTTACTTTTGTTTCTTTGTATTTTGTTGCTGGAGGAGACGTCTGCCCAGGTGTGCACACAGCAGCAAAGGGTCCCAGGTCCCAGGTCCCAGCCTGTCTCATCTCTTTCTCTCAAATCACTTGCTCTGACTTCTTGTGGGACATCTATTGAGAAACTACATAGCAAGGAACTGAGGTCTTTTACCAACAGCCAGCAAAAAACAGCCTCCTTCCAGTAACAACAGGAAGTGGATCCTCCAGCCCCATTCAAGCCCGGCAATGACTGCAGCCTAATTAAATGTCCTAAGCTGAAACTATGTGACATAATAAATACCTGTTGTTTTCAGCTGCTAAATTTGGGGGTAATCTGTTATGCAGCAATAGACAATCTACCATTAAAGGAATATACTACAATTTATTTGTTTTATTTATTTATTCTCTGGCTGATAAACATTTATGTTGTTTTAGCTTTAGGGCTATTATAAAAAGCTGCTATGAATATTCTTCTATATATCTCTTTTAAAATAAATTTATTTATTTATTTATTTATGTTTTTGGCTGCACTGGATCTAGTTGCGGCGAGCGGGGGCCACTTTTTGTTGTGGTGCGCGGGCTTCTCATTGCGGTGGCTTCTCTTGTTGCGGAGCATGGGCTCTACGGGGCATGGGCTTCAGTAGTTGTGGCACGTGGGCTCAGTAGTTTTGGCTCAAGAGCACAGGCTCAGTAGTTATGGCACAAGGGCTTAACCCGTGCTTGAACCTGTGTCCCCTGCATTGGCAGGTGGATTCTTAACCACTATGCCACCAAGGAAGTCCCATCTTCTAAATATCTTTTTGTGGATAAATGTGCTCACAACTACCGAGCCCATGCGGTCACAACTACTGAAGCCCATGCGCCTACAGCCCATGCTCTGCAACAAAAGAAGCCACTGCAATGAGAAACCCGCGCACAGCAACGAAGAGTAGTAGCCCCTGCTTGCCGCAACTAGAGAAAGTCCGCGTGCAGCAATGAAGACCCAAGGCAGCCAAAAATAAATTAAAAAAGAAAAACCAGAAGTGTCTTTAAAAACAAACAAACAAAAACCTGACAGACCTCGCACTTCTCTGATGGCGCAGTGGTTAAGAATCTGCCTGCCAGTGCAGGGGACATGGGTTTGAGCCCTGCTCCGGGAGGATCCCACATGCCGCGGAGCAACTAAGCCTGTGCACCACAACTACTGAGCCTGCACTCTAGAGCCCGTGAGCCACAACTACTGAAGCCTCCTGCACGCCTAGAGCCTATGTTCTGCAACGAGAAGCCACCGCAATGAGTAGCCCCTGCTCACCGCAACTAGAGAAAGCCTGTGCACAGCAATGAAGACCTGACGCAGCCAAAAAAATAAATAAATAAACTAAAAAAAAAAACCCCAAAAAACCCTGACAGACCTACAGTGAGAGATGGACAAATCCACCACTAGAGCACGTGACCACCACAAAGCCTCTCCCTGGGTGACTGACTGCTCAGGCAGGTAAGAAGACTTGGGACATCAGACAGGGATGATTTAAGGGGCCACATTAAGGAACTCTTCATCCATTCTTCTCTGAGTACTTATGCAACTATGGCTGTGGGAGGTAAGGAATGTGGGTGAAATGGGTGTGACTTACAGGACACTGAATAAACGGTTAAGAATGATTGTGCAGGGCTTCCCTGGTGGCGCAGTGGTTGAGAATCTGCCTGCCAATGCAGGGGACACGGGTTCGAGCCCTGGTCTGGGAAGATCCCACATGCCGCGGAGCAACTGGGCCCGTGAGCCACAATTGCTGAGCCTGCACGTCTGGAGCCTGTGCTCCGCAACAAGAGAGGCCGCGATAGTGAGAGGCCCGTGCACCGCGATGAAGAGTGGCCCCCGCTCGCCGCAACTGGAGAAAGCCCTCGCACAGAAACGAAGACCCAACACAGCTAAAAATAAATAAATAAAAATAAGTAAAATTAAGAATGATTGTGCAGCCCGCCCCAAGTTCAGGATGCCTTTAACTAACCAAGAATGATGTCATGGTTATTACCAGATGACCGTGGGGTGGCATTTGTCCAGCAGCCTTTTTCCAGTTGGAGAGAATGTCTCCGGGTCTCCCTGGAACCCAGGCATCTTCTGCCACCTAACGAAACTCTTAGTCCAAATACAGAACCTATTTGGAAGTCCCAGTGTAGCTGGACCATAAAAATAAATTCCCGAGAGACTATGAAAGGGCCGGAGACACCTGTTCTCCAAGCTCCGCCTCAAGGGGCAGGGCTAAAATTGTCCAAGAGGTGGCTGGTTACTTTACAGGAATCTCGAACAAATCGAATGCCAACTCCCCAAGAAAGCTCAAAGACAAGACAGTGCAAAACCATCATTTTTTTTTGGCTCAGAAAGAGACCGTCACTTGTTCAAGGTGACACATTAATAAGCAAGTGGCAGAGCCAAGAGTGGAACTGGCCCTCCGACCCCAACCCATGCCTTCTGCACCATCCACTGTCTGCTGTACCGTCAGCTGAGTCAGGAGCTCTTCCCTCCTGCTGGGCTAAGACAGCAGATACTGCCCTTGGGTCCCAAGGTGCAAATTTCATGCACCTGGTTGTCGCCAGTTCACCATCATGGTGCCCAAGACCCAAAATGCCTTTGTCCAAGGGACTAGCTTAGCTAAGGAAACACCCAGATGCAGAGGCCTCAGCAGTTCTGTACTGAGAGGATGGGGGCCAGCCAGATTGGAACCTTCCACACACCTTCTCCTCTCCCCTGCCCACCTCTCCATACAGCTTCCATCACCTAGAGCCTTCCCCACGCCCTGGCTGGGTTAAATGCTGCCTCCCTGTTCCCCACCCCCTCCACTTCCTCAGTCTCAGCACTTCTCACTCACTGTGGCAGGATCCGTTAAGCTGGCCATCTCACCCACTATGGTACAAGCCCTTTGAAGGCGGCAGCTGTGGAAGAGTTGGGGCTACAATGTCTAGCACATATTAGCTCTTCCATATATATTCCAGTGTGCGAATGAACGGGTCAGTAACCCCCACTAGGGAACCAACTGTTTGGCGGTGTCCCAAGGACCTAGTACATCGCCAGCAAAATATTTGCTGAATAAATAAATGAACAAATAAATAAGCGAATCCACTCTATGAAATGAGCTGGTCGGTGCCTGCTGGAGACTCAGAAGACATCTGGAACGTGGGACCTGAGTAGAAGGAGGGATGCCTGCATTCGGGCTCCCTAATCCCACCGAGCCCCCAGGGATTCCTCACACGTCTCCTCAGCCTAGACGTGGTCTATCGCGGCCTATTCCCAACATCCTCGAGGCCAACCCGTGCTCACTGCTGCATCCCTCTATAGCGCGCTCAGCATCGTGGACTGCTGTTCAGAAAACTGCCGAAGACCAGGTTGCTGAGACAAGAGGCCGAGGTGCGCCAGGTGCCAGCTGATGTTATGGAAATAGCGCCGGCGTCGGTCAGTTCAATGCTCCTGGGCAAGTTCCTGAGAGTTTTTTCAGCCCAAGTTTCCCCACCCGAACAATAAGGATAATAAAATGACCCCTGAAATGTGTGAAAATGAGGCAAGGTATGTTAAGTGCCTGATCCCAAGTAGATTCTTGTTAATACAGACTTTTGCTTCTCATTTCACACACCCAATATCCTGTTATTGGCCAGCAGGTATAGGAACTCAGCTCGGGGGGTAACAGCGGAAACAGGATCAATGCTGTGTTCACTTTTGGCCCCTTGAGTGATCTTCGAATTTGACCTACCCATGCCATTCATATCCTAAGACTGATTCCCCCCTTCATGAGTTTGCTGAAAGCAAAGGTAACAATCCCAATTACCACTTATTAAAGAAAGGAAATGTACTTCTTTGAATTAAAAGCATGTTTGCCTCAACAGACACCATATCAAAGACAGGGACTCACAAAGAATTCCCCATATTTCCACCCGCTGCCCTTTTCCACTTGACACCGCTGCACCGTCATCCACTGTCTGGCCAGGACAGGGACCGTGGAGGGTAGGGCTCCTAGAGAGGGGACGTGCAGGCCCTCAGTCCTCAACTCTGGCACCACCCCCCCCAGCCCTGTTTGGCTGCATTCACAATGGTCCCGGGTATTATTCACTGGGTAACCCATGGCACCAGACACAATCACCCTTTCACTAAGCAAGGATGACAGACTTGGGGGGCAGGTTGGATCTGAAACTGGTGGTTGCAATTCCAATTCTGACAGACATCACAAGCAGGCAAAGGAAGTTAGGGCAAGGAGGTGGGTCAGGCCCTCATTTCCCTTCTGTGCAATTACCGCAGTAACACCTCCACCTTCACTGCACACCCCTGCCCTGTCCATTTTCCGCGACCATATTTGCATTTTCTAAACCACAAACAGGAAAGTGTTGCTGACCTGCTCAAACCTTTCCATGGGTCTCCATCACTCTGCTTCTCAAAAGTTTTCAGCAAACCACCCTTAACTTCAGAGGGCCTTGCTACCCGAAGCGTGGTACCTGAACCAGCAGCAATGCCATTACTTGGGAGCTTGTGAGAAATGCCTAAGCCAGGTCCTTAACTATAGGATTAGAATCCGCATTTTAACAAGACCCCAGGGGTTCAGATGCACTTTAAGTTCGAATATCAGCATTGCTCTAGAGGCTCAGGACAGGGCAAGAAGCAGCTCCAAGTGGGAAACTTCTTCAGCCAGTGGTGTGTCACTTTAAAAATTAAAAAAATACTTTTTCTGTCAAACATTCAAGTAAGTTGACGATTCAGAATGCATCAGTATATTCCCTGGCAACAGGTAACCTACAGCGCATCTAGGTACAGCCCAGAAAACAAGACCCCAGGTGGAGAAGCACAGACACATAGGATCAAGTTTAAACTCTTCAAAGCCGTATGAAGACCTCCACAACCACGCTCCCTATGTCCCTCATCGCCTCCCTGTTCTCTCACAACACCCCAAAGCCCTCCCCACCATGCCACGCTTCTACCTGCCGATGGACCCCAGGGTCAGTACTGTACCCTTAGTCCCTGGGCCTGGGCAGTTGTGCCTATGCTTCCAGGCCCAGACCAAGAGTCCTTGGGTCTGAAAGCTTTTTCCCTCAGACTCCCCGATGCTCAGGTGACTCTCTCCTCAGTGCTCCCACCACAGCATAAACACGGGGTATCCAAACCTCTTCGATGCCTTCAGCTGTCCTGGTTTACACTTATGATCCCACACTAATTACTACTAGGGCCACCCTTCACTCTCTTTTGTTTTCTTTTCTTTTTTTCCCATTTTTCACCGTGCCTCGCGGCCTGTGGGGTCTTAGTTCCCCAACCAGGGATCAAACCCGTGCTTTCTGCAGTGAAAGCTCGGAGCCCTAACCGCTGGCCTGCCAGGGAGTTCCCAACACCTTTCACTTTCAAAACTGCCTCGGGGGGGCTTCCCTGGTGGCGCAGTGGTTGAGAATCTGCCTGCCAATGCAGGGGACACGGGTTCGAGCCCTGGTCTGGGAGGATCCCACATGCCGCGGAGCAACTGGGCCCATGAGCCACAACTACTGAGCCTGCGCGTCTGGAGCCTGTGCTCCGCAACAAGAGAGGCCGCGATAGTGAGAGGCCCGCACACCGCGATGAAGAGTGGCCCCCGCTCACCGCAACGAGAGAAAGCCCTCGCACAGAAACGAAGACCCAACACAGCCATAAATAAATAAGTAAGTAAGTAAGTAAATAAATAAATAATCTTCTTTAAAAAAAAAACAAAAAACTGCCTCGGTTTGACAAATGACATGACCGCCCTAAACAGGCGCTCAGGCCATGAGGCCCAGAGCCATGGTCGAACCCTCGCACACCCACACCCAGGCCCTCAGCATATCCCATCTGCAGCACCTTCAGGATGCAGGCCCCACACGCGCCCGCGCCCGCAGCGACCACTCCGCCCCCAAGTGCCCCAGCTCTCCGCGGGCTGCTGCCCTCACTCTCATCCTTGCTCTACTCACAGTGATCAATTATCAACAGGGCAGCCGGACAGCCTCTGCGCATGGGGTCAGACCCTGTCACTCCTCCGGTTAAACCCTCAAACTGCTTCCCAAACTGTTCCTTCTGGCCCACTGCCTACTGCTTCGTCCCACACCACTCGGGGCTCAGGCTGCTCCTCACCTCTCTGCCCTGTTTGTCCCGCCTGCCTGGAGTGTTCTTTCCCTAGACATCCTTGTGTATACTCCACACACCCATCTTTGCCCAGATGTCACCATATCAGAGATGTCACCTGACCATCCTCTGTAAGACAGCAGTGCGTCCCCAGCACCCTATCTTCCAGAGCCCCCTTCTGCTTTTTCTACGGAACTTACCACTATCGGTGTTATTTCTCCCCCTGCCTTACTACAGTCAGGCACTGTTCTAAGTTTCTTATGAATATCAGATCCAAGTGTACAAGCACTTTGTTCCCTGATGTTCCCCAGTACCTGGGGGCACTCAATTTGAACACATTTCCCAAATCAGAAGTATCTGACCTCCTTTTGACAATGACAACAATCAAGGAGACACTTTCATTCTGAAAAAAGTTTATGTATCTCAACTTTTCTTGGCCAACTCAATGGCTTTGGTCATTTGCACAAAGACTCTAAAAACTGGCTTTCAGCGTTTATTTTTCCGAGCCAATGAATTTCATCATAACAAGCTAGAGCTCTGACCTCGATCCCTGTGAGGTCTGCTCTGATGACCTAGCCTGGACATCATCTAAACCTGGAAGACGCCTCCTACTATCAGTTTGGGGCCTACCGTGGCCAGCTCCATGCTTTCCTCCCCAACCCTGCCAGGCTTCTGCAGAGGTCACATGCATCTGTGGCAGAGAAGCCCCTCAAACCATGATTATACTATATGAAATAATTTTAGCCCAAAGTCAGCAAACACATGTAGTACCTAGAACTCATCCCCCATTTCAGGTTACTCACCAGACAGGTTACAAGATGTACACCAGTTAACATGTCACAGAAAAATTATAATTCTGAAAAACCAAACAAACAAAGAAAACCAAAACAACACAGCTCCCCTCCGCTGATGCGCTGGACTGCAAAATCCCAAAATTCACACACCACCACTCGGCGTGCCCAACAGCCCTCTGGGCCTTCTCAATCTTATCCAAAGTAGCGGCATCCACACCCTTGATTGGGGTTTGGGTTCTTGCTTCGGCAGCTGCAGCCAAGTAGTGTCTTCTTTCTTGCAGAACTCTGACTTCAATTCTCTTTCTTAGGTCCCAGATTCCAGGAAGCATTAAAAAATAGCAAAGCACAACAGTATACTTTCAAACTTTAAAAATACAATAAAGTCACAGTAACAAAAACAGGACCACACAGCAGTTTACAATCTAGGCCCTGTTCCTGTTCCTTTACGTAACGGCATTTACTTAAAAGCTGTCTTTTCCAAGCTGAATGCACCTAACAGTCAAAATCCACATATGACAATATAATACTGAAACCGTCTACCATACTGGTACTGGAGATTTAGTGTCTAACGGGGCGAAAACGCAGAAAGAAACGTAGGGAGAGAAAACGAAAGACTCTTGGTTTCAGCCTCTCCAGTCAGTCCTCCTTACCAGCTGAACGGAGCCCATCAGCTGATAATCGAGAGTACGAGCGGGGGAAGTTCATCAACACGACGTAAATTCTAAGACTCTCATACCGAGGAGGCAAACAAGCAACCGCGACCACCCGTGCAAAATGCGACCACTTGCCCTAAGGTCATCTGAGACGGTGCAGGCGCATCGCAGCCGGTCTCTAAGGCGCCCCCTCTTCTTTTTTTGGCCCTACGGCAGGGGTTTTCACCCCAGCGACTGAGCTGGTCCACATTCTGCAAATATTTTACTAGAAGGGATCTTTACGGTTCACAACAACATATCAAATCATTTTCTTCTAATTGCCAACGTTAAAAAAATAAAACGATATCTAAGCGAGAAGCTGAGCGGGGTATTATCCTCGTTCCGCCCCCGCCGCCCAGCGCGGAGACTGCGATGCCGGGCGAGCCGGACTCGCCTCCCAACGCGGGCCGGAGCCCACCCGCCCCCGCGTCGTCAGTCACACCAGCTCCAGTGCATCCGCCGGTGCAGCTCTGCGGCTCTGCTAGCCGTCAGCGCGGCCGCCGCCGCCTTCGCCTTCTCCACCTCCTCGCACAGCCTCACCATCCTCTCTTCCGCCGCGGCGCCGCACTGCGGGCTCGGCCCCGGGCGCGGGCCTCCGAGGCCCCCACCTCCCTCTCCCGCAGCCGCCGGCTCGCCTTCAGATGCGCGCGCACGTGCTCGCGCTCGCGGACGGCGACGCCCCGGCGGGCGGGCGGCAGGGGTGGAGCGCGGGGCCTGGGAACCTCTCCCAGGCGTCGTCGGGCGCACGTTCCCGCTCCGCCTCCACGGGCCGCCTCGCGCCGCCACCTCCCCCGGGAAGGCGGCCGGCCGACAGCGAGCGCTGGGCGCGGAGCTGAGCTCCGCGAAGCGCCGCTGTGGCGGGCAACAGGTTTCTGAGTTTTGTTTGTTTTTGATAAAGCTTTGCTTTTCGCCTGAAAGCCGCGAAAGCCACACCCAAAATGGCCCCCGCCCCGTGGACCGGTGCTGTGTTGCTTTGCAGCCCCTTTTACGACACGCCGGGACCCCTTTTCGGCCACGCCCCGGGTGGAAACCCTGAGCTGGCGCGTGCCCGCGGGAGGGGGGCGGTTGTACCGTTGTCGCCGCTCTTCCCGCTTCCCGGTCACGGCCATTCCCTTGGGTCTTGAGGGCGTGGATTTTAACTCTTGAGTTGTGAAAGTGATTTTTCCACACCAGAAGTACTGAGTTACACCAGACGCTGTGACCAAGGGCTGCGAAGCCCCCGGCTCCCTGCCTTCCCCATCTCACTGAACTCCCCAAAGCAAAGGTTGATTTGGCGCCTTAGCCCTAGCCACCTGGCACGGAGCGGGTCCTCAGGGAGAGTTTATTAAAACGAAATCGTTACCAAACTAATGTCTGCGAGGAGAGCTCTAACCACCCTGTGTGTCAGGGATGAGTGATAAATTCGTGTTCTCGCCCCGTGGCCCCTAGACACGGTAACACTAAAGATCGTGTGCCCACGCATTTCCTGTCGGGGACACAGGACGCCTGGGGGCCGGCGGGGCCGCACGAGCAGCTTTCTCCCAGGGCTCGGGCTGTCTTCCTAGTGACGTGGCGACAGGCTGCTGCTGCACGTGCTCGTTTGGTAACCAAGCTGAATGCCTCCCGGGCAACCACAGATGTGGGTGAAGGCCGTCTCTCCCACTCAGCCCTGGGGCACCTGTCCCAGGCCGGACCCCTCCCTCCCTAGCCAGCCCTCCAGGGCGCACTTCCCTGTGTGGCTCAGACACCCCGGGGAGGCGTCCATGCCTGGGTCCGGCTCCCTGTCTGGGTGTGTGGGTGTGAGGCTTTGCTGCCTCGCCCGCCCCGCCCACCTTGCGCCAAGTGCCCAGGACCCTGAGGGCTGGAGGCGTCGCTGTCCTGAGCAGCTGGGGGTTGGCGGGCCACTGTGGCCCCCCGGGGGGCCGGGAATGGCTGTGTGCGTGGGCTGGGTGCACGCGGGGTCTCGGCCGCCCCCGGACTCTGCACAAAGGGCCTCTCCTCCTCTCAAAGCCATTGACGGAGCTTCTCTGGAATTGTTTGCCAAAGTCTCAAGGTAGAATCCAAGGGTCCGAGACCATTTGCATCCAGCACACGTTTTCCTTTTCTGTAGGAACTTTTTTGTTGTTGTTTTTTAACCAGCACCACACCATGCTTCCGAAGGCCATGTTTCGTCTATCCTGGATCACTACAGTGAAGTATTACAGTTGTACAGTTCCTACTCTGGCCTTGGCTTGCTCGGATAAAACTTTGTATGTGTTTTGTGAGGCATAGATTCTAAATTGTAATGATGTCCTATGCAAAAAGGAAAAAAATTAACTAAATTGTAAATTTTATTGTTTTAACCTGTATGCGTGTTTAGCGACGTTTACATTTTGAAATAAAATTTATGATTCATTAAAAAAAAAAAAGATTGTGTGTGTGTGTGGGTGGGTCCTGCTTCCACAAGTGCCTCAGTTTTCCAGTGGATCATGTAAACAAAAAAAATGTTGTCTGCCATTCCAGTTCTGTTCATACAAGGATCAAGCCATTAGCCACTGTGGTTGCCCCCTCACCTCACTGTGGTGTGCCCTGAGAGGAATTCGGGATGGAAAAATAGAAAGGATTTTGTGCTTTGGACATACCAGCCCCGAGATAGTTCAAATACGTATCTAAGGAAAAATTTCATTCACCTCAGATTTTTGCATCTTCCCATGCACAGAAAAGCACTGAAGTCATTAACTTGAGATGTCTCTTTCTTTGTGATTAGCAGTAATCTTTTGATATTTGAAACATGGTTTTTTTCCCAGCAAAAAAAATTCGTATATAGCCTGGTTCCTCTGTTGCCTCTTTGGAGCATATCCTCAAGAGCCATCTGAGAGACTGTTTCCCAGGCTATAGTCCTCAGTAAGGTCCCCAAATAAAACTGAACTCACTTTTTTTTTTTTTTTTAATTTTTAGTTTTATTTAATTGATTTTTTTATACAGCAGGTTCTTGTTAGTTATCCATTTTATACGTATTAGTGTATACATGTCAATCCCAATCTCCCAATTCATCCCACCACCACCACCCCCTGCCGCTTCCACCCTTGGTGTCCATACGTTCGTTCTCTACATCTGTGTCTCTATTTCTGCCCTGCGAACCAGTTCATCTGTACCATTTTTCTAGGTTCCACATATATGCGTTAATATATGATATTTGTTTTTCTCTTTCTGACTTAGTTTACTCTGCATGACAGCCTCTAGATCCATCCACGTCTCTGCAAATGACCCAACTTCGTTCCTTTTTATAGCTGAGTAATATTCCATCGTATGTATGTACCACATCTTCTTTATCCATTCGTCTGCCAATGGGCATTTAGGTTGCCTCCATGACCTGGCTGTTGTAAGCAGTGCTGCAGTGAACATTGGGGTGCATGTGTCTTTTTAAAAATTATTTATTTATTTATTTATTTATTTTTGGCTGCGTTGGGTCTTTGCTGCTGTGCACAGGCTTTCTCTAGTTGTGGCGAGCGGGGGCTACTCTTCTTTGCGCTGCGCGGGCTTCTCATTGCGGTGGCTTTTCTTGTTGCGGAGCATGGGCTGTAGGCACACGGCCTTCCGTAGTTCTGGCTCGCGGGCTCTAGAGCACAGGCTCAGTAGTTGTGGTGCATGGGCTTCGTTGCTCTGCGGCATGTGGGAACTTCCCAGACCAGGGCTTGAACCCGTGTCCCCTGAATTGTCAGGAAGCCCTGTTTGTATCATCTTTGATTTCTTTCATCAGTGTCTTATAGTTTTCTGAGTACAGGTCTTTTACCTCCTTAGGTAGGTTTATTCCTAGGTATTTTATTCTTTTTGCTGCAATGGTGAATGGGATTGTTTCCTTAATTTCTCTTTCTGATCTTTCGTTGTTAGTGCATAGGAATGCAAGAGATTTCTGTGCATTCATTTTGTATCCTGCAACTTTACCAAATTCATTGATTAGCTCTGGTAGTTTTCTGGTGGCATCTTTAGGATTCTCTATGTATAGCATCATGTCATCTGCAAACAGTGACAGTTTTACTTCTTCTTTTCCAATTTGTATTCCTTTAATTTCTTTTTCTTCTCTGACTGCCGTGGCTAGGACTTCCAAAACTATGTTGAATAATAGGGGCGAGAGTTGACACTCTTGTCTTGTTCCTGATCTTAGAGGAAATGCTTTCAGTTTTTCACCACTGAGAATGATGTTTGCTGTGGGTTTGTCGTATATGGCCTTTATTATGTTGAGGTAGGTTCCTTCTATGCCCACTTTCTGGAGAGTTTTTATCATAAATGGCTGTTGAATTTTGTCAAAAGCTTTTTCTGCATCTATTGAGATGATCATATGGTTTTTATTCTTCAGTTTGTTAATATGGTGTATCACATTGATTGACTTGCATATATTGAAGAATCCTTGCATCCCTGGGATAAATCCCACTTGATCGTGGTGTATGATCCTTTTAATGTGTTGTTGGATTCTGTTTGCTAGTATTTTGTTGAGGATTTTTGCATCTATGTTCATCAGTGATATTGGTCTATAATTTTCTTTTTTTGTGATATCTTTGTCTGGTTTTGGTATCAGGGTGATGGTGGCCTCATAGAATGAGTTTGGGAGTGTTCCTTCCTCTGCAATTTTTTGGTAGAGTTTGAGAAGGATGGGTGTTAGCTCTTCTCTAAATGTTTGATAGAATTCACCTGTGAAGCCATCTGGTCCTGGACTTTTGTTTGTTGGAAGATTTTAAATCACAGTTTCAATTTCATTACTTGTGATTGGTCTCTTCATATTTTCTATTTCTTCCTGGTTCCATCTTGGAAGGTTATACTTTTCTATGAATTTGTCCATTTCTTCCAGGTTGTCCATTTTGTTGGCATAGAGTTGCTTGTAGTAGTCTCTTAGCATGCTTTGTATTTCTACGGTGTCTGTTGTAACTTCTCCTTTTTCATTTCTAATTTTATTGATTTGAGTCCTCTCCCTCTTTTTCTTGATGAGTCTGGCTAAAGGTTTATCTCAAAGAACCAGCTTTTAGTTTTATTGATCTTTGTTATTGTTTTCTGTTTTCTATTTCATTTATTTCTGCTCTGATCTTTATGCTTTCTTTCCTTCTACTAACTTTGGGTTTTGTTTGTTCTTCTTTCTCTAGTTCCCTTAGGTATAAGGTTAGATTGTTTTTTTGAGGTTTTTCTTGTTTCTTGAGGTAGGCTTGTATTGCTATAAACTTCCCTCTTAGAACTGCTTTTGCTGCATCCCATAGGTTTTGGATTGTCGTGTTTTCATTGTCATTTATCTCTAGGTATTTTTTGATTTCCTCTTTGATTTCTTTAGTGATCTGTTGGTTATTTAATAACGTAATGTTTAGCCTCCATGTGTTTGTGTTTTTTACGTTTTTCCCCCCTGTAACTGATTTCTAATCTCATAGTGTTGTGGTCAGAAGAGATGCTTGATATGATTTCAATTTTCTTAAATTTACCGAGGCTTGATTTGTGTCCCAAGATGTGACCTATCATGGAGAATGTTCCGTGTGCACTTGAGAAGAAAGTGTAATCTGCTGTTTTTGGATGGAATGTCCTATAAATATCAATTAAATCTATCTGGTCTATTGTGTCACTTAAAGCTTGTGTTTCCTTATTAATTTTCTGTCTGGATGATCTGTCCATTGGTGTAAGTGAGGTGTTAAAGTCCCCCACTATTATTGTGTTACTGTCTATTTCCTCTTTTATAGCTGTTAGCAGTTGCCTTATGTATTGAGGTGCTCCTATGTTGGGTGCATATATATTTATAATTGTTATATCTTCTCCTTGGATTGATCCCTTGATCATTATGTCGTGTCCTTCCTTGTCTCTTGTAACATTATTTTAAAGTCTATTTTATCTGATATGAGTATTGCTACTCCAGCTTTCTTTTGGTTTCCATTTGCATGGAATATCTTTTTCCATCCCCTCACTTTCAGTCTGTCTGTATGTGTCCCTAGATCTGAAGTGGGTCTCTTGTAGACAGCATATATATGGGTCTTGTTTTTGTATCCATTCAGCGAGCCTGTGTCTTTGGGTTGGAGGTTTTAATACATTCACGTTTAAGGTAATTATCAATATGTATGTTCCTATTACCATTTTCTTAATTGTTATGGGCTTGTTTTTGTAGGTCCTTTTCTTCTCTTATGTTTCCCACTTAGAGAAGTTCCTTTGGCATTTGTTGTAGAGCTGGTTTGGTGGTGCTGAATTCTCTTAGCTTTTGCTTGTCTGTAAAACTTTTGATTTCTCTGTCAAATCTGAATAAGGTCCTTGCCAGGTAGAGTAATCTTGGTTGTAGGTTCTTCCCTTTCATCACTTTAAATATATTGTGCCACTTCCTTCTGGCTTGTGGAGTTTCTGCTGAGAAATCAGCTGTGAACCTTATGGGAGTTCCCTTGTATGTTTTTTGTCGTTTTTCCCTTGTTGCTTTCAATAATTTTTCTTTGTCTTTAATTTTTCCAATTTGATTACCATGTGTCTCGGCGTGTTTCTCCTTGGGTTTATCCTGCCTGGGACTCTCTGCACTTCCTGGACTTGGGTGGCTATTTCCTTTCCCATGTTAGGGAAGTTTTCGACTATAATCTCTTCAAATATTTCCTTGGGTCCTTCTCTCTCTCTTCTCCTTCTGGGACCCATATAATGTGAATGTTGTTGTGTTTAATGTTGTCCCAGAGGTCTCTTAGGCTGTCTTCATTGCTTTTCATTCTTTTTTCTTTATTCTGTTCCGCAGCAGTGAATTCCACCATTTTGTCTTCCAGGTCACTTATCTGTTCTTCTGCCTCAGTTATTCTGCTATTGATTCCTTCTAGTGTATTTTTCATTTCTGTTATTGTATTGTTCATCTCTGTTTGTTTGTTCTTTAATTCTTCTAGGTGTTTGTTCTTTAATTCTTCTAGGTCTTTGTTAAACATTTCTTGCATCTTCTCGATCTTTGCCTCCATTCTTTTTCTGAGGTCTTGGATCATCTTCACTACCTTTGTTCTGAATTCTTTTTCTGGAAGATTGCCTATCTCCACTTCATTTAGTTGTTTTTCTGGGGTTTTATCTTGTTCCTTCATCTGGTACAAAGTCCTGTGCCTTTTCATTTTGTCTATCTTTCTGTGAATGTGGTTTTCCTTCCACAGGCTGCAGAACTGTTCTTCTTGCTTCTGCTGTCTGCCCCCTGGTGGATGAGGCTATCTAAGAGGCTTGTGCAAGGTTCCTGATGGGAGGGACTGGTGGTGGGTAGAGCTGGGTGTTGCTCTGGTGGGCAGAGCTCAGTAAAACTTTAATCCGCTTGCCTGCTGATGGGTGGGACTGGGTTCCCTCCCTGTTGGTTGTTTGGCCTGAGGTGACCCAGCACTGGAGCCTACCCGGCTCTTTGGGGGGCTAATGGCAGACTCTGGGAGGGCTCACACCAAGGAGTACTCCCAGAACTTCTGCTGCCAGTGTCCTTGTCCCCATGGTGAACCACAGCCACCCCCTGCCTCTGCAGGAGACCCTCCAACACTAGCAGGTAGGTCTGGTTCAGTCTCCTATGGGGTCACTGCTCCTTCCCCTGAGTCTTGATGTGCCCTCCAAGAGTGGAGTCTCTATTTCTCCCAGTCCTGTCGAAGTCCCGCAATCAAATCCCACTAGCCTTCAACGTCTGATTCTCTAGGAATTCCTCCTCCTGTTGCCAGACTCCCAGGTTGGGAAGCCTGACGTGGGGCTCAGAACCTTCACTCCAGCGGGTGGACTTCTGTGTTCGCCAGTCTGTGAGTCACCCACCCAGCAGTTATGGGATTTGATTTTACTCTGATTGCGCCCCTCTTACCATCTCATTGTGGCTTCTCCTTTGTCTTTGGATGTGGGGTATCTTTTTTGGTGAGTTCCAGTGTCTTCCTGTCGATGACTGTTCAGCAGTGAGTTGTGATTCTGGTGCCCTCGCAAGAGGGAGTGAGGGCACGTCTTTCTATTCCGCCATCTTGACCCCACAACTTTTACATTGTGCATTTTTCTTTCAGTCCATGATCAAGCAGAGCCAGTAGTCCCACTTCAGAATACCCATCAGGGCTATTGAGAGGATTAAGGGAGAAAATCGGTGCAAAAGTGCATTGCAAACTTGCTAAAGCACCAGGCAGATGCAAGTGGCATTATTATTAGACTGTATAATGTGGCAGCTGAGGGCAAGGTTTCAGCATTAGACAGATCTGGGTTTTGGATCCTAACTCCACAACTTGCTGGCTGGGAGTCTTTGGGTAAATTAGGTAACAACCTGAAGATGGCTCTCTGGGCCTCAGTGTCCCAACCTGTACCTAGTGTGGTCAGGAACCAAGACCTCTAGGGAGGTGTAGTAAGCAGAGTGGCCCCCAAAAATGTCCATATCCTGATCCCTGGAACCTGAGATTATATTGTGAATTACATAACATATTTTGTTATTATGAATATTTTACACAGTAAAATGGACTTTGCCAATTCAATTGAAGTTAAGGTTCATAAAATAAGGAGATTGACCTGGGTCATCTGAGTGAGCTCAATCTCTGCCCTTTAGAGCAAAGAATGTTCTTGAGCTGGGTTTAGAGAAATGAGGTAGAAAAGGAAAGCAGGAGGAATCAGAGATATTCCAAGCATGAGATAATTGGATGGGCTGTTGCTGGCTCTGAGATATAAGGGGGTTTGGACTCTAGCTACACAACTTGTTGTCTGAGAGACTTTGGACAACTCTAAAGCATGAGAAGGATTTGAGGTGCCACGATTGGCTCTGAGATATAAGGGGCTTTGGACTCTAGCTACACAACTTGCTCTCTGAGAGACTTTGGACAAATCTAAAGCATGAGAAGGACTTGAGGTGCCACGACTGGCTCTGAGATGCAGGCAGCCACATGCAAGGTGTCTACCAAAATAAACAATGCAGGAGGCTGCAAATAAGAAAAGAGTTCATTTGGGATCTTAAGAATTGCAATTCGGGACACACAGATTTGGGGTAAACACGAAAGCATGTTCTGAGGAAGAGAAAGAGTCAGGGGCTTATAAAGACAAAAAGCCATGAGGTTGTTAAAAATTGCCTGGCAAGAATTGTGATTGACTCCGACGTGAGTCAGAAAATATTTATCCTTAAGGAATCACAAGTTGTTTTAGAGTGAGGGTCAATAAGTAGATGGACTGTCACGAGTTATTTTAGGGTAAGATTCCGATAAGTATCTTGAGTTTCTGGTAGGTGTTCTGGATAACTTCATCAGGTCAAAAGGTCAGATTCCATCCTTAGGAGATGTGCATAAGTCATACTTCCTTAACGGTCTCCGGCTTCACTTACAGAGCTCTCCGAGCAACACCGACTCCATTTTGATTTTTCCTTTCACATTTCTCTCTTTTGATCGAGGTCTTTCTTTAGAAAGCATTGACAAGCAATCATTTGGTGATTTGGCATCAGTATCAACTCCCTCGGTGCTGGGAAGGCTCATTCCCTGAGAGTTATGTCCCATGGAGGAGGGAAACGGGCAGTTGTGTGAGAGGTATGCCTTTAGAGAGTTTATGGCCACATTTGAACAACACGGAGGGACCTTATAGGAGTCGTTAATCATCTCCAGATGCTGAAGTATCATTCTTCCCAGTTCAATGGTGTGATCTGAAAGTTTATCAGAAACTTGTACTCTAAAGCAAGTGTCAGAGTCCTTTCCATGAATCTCTTTGAAGATGAAACATATTTGTAAAAGCATCGGAGTAAAACAATAACTGTCTACAATGGCAAAGGACTTAAAAGTGCCCATTTTTAAAATAAATTTATTTATCTATTTATTTATTTTTGGCTGCATTTAGTCTTCGTTGTTGCGCGTGGGCTTTCTCTAGTTGCGGTGAGTGGGGGCTACTCTTCGTTGCTATACGCGGGCTTCTCATTGCGGTGGCTTCTCTTGTTGCGGAGCACCGGCTCTAGGTGTGCAGGCTTCAGTAGTTGTGGCACGTGGGCTCAGTAGTTGTGGCTCTCGGGTTCTAGAGCACAGGCTCAGTAGTTGCGGCGCACAGGCTTAATTGCTCCATGGCATGTGGGATCTTCCCGGACTAGGGATCGAACCCGTGTCCCCTGCATTTGCAGGCGGATTCTTAACCACTGCGCCAGCAGGGAAGTCCCAAAATGCCCATTATTGAAAATCTGAGAGTTTAAAAAGGACAAGAGAGAGGCCCCTAGGGACTGAGGGTGACCCCCCCCAGCCGACAGCCAGCAAAGACAAGGGGACCTCAGTCCTACATCCCCTAGGAACCGGATTCTGCTTACACCCTGAATGAGCCTGGAAGCAGAATCTTCCCAGAGCCTCTTGATAAGATGCCAGTCAGCTAACACTTTGCTTTTGACCTTGTCAGACCCAAAGCAGAGAAACCTGCTAAGCTGACTGGGACTCCTGGCTTTCAGAACTGTGATAATAAACTTTGTTATTTTGAACTGCTAAGTTTGTGGTAGTTTGCTACAATAGCAATAGAAAACTAGTGCAGGAGGGGTCTGGTTGGAAGTGGGGCTTGAAGTTTAGTCTGCAGAACATTTATATAAAGTTAGAAGAAAGTTGATCATGAGCCTAAGGATGGGGGAAAGTGAATAAAGACCCACCCCCATGCCTTATTCTCCTCTGACCTCTCTCTCTCTTTTTTCTTTCTTCTTCTTTTTTTTTGGCTGCACTGAGCAGCTTGTGGGATCATAGTTCCCCAACCAGAGATTGAACTCAGGCCCACAGCAATGGAAGTACCAAGTCCTAACCACTGGACCACCAGGGAAGTCCCTGTTTCTGTTTTGTAAGTATGTTCATTTGTATCATTTTTTTAGATTCCACATATAAGTGATATCACATGATACTTGTCTTTCTCTGTCTGACTTCCTTTACTCAGTATGATAATCTCTAGGTCCATCCATGTTGCTGCAAATGGCATTATTTCATTCTTTTTTATGGCTGACTAATATTCCATTGCATATATATATATATATATATATATATATATATATACCACATCTTCTTTATCCATTCCTCTGTTGATGGATATTTAGGTTGCTTCCATGTCTTGGCTATTGTAAATAGTGCTGCTATGAACATTGGGGTGCATGTATTTTTTGAATTAGAGTTTTCTCTGGATATATGCCCAGGAGTGGGACTGCTGGATCATATGGTAGCTCTATTTTTTGTTTTCTTAAGAAACCTCTATACCATTTTCCATAGTGGCTGCACCAATTTATATTCCCACTAACAGTGTAGGAAGGTTCCTTTTTCTCCACAGCCTCTTCAGCATTTTTTATTTGTAGACTTTTTATGATGCCATTCTGACCAGTGTGAGGTGATAACCTCATTGTAGTTTTGATTTGCATTTCTCTAATAATTAGTGATGTTGAGCATTTTTTCATGTGCCTGTTGGCCATCTGTATGTCTTCTTTGGAGAAATGTCTATTTAGGTCTTCTGCCCATTTTTCATTTGGTTTTTTTTTTTTTTTTTTTTTTTTTTTTGATATTGAGTTGTATGAGCTGTTTGTATATTTTGGAAATTAGCCCCTTGTCAGTCACAGTGTTTGCAAATATTTTCTCCCAGTCTGTAAGTTGTCTTTGTTTTGTTTATGGTTTCCTTTGCTGTGCATAAGCTTTTAAGTTTGATAAGGTCCCATTTGTTTATTTTTGCTTTTATTTCTATTGCCTTGAGAGACTGACTTAAGAAAACATTGCTATGATTTATGTCAGAGAATGTTTTGCCTATGTTCTCTTCTAGGATTTTTATGGTGTCATGTCTCATATTTAAGTCTTTAAGGCATTTTGAGTTTATTTTTGTGTATGGTGTGAGGGAGTGTTCTAACTTCATTGATTTACATGTGGCTGTTAAGCTTTCTCAACACCACTTGCTGAAGAGACTGTCTTTTCTCCATTGTATATTCTTGCCACCTTTGTCTAAGATTAATTGACTGTAGGTGTGTGGGTTTATTTCTGGTCTCTCTAGTCTGTTCTATTGATCCACATGTCTGTTCTGGTGCCAATACCATGCTGTTTTGATTACTGTAGCTTTGTAGTATTGTCTGAAGTCTGGGAGGGTTATACCTCCAGCTTTGTTCTTTTTCCTCACTATTGCTGGGTCTTTTGTGGTTCCATATAAATTTTAGTATTATTTGTTCTAGTTCTGTGAAATATGTCATGGGTAATTTGATAGGGATCACATTAAATCTGTAAATTGTTTTGGGTAGTATGGCTATTTTAACAATATTAAATCTTTCAACCCAAGAGCATGGGATATCTTTCAGTCATCTTCAATTTCCTTTATCAATGTTGATCAATCCTTTAACAAGTTCTCAGCATCCTTCCCCTCTTTGGTCAGGTTTATTCCTAAGTATTTTACTTTTATGATGCAATTTTAAAAGGGATTTTTTTTTTAACTTTCCCTTTCTGATATTTCATTGTTAATGTAAAAAAGTGCAACAGATTTATGTATCCACATATGAATTTTAGGGGACACAATTCAGTCTACTTTGGGCATCTCATATAAAAGGAATCATACAATATGTGGCCTTTTGTGTCTGTCTTCTTTCAGTTAAGATAACATTTTCGAGTTTCATCCAAGTTATAGCATGTATCAGTACTTCATTCCTTCTTATGGCTGAATAATATTTCATGGACATACCACGATTTGTTTATCCATTCACCCATTGATGGCTATTTGGGTTGTTTCCATCTTTGGGCTATTATGAATAATGCTGCTCTAAACATTCTTGTAGAAGTTAATATTTTAATTTTGATGAAGACAAAATATAAAGCTTTCCTTTTATGCTTTCTTTGGGTCTTATTTTAAGAAATCCTTCTCTACCCTGAGGTCATAAAAATGTTCCTTTATATTTTCTTCTAAAATATTTAGTGTTTGGTTTTTCTTATTTATGGATAACCCATCTGGAAATGAGGTTTGAGGCAGGAATCTAATTGTAATTTTCTCCACATGTATAGCTAGTTAGCCTAGCCCTGTTTACTGAATATTTTATCCATTCCCTCTGGTCTGCATTGTAACATCTGTCATGTGTCAAGTCTCTATTTTTGCTTGTGTCTGTATTTGTTCCATTGGTCTTTATCTCTGGGCTATGATCACACTGACAATTAATAAATTAGCTTTATAGTAAGTATTGATATCTGGTTAAGTATGGCAGATTCCCTTCCTGGATCTTCTTCAGAAATGTCCTGACTTTTTTGCTTGTTCATCTAAAATTTGAATCAATTTTAAAATTTTGACCCAAATGATCAGACTCACCTGATGAGATTTTTTGGGGATTGAATTGATTCATTGGACCAATTTCGAGAAGAAGTACAATACTAATTCAGTCTACTTAGTTGTTCCTCATTGTATTTTAATAGAATTTTATAATTTTATGCATAAAGATTTTACATCCATTTTGTTAAAATTTCATAGTTACCATTTGTATTGGATTGAATAGTGATCTTTCCCCAAATACATGTCCACTCTGACCCTCAGAATGTGACCTTATTGAAAATAGGTCTTTGCAGATGTAATTAGTTAAGATGAGATCATATTGGATTAGGGTGGGCTCTAAATCCATGATTGGTGTCCTTATGTGAAGGCCAAGCAAAGATGCAGAAACACAGGGAAGATGGTCGTGTGACGACAGAGACAAAGATTGGACTGATGTAGCCACAAGTCAAGGAAGCCCAAGGACTGCCAACAATCACCAGAAGCTGGAAGAGGCAAGAAAAGATTCTCTCCTAGAGACTTCAGAGGGAACATGGTCCTGTCAACACGTTTATTTCTGACTTCTACCTTGCAGAACTGTGAGAGAATCAATTTCTATTATTTTAAGCCACCCAGTTTGTGGCAATTATGGTATCCATAGGAAAATAATCCACCGTTAAAAAAATTTTTTTGAATAAACAAATGGGACCTTATCAAACTTAGAAGCTTTTGCACAGCAAAGGAAACCATAAGCAAAACTAAAAGACAACCTACAGAATGGGAGAAAATATTTGCAAATGAAGCAACCGTCAAGGTATTGATTTCCAAAATATACAAACAGCTCATACAGCTCAACATCAAAAAACAAAACAATCCAATCAAAAAATGGGTAGAAGACATAGATAGACATTTCTCTGAAGAAGGCATACAGATGGCCAACACGCACATGAAAAGATGCTCAACATTGCTAATTATTAGAGAAATGCAAATCAAAACTACAATGAGGTATCACTTCACACCAGTCAGAATGGCCATCATCAAGAAGTCTACAAATAATAAATGCTGGAGAGGGTGTGGAGTAAAAGGACCCCTCCTGCACTGTTAGTGGGAATGTAAATTGGTATAGCCACTATGGAGAACAGTATGGAGGTTCCTTAAAAAACTAAAAATAGAGTTACCATATGACCCAGCAATCCCATTCCTGGGCATATATAAGGAGAAAACTCTAATACAAAAAGGTACATGCACCCCAATGTTCACTGCAGCACTATTTACAATAGCCAAGACGAGGAAGTAACCTAAATGTCCATCGACAGAAGAATGGATGGAGAAGATGCGGTACATATATACAATGGAATACTACTTAGCCAGACTTACTCAGAAGTAAGTCAGACAGAGAAAGACAAATACCAAATGATATCACTTATATATGGAATGTAGAAAATAATATAAGTGAATTTATTTACAAAACAGAAATAGACCCACAGACATAGAAAACCAACTTATGGTTACCAAAGGGGAAAAGTGGGGTTGGGGGATAAATTAGGAGTATGGGATTAACAGATACACACCACTATATATTATATAAAATAGATAAGCAACAAGGATTTGCTGTATAGCACAGGGAACTCTAATATGTTTTAATAACCTATAATGAAAAAAAATCTGAAAAAAAAAAAATATAACTGAATCACTTTGCTATACACCCGAAACGAACACAGTATTATACATCAACTATACCTCAATGAAAAAATAAAAAAATCTTTTTGGGTATTACAAGTGATACCTTTTAGAAAATATATTTCTTTGGGGAATTCCCTGGCGGTCCAGTGGTTAGAACTCCAAGGCTTCACTGCTGAGGGCCCAGGTTAAATCCCTGGTAGGGGAACTAAGATCCCTGAGCGGTGCTGCCAAAAAAAAAAAAAGAAAAGAAAAAGAAAAAATATATATATATTTCCTCTGGTGAATAGAAACACTACTGACTTTTAGGTATTGATTTTGTTTCTAGAAAACTTGCTAACCTCTACTAGTAATGCTGATAATTTATCTTTAGATTCTTTCAAATCTATGATGTTTCAAAAACATTTCATTGGAATGTAATGATAATATCAGTGGTGGTTTTAAAAATATGTCCGCAAATTCTTTGCTACTTCCCTTGTCCAGAGGTGGAACTTTTTTTTTTTTTGGCTGCGCCATGCAGCATGTGGGATCTTAGTTCCCTGACCAGTGATCGAAACCACACCCCCTGTAGTGGAAGCGCCCAGGCCTAACCAATGGACTGCCAGGGAAGTCCCAGGAGGTGGAACTTGATTCCACTTCCTTGGAGCGTGGGCCAGACTTGCTGAAAGAGCACAGAAGACGTGATGGTACATTTCACTTGTAATATCCAGTTGTCAAAAGACTGCAGCTTTTCAGGAATTCCCTGGCGGTACAGTGGTTAGACTCTGCGCTCTCACTGCCCAGGGCGCGGGTTCAATCCCTGGTCGGGGAAATAAGATTCCACAAGGCCCTTGGTGCAATTAAAAAAAAAAAGACTGCAGCATTCACCTGTGCTTTCTCTGTCTCTCTTGGATCGCTCCCTTTAGGGGAAACCACCTGCCTAGGAGTTGGCACAAGACATCTGCATACAACTTGCATTCAGAAAAGGGAAGAATGGGAGGCACATAGCACCTCTAGCTGACAGGAGCCCTCAAAGTCCACAGGCGGGAGGGCAAAGCCCCAGCTCAGCCCATGCGGCACCTCCTGCTTTTGCTCTCTAAGGGGAACTACTCAGGGAGGCTCTTCCTTGTCTCTCATCTTCCCAGGACATGTATGAATTATGCCCTGGGAAGTGCACCCTTTTGGGGCTAACGCACCTTTGTTGTTTTTTTTTTTTTTGAAGACTTTTTTATTTATTCATTTTATTTATTTAACTTTGGGGGCTGCGCTGGGTCTTTGTTGCTGCGTTCGGGCTTTCTCTAGTTGCAGCGAGCCGGGGTTTACTCTTCATTGCAGTGCGTGGGCCTCTCATTGTGGTGGCTTCTCTTGTTGCGGAGCACGGGCTCGAGGTGCGCAGGCTTCCGTAGTTGCAGCACGTGGGCTCAGTAGTTGCAGTATGTGGGCCCGAGACCGCAGGCTCAGTAGTTGTGGCGCACGGGCTTAGTTGCTCCGTGGCATGTGGGACCTTCCCGGACCAGGGATTGAACCCGTGTCCTCTGCACTGGCAGGGGGATTCCTAACCACTGCACCACCAAGGAAGTCCCGGTAACGCAGCTTTGGAAGCCTGCTTCCTGCTGCTGCAAACGCCAGACTCAGGAGTTCCTCCAGACGTTGGACAACTGCAGGATTTGCCACACCTGGCCTGGAATTCCTTTGGCAATGTACTTTCTTCAATACCTTACGATGCTTCCTGTCTGTTTACTTTCAGTCAGTTCCAATGCACAGGTAATCACAGACAAAAATCTCACGAAGACTCTGGTTTTTTGTTCAGTGGTCTCTGTGCCCTGTCCTTCCCGGTTCTTTCAGCTCAGTGGTGTCCATGTGAACAAGTGGCTTTGATAGGAAGGTGACAGTTATCATCTGGTCTTTGCTGCTTGGCTGGCATTCACTGTCTGGGAAAGAACCTTTAAAGGAGATACTTGAAAAAGATCTTGGGGCCTCGGTCTCATCTCATCTGGAAGACAGCTTTTTCTGGAGCCGTCTCTTTTTTTTTTTTTTTATAAGGAAGAAACTGTTCTCATTTTCTTTTTCTTTTTTTTTAAACCTTTGGGTTTATTTATTTATTTATTTGTTTATTTATTTATTTATGGCTGTGTTGGGTCTTCGTTTCTGTGCAAGGGCTTTCTCTAGTTGCGGTAAGTGGGGGCCACTCTTCATCGCGATGTGCGGGCCTCTCATTATCGCGACCTCTCTTGTTGCGGTGGAGCCGTCTCTTATAACTGTTTCAGGTTGGGGTGCAGACACCCTTGCCATTTTCAACCCCAAATGACCAGTAGTGGCGGCCTCTTTGACCTCCTTCAAAGAAGCTACTCAGGAAGCATAGTTGAGTGACGACCTTCAGCTGCTGCTTTTTTGGCTCAATCATGGTGTTCATGCCAAGGCCATGCCCATCCTCCTTCAGAGACTAAGTTCAGGACTAAACTTACACTGCCTGTCCCTCCTGTTTCTCCCGCGGATGAAGCAAGTAAGAGTCAGCCTTGGGTGCTAAATCTTATGACAAGTTTCCATAATGCTCTCCACCCCCAAACCCTCTCCTGGGCCTGTAGGAGCTAGTGAGCCTTTGCTAGCACGTGCCTGGCTTCCCGCCCTCCACCCTACCTTGCTGCTTGCTGGACTGTCCACAGAGAATTAGGCCAACTTTGTACTCAGGCCTGTGGAGGGAAAGCTGCCCATTTCCCTGCGTTCCTCACGTGTGCTCAGGAGTTGGGGCCAGCCTCCTCCTCCAGCAGTGGCTACACTACCCTTGTCCTCCCTCTTGTCTAATGTGACATGACTTTGGAGCGCTTGCCGCTCATCTGAACGCCCTCTTCCTTTGTCATCCTCCAACCCCCTTCCCCCATCCCACTGGATTCCCCTCATTCATTGCAGGCTTTCCCACCTGGCTCCTGGCCCTCCTCCCCACCCCATATCCTGCTGCCATCATCCTAGGTGAGTTCCATGCTCACATAGCCACCATTCCACACCTGGGCCCCCAGGTCCTTGGCCTCTTCATATCCAATAAGCAACTGCATGCCCCTTGGCCACTCATTCCCAAGGGCGACTTAGGGCTTGTTACTGCCCCCAATCTGCTCGGTACCTGCTCGGCCCTCCTCTTTTCTGACCCCATCCTTCCATCGCTTTCACTACAGTCGCTACCACCCTTTTCATTTTTTAAATAAATGTATTTATTTATAAATTTATTTATTTATTTTTGGCTGCGTTGGGTCTTCGTTGCTGCGCGTGGCCTTTCTCTAGTTGTGGCGAGCGGCGGCTACTCTTCGTTGTGGTGCACATGCTTCTCATCGTAGTGGCTTCTCTTGTTGCAGAGCATGGGCTCTAGGTGCGCGGGCTTCAGTACTTGTGGCACGTGGGCTCAGTAGTTGTGGCTCGCGGGCTCTAGAGCGCAGGTTCAGTACTTGTGGCGCACGGACTTAGTTGCTCCGCGGCATGTGGGTTCTTCCCAGACCAGGGCTCGAACCCGTGTCCCCTGCATTGGCAGGCGGATTCTGCACCACCAGGGCAGCCCCTGGCACCCTTTTTAAAACCTCACTGGGCCCTCAGCTCCCTTGAACGGCTTTCTCCTGCAGCTCCCCTGCTCTGCACTTCCCCATCATCAACTTAGCGTGCACGGTCATGGCTGCAGTAACGCCCTCAACAAAACCCCAACCTCTTACTCCTGTTTCCCTTTTTTCCCCCTCCGCTCCTCTCTGTCAAAAATGCAGCCCTTACAAAAATAAACAAATGGGACCTAATGAGACTTAAAAGCTTTCGCACACAAAGGAGACCATAAACAAGATGAAAAGACAACCCTCAGAATGGGAGAACATATTTGCAAACAAAGCAACTGACAAAGGATTAATCTCCAAAATATACAAGCAGTTCATGCAACTCAATATCAAAAAAAACAAACAACCCAATCCAAAAATGGGCAGAAGACCTAAATAGACATTTCTCCAAAGAAGATATACAGATGGCCAGCAAACACATGAAAGGATGCTCAACATCACTAATCATTAGAGAAATGCAAATCAAAACTACAATGAGGTATCACCTCACACCAGTCAGAATGGCCATCTTCAAAAAATCTACAAACAATAAATGCTGGAGAGGGTGTGGAGAAAAGGGAACCCTCTTGCACCGTTGGTGGGAATGTAAATTGATACAGCCACTATGGAGAACAGTATGGAGGTTCCTTAAAAAACTAAAAATAGAACTACCATACGACCCAGCAATCTCACTACTGGGCATATACTCTGAGAAAACCATAATTCAAAAAGAGTCATGTACCACAATGTTCACTGCAGCTCTATTTACAATAGCCAGGGCATGGAAGCAACCTAACTGTTCATCAAGAGATGAATGGATAAAGATGTGGCACATATATACAATGGAATATTACTCAGCCATAAAACGAAACGAAATTGAGATATTTGTAGTGAGGTAGATGGACCTAGAGTCTGTCATACAGAGTGAAGTAAGTCAGAAAGAGAAAAACAAATACCGTATGCTAACACATATATATGGAATCTAAAAAAAAAAAAAAGTGGTTCTGAAGAACCTAGGGGCAGGACAGGAATAAAGACGCAGACGTAGAGAATGGACTTGAGGATACCAGGAGGGAGAAGGGTAAGCTGGGACGAAGTGAGAGAGTGGCATGGACATATATACACTACCAAATGTAAAATAGATAGCTAGTGGGAAGCAGCCGCATAGCACAGGGAGATCAGCTCAGTGCTTTGTGACCACCTAGAGGGGTGGGATAGGGAGGGTGGGAGGGAGACGCAAGAGGGACGAGATATGGGGATATATGTGTATGTATAGTTGATTCACTTTGTTATAAAGCAGAAACTAACACACCATTGTAAAGCAATTATACTCCAATAAAGATGTGAAAAAAAAATGCAGCCCTTGATCATTTGGGTGTTGCTAGGGACCATCACCAGTGAGGCTGCAGGAAAGTCCAAGGCTTGGGGGAATCCAGTCTCAACGGTTATAGGTGGTAAAGAAACGTTCTTTGAAGAGGCAAAAAATACAGGTGAGTTTGGGAATAACAGAATGGGAGGATTTGTGAATCACAGAGAGTTTGAAGGAAGGAGGAATAGGGATATAAATCAGGAGAAAGGAACTACAGAGCATTACGTGGATCAGAGAAGGGGAAAATAGAAATGAACAGGGGAGGGTCTTACTTTGGGCAGCAACTGAAGCAAGCCCTGTTTGCATTTAGAGTTATCTGGCTACAGTGTTAAGCAGATAACAAACCCCCACTTATCTCTGGAAGATGGTGGAATCTCGTGTTTATCTGCTGCCTGGAAGGGGGAGGGTGAATTTGGGCTTTCTTTTGCCTTGGAGTCATTAGAGGGCAGAGGAGGGGCTTCCCTGTTGGTCCTCCGTGCTTCCAATGCAAGGGGCTCGGGTTTGATCCCTGGTCGGGGAACTAAGATCCCACCTGCCATGCGGCGCGGCCACAAAAAAAAAAAAAAAAAAAAGGGCAGAGGAGAGCAAACAGCTACAAATGAATGAGTAAGAAAGATCATTTTTCAGACAATGCCCTGAGCTAGTGGGACATGTGATGAAAAGTGAGGATATAGGCCTCAGAGAGGACAAGCCTTTCATCAAAACACAGGATAGGAAAAGAAAAGGATGAAAGTATCAGTCATCTCAGTCTAGGTTGTGTCATCCTAACAAAAAATACCCAGATCTCAGTGACTTAAAACAACGAAGGTTTTTGCTTGTTGGTGCTACCTGTTCATCATTGGTTGGCAAGGAACACAGGCTGATGATCAACCACCATCTTGAAGGTTGTTGGTCCCTGTGCCAGAAGGGAACCCTGGAGGGTCTCATGTTGGAGGCTGTGGCTTGGATGTAATGTATGTTACTTTCCCTCACAATTCACGGCTAGAATGACTGACACACACACACACACACACACACACACACAGAGCACCACCACCACCGGAGGGCTAGGGAGTACAATCTGACTAGACATGTGAAAGACGAGGCATTGGAATTTATTTGGTGAACAGCACTCATGATCCCTACAGCATTTTTACCGCAGATGAGCTTTATCTAGAAGTCATACAGAATGCCAGGGTTCGAAATGAACCTCAGAGACAAGCCAGTACCTGCCCAAGATCACACAGACAGCGGCAGGCTGACTGGGGGCCAGGTCTCCTGTTTCCCAGCCCCCTGGACTCCCGAGCTTTTATCTTTGACAAGGTTAAAAACACTTTAGACTCACCTCCCTTCACCTGGAGTCAGACTTTCACTAATGCTCCCCACGCCCCCGGCCCCAGAGGTGAATGTGTCCTTGGCTGTTGCCAGTCCTACTGTAGTGTCCACTAGAGTTAAATCGGCTTTCTTCCCAAGGGTCATCTCAGCTGATGGAACCAGACGCCAAAGCCTCTTTCGCACTACTTTGTGATCTCCCGGGCCTGATTCTGATCAAGTGGGGGACCAGCAGATTTTGAACATTCTGCACACTTTGCCTCCATCCGTGTCTCATCAGAGGTTGTTACATAATACCTCATTTCTCTCTTCCTGAATGCCTCTCCAGACCTCCACGCTCCCACAGCCCCCATGCTTCTTTCTGTAATAGCGCTTTGATACAAGAGGACACTTATCACATCGGAGCAAAGATAGATCCCAGCTTCATGCGGCCTCTGCTGCGTCAGGAACCTGTCCAAGAACCGCAACAGGCCTGTCTGCACAGCTGCCCATGACCTACCTCTGAACAGCCAGGACACGGAGAGAGCCTGGGGCCCATGAGGGACATATGGATCTGTAATAAAAATTCTGGCAACTCTAGCTAGACTCAATTTAATATTACACAGCCCTGTAAGACTGCCTCTCAGAATGGATCCTTACCACATTCTTTGCTTAGAAAACACAAGATTCAATTGCTCCTCCAACAGCTATCAAGCCAGGACTGCTTTCAGGGGCTGGGGAAATTGGGCATTGTTGGCTGCATTGCAATTGTTACTGAAATCACAAGGAAGAGGAATTAAGGAGTGAAAATAATCTAGGACGATAGTTCTCAAACTTTTGGGTGTGTAAGAATCACCTCTGAATACTTATAGTACAATGAAGGACATGCAGCCAGTAAAAAAAGAACGCAGATCTGGATGTTTGGCTAGGGTTAACTTGCAAACTATAGTTTTAAGTGGAAAAAAAAAAAAAAGAACATTCACAGGTGTGCTCCTACTTATGTACAAAAAAGGTTGGAGAGAGTTACATATGTACATGTGCACACACACACAATATTTGCAAGGCTATACACGACACTGGTGAATGGCTGTCTTCCTAAAGGGGAGCTGGGATGCTAGGGGGAGGAAAGGATCACTTTTTTTCTTCTGAATTCTGTGCCATTTGGATTACATCTTTTAAAAATAAATTACCAAATGAAACGTGGTATCCTGAGACAGCAAAAAAGAATTACTGGAAAACTAGTGAAATAAGAACAAAGCGTAGTCTACTTAGCACAGGTCCTAGTTTTGGCAAATGTAGCTTTTCTGGTGGTTGTTTTTCCTGGCTCTTTATTCATCATACCCACTCCTCCCCACTACTGGCTTTTTCTCCTACGGTTCCGTGTGTGTGGGATGTCCCTCATGCTCTCCTCCTCCTTGGAAGCTGTACCCATCCTTCAAGGCCAAGTTCACCAGTTACTTGCTCTGAAATGCTTTCCTTGCCTTCCCCCCCCTCAGTGCTCTAAGACATGGTATCCAGCTTGTGACACATGGTTACTATTGTTTCACACTTGCTATCAGCTGGATTCCCAGGAAGCAGCCTTTAAGGTGAAAATTAGCACAAAGGTTAAGTTCTGCAGGATGCAGAATTGTAGATACAGAGGACTGGAGGGCCGACGGTACTATGTCATCTAACATAACGAACTTGAGCAGCCCTGGATTTTGGTATCTGTGGGAAGGGGGGAGGGATGTCCTGGAAACAACCCACTGCTGATAGGAGGGACAACTGCATGCTCTTTCCTCGGCCAGTTTCCATAGCAGCATGCAGAGATGAACCTTCCCTATGATCAAGGCCTACTGAGAGCCTCCAAAACCATAAGAAACTCGCCCCCCATTTAGCAAAGATAACATTCAAGGAGAAAAATTTCATTTTTAAAGAAACAGTATTTCTTAGTCAATAACCTTTTAAGCCTTGTCTTTTCAAGCAAATGAATACTTTTATTAACATGGTAAAATTTTTTTTAAACACACGGTAGGGTTTTGACCTCAAACACTTGTCAGGTCTGCTACTGAAATGAACTTACAGCTAGACAGCTTATGAATCTTGAAGATACCTCGTCCCTGTTCAGTTTAGGGTCCGAAACAGACAGCCCTTGCTTTTCTTCCCCAGACCCTCAAGGGCCCTTGCAAATATCGCTTTCATTTTATGCCCGGAATCCCCTGAAACGCATCAGGATATTACATCGATTACACAGAATACCAAGACCTATCTCGCCTCCTAGTCTAGGTTCCATGTCACATAAAGCTGAGTTAGGTTGTCCGAACAATCTGACCAAACAAGTTACATCAGTGTGCCGCATAAAACTTAAAATTTGAACAAAATACATCTCTCCTCCTTTGGTCTCACAGAGAAATTAAAGTCCCCAAACTCAATACCATCCCGCAGCCCTTCTTTTGATTCATCAGTCCTAGCCAGATCAGCTCCATTCTCATTCCCAGTTGAAGCCTGGTCCCTTCTTCAGCTTCGTTAGCAATCGCTGCATGGAGTCGTCTTCTAGAAATAATGCAGTTCCTTCAACACCTTCAGAGCTGGAGAACTCCAACCGAGTCTCATCTGTTACACACAGACCCAAAGTTCCAGGGAGCTATCAGGTCACACAAGAAAGAGCAAAGCACCTCAAAAATTTAGAAATAACGAAAGCCCAGGAACAAATGTGACTGCTGCGAGAGCTTACAATCTAGGCCCTAATTCTTGTGAGAGCATTTTCCAAATCAAAGTTACCTCCCCAAACAAAAACATTTAACAGTCAAAACTCATACTGAGGTCATTAACCACAGACCATAGCAGAAACGTAGTGTGAGAACAGAGTGTAGACAGAGGAAAAAAAGAGAAAACAAAAGGCTCTCTGGTTTCAGCTTCTCCAGGGTGTCAGCCAATCTCCATCAGTTGACCAGAATCCATTGGCTGTAAACCTAAAGTGCAATTGGGAGAAACTCATCATTAAGAAGTGAGAAAACCCTCACAAATTCAGCCTCGCAGGACACCACCTCTTCTGGATGCCACCTGACTCCTTCCAATCTTCCAGCAAAATCTGGACTCGTCCAATAATGGCCTTCCCTCTGATAATTCTGTATTTCTCCCCTCCTTTGCTCAATGGCCTGTATTGTGATTTTGTTGTTTATTACCCTATAGTTACCCTATTGGTCGTGACCTTTGGTTTCAACCAAACACATACAAGTCAGAACCAACCAACCAACCAATTTGTTCCCCCAAATTACCAGAGATGTAACAGAAATAAATAAACGGTACCGACTAACACCTCCTAAAATGAAAATTAAGCACGCTTTTATTCTCCCAACTCCCATCCCCCGTGGATCATTAGTAAGTAAGTGCCCCCGAAGCTGACCCAAGCGTCGGGCAACGCCTGGGACCTCCGTGCGGCTCCCGCCGGTCCCCGCCTTACCGCCGACCCTCCTTCAGGACGACTCGCTCTTCTCTATCCGCCGGACCAGCTCCACCAGCATCTCTGCCATCTTCGCGATCTCCTTGGCCTTCTCCTCAGCCTTCTCGCACCGTTTGGTCCCTCTGCCCTCGACTCCGTCGTCCGCATTCTGCAGATGGTTGAGCGCGCTCTCCTCCGAGGCCTCCACCTGCGTCTTGATCTGGATGAGCATATTGTCCATCTCCCACAGCTTGCTCCGGTTCCGCAGGTAGGCTCTCCCGTGCTCGCGGGTGAGCGCCGCGATGTCCTCGCGCATCTCGTTGATGACCGGGAGCAGGAACTGCTCGAAGTCCTCCTCGGGCTCCAGCACCTCCACCTCCTCCGGCTCTGCCAGCTCCACGATGTCCAAGGGCCGCATCTTTCCCCGCTATTCCGGAACCGCAGGATGCAAGTCGGCTGCAGAGAGAAAATGGAGACTCGCTATGCTTACCAACACACTTCCAGAATATTCTTTAAAACTTTCACCCCTTTTAAACTTTTACGCCTCACAGAAGCCACGGAAACAAGCGACTTACGAGCAAAGAACCGGAGGACAAAATGGAGTCGCAGCCGTCAACCAGCGCCCTGCGTGTTGCGGCCCCTTTCACGACACGGCCGTGCCTCTTTACGGTCACGCCGCTGGTAGAACTAGGTGCGGGCGCGCGCACGTCAATAGAGGGCGACGCAATCCGTTCTACCACGGCCGCGCGCGCACACACACCCACGCACGCGCGCACGCGCACGCTCTCCCTTTTCCTCTCCTCCTCCTTCTCCTCCGTGCTGCTCGCCTCCGCTACCCACGCGCGCGCGGACGCGCACGCACGAGCTCCCTTATCCCCCTCCCCTTTCACCCCTGCGGTGCGCCTAACGGCTACCCCACGCGGGTACGCGCGCCCTCTCGTATTGCCCCTCCCTCGTCACCCTCGTGCTGAGCCTGTCCGCTACCCTGGCTTTGGAGGTGAGCCCTTCTGGTGCTCCCTCCTCCGAAAGGGTTTCTCTTAAGGGGTTTCCGTCTTTTGAAGATGTCAACGCTGTCTTCCTACAGTAAACGGGGACAGTCCTAGTAGTAATGTACTCAAAGTCTGTGACATCCTGGTCTAGCGCTGATAGCCCCATCCTGTTTACTACCGCGACTGGACCCCTCCCTGATGTCTTACGGGCGTTATTTTCTTTGCTCTTTTTTTTTTTAAAAATTATTTTTATTTTATTTTATTTTTGGCTGCGTTGGGTTTTCATTACTGCATGCATGTCTTTCTCTAGTTGAGGCGAGCGGGGGCTACTCTTCGTTGCAGTGCGCAGGCTTCTCATTGCGGTGGCTTCTCGTTGCGGAGCACGGGCTCTAGGCACACGGGCTTCAGTACTTGTGGCACGTGGGCTCAGTAGTTGTGGCTCGTGGGCTCTAGAGCACAGGCCAGTAGTTGTGGCACACGGGCTTAGTTGCTCCGTGGCATGTGGGATCTTCCCGGACCAGGGATCGAACCCGTGTCCCCTGCACTGGCAGGCGGATTCTTAACTACTGAGCCACCAGGGAAGCCCCTTACAGGCTTATTTTTGTTCCTTTTTGGATAATGGTCAGACGTGTCTGGGTGTCTTTTCACCAGACTGAGCCCCCCCCCCCCCATCCCCAGGGTAGAAGCCCTGGTCTGTTTTATCCTGAGGTTCCACTGGCCTAGTCTTTACGCCTTTTTGTCGGGTCGAACGCTCCTTGAGGGACGTATTCAGCTCTATGTCTCTAAAGCCTGGAGCAGAACTTGGCATATGTTAGTAAATTTGCTTTACCCTTCACTTAACACAAAATTTTAAGGAAAGATAAGTTAATTTCATAGCCTATTGACCCAGTCACAAAAGAGCAATAAAAATGTCAGGAGAGCTTGCACAGGTGCATTGGTTTGGCTTCTGTTTTCCAGTCAAAGTGGACACAACTCCCAGTTTTGGATATGGCAGAGTTAAGCATGAAGAGATACAATAATCATGAAAATGCTTTGTAAATACCAAGCTTAAACATATGTAAAGTGCTTATCTTTTGTTGACTTTCCACGGTTCTTTATATCTTGTCGCTCTTGTAAAAATCCAACTTCAGGGCTTTCTTGATATATCAGAGGCAGCTAGCTCATAAATTCTTTGTGTGAAAGGAAAGAAATGGCTCAAATAATGAGATACCACTACACACCTGTTAAAATGGCCAAAATCCAGACCACTGACAACACCAAAGCTGGTGAGGAGGTGGAGCGAGAGGAACTCTCATTTATTGCTGATGGGAACGCAAAATGGTGCAGTCACTTTGGAAGAGTGTGGCAGTTTCTCATAATACGAAACGTACTCTTACCATGCCACACGGCAAATGTGCTCTTTGATATTTACTCAAATGTATTGGAAACATGTCCACACGAAAACCTGCCTATGGATGTTTCTAGCAGCTTTATTCATACTTGCTAAAATTTGGAAGCAATCAAGATATCCTTCAAAAGGTGAATGGAAAAGTACCTGTGGTATATCCAGACGATGGAACATCATTCAGCGCTAAATAGAAATGAGCTACCAAGCCATGGGAAGACGTGGAGGAACCTTAAATGCATATGACTAAGTGAAAGAAGCCAATCTGAAAAGGCTACAGACTGTATGATTCCAACTCTGTGACATTCTGGAAAAGACAAATCTATGGAGACGGTGAAAAGATCATTAGTTGCCAGGGGTTGGGAGTCTGGAGTAACGAATAGGTGGAGCACAGAGGATTTTTTAGGGCAGTGAAACTTATTCTGTGTGATGCCGTAACGATGAATACATGCCATTATGCATTTGTCCAAACCCACAGAATATACACCACCAAGAGCCAACACTAATGTAAACTGTGGCCTTTGGGTGATAATGATGTTATAATTCAGGTTCATTGGTTGTAATAAGTGTGCCACTCTGGTGGGGCATATTGATAGTCGGGGAGACTGTGCATGTGTGGGCAGGGGGTATATGAGAACTTTCTGTACTTCCTGCTCAGTTTTGCTGCAAGCCTAAAATGGCTCTAAAAAATAAAGTCTACTTAAAAGGAAATAAAGTAAATGGCTCTCACCAGTGGATAAATTGAAAAACAGTGCCTGCTTCCTAGGGTGAGATTAGATTGGGCCCCTCTCAGGCAGGTGCTTTTGTGCAGGGCCTGATCTCTGGCATTTCTTCATTTTCTCTTTTATTAATTTCTGTTCTTAATTATCTCCTTCCTTGTACTTTCTTTGGTTGATTCTATGTCCCTTTTTTTAAACTTCTTAGGTTATTCTCTTGACTCATTAATACTTTTCTTTTGTTCTAATATAAGAATTTAAGATCTTAAGTTCCCATCAGGTATGGCTTTAGCTGCACCCCACAACTTTTGATATTTATATTTTCGTTATTTGATTCTGAGTATAGCCTATTTCCACTATGATTTTTTGATCCATAGATTATTAGAATTTTTTTAAAAATTTCAACCACATGGCGGCTCTTACGCTCTTCGTTTACTGACTTTTAACTTAATTGCATTCTGCTTAGAAACGGAGTTCTGTTTGTTACTAATTCTTTGAAATTTGTTAAGACTAGCTTTATGGCCTGGTCAATTTTAATAAATTTTGCATGCGTGCTTGAGTAGACAAAGCATTCTCCATTTGTTGCCAGCAGGGTTCTGTACCTATCCACCAACTCCTGTTTCTGTTACTGCAATAGCTTCATGTTTTTGCCCTTGTTCTCCTGCAGTCTAATCTCTACACAGCTTCCGTAGGTGTCCTTTAAGACACAGAGCAGATCATGTCACTCACTGGATTCAGAATCTTACACATTACAGGTGGTGTAAAAACCAAAGTCCTTACAATGGTCTACATGATCTTTGTGATCTGTACACCCACATACCTCTGTGCAGGGTTGGTAATTGCATGACCCTGAGAGTGAGTGCCTAACCTAGGCAACTAGATACCTAACTTGCCTCACCCTGGTCTTGACCCTGCCCTTCTGACGACATCGTCCAATACATCCCCCTCACTTAAGTCCACTCCAGCTGTACCAGCCTCCATAGAGTTTCTGGAACATATTAGGTAGCCTCTCACTTCAAGGCCTTTGCATTTCTGTTTCCTTTGCTTCAAATGCTCTTCTTGCAGATGTCAACATGAAGCTCTGCTCTCGCCTTCTTAAGGTCTTTGATCATTTGCTGAATGAATGAAACTCAAACTTGTTCATAGTTTCTATAGCTTTGTTAAATTGTTGTCTGCCTGACCTATCCATTATCTCATTATGTTGATGATTTTGTTAACTTTTCCTTGTAATTCTGTCACTTTTTTGCACAAACATACAGAGCTTGGGAGCCTGTGTCCTTCGCAGGTATCCTCTCGTTCTCCTGGGTTTGCTCTGTCCCAGGCAGACTGCTCTGCACGGCCAGCAAGCGGAGGCGAGAGGCTGGTGCAGGGCACGGGTTCCCTGTAGGCTTCAGGCTGGTTCTCAGAGCCCAGATCAGCCCGGCCGCCTCTGCATCCACATGGTCCCCTCCAGCCTCATGGTCTCCACAGGCCCCTGCTCTATCCCGTCTCCTGCTCACACTGCAATCCCCCCTGGTCCCTGAACGCATCTGTCTGTGTCTCACCTCCCTGCCCTGGCCTGAGGGTTTCTGCCCACCTGCGACCCCATTCTCCCCTTCTCTTTCTCAAGAGTCCTCACCTCTAGAAATCCTCCTGACCCTCCCCTTGAGGGCCGGGACTGCATCCATCACGTATGCAGGACCGGGCTAGGCTTGCAGGTGTGACTGTGCCTTCTCAGTATGGAACTGTTGACTGAATATGGACAAGTGAGTGCGGAGTGAGTGAATGAATGAGTGACATGTCGTCATTCTCTTCTTTCCATAAATGGGACGGAAACCTGTAGAACCTTTCCCACCACTCTCTGAGGCCTCCCAGGGCCTCTGCGGGCAGGTAGTGTTGCAGGAAGGGGGACCCCTTCCAGGGCCCAAGAGTGGGCTCTTGTCTAACCCTCAGAAATGAATTGTCCAAGGAGACACACGTGCTAACAAAGCAAGAGACTTTATTGGGAAGGGGTGCCCGGGTGGAGAGCAGGAGGGTGAGGGAACCCAGGAGGAATGCTCTGTCACGTGGCTCGCAGTCTCAGGTTTTATGGTGATGGGATTAGTTTCCGGGTTGTCTCTGGCCGATCGCTCTGACTCAGGGTCCTTCCTGGTGGTGCACACATCACTCAGCCAGGATGGATTCCAGCGAGGAGGATTCTGGGAGGTTGGTAGGACATATGGACTGGCATCTCCCCTCTCCTTTTGACCTTTCCCGAATTCTTCCGGTTGATGGTAGCTTGTTAGTTCCGCATTCCTTACCAGGACATCCTTTTTAAGATAACTCATGCAAGTGGTTACTATCGGGCCTGGCCAGGGTGGGCGGTGTGTCAGTGGTTCCCGTAACAATTCTGCGATCTGGGCACCTGTGGTGGTCTTATACGCCACTGGCAGAACCCGAGACATGTAAGAGGGGGCTGAAACAACCCCGGGGCAAAGCCTAGAGGAGTTAAACTCTCAAGCAGCACATTGGCCCACCACACGATCGTAACTAGCAATTTTATTTCAACAAACCGACCTCAGAATGGGAAATAAAGGTTTCAAAACAAAAGAAAAAGGAACAACAGGTTGACAGCCTCCAACTAATACCCCAGCCAGGTTTATGTATTATACGTACAAAACTTACAAGTACTTACTTGGGAATTAAAGGAAATCTCACCCTAAAAATGAGGGGGCTCTTTTATTGCGTACGCAGTTAAGCTAAATTAAGTTTAAAAAGGCAGCTTGATAAAAATGTCTTTTCAGAGTTCTGACTTTAGACAAGGCCTTCTGGGGAGGAACTTGCATTTCCCTGTGTCTATGAGATGTAAATGTTCTCCCTGATCTTCCTAGGACGTTCTGTGTATGTGAGTGTGTGTGTATTTGTTTGGAAAACTAGACCTCTGCCATGCTTTTTTTGGAGAGTAAACTCTCTGGATTTTACTTAGGTGACATCCTACCCCACTCTCTAATGGGGAAGCCTCTTGCGTCTTATTGGTTTGAATCACTGTTAATATATTTTATTTATGGCCAAATGATGGATCCTTTTAAAAATGGAGAAACGAATTGGTGAATCTAGAGTGCTCTCATTATAAACAGCTATTTTATTGGTACTGCTGACTTTAAATAATGTACAACGTGAGACTTGCGACTTAAGTTTTATTTGGGGCAAAATGAGGACTACAGCCCGGGAGACAGCATCCCAGAGAGCTCTGAGAAACTGCTCCAAAGAGGTAGGGGGGAAGGTCAGTATATCTGTGATTTTGGCGAAGGGGGAATACATGCAATCGAGCACATATTTTTTGCAGAAGGTTTCTGCTAGTCACGAGGAACAGACGTCACCATGAAGGAATTTAGTGCTTTTCTAGATATGAGGAGATACAAGAACTGGGCTCATAAAATCATCTCCTGAGAATATCTAACTATCTGAAGACCTGTTCTGCCAGTTTTTCCCAGGGCACAGAGGGCCTCATTCCTGACCTCCACCCTGAATTCCTTTCAGGGGGTGTTGAAGGTCAGAAGCTGCCGTGGCACCTGATTTAATCTTTGTAGAGGTAGATGGCAAGTGCCAATTTGTAGCTGACGGTACCTATAAAAACAAAAATCAAATTAAAGGTGGAAGAAAGAAATATACCTAATGATTTTTTTTTTTAAACATCTATATTGAAGTATAGTTGCTTCACAGTGGTGTGTTAGTTTCTGCTCTACAACAAAGTGAATCAGCTACACATACACACACGTTCCCATATCTCCTCCCTCCCGCATCTCCCTCCCTCCCACCCTCCCCATCCCACCCCCCCAGGCAGTCACAAAGCACCGAGCTGATCTCCCTGTGCTATGCGGCTGCTTCCCACTAGCTATCTATTCTACATTTGGTAGTGTATATATGTCCATGACACTCTCTCACCCTGTCACATCTCGCCCCTCCCCCTCCCCCTATCCTCAAGTCCATTCTTTAGTAGGTCTGCGTCTTTATTCCCATCTTGCCGCTAGGTTCTTCATGACCTTTTTTTCCCCTTAGAGTCCATATATATGTGTTAGCATACTGTATTTGTTTTTCTCTTTCTGACTTACTTCACTCTGTATGACAGACTCTAACTCCATCCACCTCATTACAAATACCTCCATTTCATTTCTTTTTATGGCTGAGTAATATTCCATTGTATATATGTGCCACGTCTTCTCTATCCATTCATCCGATGATGGACACTTAGGTTGCTTCCATGTCCTGGCTATTGTAAATAGAGCTGCAATGAACATTTTGGTACATGACTCTTTTTGAATTATGGTTTTCTCAGGGTATATTACCTAATGATTAACCTAAGAACTTCTCTAGTTTAAAACAAGTAAGAAAAACTGGTTTGGGAAGCTTCATTTGTGTTCTTTGCTTCCCCTCAATGGGTCTTACAGATGCTAATAAAAGCATTAGAATAATTAATGTTAACAGAAAAAAATCCTGTAAGGAAAGATATTATTTCCCACAAGGTAGAAATTTTAAAAGGAATTATCCCAAATGAATAAAGAAATCTTTAGATGGCTATTTAAAATGGGATAAATAAAATGGACATTTATGTGATTAAAACACAAGGTTTTGATATTACTACACTACCTAAGGTTAAATTGAGGCAGGAGGTTGATGGGCCCCTCCCCAGGGTAAAGCAACTGGAGATTCGTTCCCTGTGGACCCATACGCCAGGATGAGAATGGCAGGACAATTGACAAAGGAGGCTGGGCCCTGCCCAGATAGAAGATGAGAGACCACATATTTCTCATTCTCGAAGTCAGGAGACCTCCCCGACTACACATGCGCAGAAAAGCTCCTTGGAGGTCAAAAGGGAGGGGGGGCCACCCCATAGTAAGTGACGTCAACCTACCCATAGGCCTTTTCGCTAAGAATCCATCCTGGCTAAGAGATGTGCACACAGGGGAGGACCCTGAGATAAACCAAATACGGATTCTGAACCAGGCAAAGCAAGATGACTGTCCAAAGGAAACCCGGAAAAAATGCCCCATAAATGTGATTCAAACTGCCACGAGGGCGCAACTCTCTGGGCCTGCCCGTGTGTCTGGCCACACTTACGGTACTCTTTTCTCTCCTAATAAACACTTTACTTGTTGAGCTACTTTCCGTCTTTGTGGGAATGCTTTTCTGCAAAGCCATAGGGCCAGGGCCTTGTCACTGACTACAGGTCCAATAGTTAGGATTCGGTGCTCTCACTGCCGTGACCCGACCTCAATCTCTGGCCGGGAACCGAAACCCTGCTTCAAGCCGCTGCAGGCCGAGGCCACCGGAGATCAAAATGGGCCAAAAGGGTCCCCCTACAGGTCCCCAACATTAAAAGTCAAACAAGTCGTTCTATTTACCAAAGTTTTAAAATATATATATTTAAGGAGCTAGAAAAAAATGTACACTGAGATACCTGACCAGCAATTATTTGGAGCAACAGTTAGGCCAAAGGGCCTGCGTTCCTTGTCTCAGCCCCACTCTGGGGATCCCAGAGCCTTTTATATAAAAATAAATAAAATGGACAGGGAATAAAAAGAAAGAAAAACTTCTAAAACTCCTCCTGTAGGATCAAAGTTTGTTGATTGGATCCTAATGAAAACTAAAGTTAAAGGTATCAAAGCTGACAGAACTGAGATGAAAGTGTATAAAATCAGTGTATTTAAATGGGCTTCATACAAGATGGTTACCATCTCTTTTGTTTAATTGTATTGTGGGATAGGCATGTTTCACTGGGAAATACTTCCCCTGCGGGGTATTATAAGACAAGGCATAGAAATCTGCCCCTCAGGAAATAGTAAACATACTAAAGGAAACCAGTAGGGTTCCCTGAGCCATACAAAAAAGTAAAAACTGGAAACTAACATTCAAGGGCTAATAAAAATCGTGATTTTGCTCTGGGTTTAGCTTGTACTCTCAGAAAGGACTTTGCTGAATGCCTTGTACAAGTTTTGAAGGCATGATAAATTAAACTCTAAAGTTCTAGAACATAAGACTCGTAAACTTCAGATTAGTTAGAAGTCTTCTACCTGATGTAATATGAGAGTTGGACAAGTCAATCTTTTAGTATCCTTTGGATGACAGACCTGTTCTTTGGAAACTAAAGGCAGCTTTCTCTTGCAAACCTCTACAAACCAGAAATGTAAATACAGGCCACAAGGACCTGAGATTGAGCCTAATTAGCTCAATCAGGGAAGACCTGAAACTAAGGAAAAGAAAAAAAAAAAAAGAAAGACACAGTGGCAGTTTTAACATTCAAACCGCTGAGAATGTTCCCTCAGCCAAACTTTACAAAGAGTAAAGCCTTAGTCATCTGAGCAAGCAACTTTAATGTATTCCAACTGTTCTTTGTAAACTACTAAGTTTATATTGTAATGACTGATTCATAACTGTTTTTTTTTTAAGTGAAGCCAGGAGATCGCTAGTTTTGCCTGTTTCTATTATATGTCTGTGTACACATTATACGTATGACATATAGATAATCAACAAGGACATACGTACAGCTCAGGGAACTCTCCTCAACACTTGGTAATAACCTATATGGGAGCGGAATCCGAAAAAGAATTGATATATGTTTATGTATAACTGAATCAACTTGCTGTACACCTACAAAACACAACATTGTAAATCAACTTTACTCCAATAAAAAATAAAATTTAAATTAAAAAAAGCAAGAAGTAATGAGGCACAAGCTTTCGTATGTTTGTTCTGGCATATTGCCCTCTAAGGTACAACTCAGGAACAGGAGTCCATTAAGGCTCTGGTTGGCCTTGTAACCAGAGCTGGGCATGGAGAAATCCTGCTGCCTTGTGGTCGTTTTCTGTAACAGCAAGTTAAAAACCAGGTCTTTGGGCACTTTATTATTTTGGGGGGAGGGCACTTTATATTCACAAGGACTGCTGGGTCCCTAAATGACACCTACCCTCAAGAAATGTCCTGGGGTAGGTATTGAAAAAGAATTCTAACAGGGAAGACTTTCAAGATGCCAATTTCAATAGGTAAATTTTACTCACACTGTTTGAAAAAAAAAGCACGTGAAAAGACGCTCAACATCGCAGATTATTAGAGACATGCAAATCAAAACTACAATGAGGTATCACCTCACACCAGTGAAATGGCTATCATCAAAAACTCTACAAACAATAAATGCTGGAGAGGGTGTGGAGAAAAGGGAACCCTCCTATGCTGTTTGTGGGAATGTAACCTGCTACAGCCACTATGGAGAACAGTATGGAGAGCCCTTAAAAAGCTAAAAATAGAGCCACCATATGATCCGTCAGTCCCACTCCTGGGCTTATAGCCAAAGAAAACCAGAATTGAAAAACATGCACCCCAACGTTCACTGCAGCACAATTTACAATAGCCAGGACATGGAAGCAACCTAATTGTCCATCGGCAGATGAATGGATAAAGAAGAAGTGGTACATAGAACAATAGAATATTACTCAGCCATAAAATAGAATGAAATAATGCCATTTGTAGCAACAGAGATGGACCTAGAAATGGTCGTACTAAGCGAAGTCAGTCTGATAGAGAAAGACAAATATCATATGATATCACTTTATAGGTGAAATCTAAAAAGTGATACCAATGAAATAATTTGCAAAAGAGAAACAGACTCACAGACTTAAAAAACAAACTTCTGGTTACCAAAAGGGAATGGTGGGCAGAAGGGATAAATTAGGAGCTTAGGATTAAGATATATACACTAATACAAATAAAATAGATAATCAACAGGGGCCAACTGTATAGCTCAGGGAACTCTCCTCAACACTCTGTAATAATCTACATGGGAAGAGAATCTGAAAAAGAATATATATATATATATATATATATATATATATATATATATATGTATGTATAACTGAATCAACTTGCTGTGCACCTTCAAAACACAACATTGTAAATCAACTTTACTCCAATAAAAAATAAAAATTCAATTAAAATAAAGAAGTAATGAGACACAAGATTTTGTGTGTTTGTTCTGGCATATTCTCCTCTAATTAAAACACACAAACACGAGCTTCACTACGGCTCTTGTTGGTGGAGTAACCAGAGTTGGGCATGAAGAAATCCTGCTGTCTAGTGGCTGTTTTCCATAACAGCAAGTTAAAAACCAATGCTTTTGAGCACATAATATTCACAAGGACTCTGGGGGCGGTTAATGACACCTGCCCTCAAGAAATGTCCTGGGGTAGGTAAGCAAAAAACAATTCAAAAGAGGGCAGATTTTGAAGAAGCCAATTTCAACAGGGAAATTTTACTTACACTGTTTAAAAAAAAAAAGCACATGAAAAGACGCTCAACATCACTAATTATGAGGGACATGTAAATCAAAACTACAAGGAGGTATCACGTCACACCCGTCAGAACGGCCATCATCAAAAAGTCATCAAACAATAAATGCTGCAGAGGGCGTGGAGAAAAGGGACCCCTCCTATGCTGTTGGTTGCAATGTAAACTGGTACAACCACCATGGAGAACAGTATGGGGGTTGCTTAAAAAGCTAAAACTAGAGCTACTGTATGATCCGGCAGTCCCACTCCTGGGCGTATATCCGGAGAAAACCAAAATTCAAAAAACATGCACCCAATGGTCACTGCAGCACTATTTACCATAGCCAAGAGGTGGAAGCAAACAAAATGTCCGTTGACAGATGAATGGATAAATAAGAAATTGTACAAGGACTTCCCTGGTGGTCCAGTGGTTAAGACTCTGCACTTCCACTGCAGGGTGTGTGAGTTCCATCCTTGGTCGGGGAACTAAGATCGTGCATGCTGCATTGTGCGGATAAAACAAACAAACAAACAGAAAAACAAAAACCCAAAACAAACACACACAAAAACCAAAAACACAACAACATCAACAAAAAAGAAGTGGTACATAGAGACAATAGACTATTACTCAGCCATAAAAAAGGATGAAATAATGCCATTTGCAGCAATATAGTATGATCATCTCTAGGTCCATCCAAATGAAGTCACACAGAGCAAGACAAATATCATGATATCACTTATAGGTGGAATCTAAAATTGATACCAATGAACTAATTTACAAAAGAGAAACAGACTCACAGAGTTAGAAAACAATCTTGTGGTTACCACAGGGGAAATGTATGGGGGAATGTATCAATTAGGAGGTTGACATTAATATATACACACTAATCCATGTGAAATAGATAATCAAAAAGGACCTACTGTATAGCACAGGGAACTCTACTCAACACTCTCTAATAACCTATACGGGAAAAGAATCAAAGAAGAATAGACACATGTATATGTATAACTGAATCAAGTTTCTGTACACGTACAACAAACACAACACTGTAAATTAACTTTACTGCAATAAAAAATAAAAATTAAATTAAAAAAAAACACAAGAAGTAATGAGACACAAGCTTTTATGTGTTTTTTCTTGCATATTCCACTCTAATAAACAACCCAGGAAAACGACTTCCACTAAGGCCCTGGTTGGCCATGTAACCACAGCTGGGCATGAAGAAATCCTGCTGCCTTGTGGCCATTTACTGTAATAACAAGTTAAAAACCAGGTCTTTTGGACACTTGATAGTCGCAAGGACTGCGGGGCCCCTAAATGACACCTGCCCCCGTGAAATGTCCTGGGATAGGTAATCAAAAAAGAAATCAGAACAGGGTAGACTTCAAGAAGCCAATTTCCAGAGGCAAATTTTACCCACTCTGTTTAAACAAAGAAAAAAAAAGCACATGAAATGCTCAACATCACTAATTATTAGAGACATGCAAATCAAAACTACAACGAAATATCACCTCCCACCAATTAGAATGGCCCTCATCAAAAATTCTACAAACAACAATAGTTAGCTAGTGGGAAGCAGCAGCATAGCACAGGGAGATCAGCTCGGTGCTTTGCGATGACCTAGAGGGGTGGGATAGGGAGGGTGGGAGGGAGGTTCAAGAGGGAGGGGATATGGGGACATATGTATGCATATGGCTGATTCACTTTGGTGTAAACAAAAACTAACACAGTATTGTGAAGCAATTATACTCCAATAAAGATCTATTAAAAAATTTTACAAACAATAAATGCTGCAGAGGGCCTGGAGGAAAAGGAACCCTCCTAAGCTGTTGGTGGGAATGTAACTTGGTCACAGTCACTATCAAGAAGAGTATGGAGGTTCCTTAAAAAAATAAAAATAGAACTACCATATGATCTGGCAGTCCCACTCCAGGGTGTATATCAGGAGAAAACCAAAATTCAAAAAACATGCACCCCAACATTCACTGCAGCACGATTTACAATAGCCAGGACATGGAAGCAACCTAAATGTCCATCGACAGATGAATGGATAAAGAAGAAGTGCTACATAGAACAATAGAATATTACTCAGCCATAAAAAAGAATGAAATAATGCCATTTGCAGCAACAAGGATGGACCTAGAAATGGTCATACTAAGTGAAGTAAGTCTGATAGAGAAAGACAAATATCATATGATATCACTTTATAGGTGAAATCTAAAAAGTGATACCAAAGAAATAATTTGCAAAAGAGAAACAGACGCACAGACTTCAGATATCCTTCAGGGAGAAAAAAATTTTTTAACATATTTATTGGGGTATAATTGCTTTATAATGGTGTGTTACTTTCTGCTGTATCACAAAGTGAATCAGCCATATGTATACATATATCCCCTTATCTCCTCCCTCTTGCGTCTCCCTCCCACCCTCCCTATCCCACCCCTCTAGGTGGTCTCAAAGCACCGAGCTGATCTCCCTGTGCTATGGGGAGAAAATTTTTTTAATCTATTGCAGATCATTAAATGTCAACTGGAAAAAAAATAAGCAATAATTAACATTGTAAAGGTATTAATTCTCCTCAAATTAATTTACACCAGGCATTAGCAAACTAAACCTGCAGATCACATACAGCCCACCATCTTCTTTAGTAAATAAAATTTTATTGAATGACAAAAAAAAAGAAACCCACAATGAGACATCACGTCACACCTGTCAAAATGGCTATTATCCAAAAGTCTACAAATAGCAAATGTTATTGAGGATATGGAGAAGAGGGACCCTAGTACACTGTTGGGGGGATTGTAAATTGGTACACCCACTATGAAAATAATATGGAGGTCCTGAAAAAACTAAAAGTAGAACTATCATATTCACCAACAATTCCACTGCTGGGTATATGTCCAATGAAAATGAAAACACCAATTTGACAGGATACATGCACCCCAATGTTCATAGAAGCATTATTTCCAATTGCCAAGATATAGAAGCAAACTAAATGTCCATCAACAGATGAGTGGATAAAGAAGATGTGGTACATATATACACAGCAGACTATTACTCAGCCATTAAAAAGGATCAAATTCTGCCACTTGCAACAATGTGGATGGGCCTAGAATGTCTTGTACCTAGTGAAATAGGTTAGACAGAGAAAGACAAATACTCTATGTTCTCCCTGATATGTGGAATCTAAAAAATGCAGGAAAGGAATGTATATAACAAAATAGCAATACATTAGCGGTTACCATGGGGAGAGTGAAGGGGGGAGAGAAAGATAGTAGTTTATTTCTCTTAATTCAATACCCTTATGTAGAAAATAAACAAATAAGGGTATATTGTACAACACAGGGAATATAGACATTATTTTGTAATATCTTTAAGTAGAGTATAATCTATAAAAATATTAAATCAATATGTTGTACCCCTGAGACTAATGTAATATTGTAAATCAACTATACTTCAATTTAAAAATCCATAGGGTGGCTAATGGATTAAGAAAAGATCAGTTATATACTGTGTACAAGAGATTCCTGTGAACTTTAAGGCCATATATAGGGTAAAACTGAATGACTGGAAAAAAGGTATTCCATGCAAATGATACTTGCCTAACTAGTCTATTATCAGGCAAAAAAGACTTTAAGTCAAACGTCTCACAGAAACAAAGGTTATCATATAATGATAAAGGGATTAATTCATTAAGAAATTATGACAATTATAAATATGTATGTATCCACCATTGGAGTCTCTAAACATATAAAGAAAATATTAACACATATGAAGGGGAAAACGTGCAGAAAGAAAATAATGGTAAGAAACATCAACACTGAAATTTCAGCACTGTATAGATCATCCAGACAGAATATCAATCAGGAAACACTGAACTTGAACACACACTTGATATCAAGTGAATCTGACAGACATATATAGGACATGCCACTCAACAGCAGCAAAATTTCCATTCTTCTTAAGTACACATAGAACATTTCCTAGGACAGATCAAATGTTAAGCCACAAAAGAAGTCTTCAAAAATCCAAGAAGACTGAAATCATATCAAGTATCTTTTCCAGCCACAATGGTATGAAACTGAACTTAGAATTGAACAAGCTCCTGAACAGCCAATGCATACAAGAATAAATCAAAAGGGAATTAAAAAAAAAATCTTAAAGCAAACAAAATTGGAAACACAAAGTACCTAAACTTGTGGAATACAGGAAAAACAATTCAATGCAATGAGTAAATATAAATTTACAGTCATGAATGCACATTTTTTTTATTGGAGTATAATTACTTCACAATGTTGTTAGTTTCTGCTGTACAATGAAGTGAATCATCTATATGTATACATATATCCCCTCCCTCTTGGACCTCCCCCCCATCCCCCCATCTAGGTCATCACAGGGCCCCGAGCTGAGCTCCCTGTGCTTTATAGCAGGTTTCCACTAGCTATCTGTTTCACACATGGTAGTGTATATATATCAATCCCAATCTCCCAGTTCATCCCACCCTCCCCTTCCCCCCCGCCCAAGTCCACACATCCATTCTCTATGTCTCTATTCCTGCCCTGCAAATAGGTTCATCTGTACCATTTTTCTAGATTCCACAATATATGCATATATTGTTAAAAAGTTCTTGAGAGGGGATCAAGATGATGGAATAGGAAGATACTGAACTCAGCTCCTGCCACGGAGACACCCAAATTACAACAACCTACACAGAAATTATCTCTAAGAATGACCTAAAGACTAGCAGAGGAAATTTTCCACAACTAAAGATATGAAGAAGGAGAAACCACAAGGCGGATAGTAGGACTGGAAACATCGTCTAGTTGGAACCCACACCTCAAGCGCAGTGACCCCCTGTGCTGGAAGACGTCACACCTGTATAGGTCCTCCACAAGGAGGGAAGGGTCTGAGCCCCGCATCAGGCTGCTCAGCCCAGTGTTTCCACGCTGGGAAGAAAAAAACACAGCAGGTCTGGCTTTGAAAACCTGCAGGGCTTTCTTTCAGGAGAGCTGGAGGCTAAAGGAAACTGAGACTTTGCTCTTATAGGGCACCCACGAAATCTCACATGTTCTCAGTCCCTTCGCAGAGCCAATAGTTTGAAAGACACCTGGGTCAGACCTACTTGCTGATTTCAGAGAGCTTCTTGGAACGGCAAGAGGCAGCTGGGAGTCCTGCTAGGGACTGAGACACTGGTAAGCAACCTTTCAGAGTCTTCCCTCTAACTGATTAGTATCAGGGTCCTGGCCCATCTACCACCATGCCTACAGCATTCCTGCACCACAAGGTCTACCCTTCCCACCTGCACACCTGGAGCACCACACAGCCACTCATAATAGAGGGCTGCCTTGCCTACCTGCACACCCATGGCAGTTACAGACTGCAGGGCCTCACAGCCATTTAGGCTAGGGTTCAACATTGCCTACCAGCTCGTCCACAGTAGTTGGCCCTGCCGTAAGAGAAAGGTGTGTGCAGCCCCCAGAGGGGACACCCCTGGAACATCTGGCTCTGCTGGCCAGAGGAGAACGTGTGCTGGGCCCTATCAGTCATCTCCTATATGAGGCCACTTCTCCGAGACCAGGAAATGTAATGAACTGAACCTAATGAATAGAAAGGCACAGAGAATCAGAAAACAGAAGGCAACGGAGGAATATGTTACAAATGAAATAACAAGACACAACATCAGAAAAAGAACTAGATAAAACTGAGATAAGCATTCTACCTGAAAAAAAGGTGTTCAGGGTAATGATTATAAAAATGCTCCCCCAAGTCAGGAGAAGAATAGAGGGATATAGTGAGAATTTCAACAAACAGCAATAAATACAAAAAAGAACCAAGCAGCTGAAAAATACAATAACTGAGATTAACACACACACACACACACACACACACACTAGAGGAAAGCAACATTAGATTACATGATACAGAAGAACAAATCAGTGATCTGAAAGACAGTAGTGAAAATCACCCAAGCTGAATATCAAGAAGAAAAAAGGATTAAGACAATAGGTAGGGGGCTTCCCTGGTGGCGCAGTGGTTGGGAATCTGCCTGCCAATGCAGGGCACATGGGTTCGAGCCCTGGTCTGGGAGGATCCCACATGTCGCAGAGCAGCTGGGCCCGTGAGCCACAACTACTGAGCCTGCGCGTCTGGAGCCTGTGCTCCGCATCAAGAGAGGCCACGATAGTGAGAGGCCCGTGCACCGCGATGAAGAGTGGCCCCCACTTGCCACAACTGGAGAAAGCCCTTGCACAGAAACAAAGACCCAACACAGCCAAAAAAAATAAACAAATAAATAAATTAATTAATTTAAAAAAAAAAGACAATAGGTAAAGGGACCTCTGAGACAACATCAAGAATATTAACATGAGCATTATAAGGGTCCCAGAAAGAGGAGAAGAGGGGAAGAGGCAGAGAACTTATTAGAGGATATAATAACTGATAAGTTTCCTAACCTGGGGAAGGAAACAGACAACCAGGTCCAGGAAACACCAAGTCCCAAACATGATGAAGACAAACAGATCCACACCAAGGCACGTTATGGTTAAAGTGTCAAAAGTTAAAGATAAAGAGGGATCATAGAAGCAGTGAAATAAAAGCAACTAGTTATGTGCAAGGTATTCCCATAAGACTATCAGCTGACTTTTCAGCAGACTCTGCAGACCAGGAAGGAATGACAGGATATAATCAATGAGCTAAAAGGAAAAATCCTACAATAAGAACACTCTACCAGCAAGACTATGATTTAGAATTGAAGGAGAGATCAAGAGTTTCCCAGACCAGCAAAAGCTAAATGAGTTCATCACTAATAAAGCAGACTTATAAGCAGTGTTGAAGGAATTTACTTAAGTTTAAAAGAAGTGTCACTAGTTAGTAACAAGAAAACATACACTGGAAAAGTATATTGATACATATAGTAAGGGTAGTAGATCAAACACTTACTAAGCTTCTGTAAAGAATAAAAGACAAAAGTAGTATGTTTTTTAAAGAAAGGGCCCAAATAAATCAGAAATGAAAGAGATAAAGTTATAACAGACACAACAGAAATACAAAGTATCGTAAGAGTTTACTACAAACAATTATACACCAACAAATTGGACAACCTAGAAGAAGTGGATAAATTCCTAGAAATATCAATCTTCCAAGATTGAATCAGGAATAAATAAAAAATCTAAACAGATCAATTACTAGAAATGAAATTGAATCAGTAATAAAAAAAAAAACCTCCTAATAAACAAAAGTCCAGGGCCAGGTGGTTTCACTGATAAATTCCACCAAACATTTAGAGGAATGTTACTATCTATCCTTCTCACAAACTATCCCAAAAAATTGAAGGAGTGTTTCCAAACTTATTTTCTGAAGCCAGCATCACCCATATGTGAAAACCAGATAAAGACATTACCAAAAAAAGTAAATTATAGGCCAATATCCCTGATGAACATAGATACAAAAATCCTCAACAAAATATTATTAAACTGAGTTCAACAATACATTAAAAGGGACTTCCCTTGTGGTGCAGTGGTTAAGAATCCGCCTGCCAATGCAGAGGACACGGGTCCAGAAAGATCCCATATGCCGCGGAGCAACTAAGCCCGTGCACCACGACTACTGAGCCTGCGCTCTAGAGCCCGTGAGCCACAACTACTGAGCCCATGTGCCACAACTACTAAACCCCACGCACCCTAGAGCTCGTGCGCTGCAACTACTGAGCCTACACACTGCAACTACTGAAGCCTGTGCACCTAGAGCCCGTGCTCCGCAACAAGAGAAGCCACAACAATGAGAAGCCCGTGCACCGCAATGAAGAGCAGCCCCCGCTCACCGCAACTAGAGAAAGCCCGCACGCAGCAATGAAGACCCAATGCAGCCAAAAAAACAATACATTAAAAGACCCGTACACCATGATCAAATGGGATTTATCTCAGCCATGCCGGAATGATCCAATATACGCAAATCAATTAAGTGACACACCAGATTAGCAGAACAAAGGATAAAATCATATGTTCATCTTCATACCTCCAGCAAAAGCATTTGGCAAAATCTGACAACATTCAAAATTTAATTCATGATAAAAGCTCTCAACAAAGTGGGAATAGAGGCAACATACATTTCTATAATAATGGGCATATGTGACAAAATCAGAGCTAACATCATACTCAATGGTGAAAAGCTGAAAGCATTTCCTCTGAGAACAGGGGCAAGACAAGGATACCTAGTCTCGCCACTTTTATTCAACACAGTATTAATAGTCCTAGCCACAGCAAAAAGACAAAAATAAAAATAAAAAATGAGATCTGATTTGTACAGGAAGTAAAACTGTCCCTGCTTTTTTAGATGACAAGGCAATATGTAGAGAAAACCCTAAAGATCTCACCAATAAACTATTAGCATCAATTCAGTAAATTTGAAGTATCCACAATTAAAATACAAAAATCTGTTATTTTTCTCTGCACTAATAACAAACTATCAGAGAAATTAAGAAAAAACCATTTACGATTGTATCAAAAATAATAAAATACCTAGGAATAAATTTAACCACAGAGGTGAAAGATTTATATGCTGAAAAGTATAAGACATTGATGAAGGAAACTGAAGATGACACAAATAAATGAAAAGATATCCCATGCTCTTGGATTGGAAGAATTAATCTTTTTAAAATAGCCATATTATGCAAAGCAGCCTACAGATTTAAAGCAATCTCTATCAGAATACCCATGACATTTTTCACAGAACTAGAACAAATAAGCCTAAAATAAATATAGCACCACAAAATACCCACATTGCCAAAGGAATTCTGAGAAAAAAGACCAAAGCTGGATATAGCATCCTCCCTGACTACAAAGCTACAATAATCACAAAAACAGACACACAGACGAATGGAACAGAATAGAGAGCCCAGAAAGGAACCCACACACTTATGGTGAATAAATCTACTACAAAGGAGGCAAGAACATAAAATGGAGAAAAAACAGTCTCTTCAATAAGTGGTGCTGGGAAAACTGGACAGCTACATGTAAAAGAAAGAAATTAGAACATTTCCACACACCATACACAAATATAAATTCAAAATGGATTAAGGGCCTAAATGTAATGCACCAAACCATAAAACTCCTAGGAGAGAACATAGGCAGAACACTCTTTGACATAAATTGTAGCACTAGTTTTTTGCATCTGGCCTCTAAGGCAAAAGAAATAAAAGCAAAAGTAAACAAATGGGACCTAAATAAACTTAAGAGCTTTTGCACAGCAATGAAAACCATCAACAAAATAAAAATTCAAAGTGCAAAATGGAAGAAAATATTTGCAAATGATATGACTGACAAAGGGTTAATATCCAAAATATGTAAATGGCTCATACAACTCAATATCAAAAAACAGAAACAGAAACAAAACACCACCACCAACAAACAACACAGTCACTAATGGGTGGAAGACGTGAATAGACATCTTTCCAAAGAAGACATACAGATGGCTAAAAGGCACATGAAAAGATGCTTAACATCACTAATTATTGGAGAGGTTCAATTTAAAACAACAATGAGACATCAACCTCACACCTGTCAAAATAGCTATCATCAAAATGTCTACAAATAACTAATTTTGGAGAGGATGTGGAGAAACGTGAACACTTGTACACTGTTGGTAGAATTGTAAATTGTTGCAGACACTATGGAAAATAGTATAGAGGTTCCTCAAAAAGCTAAAAATAGAGCTACCATATGATCCATCAATAACTCTCCTGGGTACATATCTAGGAAAAAAATGAAAACACTAATTCTAAAAGGTACATAAACCCCAATGTTCATAGCAGCACTATTGACAATGGCCAAGATACGAAAGCAACCCAAATGCCCATGAACAGACAAATGGATAAAGAAAATATGGCATATAGGTACAGTGGAATATTACACAGCCATAAGAAGAATGAAATTCTGCCATTTGTAACAACATGAATGGACCTAGAGAATATTACGCTTAATGAAGTAAGTCAGAGAAAGGCAAATACTGTGAGATATCGTTACATGTGGAATCTAAAAATAATACAAATGTATGTATATGCAAAACAGAAACAGACTCACGGATGTATAAACAAACTAATGGTTACCAGTGGGGACAGCTAAGGGGGGAGGGGAAAATTAGGGGTATAGGATTAAGAGGTACAAACTACTATGTATAAAATAGATAAGCAACAAAGATATATTATATGACAGAGAATTATAGCCATTATCTTGTAATAACTTTTAATCAAGTATAATCTGTAAAAAATACTGGATCACTATGCTATACACTTGAAACTAATATAATAGTGTAAATAAGCTATAATTTTTAAAAATAAATAAAATTAAAATAAAAATAATTGGGTAGAGGAGCTGAATACACCTTTTGCCAAAGGAAAAAAAAATACAGATGGCCAAAAGGCACATGGAAACATCACTAATCATCAGGAAACGTAAATCAAAACCACAAAAAGATATCACCTTACAGTTGTCAGAATGGCTAGCATCAAAATGACAGCAATTAAGAAGTGTAGCTGAGAATGTGGATAAAAGAGAACTCACCTGCACTGTTGTGAAGAATGTAAATCGGTGCAGCCACTATTGAAAACACTATGGAGCGTTCTGAAAACATAAAAAAATAAAACTATTATATGGTTTAGCAATTCCACTTTTGGTTATTTATCCAAAGAAAACAAAACAGAGCAAAAAACTAATTTAAAGAGATATATGCACTCTTATGTTCATTGCAACATAACTTACGATAGCCAATATATGGTAGCAACCTAAATGTTCAATGATAGATAAATGGACAAAAAAGTGATATAGATAGATAGATATACAGACACTCACATAAACATATACATATATACACAAATATACATATGTACATATGTGTATACACATATACACACATACACAGAAACACATGTACATATACACATATATACATACACATAAATAGATACATATACATAGATACATATACATATATACACATAGATACATATACATATACACAGATACATATACATATATACATACATATACATATACACATAGATACATATATATGTATAGATATGTGTATATATATATAGTTATATATATTACTCAGCCATAAAAAGATGAAATCGTACCATTTTTGACAATATAGTTAGACCTAGAGAGCATTATGCTAAGTGAAGTAAGTCACATAGAAAAAGACAAATACTGCATGATCTCACTTATGTGTGTAATCTAAAAACAAAACAAACACAACAAAACAAGTCTTACAGACACAGTGACCAAATTGGTGGTTGCAAACGGGGAGCTGAGTGGGTGCTGGACAAGACAGGTGAAGGGGTATAAGAAGCACAAAATTCCAGTTATATGATAAAAATTGACAAGAATTTAATATACAGAATAAAGAGTATGGTTCATGATTGCAATAACTGTGGATAGGGACAGATGTTTACTAGACTCATCAAGGTGATCATTTTGTAATATACTTAAATGCTGAAACATTATGTTGTATATCTGAAACTAACATAATATTGTATGTCAACTATTCTTCAATTAAAAAAAAAAAAGAAGGAAGAAAAAGAATGCGTGTCCGGACAGCATTTCGCCTGAGCCATTTCTCGGGAGCGTGTTTGTAACGAACAGCCTTGAGGAGTGAGGTAATGTCTCTCCCTCAGGCAAACAGGAAGCTTGCTAACCTCTCATTTTAAAAGCAGTGGAGTCCTCAAACTCAGCGTTCCTCAGTGTTACACAACTGAGTACATACATATCACCCAACTGGATCCCTCTGTGTCATCCCAGTGGGAACTGGGTGGGGGAGAGAGAACCAATACATTATTATGCCCATGCTTGCTGTGCTGTAAGTAATAAAATATTTTGTCTCTGAAAAAAAACCAAAAACAATTAAAGAACCTAACTTTACAACTAAAGGAACTAGAAAAAGAACAAACTAAGCTCAGTGTTGGCAGAATGAAATAAATAATGATTAGAGAAGTTATAAAAGTAATAGAAGGACCTACTGTATGGCACAGAGAATTCTACTCAATACTCTGTAATGACCTATATGGGAAAAGAATCAATTTACACCTGATACTAACACAACATTGTAAATCAACTATATTCCAGGGACTTCCCTGGTGGCGCAGTGGTTAACAATCCGCTTGCCAACACGGGAGACGTGGGTTCGATCCCTGGTCTGGGAAGATCCCACATGCCACAAACAACTAAGCCTGTGTACCACAACTACTGAGCCTGTGCTCTAGAGCCCACAAGCCACAACAAATGAAGCCCGTGCACCTAGAGCCCGTGCTCCGCAACAAGAGAAGCCACCACAATGAGAAGCCCGTGCACCGCAACAAAGATTAGCCCCCGCTCGCCACAACTAGAGAAAGCCCATGCATAGCAACGAAGACCCAACTCAGCCAAAAATAAATAAATAAATAAATAAACTATACTCCAATAAAAATTTTAAGAAAAGTAATCGAGACTACAAGAATAGTAGAAAGATAAATAATATTGAGAAGTTTTTTTGGAAAAGAAGAAAATTGACAAACTGTTAGCTAGAATAACTAAGAAAAAGATAGAATATATATATGTGTATATCTATACACACACACATATATATAGGCAATACAATAATGCTACAGAAGTACAAAGGACAATAAGAGACTACTAACTGTTAACAATCATATGCAAACAACTTGGATTACCTAGAAAAAAATGGACAAACTCCTAGAAAAAAACAACCTACTAAGATTAAATAGTTAAGAAATAGAACACCGAACAGACCAGTAGTGAGTAAAGACAATGAAATACTATTGAAAAACCTCTCAATAAATAAAATCCCAGGACCAGATGGTTTTATTGGTGAGTTATACCAAATATTTAAAGAGAAATTAAAGCCAAGAATTCTCAAATACTTCCAAAAATTTAAAGAGGAGGGAACACTTTCAAACCATCTTATGAGGCATTACCCCAATATCAAAACCAGACAAGGGCTCTAGGAGAAAAGTACAGATCAATATCCCTGAAAAACATAGATGAAATATACTCAAAATACTGGCAAACTAAATTCGATAGCACATTAAAACAATCATTCACCATGATGAAATGGGATTTATGCCCGGATGCAAGGATGGGTGAACGTATGCAAATCAATAAATGTGATACATCACATTAAGAGAATAAAGGGAAAACATGATCATATTAATAGATACAGAAAAATTATTTGACAAAATCCAACTTCCTTTCATGATAAAGACTGTCAAGAAATGATTGATAGTTGCAGAAGGAATTACCTCAACAAATTAAAAGTCATATGACAAGCCCAATGCTAACAGTATGTTGAATTATGAATCCCAAAAGCGTTTCTTCTAAGTTTCGGATCAAGACAAGGTTACCTATACTTGCCTCTTCTATTCAACATAGTATTGGGAACTTCCCTGGTGGCGCAGTGGTTAAGAATCCGCCTGCCAAGGCAGGGGACACGGGTTCGAGCCCTGGTCCGGGAAGATCCCACATGCCATGGAGCAACTAAGCCCGTGCGCCACAACTATTGAGCCTGTGCTCTACAGCCCACGAGCCACAACTACTGAGCCCATGAGCCACAACTACTGAAGCCCGTGCACATGGAGCCCATGCTCCACAATAAGAGAAGCCACTGCAAGGAAAAGCCTGCGCACTGAAACAAAGAGTAGGCCCCGCTCGCCGCAACTAGAGAAAGCCCACACGCAGCAACGAAGACCCAACGCAGCCAAAAAGAAAGAAAGAAAAGAAAAAGAAAAACATAGTACTGGAATTCCTAACCAGAGCAAGTAGGCAAGAAAAATAAATAAAATAAATCCAAATCATAAAGGTAAAGCTAAATTTTTTCTGTTCACAGATAACATGTTTTTATATCTACAAAACCCTAAACGTGCCACCTCCAAAAAACTGTTTGAACCAGTAAATAAATAGAATAAGTTGCAGGATACAAAATCAACATACAAAAATCATTTGGTATTCTATACACTAACAACAGAAACTATTAGAAAAGGTTAAAAAAGTCCCATTTACAATAGCACCGAAAAGAATAAAATACTTAGGAATGCAGTTAACCAAGAATGTGAAAGGGCCATACACTGAAAACTATGAAATATTGATGAAAGAATTTGAAAAATACACAAATAAATGGAAAGATCGCCCATGTTATAGGATTGAATAAATTAATATTGTTAAAATGTCCATACTACCCAAAGCAATCTACAGATTTAAAGCAATCCATCTCAAAATGCCAAAGGCATTTTCCCCAGAAAATAGAAAAAGAAATCCTAAAATTCGTATGGAACCATATAAAAGACTCAAAATATTCAAAGCAATCTTTTTTTTTTTTAATGAAATTTGAAATGTTTTTTTTATTTTTTATTTTTATTTATTTATTTATTTATGGCTGTATTGGGTCTTCGTTTCTGCGCGAGGGCTTTCTCTAGTTGCGGCAAGCGGGGACCACTCTTCATCGCGGTGCACGGGCCTCTCACAATCGCGGCCTCTCTTGTTGCGGAGCACAGGCTCCAGACGCGCAGGCTCAGTAATTGTGGCTCACGGGCCTAGGTGCTCCGCGGCATGTGGGATCTTCCTGGACCAGGGCTCAAACCTGTGTCCCCTGCATTGGCAGGCAGATTCTCACCCACTGCACCACCAGGGAAGCCCCTCAAAGCAATCTTGAGCACAAAGAACAAAGCTAAAGGCATCAGGCTTCATAATTTCAAACTATAGTACAATGCATAGTAATCAAAGCAGTAGGGTAGTAATATAAAAACAGACATTTAGAAAAACAATGAAATATAGACCTCAGAAATAAATCCATATATTTACAATCAATTGATCTTTGACAAAAGTTCTGGGAATATACAATGAGGAAAGGATCCTCTCTTCAGTAAATTAGTAGAAAACTGAATATTCACAAGCATAAGGAAGAAATTAGACCCGTATCTCACATTATATACAAAAATTAATTCAAAGTGGTTTAGAGAATTAAATATAAGATCCGAAACTGTACAATTACTAGAAGAAGATATAGGAGGGAAAAATCTTCTTTATAAAAAAAAATTTTTTTTGACGTGGACCATTTTTTAAAGTCTTTGTTGAATTTGTTACAATATTGCTTCTGTGTTATGTTTTGGTTTTTTGACCACGAGGCATGTGGGATCTTAGCTCCCCAACCAGGGATCAAACCCGCACCCCCTGCATTGGAAGGCAAAGTCTTAACCACTGGACCGCCAGGGAAATATCAAAACTTCTTGACAGTGGTATGAGCAATGTATTTTTGAATATGACCCCAAAGGCACAGGTAACAAAAGCAAACAGAATTGAAAAATCGATTGCATTAAACTATAAAGGTGTGAACATCAAAGGAAACAATTTACAGAGGTAAGAGTGTACCTACAAAATGGGAATATTTGAAAAACATATCTAATGTATAAAATATATAACATGCTCAAATAACTGGGTAGAAAAAACACAACACATAACCCGATTTTTTTTTTAGTGACACTTTTCCTTGCTTTAATATTTTTTGTCTTCTGCTTTCGGAACAAGCTCTTGATTACGAAATATCACCCTACAGTCAAAAATACCTGCCACGGGCACAGGATGGAGAAGCCCGCAAGTAAGGACAGCAGCAGGTGGCAAGAGGTGGAAAGTGATTGAAGCTGTGGTTACAAATGTTCACGGGAAGCTAAAACTATCCAACAGGTTGTGCCCTAACATTAGCACAGGTTAGACTTCGTCACTACCTTGTGGGGTGGCCTCAGTGTATTTGGGTTCAGATTCTACATGGCAATACAATTTCTTCCAGTTAAGAGTTCTTGGCTTGCACCGATCACAGGGTCGCCAGAGGGCACCGGACCAGTCTACTAGTTTTTCAAAACACTGTTGTAGACCTGATAGATGTACTGGGGGACTTCAGGAGCTCTACACTTCAGCGACAGTGTGTAACTGAGGTTTCCTGGCTGGCTTTGGAGCTGGGCCAAAATCCAAATGTCATAAGTGAGCTTCAGGGATGGGTACAGAATGTCCTGCCCTTCCACATTCCTCCTGGCAATAGTATCGACGTGGCTGTTTTGCAACTTGCTGGAAACAGTGTCAGCGTTTAAATGACTTTCCTTAATCCGAAACTGAAGTTCATTTTCATTGGGAATAGCCTTCCATGTTGCAAGGAAGACCTGGTGCTTCATTCTGCCATCTTCTACAAAAGAGCACATTGAGTGGAATGAGGCAGCTGAAGTAGAAGACATCACTACTGTTTTTCACAGCCACCTGCAGCTTGTTCAGAGGTTCTGTCTTCATGACTGGGCCCAAGGTGTGGAGAGGCAGGGAGACATCAATGCTCTGGTTTGGCATAAGTGGTGTATGGATGGCCAGAGGAGTGCTGGGGATGACACTAAAGCTATTCTTGTTAAACTGAATTGCAAAGTCATGTGCTGCAGAACTCTGCTCGTGAAGTTCATTGCCATATAGATGTGCCCTTGGTGGTGAGTAAATGTACCCGAAATCTCCAAGCCTTTAGTCTTTACTGCAGACAGCCAGACAGCTTTAGGAGCCACATACCAACCTGGCGCCATGCCTATCCCCATGGAGAGTTCAAATTGGTCATTTAGACCACTGCTGACCAAAGCAGTAGTAGCTGAAGGAGCAAACGTTGCAGGCATTAATGATGGGGTGAAGGACTGTCCCACAAGACTCTCTAGCCCTCCCCCCAAGAGATCCATCTTTTTGAATTATAGTTTTGTCTGGGTATATGCTCAGGAGTGGGATTGCTGGATCATATGGCAATTCTATTTTTATTTTTTTTTTACGGAGAAACCTCCATACTGTTCTCCATAGTGGCGGCACACATTCCCACCAACAGCGTAGGAGGGTTCCCTTTTTGCCACACCCTCGCCAGCATTTATTATTTGTAGACTTCTTTTTAAATTTATTTATTTATTTATTTATTTTTGGTTGTGTTGGGTCTTCGTTTCTGTGCGAGGGCTTTCTCCAGTTGCGGCAAGCGAGGGCCACTCTTCATCGCAGTGCGCGGGCCTCTCACTGTCGCGGCCTCTCTTGTTCCGGAGCACAGGCTCCAGACGCGCAGGCTCAGTAATTGTGGCTCATGGGCCTAGTTGCTCCGCGGCATGTGGGATCTTCCCAGACCAGGGCTCAAACCCGTGTCCCCTGCATTGGCAGGCAGACTCTCAACCACTGCGCCACCAGGGAAGCCCCTATTATTTGTAGACTTCTTAATGATGGCCATTCTGATCGGTTTAAGGGGATACCTCATTGAAGTTTTGATTTGCATTTCTCTAATAACTAGCGATGGTGAGCATCTTTTTATGTACCTATTGTCTATCTGTATGTCTTCTTTGGAGAAATGTCTCTTTAGTTCTTCTGCCCGTTCTTTGATTGGGTTGTTTTTCTTGTGATTGAGTTGTATGAGCTGATTGTATATTTTGGAAATTAAGCCCCTATCAGTTGCATCATTTGCGAATAGTTTCTCTCATTCCGTAGGTTGTCTTTTCATTTTGTTTATGGTTTCCTTTGCTGTGCAAAAGTTTATAAGTTTGAATAGGTCCCATTTGTTTAGTTTTGCTTTTATTTCTATTGCCTTGGGGGACTGACCTAAGAAAACATTGGTATGATTTATGTCAGAGAATGTTTTGCCTATGCTCTCTTCTACAAGTTTTATGGCATCGTGTGTCATATTTAAGTCTTTAAGCCATTTTGAGTTTATTTTTGTGTATGGTAAGAGGGTGTGTTGTAACTTCGATGATTTACCTGTGGCTGTCCCACTCTCTCAACACCACTTAGTGAAGAGACTGTCTTTTCTCCATTGTATATTCTTGCCTCCTTTGTTGAAGATTAATTGACCGAAGGTGTGTGGGTTTATTTTTGGGCTCTCTATTCTGTTTCATCAATCCATATGTCTGTTTTTGTGCCAATACCACGCTGGTTTTTTTTAAATTAATTTTTATTGGAGTATAGTTGCTTTACAATGTTGTGTTAATTTCTACTGTACAGCAAAATGAATCAGCTATATGTATACATATATCCCCTCTTTTTTGGATTTCCTTCCCATTTAGGTCACACAGTGCATTGAGTAGAGTTCCCTGTGCTATACAGCAGGTTCTCATTAGTTATCTATTTTATACGTATTAGTGCATATATCAATCCCAGTCTCCCAATTAATCCCTCCCCCTCTTCCCCCCTTGGTATCCATACATTTGTTCTTTACATCTGTGTCTCTATTCTGCTTTGTAAATAAGATCATCTATACCATTTTTCTAGATTCCACATATATACGTTAATATAAAATATTTGCTTTTCTCTTTCTGACTGACTTCACTCTGTATGACACTTTCTAGGTCCATCCACATCTCTACAAATGACCCAGTTTCGTCTCTTTTTATAGCTGAGTAATATTCCATTGTGTATATGTACCACATCTTCTTTATCCATTCATCTGTTGATGGGCATTTACATTGCTTCCATGTCCTGCCTATTGTAGATAGTGCTGCTGTGAACATTGGGGTGCATGTGTCTTTTTGAACTATGGTTTTCTCTGGGTATATGCCCAGTAGTGGGATTGCTGGGTCATATGAATAAGACGCTGTTTTGGTTACTGTAGCTTTGTAGTATTGTTTGAAGTTTGGAAGGGTTATGCCTGCTGCTTTGTTCTTTTTCCTCAGGATTGCTTTGGCAATTCTGGGTCATTTATGGTTCCATATAAATCTTAGGATTATTTGTTCTATTTCTGTGAAAAATGTCATGGGTAATTTGATAAGGATGGCATTAAATCTGTAGATTGCTTTGGGTATTATGGTCATTTTAACCATATTAATTATTCCAATCCAAGAGCATGGGATATCTTTCCACTTCTTTGAATCATCTTCACTTTCCTTTACTAATTTTTTATAGTTCTCAGCATATAATTTTTTCACCACCTTGGTCAGGCTTATTCCTAAGTATTTTGGATTTTTGGATGCAATTTTAAAAGGGATTTTTTTTTTTTTTACATTCCCTTTCTGGTATTTCATCATTAGTGTAAAGACATGCAACTGATTTCTGTATGTTAATCTTGTATTCTGCTACCTTGTTGAATCTGTTTATCAGTTCTAATAGTCTGTGTGTGGAGTCTTTAGGGTTTTCTATATATAGTATCATGTCATCTGCATATAATGACAATTTTACCTCTTCCCTTCTAATTTGGATATATTTTATTTCTTTTTCCTGTCTGATTGCTCTGGCTAGACTTCCAATATTATGTGGAATAGAAGTGGTCAGAGTGGGCATCCTTGTCTTATTCCAGATTTTAGCGAGGAGGCTAAGTGCTTTTCACCATTAAGTATCATATTGGCTGTGGGTTTGTCATAAATAATAGCTTTTACTATGTTGAGATATGTTCCCTCTATACCCACTTTCATAAGAGTTTTTATCATGAATGGATGTTGAATTTTATCAAATGCTTTTTCTGCATCTATTGAGATGATCATAATATTTTTGTCTTTTTTGTTGTTGATGTGGTGTATCACATTGATTGATTTGAGTATGTTGAAATATCCTTGTGACCCTGGGATAAATCCAAATATCCTTGTGACCCTGGGATAAATCCGATCCATGGTGTATGATCTTTTTTATGTGTTGTTGGATTCGGTTTGCCAACATTTTGTTGAGATTTTTTGCATCTATATTCATCAAAGGTATTGGCCTGCAATTTTCTTTTTTGGTAGTGTCTTTGTCTGGTTTTGGTATCAGGGTGATGGTGGCTTCATAGAATGTCTTTGGGAGTGTTCCCTCCTCTTCAATCTTTTGGAAGAGTTTGAGTATGTGGTGACTAGAGCCTGCACTAGATGTTAAGCAGGGCCTCCTCTTTGCTCTGTGGTTGTCACAGCCCTCTTGGGGGCAGGGTCTGCTCCCTAGTCATTGCAGTAGAAGCCCCCAGTTCCGTTTCTATGCTGTAGTGTCAGGTAGGCTGGATTGGAGCCTTCCCAATGGGAAGGGAGACACTGAGCATTCCTCTAGGAGAGCTGTCCACAAGGGAGTGTGCTCTGTGGTGTCACTTGTCACCCGTTGTGCAGGCTCACAAAGTACACTGTTGTTGGCACTGCCCTCGGCCCCGCCTCAACTGTGGGAATGCAGGCAATCAGCCCTGGTGTCCCTCAGGTACAGTGCTCTCAAAGCCACCAGCACAGATCTGTAAGTACTGATCCACTGAAGTCAGGTACCAGGACCACAGTAGTCATACACATGGACCCACCGTGGGAGGTATGAAAGCAGCCTAGACTCCAGCCCGGCCCAGCTGCCATGTGCCCATGCTCACAAAGCACACAGCTGCTAAGGCTGGACCCATCCCAGCCATGGGATCATCCATTGTCCACTCGGATGTCCCACAGGCACTGAGGTTACAAAGCCAGTGGTGGTGGCATAAATCCTTGGATCACACAGCCAGAGGGAGAAGGCTCAGGTTTCAGCCCTGCTTCCTAAGTCATGAGGTCCCTGGGGATCAGCTCTGATTTCAGTCCCGCCTCCACACGTGGGCAACCTGCTAGCACTCTGCACTCCCAGAGCTTGTAGAGGTGGCACCAAGAAGGAGGCTGCTACGGCAGTCCTGCCCCTCCCTTCACAAGCCCCTCAACATTGGTGCTTCATTTCTATGGTCAGCCTGGACTTCTTCTGTGCACACCCCCCATTGGGCCCATACCACACTCCAGCCCCTTCAGGCTGTCTCCGTGCAACCAACCCCAGTCCTCTTCCTGGTCTGTCATTTGAACCCCGAGTTTCAGCCCCCGCACATACCAGCAGGCACACGTCTTGGGCTGAGGACTGCGTGAGGTAGCACAGATCCTCTGTGCAGGTCTCTGTTTTGTCTGCTGCAAACTGGCTGCTACGCTCTCCTCTAAGCCTCTGAAGCTCCCTTTCTGTCCCAGCTGCTCTCCCCACCGGTGAAGGGGCCTCCCAGGGTAAGAGAACCTTTCCTCTTTGACAGCTTCCTCCCAGGGGTGCAGGTCCTGTCCTGTTTTCTTCCTCTTCTTCTTTTTTTTCTTTTCTTTCATCCTACCTCATTACGTGGATATCTTTCTTGCACTTCTGGGTGTCTGAGATCTTCTGCTAGCGTTCAGTAGGTATTCTGTGAAGATTGTTCCACATGTAGATGTATTTTTGATGTATTTTCGGGAGGCGGTGAACTCCACATCCTTCTATTCTGCTGTCTTGATTCAATGTCTGTATGATTTTTTTGCCTTTTTTCTTCTACTTCAGGAAATCAAATGATCAATGCCTGAAGGAGACCGACCAGAGGCCCAAGGACACAGCAAATATCCAGGTCATCACAGAAACATCCACCCCACAGCACCTCTAAAGCCCAGAATCTGAGGAAGCAAAAGAGGGGACAAACTGCTTTAAAAAGGACATTAGTCATGTATCCTCCTTGCAAGAGTATATCAAAGGGCTTGTTTCCACTGATGTAGACAAGAGATGCTACAAAGGCACTTTAAGTTTCCAGTATAATGGGGAAAAAAACTATTACATTGGAACTGTAATGTATTTTCCCCTGATCATCATTGAGGTGGTGTGCCTCTTCACATGTAAAATGATCGTTTTTATTTCTTTTCCAGTGAAATTTAATTTCATAGGTTCCAAATAGTTTTCTTTGGTTGCTTCTATTTCTTCTCTTGATTGAGAGGCAATTCAAATATACTTTATATTTGTGGTGTCTTCTCCCACAGCATCCTTCCAAGCCAATTACTGTCCACACAGTCACTAAAAAACTTGTCAAGGGACTTGATTTCACAGGTCATCCACCACTCAAGACACCTGATATGAGGGCCATCTGCCCTCGTACAGCCTTACGTCAAGAGCTCTATACTGAGCTCTTTGCTCTCAACTTGTGGACCAGATAAAGGACAGGATGAGGATATCATTATTCCCTCACAACCTGCACCCAAGCACACTGGTCAGTGCTCAAACATCATTGCCAAGCTGACAGACAACAGGCCTGGGATCTTCTCCAGTGATATTCCCCAGCTTTCCCCCAAGACATTTGGTCTGGACCATGTCATCAACCACAAGGCACAACTCAAGTGTCCTAAAGTAGACTAAATGCCCAGACCAGAGCCTGTCAAACATAAATGTGACCAGGACTCCAAACTCAGGTACCATGCAAGAGATCTGCCCGGGTCTCCATTCAGTGTTGTTAGAACCTCCCCTCCACCCTACTCCCTCCCACCAAAAAAGTAAGACTCAGGTCATTTTTATCTTCTGAGGATACTCAGAGACCTGATCTCTGGAAGTGTCCATAGTCTTCATCCTCTTCCCAGTACAATTGGACTTGGATACACACAGGTGCACCAAATGACCATAAGAACACCTGCCCCGATGCTAAGCATTGGCCCTCAGCCTCTACCCAACTCACCTCACCTGAGCCCAAGCCAGACCTGCACTCGCCCCAACACCCACCATCTATGTATATTCAGGACCAACCCCTCAGAATTGTCTTCATGATGAAACAAGGAATGGGGGGAGGGCTCCAGGTTCAGAACAGCTTTCATTTCATCCTCCTGAGAAGCCTTCTCCTACAAGTCAGGTGTCACATCTTAGAGGAATCTGGGTGACTCTAACCCATGTCCCAGTCCATGGTCTCCATGAGGACCTTGTGGTCTCCTGCTCTGAGGAGAGTGACACACCCCTCCCCAAGGCATGGAAGGCTCAGCGTCCAGGCTAACATGTCTTGGAGGTGGCTGCTGGAGCAAAAGAAAGAAGAAAAGAGCAAAATTTGTCTCATGAGTTCACACTTCCCCAAATGTGGTTTATGTACAAATTTCAGAACACCAAATACTATTGGGAGTTTCACAGCACATTTCATGTACTGTTATGAATTATGTAAATTTAACTTATGTTTGAAATGGAGGTTACCAAACTGTCGTATGAAGTATTTAGTAAATTAGAAAAAATTTAAATTGTTTGCTAATCCTTTTACAATATACAAGTCATTATGCTGCACACCTCCCATTCTTACAGTACTGTATGTCAATTATATCTCAATAAAACTGAGAGGAAAATATTAATAAAATCAATAAGAAACTGAGTCAACACATGGGAAAATATTAAGCTATAATGTCAGTAGGAAGCCATTAATTAATTAACATTTATTTGTATTCAGTGTGCAAGTGACTGGAATTTGGGAAACTGGATAAAATAGACACCTACGGGGATGAAAAGGTCTGCATTTTTTAAGCTGAGCCTTTCCTGAAACTAGAATTTTTGTCTCTGAGAGAGAGTTCTACTAAAAACCATAATGGAGGATAGTCTTCATCTTATAAATTTGGTCATTCAAAATAACTGGAAATGATATTTGGTTATTTCTTCATGATAATGAGATCCTCCCAATGTGTTATATTGTACAGATATTTTCACTTCCAGTCATCTCTTGTAAGGTTTTTTGTTTTTCTTTTTCATTTTTTTTTTGTCACCAAGTTTTAGTTACTTGAGTGTAAAAGAGGACCTTACTCGTCTCAGTGTAGTCTGTGTCCCAGAATTGTGTTCAGATTTCAGACTCTTAGGCATAACTCAGGCCTCCTGAAACAGAAACTGCATTTTAACAATATTTTCAGGTGACTCACGTGCACATTGTTTTTTACTAAGTAGGGCAAGTGTACTTACTCTCAATTTGACAGCAAATTTGAATAACATGGTGATCTTTTAATAATACCGATGCCCAGAAATACTACTTTACTGAATCCTTTTAAGTCCTGGGCATGGGGATTTTTAATCGTTTTCCAAGTAATAATGACGTAAGGCGAAGCCTGAGAACTCCTCTAGGTGAAGAGCAAAGGTAACAGTTCCCTGACTTGTTCTGGTCTTTTTCCAGTGTGGGAAGAAACTCTGACCTGGGTCAAGAAAGTGTGGGTGGTTTTATAGAGAATGGGATGCTATTAGGAGGGACAAAGAACCTAATCATTATTCCATGTAAGAATCTGTCTCAGAGAAGCTTCTCTCTCTCTCTAGAACTTCTTCCCTTAGTGAGGAAGACTCCAGATGGCCTCCTGGTTGAGGCCTCAAGACCAATGAAAAAATAAAAGCAAAGTAAAGGAAGCTCAGGTTGAGTTACTCTATCTGACTTGAATATATTTCAGTGAGGAGTTCCACCTGCATTATGGTTGAATAAGATGTGCCTCATCATGTCCCCCTTCAACAACTTGGCTTCATTCACAGACAAAAGTGTCTTTGTGGGAGCTGTGGGATCCAGCACCATACATCAAGGGACCCAGCAAGAGTCTCACCCACCTGTGCAAAGGGTAATAGGCAGAGAGACCTCAGTCCCGGCTCTGGACTTTGCAGTCATCTGTTAACTGACTCCATACCCTCTTGGCTACAGCCCAGGGGCACCTGGAAAATACTATTTTAATCTATCACTCCTGAACAAAAGAGCCTTTGTAGATACCCAGGTTTCTAGTAGAGAAGTACTAGCACAATGTTGGAGCAAAAAAAAAAAAGGTATGAGTTTGGATGCATTGGACAAAGTAAAGGGAATAATTTCCCTTTACCAACATCACACCTCCCCCAAGATTGCACAATTTAGGGCCAAGAAAGATCTTCCTGGCCCATGATTTCTCCTGCAGGGGCAAGTGAGAGCATGTGAGTGGGCATGTGGCTTCTCCAACTGTGTGGGATGCTGCCCAAAAGGCCTGTTGTTTTCTTGCCCCTTGCAGAGTGCTGAATCATGAGGTGCATGACTGGGGGTTGGGAAAAGGTAGCAGATAGCATTCTGGGAAAGCATTGATGCGCTGCAGATTCTACCAGCTGTATCACAGACTCCATCAAGAAGTCCATCCATGAGCCAATAAGGATGCCTCACCCATGGATCTTCCCATCTGGCCGATGGGCACCCTCGGTGCTCTGCACACCTTACCAACACAAATCCTCACACTGTGGTCAGTTCACCATGTGTGCTCCCAACCAAGGCACTGAGGGCAAGCTTTGGCAGACAGCTTGAGAACACACACAGGAAGTTGGCTCACATCTGCAGGCCAGAGACAGACCATAAATTTCTGCGTTAGCAGCACACTTAGGAGAAGAAAAGAGGGGCAGTCAGCACCCAGCCTGTTGTGTTGCAAGATCAAAAGACAGCATATAAGCTCAAGAATTCTGCTAAAAGATGTGATAAGATCCATGAAACAGGTTTATCCATAAAGGTCTGAGAAAGCCTCAGAATCTCTAGTTCTAGAGGGCTGACAGAAAATGTTTCTCTCCTGAAGACAATTAGTAAATGCTGAAGGAGGTGGCTGCTACTCCAGAAGTGAAGATAGCAGCACAAAACCCTAAGAATATTTTTTAAAAATCAAAGTAATCTAACACCACTAAAGGATTACAAAAGTCTTCCAGTTATCAATCCCAAAGACTTAGAAATCTACAATCTACCTAAAAAAAAATAATTAAAATATGCTGTTAAAAGAAAGCTCAGTGAGCTACAAGGAAAGACAGGAAAACAATTCAATGGGATCAGAAAAAAACATGAAGAAAAATATAGCAGACAAAAATGGTAAAAATAAAGAACCAAAAAACATTCTGCAGCTGAAATGATTGAAATGAAAAAATGCAATAGAAAAATCTATAGCTACAATAGCATTTTAACAAATATGCAGATAAAATGAAGTATATTGTGAAATAAAAAAATATAAAAGGAGGAGAATAAAAGAATGGAACATTTATAGGCATACAAAGATAAGTTTCTATCAGCATAAAATGGACTGTTTTAACTATGAGATGCTTTATGTATTTCTCATGATAACCACAAAGCAAAGATCTTTAGTAGAATCACAAACATTAAAAAATCAAACACAGCATACCAACATGGTAAAACCACCAATTTACAAAGGTAGACAGACACAGGGGGGGAAAAGAACAATGGAGTTACAAAACAATCAGAAAGCAATAAGATAGCAGTAATAAGTATCAAAATATCACTCTAAATGTAAATGGGTTGAATTCACAAATCAGAACCATAGAATGGCTGGCTGGATAAAAAAATATAAGGCCCAATTATATTCTGCATATAAGATACTCATTTCAGCTTTAAAGATGCACATAGGCTCAAGGTAAAGAGATGGACGATTATATTCCATGCAAGTGGAAGTCAAATAATTTGGAGGTAGCCATACTTATATCAAACAAAACAGACTTTAAGCCAAAAACAATAGCAAGACACAAAGAAGGTCATTATATAATGATACAAGGGTCAATACATCAAGAAGATATAACAATTGTAAATATAAACACACCCAACATCAGAGCACCTAAATATATTACACAAATACAGATCTGAAGGGAGAAATAGACAATACAATAATAGTAGGGGATTTCAATACTCCACTCTCAGCAATGGATAGATCATCCATATAGTAAATCAACAAAAAAAACACTGATCTATACCTTACACCAAATGGACTTAACAGGCATATATAGAACATTCCATCCAACAACTTGTTCTCAAGTGCACATGAAACATACTCCAGGATAGATCATATGATAGGAAACAAACATGTCTTAGCAAATTTAAGAAGATCAATATTACACCAACTATCTGAACACAATGATATAAAACTAGAAATCAACAAGACAATATCTGGAAAATCTACAAATATGTGGAAACTAAACAGTACACTTCCGAAAAATCAGTGGCCAAAAAAAAAGTCTAAGGGCAAAAAAATTTTTTAAATCTCAAAACCAATGAAATGGGAACACGACATACCAAAACCTATGGAATGCTGCAAAAGGAGTTCGGAGAGGAAAGTTTATAGTGATAAGCACATAGGACAAGAAATTAGAAAGCTCCCAAGCAATCTAACTCTACACCTCAAGGAACTAGAAAAAGAAGAAATTTATTGCAAAGTTGGCAGAGGGAAGGATATCATAAAGACTAGAGTGGAAATAAATAAAACATATACAAGAAATTCAATAGAAAGGATCAACAACCTAAAAGCTGAACTTTCAAAAACATAAAATTCACAAACTTTTAGCTAGACTAGGAAAATAGAAGACTCAAATAAAATTAGAAATGAAAGAGGAGACACTACAATGGATACTACAGAAATACATAGGAGTAGGGGACTTCCCTGGTGGTGCAGTGGTTAAGAATCCGCCTGCCAGTGCAGGGGACACGGGTTTGAGCCTTGGTCCAGGAAGATCCCACATGCCGTGGAGCAACTAAGCCCGTGCACCACAACTACTGAGCCTGTGCTCTAGAGCTCACGAGCCACAATTACTGAGCCCATGTGCCACAACTACTGAAGCCCGCATGCCTAGAGCCCATGATCCACAACAAGAGAAGCCACGACAATGAGAAGCCCATGCACTGCAACGAAGAGTAACCCCCGCTCACCACAATTAGAGAAAGCCCGCGTGCAGCAACGAAGACCTAATGAAGCCCAAAAATTAATTAATTAATTAATTAATTAAAAAAGAAATACATAGGATTGTAAGAGACTACTATGAACAATTATATGCCAACAAATTAGATACCCAGGAAGAAACTGATAATTCCTAGAAACCCACTACCTACAAAGACTGAATCAGGAAGAAATAGAAAATCTGAACAGACCAATAATAAAGGATTGAGTCAATAGTCAAAAAACTCCCAACACAGAAAACTCAAGGACCAGATAACATTATCAGTGAATTCTACCAAACCAACAAAGAAGAATTAACACCAATAATTCTCAAATTCTTCCAAAAAATTGAAGACTAAGGAATACTTCCAAACTTGTTCTATGAGGCCAGCATTTCCATGACACCAAAGCCAGATAAAGACTCTACAAGAAAAGAAAAATAGAGGCCAATAAAACTGATTAATATAGATGCAAAAATTCTGAACAAAATATTAGCAAATCAAATTCAACAATACATTAAAAGTATTATACATTGGGACCAAGTGGGATTTATCACTGGGATGTAAGAATGGTTCAACATACACAAATAAATATGTGGGATACACCACATTCATACAGTAAAAATAAAAATCACATGATCATTTCAATAGATGCAGAAAAAGCATTGGACAAAATGCAATCCTTTTATGATTAAAAACTCTGAACAGATTGATTACAGGGGGAACATACCTCCACATAATTGATGCCATATGTAACAAGCCCACAGCTAACATCATATTCAATGGTAAAAAAAGGTAAAATCTATTCTTCTAAGATCAAGAACAAGACAATGATGCCCACTTAATCACTCTTGTTCAATATAGTACTGGAGGTATTAGCTGGAGCAATTAAGCAAGACAAAGAAAGGCATCCAAATCAGAAAGGAAGAACAAAATTGTCATTATTTGACGATGGTATGACTTTGTATATAAAAAATCCCAAGGAATCCCAAAACGTTGTAACTAATCAACAAAGTAGGTAAAATTGCAATATATATAATTGCATACATCATCAGCTGTATTTCTATACACAAGTAGTAAAACATCTGAAAAAATTAACTCTCTAATTTACAATACCATCTAAAATAATCAGATACTTAAGAATAAATTTAACAAAGTTGGTGAAAGTCTTTACATTGAACACTACAAGACATAGATCAAATAAGTTGAAGACACAAATGGGAAGATATCCTATATTCACAGATCAGAGGAATTTCTAAGATTAAAAAGTCCTTAACTCAACGCTTGCCATCTGTCGATTCAAAAAACCTATCTCAGAGATACAATGGTATTCTCCACAGAAATAGAAAAATCAATTCTAAACTTTCTATGGAATCAGAAAAGAACTGAATAGCCAAAACAATCCTGAGAAAGAAGAACAAAACCAGAGATATCACAGTTCCTAATTTCAAACTCTACTACAATCTATATTAATTAAAACAGTATGGTACTGGCATCAAAATAGACACCCAGACCAATGGGACAGAATATAGAGCCCAGAATTAAACCCCTACAAATAAGGCTAACTAATTTTTGACAAAGTAGCCAAGAACAATCATGGGGAAATAATAGTGTCTTCAATAAATGGTGTTGGAAAACCAGGATAAATGCAAGCAAAAAATAAAATTGGACTCCTATCTTAAACCACTCACAAGAATTAACTCAAGGTGGATCAAAGACTTGAACCTGAGTCTTGCTACCATAGAAGTCCTAAAAGAAAATGTAAGAAACTCCTCCACATTGGTTTTGATGATGATGATGATCATTTTTTGGATATGACAATAAAAATACAAAAAACAAAAGCAAAAATCAACAACTGAGAATAAATCAAACTTAAATGCTTCTGTACAACAAAATAAACAATCAATAATATGAAAAGTCAACCTACAAAAATGTGGAAAAATGCAAACCATATATTCAATAAGGGACATACAATCAAAATACGTTTTTTAAAAAGTCATAAAATGCCACAAGAAACCAAACAATCCAATGTACGGATGGGTAAAGGAAATCGATTTTTTTTTTCCAAGAAAGACATCCAGATGGCCAATAGGCATATGAAAATGTGCTCAACATGATTAATCATCAGTGCAATGCAAATCAAAACCACAATAAGATATTATCTCACACCTGTCAGAATGGCTATCATCATAAAGACAAGAGATGAGCGTTGGTGAGCATGTGGACAAAAGGGAACACGGGAACTGTTAGTGGGGATATAATTCTTGCAGCCACTGTGGAAAACAATATGAAGGTTCCTCAAAAAAGTAAAAATAGATTTATTATATGATTTAGCAATTCCACTTTTGGGTATTTATCCAAAGAAAATAAAAGCACTAACTTGAAAACATATATGCATCCCCATATTTACTGCAGCATTATCCGCAATAGCCAAGATATGGAATCAACCTAAGTTCTTATCAACAGACGAATGGATAAGAAAGATGTGATATCTATATCTACATATTTATCTATATATATTGTACGTACACACAATGAATATCAGCCATTAGAAAGGAAAAAATTCTACCATTTTCAACATTGATGTACCTTGGGTAAATTATGCTAAGTCCAAAAGAGAAAGACAAATACTATGTGATATCATTTATATGTAAAATCCCAAAAAAAAAAAGCCAAACTTATAAACACCAAGAGTAGAATGCTGGTTACCAGGGGCTGAGGTGTGGGGAATAGGAAGAGATGTTGTTTAAGGGTACAAACTTTTAACTAATAGTAAATAATTCCTAAAGATCTGATGCACAGTATAGTGAATATAAACAATGGTATTGTATTACAATCAAACTTGCTAAGAGACTAGATCTTAATTTTTCCAACCACAATAAAGAAATAATGATTATGTGACATGATAGAGGTGGTAGCTACTGCTACAATGACAATCAGAGTGTAATATGTAAATGTATCAAATCACCATGCTGTACACCTTAAATTCAAATAATATTATATATTAAATATATTACAAGAAAAAAAAAAAAGAAATGCAACAAGCATCATCAATATCAAAATAGATCAAGCAGGAGACATTTTCCATGAGTTAGAAGACAGTAAGTTGAAAATATCCACTCAGAGGAGAACAAAGATAAAAAGAGTGAAGAATGACTATGTGATCTATAGATACCATAAAAGAAACATTCTGTGAATTATAGAGTCTTAGAAGGAAAAGACAGAGCCAGAAGATTTATTTAAATAAGTAGTGGCTGAGAACTTTCCAAGTCAGGGGAGAGATTTGGATATCCAAGTTCATGAAGCTCATAGGGCAGCAGACAAACTTGACTTGAAAAAAGATCTTCTCCAAAACACATTATAGTAAAGCTGTCAACTATCAAAAGCAAAGAATCTTAAAAGCAGCAAGAGGAGAGAAGCTTATAACTTACAAGAGAACCCTCATAAGATTAAAAGTTGATTTCTCAGCAGAAACCTCACAGACTAGGTGAGAGTGGGATGATATATTCAAATAACTCGAAAAAAAACCCAAACCTGCCAACCAAGAATATCCTGTTAATTATAATTATCCTTCTTAAATGAAGAGATTAAGAACTCTTTTCAAAAAACAAAAGCTGAGGGAGTTCATCATCACTATATCTGTCTTAGAAGAAATTCTAAAAGAGTTCCTCAAGCTAAAATAAAAGGACACTAAACACAACTGTGAAAACATATGAGAATACACAATAGACTTGTAAAGGTAAGTATATAGTTAAGGTAAGACTACTTTAATAGTGTGATATAGTGGTGTATTAGTCAGTTAACTTAGTATATAAAGGCAAAAGAATGAGTTTATTAAAATAACTGCAGCTATAATAATTTTAATGTATAAGTAATATACAAAGAGGTAAATTGTAACACCATATACAAAAATTCATGGAGGGAAGTAAAAGAGTAGATTTTTTTGTATGTGATGGAAGTTTAATTGCTATCAACATAAAATAGACTGTTATATCTATAAGATGTTTTCCATGAGCCTCATGGAACCACAAAGCAAAAACCTATAGTAGATTCAGAAAATATAAAGGAAGGAAATCATAACATACCACTACAGAATATCACTAATTTACAAAGAAAGGCAGCAAAAGAGGAAAAAAGGAACAAGAAACCATAAAACATCCAGGAAACAATGAGGTGGCATTGGTAAGTCCTTACCTGTCAATAATTACTATAAACATAAATATATTAAATTTTCTAGTCAGAAGTCATAGAGTGGCTAGATAGATAAAAACACAAGATCAAACTATATGCTGCCTATCAGAGACTCACTTCATTGTTATAAACACAAATAGGCTCAAAGTGAAGCTTTAGAACTAGATATTCCACACATGTGGAAACCAAAAGAAAGCAGTGGTAGCTAGAGTTATACCAGACAAAATAGACCTTAAGCCAAAAGCTGCAACAAGAGAAAAAAAAAAGTCATTATATAATCATAATGCTGTCAATTCATTCAGAAGACAACAATCATAAATAAATATGCACCCAAAAGTGGAAGACCTTAATGTGTTAAGCAAATACTAACAGATTTGAAGAGAGAAATAGACAATACAAAAAAAGTGTAGGGATCTTTAATACCCAACTTTCAACAATGAATAGATCGTCCAGAAAGAAAATCAATAAGGAAGTACTGAACTTGAATTATATATTAGACCAAATGGACTTAACAGACGAAAACAGAACAGTCCATCCAACAGCAGCAGAATACATATTCTTCTCAACTGCACATTGAATATTCTCCAGGACAGATCATGTGATGGGTCACTAAACAAGTCTTAGCAAATTTAAGAAGACTGATATCATACTAAGTATTTTTTTTAGTGATTCAGTTATACATATATATACATTCTTTTGTAATATTCTTTTCCATTATGGTTTCTCATAGGAAACTGAATATAGTTCTCTGTGCTGTACAGTTTAACCTTGTTGACCCATTCCATATATAATAGCTTACATCTGCTAACCGGGACCTCCCACTCCATCCCTCCCCCAACCCCCCTCCCCCTTGGCAACCACCAGTCAGTTCTCTATGTCTGTGATTCTGTTTATGTTTCATAGATAGGTTCATTTGTGTCATATTTTAGATTCCATATACAAGTGATATCACATGGTATTTCTCTTTCTCTTTCTGATTTACTTCACATACAAAGTATTTTTTCAACCACAATGGTAAGAAACCAGAAATGAACAACAGGACAAAGTCTGGAAATTTTACAAGTATGTGGAAATTAAACAACACGATCTTAAAGAATCAATGGGCGAAAGAAAAAAATTAAAAAATAAAAAGACTGAATCATGAAGAAATAAAACAATCTGAACAGACCAAATTACTATTAAGAAGATGGAATCGGGGCTTCCCTTGTGGCACAGTGGTTAAGAATCTGCCTGCCAATGCAGGGAACACGGGTTCGATCCCTGGCCCCGGAAGACCCCACATGCTGCGGAGCAACTAAGCCCGTGCGCCACAACTGCTGAGCCTGCATGCCACAACTACTGAAGCCCGCACGACTAGAGCCCGTGCTCCACAACAAAAGAAGCCACTGCAACGAGAAGCCTGCGCACAGCAATGAAGAGTAGCCTCTGCTCGCCACAAATAGAGAAAGCCCGCACGCAGCAACGAAGACCCAACACAACCAAAAATAAATAAATAAAATAAATAAATTAAAAAAAAAAAAAGAAGATGGAATCGGTTGTCAAAACCTTCCCAACATGAAAATTCCAGGACCAGAAGTCTTCACTGGTGAATTCTACCAAACTTTTAAAGAAGAATTAATACTAATTATTTTTATCTGGATAAATCTTACAAATCTATTCGTGGATGATATGCTTTGCATTTTATAAATACACTTGGGGAGACATACACACAATGATATAAAATATGTTAGGGCTATTGGTTCTGAATCTGATGTCTTTGAAAATATCATTTGAGTTGAGCTGTATTTCAGAAATTTAACACAATTGAGCCTACATTAATAATATGATTCTTGTAAACTCTTTTGAAACTACAAAGAAGTGATAAAGAAGAGTATGTCTGTTGCATGAGTGTGGAGTATAATGGAAACTTACAAGAACAAGCCTTGACTGATTACAAGGTCCACTTGAAAAGCCCAATATCTTTAATAAACAAAGGTGGCAATGTTCATTTTCCAAAGCAAACTACAAGCAAAGGAAAACTAAGAAGAAATTGGAGTTTCCAGATTTACCGTGATGGTTTATGCACATTTCTCAGGAATCACACCAAACCCTTACTAGATAAAATATATGAACTTCCCAGTGTTGGAATCTTGCAGAAAGCACCTGAACCAGTGAACGTCAGGTGTAATGGGACAAATGATTGTCAGGTGACTGAGGCACACAAGACACGTTGCCACTGCTGTGGTATTCTGGGCGAAAATAGGTAAGAAAATCATAATCTGAAACTATCATGAAAAAAATGTCAATTTAATGCAAATTTCAGTCCACATATACCTCCCACGTTCTCTGACTCTAATACTGTATTTGAAGTCTTTCTTTTCACTATATAGAGCAAATCTCTCCTAATTACTTTTTTCCCAGAACTTACTTTGAGTTATCTGGACCAATAATGCCATCCCACTTAAAAGTGTATTTTCTTTTTCTTTTTTTAAAATTTATTTTATTCTATTTTATTTTATTTATTTATTGGCTGCGTTGGGTCTTTGTTGCTGCGCGCGGGCTTTCTCTAGTTGCCGTGAGCGGGGTCTACTCTTCGTCGTGGTGCACGGGCTTCTCATCGTGGTGACTTCTCTTTCTGCAAAGCATGGGCTCTAAGGCGCACAGGCTTCAGTAGTTGCAGCACGTGGGCTTCAGTAGTTGTGTCTCGCGGGCTCTAGAGCACAGGCTCAGTAGCTGTGGTGCACGGGCTTAGTTGCTCCGCGGCATGTGGGGTCTTCCCAGACCAGGGCTCGAACCCTTGTCCCCTGCATTGGTAGGAGGATTCTTAACCACTGCGCCACCAGGGAAGGCCCAAAAGTGCATTTTCTTAATCCTGTTTGTGATAAGTTGATGTTGTATCCAGGTGTACATCATTCCACTTTCCCCTTCTTATCCCATAAGGAATTTTGGATATTAATGCCTTCCCATGTTGATCTTTCACAAAAGGAATAATTTCAATAGTTGAAGGTCATTAATCCATGGTGAGAATTCTCCATGCTCTGTAGGGAGCCTGGATGCAGACAATGGGGAAAAGGTTCTGGAACACAGAGGAGAAATATTGTAAAGAGCTGACTTTGACTATCATACGAAGAACAAAAAACAAGTAGTTGGAAACAACTTTGCTAGGCAGGAACATGAGAAGTAGAAAATGAACGGTTTGCAGGCTCTCAATCCATGACATTTCAGGAGGAAAAGCAGACACAGCCTCTGACCCAGGACAGGACAGAGAAGCTGCCATTTCCTCCTCTTCTTCCTCCTGCTCTGGGTCGTTTTCTCATCAATATCATGTTGAGGAATCACATCAGTATCTTGAGAATGTGTCTTCAATGGCGTCAGCACAGCTCCTTCACCTGTTCCCACCACCCACAGGCAAAAGGACCTTGAAATGCTGAAATGCCAACCTTTTTAAAAAGAGAGATTCAGAAACAATGAGCTCCTGCGTGAGCTTTTTCTCTCCTGTCTACATGTGTTCTCCCCTCACACAGAAGCCCAAAAACTCTGCTACAGCACAGAGTAAGTGGGCTACACTGCCCTGCCCCTTCCAATCCCATGCAGAGCAGATACCGATGCCTCCCCAAAGGCAAAAGGACCAAAGACTGGAAGCAACTCTCACCAAGGTACCCAGCAGCCCTCGTGCTTAAACCAGGCCTAAACTTAGAAACACCTGGAGTTAAAACAATGGGATGCTCCCACCCAGATCAATAGACAGACTCTGTGGGGAGGCCACAGGTGACGTTATACTAATTACTCATCATGTAATACTAACGGGAAACTGCATGGGAACCACGCAGCAAACATTCCTTCCAAAGCTTTAAAGTGCATACAAATTTGGGAGAATCAAGAACCCACTCTAAGTTAGGATTCTCCCGTGGGGCTCATGAAATGGCATCTTTAACACGTTTTTTGTTGGTGCAGCTGTTACTCCCTCAGACCCGTGTTCAGCAGCCCTGAGCTAGAGCTATCAGGCCTAGCACACCTGAGACCACTGTGTAGCATGAAGGTTTGGGGTAAGACCTTCCAGAAGGGCAGGTTCCCTGGGCCTAATTCCTAGGGGCTGAGCTCCTCCCGCGGAATAGGTGTGGCCTTGTTGTTTCCTAGGGGAGATGCTGCTGGGTTGGTGGAAATTACATGGTGGGTTTAGGGTTGTGTGAGGGGTCGCCCTTAGAAATCTACCCAAAGGTACCCTTGGTCCTCAGGTCCTCTAGCCCCCTCTCCTCTCGGGGCCCTCTTGACCCACAGGACTACTCGGGAGCAGGGCATGAGCACCTGTCCTCAGGTGAGCTGAGACTCCGTGACCCCCAAAGATCTAGAGCATGAAGTTGTTTGCATCACAGATTTGTTTGAAAATAAACCAAAGGCAGCAATGGAGGGTGGATTAACATTTTGTGATCGGAATGGACAGAAGCCTTTGAAAATGATGCCATGAATGCACATTTGATGATTCACAAAGGAAGTCATTATCTAAAGTACATTATAACTGAATCAACAGATCAGAATTTTTTGTCTATTGTGTGTCTATGTGTGTGTGTGTTATAAAGTGTGGTGCCAGTTTGTTCCCCTTACTCGCCCTTACATATTTATACTTTTCTTACATCTTTAAAGTGCATTGATTAAAGTAAAAATTAGAGAAAAGCATACCTACTTTCTCAAATATTCTTTGAGAATATTGAATCTTTAAAATTTTTTTAATTTTATTTAAAATTAAAACAATTTTCTATACAAGTTTTAAGGTAGAGTTATTATAAAATATTGGCTATTTTCTCTGTGTTGTACAGCACATCCTTAAGCCTCTCTTACAGCCAATAGTTTGTAACCTCCCACTCCCCAACCCCTGTATTTCTCCTCCCTCTCCCCACAGGTAACCACTAGTTTGTTCTCTGTATCTGTGAGTTTCCTCCTTTTTTGTTATATTTATTCATTTGTTGTATTTTTTAGATTCCACATCTAAGTGATATCATACAGTATTTGCCTTTCTCTGTCTGACTTATTTCACTTAGCATAATGCCCTCCAAGTCCATCCATGTTGCTGCAAATGGCAAAATTTCATTTTTTCATGGTTGAGTAGTACTGTGTTGTATATATATACCACATCTTCTTTATCTATTCATCTGTTGATGGACACTTAGGTTGCTTCTATATCTTGGCAATTGTATATATTGCTGTTATGAACATTGGGGTGCATGTATCTTTTTGAAATAGTGTTTTGGGATTTTTTTTTTTTTTGGATATACACCCAGGTGGAATCACTGGGTCATATGGTAGTCCTATTTTTAGTTTTTTGAATCTTTTAGTATATCCCAATAAGCATTTCATGCTCCACATACCAGTGTATTTAAATTTTTAAGTGATTTTTAAAGGAGCCTTTTTTTTTTTTGGCCGTGCAGCTTGCATGTGGGATCTTAGTTCCCTGACCAGAGATTGAACCTGGGTCACAGCAGTGAAAGCACCACACCCTAACCACTGGACTGCCAGGGAACTCCCAGACAAATTAGACTTTCAAATAAGGACCGTTAAAATACACAAAGAAGGACACTACATAATGATCAAGGGATCAATCCAAGAAGAAGATGTAACAATTTTAAGTATTTATGCACCCAACATAGGAGCACCTAAATACATAAAGCAAATATTAACTGACATAAAGGGAGAAACTGACAGTAACATGATAAAAGTAGGGAACTTTAAAACCCCACTTATAATAATGGACATGTCATCCAGATAGAAAATCAATAAGGAAACACTGGCCTTAAATGACACATTAGACCAGATGGAGATATATATATATATATATATATAGCACATTCCATCCCAAAGCAACAGAATACCCTTCCTTTTCAAGTGCACATGGACCTTTCTCCAGGATATATCACATTCAAGGCCTCAAAACAACCCTCAGTATATTTAAGAAAATTGAAATCATATCAGGTATATTTTCCAAGCACAATGCTATGAAACTACAAATTGACTATAAGAAAATAACTGCAGAAAACACAAACGCATGGAGGCAAAACAATATGTTACTAAACAACCAATGGATCACTGAAGAAATCAAAGAGGAAATAAAAAAATACCTAGAGACAAATGAAAATTAAAAGACCACAACTCAAAACTATGGGACACAGCAAAATCAGTTCTAAAAGGAAAGTTTACAGTGACACAAGCTTACCAAAGGAAACAAGAAAAATGTACAACCTAACCTAACACCCCAAGGAGTGAGCAAAAGAAGAACAAAGCTCAAAGTTAGTAAAATTTTTAAAAATCATAAAGTTTAGAGCAGAAATAAACAAAATTGAGACTAAAGACGAATAGAAAATATCAATGAAACTAAGAGCTGTTTCTTTGAAAAGATAAACAAAATTTAGCCAGACTCAGCAAGGAAAAAAAAGAGAGAGAGAGAATGCCGAAATCAATAAAATCAGATATGAAAAAGGGGAAAGTACAGGAATACACAGTTTTGAGGGCATTAGCCTGCTGTGGTCCCCTTTGCCTGGCAAAACAATGAAGCTATTGTTTTCCACTTCACTCAAAAAAAAAAAAAAAAAATGAAAGAAAGAAAGAAAGAAGGAAAGAAAGAAAAGAAAAAGGGGAAGGCACAACTGACACCACAGAAATACCAACAAGCATGAGACTACTATTAAAAATTATATGCTAAAAAAATGGACAACTAGGAGAAATGGACAAATTCCTAGAAATGTACAATTCCCCAAGATTGAATGAGGAAGAAATAGAAAGTATAGGGGGACTTCCCTGGTGGTCCAGTGGTTAAGAATCCACCTTCCAATGCTGGGGACGTGGGTTTGATCCCTATTCAGGGAACTAAGATCCCACATGCCTTGGGGCAACTAAGCCCGCACACCACAACTACTGAGCCCGCATGCTCTGGAGCCCAAGCGCCACAACTACAGAGAAGCCCGCATGCTGCAACAAAAGATCCCGTGTGCCGCAACTAAGACCTGCCACAGCCAAAAATAAATAAATAAATAATAAGAAAAATAAAAGAAAATATAATCAGATGAATTACCAGCAATGAAATTAAATCAGTTATTAAAAAAAAAACTTCCAACAGGAATTCCCTGGTGGTCCAGTGGTTAAGACTCCATACTTCCAATGCACAGGATGCGGGTTTGATCCCTGGTTGAGGAACTAAGACCCCACATGGTGCCTGGTGCAGTCAAAAAAACAGAAACAAAAACTTGCAACAAACAAAAGTCCAGGAGCAGGTGGATTCACAAGTGAATTCTGCCAAACATTTAGAGGAGAGTTAACACCTATTCTTCTCAAACTATTCCAAAAAAAATTGCAGAGGAAGTGCAGAGTCAGGAATTATAGGGTTGGGGGAAATGGGTGCAGAATCATGAGGAAACTAAGGACACTTGATAACTGATGACTGGAACATTTGAGGGCATTAGACATACAGGACACGAGAAATGGGCTGAAGTCATTGGAATGAGAGGAGGAGAAGGAGGAGAGAAGGATAAAAGGCTTGGGGGCAATAGAAGGGGAGGAGGGTTGGGCTGGGTGCTCTGGACTCCAAGGGATAGAGGTTTCATGGCGATGGAGGTCTAAAATACACAGGATGGACGTGGGAGGGCAATAAAGAAGCCGAGAAGGGGAAGAGTTAGTTCTAGAGATATCTAAAGGTCACAGAGGCAGAGCGATTGAGGTCACAATGAAGAACAGAGGATGATGGAGTCAAAGGATGGAGGTGGGTGACGGTAGTTGCAGCGGGCGGATTGAGGGTCACTAATTGTTTCTCCTATTCACTAATTCCATGATTTGCACTAATCATAACCTAATTGTGAATAGTTTCTAGTTTGAGACCTTGAGGTGATAACCTTACTGAGGCAAATTACTTGTGATGATCCCTTCAAGCTCTTTGCATGGCTCGTGTGAACGGTCAGCTCTTAACTCGTAAGTCTGCGTTAGACGTGCCTTCCTGACAGTCCTCCACTTACCTTCTATCTCATCAGCCAGTTTGTTTCATTGTTATGTTTTATCCCAATCCAGTTATCTTGGGTATTTGTTTATTTGTTAGTTGTCTGTCTTCTATCACTAAAATAAAAGCATCCCTGGGGTACAGCCTTTTTCTGTCTTGTTTATTGCTATGTCCTTAGCCCCTTCCATGGTACAAGAAACAGAGGAGACACTCATTCAATATTTGCTGAATAAACTAATGGGTTTTCCCTATGGCTCTCCATCTTCTAGTCATTACTTCTTCATCAAAGGAAATGAGAGGCTAAAAGGAGTTCGTAGTGGGAATACCAAGTGCCTAACACAGAACACGTATGACGGCTGGATGACTTCCAGGAAGGGCTAATTCAAGGAAGCCAATTTGGTAGCCAAAAAATAAATAAATAAATAAATAGGGAGCAATTGTGATTGGCTGAGAGTGGAACGTAGTGGAAAATACTGTCACCCTCATTGCCCAATAGCTGTTTGGGGTTTTTGGTTGTTGGGTTTTTTTCCCTTTTTTACTTTTTTAAGAAACTGAAGTGTAGTTGATTTACGATGTTGCCCAATAGCTATGTGGATTGCCACAGCTATAAACACCACAGGGAGTCTTGGGATGAGACATTTGGAAGTGAAGTTGACCCAGCCAATCAAGGTGAGATGCCTGCTTTGGGTAAACCCTATGTCACATGCCAGGGTGAGGGGGCTTTCACTGTCCATTTAAATTCCCATTTCTCTCTTTTTAAAAAAGTTTTTATTGGAGTATGGTTGCTTTGTAATATTGTGTTAGTTTCTACTGTACAGCAAAGTGAATCTGCTATACGTATACATATATCCCCTCTTTTTTGGATTTCCTTCCCATTGAGGTCACCACAGAGCACTGAGTAGAGTTCCCTGTGCTATACAGTAGGTTCTCATTAGTTATCTATTTTATACATAGTATCAATAGTGTATATGTGTCAATCCCAATCTCCCAGTTCATCCCACCCACCCCCCTTTCCCCCTTGGTATCCATGTTTGTTCTCTACGTCTGTGTCTCTTTTTCTGCTTTGTAAGTAAGATCATCTATACCAGTTTTTCAGATTCCACATATATGCGTTAATATATGATATTTGTTTTTCTCTTTCTGACTTACTTCACTCTGTATGACACTCTCTAGGTCCATCCACATCTCTACAAATGACACAGCTTCGTTCCTTTTTATGGCTGAATAATATTCCATTGTATATATGTACCACATCTTCTTTATCCATTCCTCTGTTGATGGACATTTAGGTTGCTTCCATGTCCTGGCTATTGTAAATAGTGCTTCAATGAACACTGGGGGTGCATGTGTCTTTTTGAAATATTTATACACCCAACATAGGATCACCTCAATACATAAGGCAAATGCTAACAGCCCATTTCTCTTTACTTCCCCTCCTAATTAGCCTCCTCTGTTCAAACCAACTGCTCTGATTCATCTCTTTAGTGTTCCCTGTGTTGGATAAATTTCAACCCAGGGATAAGGCAGCAAAGATTTCTGGGAAGAGCAGGGCCTGCAAACTTAGACAAGCCTCAATCAATCCCCTTCTAGCATATAATTTTAGAAAAGTTACTTAACTTCTCTAAGAGAAGCAATAATACCTACCTCATAAGGGTTATTGTCAAGATGAAAGGGAATAATACATAAGCACCTGGCCCAGGATGGACCAGAGTAATAAAGTTATAACTTGAAAACGAACAGATGGGTTTGGAGGGAATTTGATGAGGAAAGGAAGGGGGAAAAGGTGTGATGTTGTGATTTATAATAAGAAATGTATATTTGGTCTTCTTCCACCATTCCTGTCTCACAGTTCCCAAATCTCTTGGAATATCCTAAGTGATAATAGTGTTATAATATTTGATCTTTTGTCCTCAGTTCCCAAAATAGCTTCAGAGCCATAAAGGTGAAATTGGTGTCTTGTTATTAATATAACAAGTCTCTTTCAACCACACATGAGTTTATGTTAATGAGGTGACTTTTTAAAAAATATCTTTATTGGCGTATAATTCCTTTACAATGTTGTGTTAGTTTCTGCTGTACAACAAAGTGAATCAGCTATATGTATACATATATCCCCATATCTCCTCCCTCTTGCATCTCCCTCCCACCCTCCCTATCCCACCCCTCTAGATCGTCACAAAGCTCCGAGCTGATCTCCCTGTGCTATGCGGCTGCTTCCCACTAGCCATCCATCTTACATTTGGTAGTGTGTATATGTCCATGCTACTGTCTCACGTTGTCCCAACTTCCCTTCCCCGCCGTGTCCTCAAGCCCGTCCTCTACATCTGCGTCCTTATTCCTGCCCTGCCACTAGGTTCATTAGTACTGTTTTTTTAGATTCCATATATATGTGTTAGCATATGGTATTTGTTTTTCTCTTTCTGACTTACTTCAATCTATATGACAGACTCTAGGTCCATCCACCAAAGAGGTGACTTTGGAAAGCTTCTAGGTCACCTAAGGATGGAGGCTGGTTGCCAGTGGAAACAACCATGTGATTAGAGGGTTGTAACTTTCAGCTCCATCCCCCAACCAACAAGGAGGACAGAGGAACTGGAGATTTAGTTCAATCACCCATGGTCGGTGATGTAATCAATCATGCCTACAGAATGAAGCCTCCAGAAAATTCCCTGAACTGTGGGCTTCAGAGAGCTTCAAGGTTGGTGAATCAGAATGTATCCACGTGCCTGGAGTGTGGCCCACACTGAACTCCATGGGGACAGAAGCTCCGGTGTTCAAGAGCCCTCTGGACCTCACCTCATGTATCACTTCATCTGGTTGTCCATTCGGACCCTTTAATATCCTGTCATAAACAGGTAATCGAGACTGTAACATGGTTTTCCTGAGTTCTGTGCATTGCTCTAGCGAATTAATCGAACCTGAGGAGGGGGTCACAGGGACCTTCAACTTACAGCCAGTTGTTCAGAAGCACAGGTGACAACCTGCACTAGCTTGAGACTGGCATCTAAAGTGGGGGCAGTCTTGTGGGACTGAGCTCCTAACCTGTGGGATCTGACTCCAGGTAGAGAGGGTCAGAATTGAGTTAAATTTGTAGGACACGCCTTGTCCACTGAGAACTGGAGAATTGCTTGGTGGTGTTGGAAAATACACATCAGAAAATGCTTCCAAGAAAAACCTACAGCAGACCTCATGTTCAGTGAAATGCCTAAAGCATTCTCTTTAAGATCAGGAATAAGACATGTATGTCCACTGTCATCTCTCCTATTTAATGTTGTGTTGGACATCTTGGCCAGTGCAATAAAAAAGATCAAGGCAAAAAATGTATAAGAATTGGAAATAACAAAAAACGGTGTTCATCTTTGCAGGCGATTGGTTATTTATCCAGAACGCCAAAAAGACTCTACAAGGAAATAATTAGAATTAGTAAGTGCTTCATTTGGTTCCTAGATAAAATCAATATACAAAAATCAATTGCATTTTCATATATCAGACAAAAGCAATTAGAAAATTTGTAAAGATACCTTTAAAAAAGAAAAAAAATTAAAGTTCTTCTAAATAAATCAAGTCCTTTAAGAAGAAAATTATAAAACTATTGAAAGACATTAGAAAAAACCTAAATAAATAAAAAGATGTACCATATTGGGACTTCCCTGGTGGCACAGTTGTTAAGAATCTGCCTGCCAATGCAGGGGACATGGGTTCAAGCCCTGGTCCAGGAAGGTCCCACATGCCACAGAGCAACTGAGCCCATGCACCACAACTACTGAGCCTCCGTGCTGCAACTACTGAAGCCCACGCACCCTAGGGTCCCTGTGCCGCAACTACTGAGCCCGCGTGCCTAGAGCCCATGCTCTGCAACAAGAGAAGCCACCACAATGAAAAGCCCGCGCACCGCAACAAAGAGTAGCCTCCACTCCCTGCAACAAGAGAAAGCCCGTGCACAGCAACAAAGACACAACACAGCCAAAAATAAATAAATAAATTAATTAATTAAATAAATAAATTAATTAATTAATTAATAAAATAAAATATATAAACAAAAGAAAGATATACCATGTCGAAGACTCAACGTTGTTAAGATGTCAATTCCCTTAAGTTCGAAGCATTCCAATCAAAATCTCAACAGGGTTTTTCATACAATTTGACAAGTTGAATCAAAACCTTAGGTAGAAGAACAAAGGCCCAAGAATAACCAAAACTCTAAATGAAGGCGAGGGACTTGCCTTACCAAATATCAAGACATAAACCTCCAGAAATTAAGGACAGGTAGTATTGGTCTAGTAACAGCCAAATAGACCAATGGAATAAAATAGCCCAGAAACAGATCCATGAATATATGGAGCCTTTATTGATATAGAGTGGTCACTGCAGGTCAGTACAGAAGGGGTGGTTACTTAATAAATGGTGCCAGGACAATTAAATATTCAATATGGAAAAAATATACTTTATAAAAAATCAATTTTAGGTGGATTAAAGACTTCAGCGTGAGAAACAATCACAAAACATCTAGAATAACATAGGTGGAATGTCTTTCTTTTTCTTCAGGGTAAGAAAAATTGTCTTAATTATGACACAAAAATGTACACCATAAATAAAATGACTGATAAAGTCAACTGTATTAAAATTTAGAACACCTGTTCCTTGAAAGACACCATAAAAAGAGAGAAAAGACAATCCGTAAACAGGGAGAAGATATTTGCCTCACATATAATGGGCAAAAGAGTCATACCCAGAATATAAGAACTACAAATCAATAAGAAAAAGGCAAAGAACCCAATAGAACAATAAGCAAAAGACAAGACTTTCACACAAAAATGAAGGGCACGTAACAAATAAATATATTAAAATTTTCTTATTCATAAACAGGTAAATATACATTTAAAATCATTAAAGTCAATTTTACTCTCACCAGATTAACAACAACAACAAAAAATTGTTGCACAGTATTAGGTGTTTTGAAGTCCTGCCTCAGGGCCTTTGCATATGCCTAACGTACTCTTCCTTCAAATCCTCATATATCTTGGTCCTTCGATTCATTCAGATCTGATTCAGATCTGGATCAGATGTTACTCCTCCAAAAGGCTTCCTTACCATGGTATCCAAATAATGCCCTTTGGTCTCCATCATTCTTTATCCTCTAACCTGCTTTACTATTGTCTTCAAAGCACTTGTTAACATTTCACATTTATCCTCTCTCTGTATATGTGTGTATATATAAACATACACACATATATTTGTTATTATCATTTTGCAGAACCTTTTGAAAGCTGGTGGCTGACATGCTGAGTAATTTTCAAATGACAAACACTTAAGGGAAGATACTGACCGCAAAGATATGGAAATTATTATCCGCAATCAAGGCTACTATGCACAGAAGAAATGGAATTCGTTCCTCCTTCTTTCCACCATATGGTTATTATTTCGCAGAACACTTTGAAAACAAGTTGCCAACATCAAGGCATCTCACCCCTAAATACTTCCATATGTAGCTCCTCAGATTCTCCCACTTAACCTTAATACCATTATCACAACTAAGAAAATTAACAATCATTCCCTAATACCATCTAGTATATAGTCTTCATTCAAGTTTCCAAGCCCTCTTCATTCAAATGTCCAAACCCTCTATATCATATCAGATATATTAAAATGCACCCAAAGTACTGTTTTTCTGAAATAAAAAATTTTAATGATTTAGCTACAAGTAAACTATTTCATTTGTAATCAATTTCTCAGCAAGCATGGTACATGGTCCTTTTGAAGGGAATAATCTAACCTCCTAATTGTTTTTTTTTAATTATTACTATTTTTTGAATATTAACATTTTATCAATACTGTCAGCATAATTATTAGTTTGTAGACATTTAATTAAATGATTCTTTTTTTTTTAAATTTTTTAATTTAGTTGGCTGCATTGGGTCTTCGTTGCTGTGCGGGCTTTCTCTAGTTGTGGCGAGCGGGGGCTACTCTTCGTTGCAGTGCACGGGCTTCTCATTGCGGTGGCTTCTCTTGTTGCAGAGCATGGGCTCTAGGTGCGCAGGTCTCAGTAGTTGTGGCTCATGGGCTCTAGAGTGCAGGCTCAGTAGTTGTGGTTCACGGGCTTAGCTGTGCCACGGCATGTGGGATCTCCCCGGACCAGGGCTCGAACCTGTGTGCCCTGCATTGGCAGGCGAATTCTTAATCACTGCGCCACCAGGTAAGTCCAAATTAAATGATTCTTAATTTTGTTTTATTTTCATATTTTGGGGTCAATCCTTTTTTTTTTTTTTTTTTTTTTAGGTCTCAAAAATTTTCATGGGGCTTCAGAAAGCTCCTTCGTCCTGGGCTCTGTGTAGCAGCCGCCTAAAGGGTAAAGAGAGCTTGCTGGGGGCAGGAGATAGGAGAGGGTGACCCAGAGAAGGGCCTCCAAAATAGAAACCCACTTAAGCCCGGGACCTCCCCCTTCCAGAGGAAGCTGCTGTTGCCCAAGTTCCAAAAACTGGGCTGAAGTAAGAAGTCCTGAGACCCCAGGGGAAGCAAGGGTGAGAGTGTCCTGCCTGTACAACCCAGTGTTAATGTGTCACCTCCGAGGGAAACAGCCTTTAAGACAGTAACGAGATGTAACCTGAGCAAGGCTCTCTGCGCTGGTCAGAAACTCCAAACTGACACAGCCAGTTTGGAAGAGTCTGAGGGATTTTTGTTTGTTCTGTTTCTGCAGTGGAGGATATCCGACATCAGGAGTAGCGGATCTGAATTCAATTCATAAGGCCAAAAGAGATTCTGGCTGTGGGAAATGCAGGGATGATGGTTCCCACAAGACAAAATACAATAGAAAGCAGAGAAGTTTGTATTAGAAACGATTACGTCAATGGAAAAAGAAAGAAGTCTCACGCTTCTAAGAGGATTTCATTAGCATAAATCAATTTAATAATAACTGTGTTAAGGCATAAAAGGGAGCAGGTATTATTATAGACCCATTATTGGCCCCATTTTGCAGATGGAGAAACTGAGGCTGGGGGAGATGTAACATGGCTTGTAGGGGTCTTGTCCAGGTTCAGGTGGCGGAACCCAAGCTTGCTCGCCATCAGATACAAGAGAAAAAGATGAGGACTTCGGTATTTTAAGTTCATTGAAATTAAGAAAGGCTGCTTTGGGTTTTTTTTTAAGCTTAGCAAAGGAGTTAAAAGCAGAGTGACTTCATTTTTACTTTCATGTAACAAAATTCCCAGAAGACACATGTTCTCACCAAAGTCTTAATGCAGTATTGCTCTAGCATCGTGCTGGGCATGAATTGCTCATTTCACCAAACATGACTCAACCATCACATCAGGAATATTTTTCCTCTTGAAAGCCCTGGGAGCCAAATCATTAACGAATCAAGAGGAATCACTTAAGGGTATGAGAGATTTTCAAATGGTGAACACTTTGGGAAAGAGGGTAACTGCGGAAGAAACAAATGACATTCAAAGACTAGATACTGACTGCGAAGATGTGGAGATTATCATACGTAATCAAGACTACCATCAGCGGAATTACTGAAAGTAGTTCCTCCTCCTTCCCACTGTAATATCCTAGGGAGGGGTGAATCGAGGGGAGGACGCCTAGCACGAACCCCCAAGCCCCTGCCTCTGCCTCTTCCCACGTGGCAAAGAGACACATAGCCACAAAGCCACGAAGCTGAAGAGGACACGTGTGCCATTGGCTCAGGCCACTTCACAGACGCTGACGGAAGTGTGTACCTCAGTGGTCTTCAAACTCTGCAGACCAGATGCCCTTATCAGAAAAAGTGTGTGACCAGCACTCCTGTGACCGAGCAGGACCCTATGAGGCCTTCCCAAAATAGATCCCCGCCCATGTCCTCCACCTGCCTTTTGTTTGTAGAAAAACGTTAGTCAAAGAATAAATTTAATCAGAGAAGTGAAAAAATGCAGAAAAAAAGGAAAACAGTTAAACCAGACAAAATAATAAGACTTTAGCCATTCCACAAAGTCAAGGACCTTCAGTTCCTCCTCAAGGGCTACAGATAATATTCTGAGCCATGTCCTTTGAGCTGTTTTGCAGATCCTGAAACCTCCACCAGGTGGAAGAAGTTAGCTGACCCCAGAAGAAGCACTGTAGACCCCAGACCGGTTGGAACCAGAAGGTTGATGACGTTGACTCCCAATTACCTCGCCACCAACCAATCAGAAGAATGTCCACGAGCTGACCACACAGCCCACAACCCCTCTCCCTCACCCTGTCATTAAAAACCTTTCCCTGAAAGGCTTCGGGGAGTTCGGGTCTTTTAAACACTAGCTGCCCTGGACTCCTTGCTTGGTGTCTGCAATAAACGCTGCACTTTCCTTCACCACAAGCTGGTGTCAGTAGCTTGGCTTTACTGCACACAGGTGAGTGGACCCAAGTTTGGTGCAGTAACACTTCCAGTACATGTTCATTGGTTCATCTGAAACTATAGTCACAATCTGTACTGGCAACATTAAGTAGACTAACATACACAAAATAGAAATTTAAGGGATGAGATGAAGTAAATAGTTTTAATAGTTTTAAAAAATTATTTCTTTTCACATAGTCCTAAAAAGTCTTTTATTCTCTCTCTCACACACACATAGGCCTAGTTAGCTGATAATATTTTTCACTGAAAGTGGTGGGATTATATATGCTTCATTATTTTGAAAACCTTGGTTTAACACCTCATGATAGAGCAAGGCAAAGGTCTACTTATAAATCCAGCTTATGCTGATACCTGCATTTAATGACTACCAAAGTTAAGAAGGAAAAATCAAACCTCACAAAGATCCTTGGGTCCAAATAGAAGAAGAAGATCATCCACCAGCCTTATTAAACCCCGATGCTGAGTTCTCAATTCCACCCACCAGATATGCAAAGGTTTTTTACTGGAAATTATTTGCTAGAAATCCATCTTCCCAATTTGTTCTTGCAAACTAACTGCTGCATTTTAACAAATGGATCCAATGTCTAGTGTAAGTTTTAATTTGGAAGAATTTTAAACAGAATGAAAAATTCTAACCTTCAAAATGCTCAGACAGGAAAATTTTTTTTTTTTTTTTACTTTTTAAAACTGGTTTACTTTTTCATCATGACATTTTGAAACTTCTACATGCATGTGATTTATGAAGAAACAAAGGGCTTTACAGATAATTTTGGGAACATTACAGATGTCTGTCATTTTAGAAACCTACTGTGCTAGAGGATAATGGTCTCTTTTTTTTTTGTCAGAATTATACTTCAGTTTAATTAAAGACATAATTTTTTTCTTATTAGTTATCTATTTTATACATATTACTGTATATATGTCAATCCCAATCTCCCAATTCATCACACCACCACCACCACCCTGCCACTTTCCCCCCTTGGTGTCCATATGTTTGTTCTCTACATCTGTGTCTCTATTTCTGCCCTGCAAACTGGTTCATCTGTACCATTTTTCTAGGTTCCATATATATGCGTTAATATATGATATTTGTTTTTCTCTTTCTGACTTACTTCACTCTGTATGACAGTCTCTAGATCCATCCACGTCTCTAAAAATGACCAATTTCGATCCTTTTTATGGCTGAGTAATATTCCATTGTATATATGTACCACATCTTTATCCATTCATCTGTCGATGGGCATTTAGGTTGCTTCCATGTCCTGGCTATTGTAAATAGTGCTGCAATGAACACTGGGGTGCATGTGCCTTTTGAATTATGGTTTTCTCTGGGTATATGCCCAGTAGTGGGATTGCTGGGTCATATGGTAATTCTATTTTTAGTTTTTTTAGGAACCTCCATACTGTTCTCCATATTGGCTGTATCAATTTACATTCCCACCAACTGTGCAAGAGGGTTCCCTTTTCTCCACACCCTCTCCAGCATTTGTTGTTTGTAGAGTTTCTTTTGATGCCCATTCTAACTGGTGTGAGGTGATACCTCATTGTAGTTTTGATTTGCATTTCTCTAATAATTAGTGATGGTGAGCAGCTTTTCATGTGCTTCTTGGCCATCTGTATGTCTTCTTTGGAGAAATGTCTATTTAGGTCTTCTGCCCATTTTTGGATTGGGTTGTTTTTTAAATATTGAGCTGAATGAGCTGTTTATATATTTTGGAGATTAATCCTTTGTCCATTGATTCGTTTGCAAATATTTTCTCCCATTCTGAGGGTTGTCTTTTCGTCTTGTTTATGTTTTCCTTTGCTTTGCAAAAGGTTTTAAGTTTCATAAGGTCCCATTTGTTTATTTTTGTTTTTATTTCCGTTACTCTAGAAGGTGGATCAAAAAAGATCTTGCTGTGATTTATGTCAAAGAGTGTTCTTCCTATGTTTTCCTCTAAGAGTTTTATAGTGTCCAGTCTTACATTTAGGTCTCTAATCCATTTTGAGTTTATTTTTGTGTATGGTGTTAGGGAGTGTCCGAATTTCATTCTTTTACATGTAGCTGTCCAGTTTTCCCAGCACCACTTATTGAAGAGACTGTCTTTTCTCCATTGTATATCCTTGCCACCTTTGTCATAGATTAGTTGACCATAGCTGCGTGGGTTTATCTCTGAGCTTCCTATCCTGTTCCATTGATCTATGTTTCTGTTTTTGTGCCAGTACCATATTGTCTTGATTACTGTAGCTTTGTAGTATAGTCTGAAGTCAGGGAGTCTGATTCCTCCAGCTCTGTTTTTCTTTCTCAAGACTGCTTTGGCTATTCGGGGTCTTTTGTGTCCCCGCACAAATTTTAAGATATTTTGTTCTAGTTCTGTAAAAAATGCCACTGGTAATTTGATAGGGATTGCATTGAATCTGTAGATTGCTTTGGGTTGTATAGTCATTTTCACAATATTGATTCTTCAAATCCAAGAACATGGTATATCTCTCCATCTGTGTCATCTTTGATTTCTTTCATCAGTGTCATAGTTTTCTGAGTACAGGTCTTTTACCTCCTTAGTAGGTTTATTCCTAGGTATTTTATTCTTTTTGCTGCAATGGTGAATGGGATTGTTTCCTTAATTTCTCTTTCTGATCTTTTGTTGTTATTGTACAGGAATGCAAGAGATTTCTGTGCATTAATTTTGTATCCTGTAACTTTACCAAATTCATTGATTAGCTCTAGTAGTTTTCTGGTGGCATCTTTAGGATTCTCTATGTATAGCATCATGTCATCTGCAAACAATGACAGTTTTACTTCTTCTATTCCAATTTGTATTTCTTCTATCTCTTTTTCTTCTCTGATTGCCGTGGCTAGGACTTCCAAAGCTATGTTGAATAATAGTGGCAAGAGTGGACATCCTTGTCTTATTCCTGATCTTAGAGGAAATGTTTTCAGTTTTTCACCATTGAGAATGATGTTTGCTGTGGGTTTGTCATATATGGCCTTTATTATTTTGAGGCAGGTTCCCTCTATGCCCACTTTCTGGAGAGTTTTTATCATAAATGGGTGTTGAATTTTGTCAAAAGCTTTTTCTGCATCTATTGAGATGATCGTATGGTTTTTATTCTTCAATTTGTTAATATGGTGTATCACATTGATTGATTTGCATATATTGAAGAATCCTTGCATCCCTGGGATAAATCCCACTTGATCATGGTGTATGATCCTTTTAATGTGTTGTTGGATTCTGTTTGCTAGTATTTTGTTGAGGATTTTTGCATCTATATTCATCAGTGATATTGGTCTGTAATTCTCTTTTTTTGTGGTACCTTTATCCGGTTTTGGTATCAGGGTGATGGCAGCCTCATAGAATGAGTTTGGGAGTGTTCCTTCCTTTGTAATTTTTTGGAAGAGTTTGAGAAGGATGGGTGTTAGCTCTTCCCTAAATGTTTGATAGAATTCACCTGTGAGGCCATCTGTCCTGGACTTTTGTTTGTTGGAAGATTTTAAATCACAGTTTCAATTTTATTACTTGTGATTGGTCTCTTCATATTTTCTATTTCTTCAGACAGGAGAATTTTTATAGGTGACAAAGACTTTAGAAAGAAAAGCGTATCAGATGGAAACATTTCCAACACTCACCAGGAAGAGATAAAGTGTGTTTGTTTTCCTAAAAATAACTATTAAGTTAGCGTATTCCTTAGTATGAAATATATTCTAGACACTTGTCATTATAGAAATGGTCAATAATTTGAATCATGTGCTTTTGTGAAAGAAAAATGTGTAGCACATCTTTCAGTTCAAATCTTTTAACGACTCTGCCATGAGATAAGCAGTGAGTCATCTGAATGGTACAAAACATTTTCATGGTCATTCTCTGTGATGGTTTTAAAAAAGGTCCGCAAGTGTTTTGACAGGCCTCCACGCACAGCTGGAGTTTATGTCTCCTGCTCTTCAACCCCAGCAGGCTTTTGTGATCACCATTCAAGACCAATAGAGCAGGACTTATAAGCTAAGTGAGAAAAGACCCTGGAGCTTCTGTAGGTGTATCTTGGGCCTCTGCTCTGGGTACCTCCAGTCATCGTAGGAGAAGTCTGGCTACCCTGAGGCCACCACGTGCAGATACCAGACAGAAGGAGATCCGGAGGAGTGCCAGCTGTTCCAACCCCAGCTGTTAGATGACTGCAGCCTCATGAGAGACCCAAGCCAGGACTGCCTTGCTGGACAGATCCCCCGCTGCTGACCCACTGCAACAGTGAGAGATAACACGAGTGTGGTTTTATCTACTAAGCTTTGGAGAAATTTGTGACACAACACTAGATACTACACATATATTAACTCATTTAATTCTCACAATAACCCCATGAGTCATCGTCAGCCCCCTTTAAAAATGAGAGGACACTGAAGCCTTGAGAGGTTTCAACTCTGTTAGAACATCTGGGATTCAGTCCCCATGTAGCCGGACCTCAGAGTTTACGTGCAGTGTCCACGGCCTCTCGGAAAGAAGAGGGCGAACGCAAAGATCAGAAGCAGTGGAAACAGTAGATCTGGTGGAAGACTAGATACGGAAGGTGAAGGAAAGGAAGCCTCAGATACAGCCTGGAGGTTCTGAAGAAACATAGGAAACAAAGTAAGTTTAGGGAGGAGGGTTATGAGCTTGGATATTGTTCAGTTGGGTGTGTCACTGGTACCTACAAAGGAAGATGGCCCCCAGGAATTCGGGGGCAAAGTCAAGGCCCTGGAAGTGGGTTCTGGAATCAAGTGCTTTATGAAGATGAGATCATAAAGGGAAAGGGTGTTCAGCCAGAAGAGAAGAGGAAGAAGGACAAAGGCTTAGGGAGTGCCTCCTTGTGTAGTTTATGATACACATGACCATTTGTGATTAAGCTCCCAGAGTTTTCAGGATTTTTAAACGCGTGCTATACAGCGTCTGTGGATATACAATGAGATAATAGATTCCACAAAGCAGACAACATTTACTAATCTTACATTTGCATAAGAAGTTTATGAATTGCCGCCTTGAGAAACTGGATGCTCTCTGTCAATAAGCCAAACCTAGAGCAGATGCGATGGCACAGAGACTGGCAGAAATAAATGCTGGGAACACTAATAAACCACTTGTGGATCTCAAGTATCCCACAGAATGAATATATTCATTTCAGATGAATATCCGGGTTTTGGGAGACCTGCCATCTTTTTCACATGGTGGACCTTCTTTAAGAAAATGATGACATGACACCAAAAGCAAAGGCAACAGAAGCAAAAATAAACAAGTGGGACCACATGAAACTAAAAAGCTTCTGCACAGCAAAGGAAACCATCAACAAAATTAAAAGGCAACCTATGGAATCACAGAAAATTTGCAAACCACATATCCAATAAGGAGTTAATATCCAAAATATACAAGGAACTCATGCAACTCAATAGCAAAAGTAAATAAATAAATAATTTAAAAATAGGAAAAGGGCCTGAATAGACATTTTTCCAAAGAAGAAATACCAATGGCCAACAGGTACATGAAAATGTGCTCAACATCACTAATCACCAGGGAAATGCAAATCAAAACCACAGTGAGATATCTCCTCACACCTGTTAGGATGGCTATTATCAAAAAGGCAAGAGACAGCAAATGCTGGCAAGGATGTGGAGAAAAGGGAACCCTCGTACACTCTTGCTGGGAATGTAAACTGGTACAGCTACCATGGAAAACAGTATGGAGATACCTCAAGAAATTAAACATAGAATTACCATATGATCCAACAATCCCACTTCTGGGTGTACAAAGGAAACAAAATCATTATCTCAAAGAGATATCTGTACTACCATATTCATTGCAACCTTTTTTCACAATAGCCAAGGTATGGAAACAACCTAAGTGCCCACTGACAAATAAATGGATAAAGAAAACGTGATACACATGCGTGCGTGCGCGCACACACACACACAAAGGAATATTACTGGTTTTTTAATATTCATTCATTTAAAAATATTCATTATTTTGCTGCACTTAGTTGTGGCAGGCGGGCTCCTTAGTGGTGGCATGCAAACTCTTCGTTTCGGCATGCATGTGGGATCTAGTTCCCTGACCAGGGATCAAACCCGGGCCCCCCCTGCATTGGGAGCTTGGAGTCTTATCCACTGCACCACCAGGGAAGTCCCTATTGTCTTAAAAAGATGGAAATCCTGCCATCTGTGACAACATGGATGAATCTGGAGGGCATCATGCTAAGTGAAATAAGCCAGACAGAAGAAGAAAAGTGCTGTATGGTATATTCTTCTGTCAACTTCCCACTGAAAGTTCTTTCTTCTAGGCTATAACAGTAAACTGGTCACCATGGCTCCATTCCCACATAGACTTCCCCTCACCACTGGAATTTTAGGCATAAATCTGATGGTCTCACTTACCACCTTGCTTAAATGTTTTCATTAGTTACCCATTGCCTAAATAGTAAAGCTCAAATGTTTTTGTGTGGCTATCCTCATTTTTCTTTCCCTTCCCCAAAATTCCTTCTCCCCCAAATGTGGAAATTCCGTAATTGATCTTTTCTTGGCTATTGATCTTGGGCCGGGCACCTGACTCTAGCCAGGCCACCCTAGACATTTTGACTTGGGACTGACACTCAAGTCAATTTCTCTTTGGATGCCTGCAGCATGCAAAAGCTCAGAAGTGGTCACTGGCCATGTTTTCTGCCAAGTGAACCAGAAGAGTGGAGAAATCCAATTATAAGAGAGAGAGAGAGAATGAAGGTGGGCAGCAAAGCTGAGCCCAGAGGTAGGAGACCGAGTCCTCGATCCCAGCTCTTCTTTGGGTCTCGTTGCATCCTTGTCCTGGAGTCTAACGTCAGATAAGTCAGACTCCTGACAATAAATCCCCCCTTGTAGACGGATGTGACCTGAGTTCCTGATACCTGCACCTAAGTCAGTCCTAATTCCACTGCATATGGCGACTTGGCGGTCCAGTCACAACCTGCCTTGCTGGCTTCATCACCCAGTGTTCTGACCACCCCTTCATCTCACTGCACACTCCCTCTTCTGCATCGAAGCCACATGATCACGCCAGTCTCTGCACTCACCGTCCTTTGTATTTACCTCTTTAGTTACGTTTACCACAGTACACTGTAGAATTCCTATTTGTTTATATATCACGTTGTAAGTTCTTCAAGGACAGTCTTGTTCATCTACGTAGCTCACTGCCTAACACAAATGTTTGATAAATCAGGTTATTCCAACAAATGAAGTGAATTAGTATTTGCCACACAGGCTCTAGCAAGTTTGCCCCCCAAAAGATGTGACCAACCTATTGTCTTATTATTTAAAAAGCAGTCTTTCATGAATAACGTAATTTTGTGTTTGAACAGAAGAGTAACATGTATGAAATAAACTGACCAGGGAAAGGGCATGAACTTCAGAGTCCCTAACCCCAGTCCAATGCAGGGGACATGCGTTCAAGCCCTGGTCTGGGAAGATCCCACATGCCACGGAGCAACTAAGCCCGTGTGCCACAAATACTGAGCCTGCGCTCTAGAGCCCGCGAGCCACAACTACTGAGCCTGTGTGCTGCAACTACTGAAGCCTACGAGCCTAGAGCCCGTGCCCCGCAAACAAGAGAAGCCACCCCAATGAGAAGCCTGCGTACCGCAACGAAGAGTAGCCCCCGCTCGCCGCAATTCGAGAAAGCCTGCGCACAGCAACAAAGACCCAATGCAGCCAAAAAAAAAAAGTCTCTAAAAAAAAAACATTCTCCTAAAGAGCCTAACTAAATCAGAAATCTGAATGCAGAAATTGTAATCTTATACCTGTCACCTACTCCCTTCTCTTCTTTCTCACTTCTAAGTTATGCATTCTGCTAAATTCTTCTACCTTTAAATATACAGACGCCAACCACTCTTGTGATATGTGCCATTTGCACTGAAGTGTTTGTTCTTAAACAAATTGGATTACTCAGCCTTACAAATAAAAAAGCTACCCTATCAGCTAATTTTAATACTTCGGGTTTTTTCCTGAAAAGTTCTTTAATCTTGAATGTGTTTCCAAATGGGTTAGTTTTTGTGTGTTTGATTCTAATGTATTGCATACTACCTGGAAGCCAGAGGAAAACAAGAGATTTTTTTTTTTTTTTTTTTTTTATGCTCAACCTAGTAACCAAACAAAGAAAATAAACCACAATTTCTTTATACCAAAGCTGGTTTATTGAACTTCATGAGGGCAAAGTTACAGTGACGCTATTCCATAACAAAATTATTTAACTCTGGTTTAGATTTCATGAGGAAATGTATTAGCAATATACTGTCAATAAAGCATTGTCATTAATAGCTAACTTCATTAGAATCTGGATTAGTTTCCTTTGGTGTTCTCAATTTATGACTTTTCCAAAACATATCTGAGGTTTTCAACTAAAGGTCACAGTTAAATTCATACAGGAGTTACAAAATGTGTGATTTGTGCTTTAAAAATTAATAATTAGTTGTTTGATAGCCACCATTTTGTAAGTGACTTCTCAATAGTCTGTGAAGTGTTTTATAAATATTTTGGAAAATATCTAAAAGCTTTATCCCCATTCAACTGATAAGTATGTTCTTTTTAAAAGTAAACACATATGTAGAAAAAATTAAAACAACAAATCACTACAAATGGGATACAAATATTTTAAAATTAATAAATATTAAAGTGAAAACATAAGTTCTTTTACAGAACTTTAAAGGATACTTACTACTAACTTCTTACAAAAAGAAATAAAGTTAAATTACCTTTTTAAAAATATGAGTAATGGGCTTCCCTGGTGGTGCAGTGGTTGAGAATCTGCCTGCCAATGCAGGGGACACGGGTTCGAGCCCTGGTCTGGGCAGATCCCACATGCCGCGGTGCAACTAGGCCCGTGAGCCACAACTACTGAGCCTGCGCGTCTGGAGCCTGTGCTCCACAACAAGAGAGGTCGCGATAGTGAGAGGCCCACGCATCGTGATGAAGAGTGGCCCCCGCTTGCCGCAACTAGAGAAAGCCCTCGCACAGAAATGAAGACCCAACACAGCCAAAAAATAAAAAAAAATATATATATATAAAAACATGAGTTAATAACAGCACTGAAAAAAAAAATGTGCTTGGAAAGTCTGTAAACTTTCTTCCCCCACTTTAGAAAATGTTTTGATAAGCAATAAACAGATTCCCTTCTTTAAAAAACTGTTACGCCCATGACAATTATAACAGCTGTCATTGTTTTACTATAAAAATAGCTGCAAATCAACACTAATTTAGACAAAGTCAAACCATTTTTAATTCTACCATGATAAGAAAAATGGATTAATCTTCTTAAAAGCAAACAAAGCCAATTTGTTTTTCCTTAAGCTCTAATGTTTAAAACAGAATAATTATTTCCTATAATTATTACTTTCCATTAGTACATTTAATAGAATTATCTTGTTTTCATAAGTAAATTATCCAGTCAGGACCACCATCACGATTAAACAAAAAATCCTAAATTAGATTACATCACATATTTAATTGGTTTCCCACATTCTGAAAATATTTTACGTATAATCATCTTTTGGCTTAATTTCCTCTAAAATTATTAAGTTCAGCAATCTTTCAGAATTAGTAAATGTGCACACTTCAGATAAAGTTCATGGCTTACATTCCATTCATGTAATAGCTTCACATGCAAGCTTACTATTTCCTATGTGCAAAGTCTTAAATTCAAAATAAAAGTATTTAGGGTAAAAAAACTTTTTGAAATATTCTTTCTACCACCAAGGGATAGACTAGATATTTTTCAACATCTAATTTATTTTTTATACTGAGGAGGAGTAGTTTGTTGTGACCATAAAAATTTAAAGATTTAAACAACAGAAGTACTGTAATGTACTACTACAGAAATAAAATGTAGACTCATAGCAATTACAGGTATGCCCTCAGAGTTACAATCCAAATGGAAGATGATTTGCTTATTCAGCCTTTAGGCATTAAATTGATTGGGGGTTGGGGGAGAGCAAGAGATACTATGTCTGACACACAGCTCGACAAAAAGCCAGGAATAGGTCTTTTGTGGTAGCCAGGAACCATGTTTAGCTATTTTTCCCCAAATTACACCTCCTCAAATCTTTCAATTAGTTTTTCACTGTTTAAAGGTATCAAAATAAAGTATAAAGCACCTTATTATCTGATTTACTTTTGCATATTGTGTAGAATTTAGTAAGAAAACAATTCAAATTACTCTTTTAGAAATAACAATGATTGTTTTTTTGTAGACCTGATTGATAGTGATTTGAAATATCAAGCATCTAGAACTGTTGAAAAGGTCATTCTTTATGGACTGAGAACCAGAAAACATTCTAGGCTCTCTCCTTCCACTGGAATTAAAGTCTTGGCTCTAAAATGTACCAATAATAATGCATTTAAGTACATTAATAATACAAAGAAAGAACTCTAGGGAGAGGCAAATACCAGTTTTTATCCTATTGAGAACACTTCCCATTCAAAGCACATACGAGTAAGTATACTAAACCCTTCATATATTTTTTCAATCCCAGGAACACAGGATTAAACAATCACTGACTCTTAAAATCCCATCATACTCTCATTTGAAGCCTCCTCATTGGGCTCTCAATGGAAAGATGTTCTGATTCATCCTAACTCTGTTTCACTTCAACCTCTGAAAACTAACTTTTTCCTTGTGTTGCCGCAGTGACAAACTTGATGAAGCAGATACAAAATACAAAAATAAGCATGACAATGATAAACAGTAAAGTGTCAGGATAATCCATTATATTTGAGATTAAATTCTATGACTTATCACTGTCATACTTCAAAAGTATTTCTTTAGTCAAAATTAGATTGTACAATAAAGACCGTGATTTAGCACCAGCACGTCACTGCAGGCTTTGGTTCAGGCTTCAGGGTAATTCCATTATCAGGGGGTTGACTAAGCATTAACGGTTTATGGCTCTTCAGCTTATGAGCCAAGGTCATAAATATAGCTTCCACGTGGTCATTATCATTGGGGTTTTTAGCAGAGGTTTCAAACAAAGGCATACTGTGCGTGTCAGCAAATTTCTGTGCCAAGTCCGTGGGTACCTGAATGGCACTCCTCAAGTCACATTTATTTCCAACAAGAATCCGTGGTATATCGTTGGCTAGCAAATGCTGTTTGCATTCTTCTATCCAAGATGGCAGGCTATGAAAACTCGCCATGTTGGTCATATCATACACGAAGACAACAGCATGTACATTTCTGTAGTAGTGCTGGACCATGCTCTTTCTGAATCGTTCTTGTCCCGCTGTGTCCCATAACTGGATCTGAAAGTGGGGGGAAAAAAAGAGGAAAACTGAAAGTTTCATTCCAATTATACATACAGAAACATTTAACCACCTTTGCATGGTCTTTCCTACTTCTTCACTTGTACTACTTTGCTCCCTTCCATGATGCCTTTTCAGTATTATTTAAGGGATCCAAATTTCATGATACTAGTCTAGTTACCTCATCATTAATGCAAGTGTCAGAACAAAGACTTCAATTTAGCACTTTAATTTCAGTAAATCAAGTTTGTTTAGAAAAATTATACCTCAAAAATTGATTTTAAAACGCTAAGAGAAACAGATAACAGGTTTTAACAAACATGTGAAGTGTCTAATTCCTGCAAATTTGGTTACAATATGCCCTTCCCTACATTTCACTCATCTAATTTAAAATAGTAGACTTAGGATAGATGTGAAAAGTCATGAGATCTAGCCCCCAAATCAATATATATATATATATCCTATAAAATCCAGGCCCCTTTGAAAATTTTAAATGAATAGGAAGTCACTTATCTATCCTAAACATCTCTACCAATAAAAATATTCCAATACCTCCTAATGGAAATACGGGGGAGTTGGGGAAAATGATATCTGAAACTAAATACAGGGCGTCCCTGGTGGCGCAGTGGTTAAGAATCCACCTGCCAATGCAGGGGACACAGGTTCGAGCCCTGGTCCGGGAAGATCCCACGTGCCGCGGAGCAACTAAGCCCGTGGGCCACAACTACTGAGCCTGAACTCTAGAGCCCGGGAGCCACAACTGCTGAAGCCCGTGTGCCTAGAGCCCATGCTCTGCAACGAGAGAAGCCACCGCAATGAGAAGCCTGTGCACCGCAACGAAGAGTAGGCCCCGCTCGCCGCAACTAGAGAAAGCCCACGTGGAGCAATGAAGACCCAACGCAGCCAAAAATAAATAAATAAGTAAATAAATTTATTAATAGATAAATAAATAAAGCTAAATACAAGTCATGTGTTATGATTCTCTTAAAACACTGAATTTATCCTGCCTTTGTTTGGTTCCTAAAAAAAGTTAAATGAGGAGGGTACTGGTCACAATGGAAAAGACTAGAGGCAGATTTGCTTAGATAGCCTAAACTGGTGATTTCTCTAGAGCAATACCGAAGGAGAGTGAAATTGAGGGGAGACTGTAGATGACACCCAGAGTAAGTAGGATGTAAGACAGGAAGCGCTGAGAACACGGCAGTATATGGTAAGTGCTCAATTAAGATGTAATGAATGAATAAATATATTTAAAAATGTGATTAGAGATGGAAATATTGATCACCACTCTCTTTCATGCTACCTTCGTTTTTAGCAGTTTTGATTTTTTTCATCTTTTTTTGGTGGTAGCTCTTTTTAGTCCAAATTTCTCCATCTCTGAAATATTCTCCCTTTCTTCCAAATTAACATAAATCTAACTTTGTTCCAGGTGGAAATATAAAATACTATACAGGCATATCCTGGAGATATTGCAGGTTTGGTTCCAGACCATTGCAATAAAGCAAATATCACAATAAATCGAGTCACACGAATTTTTTGGTTTCCCACTGCATATAAAAGTTATGTTTACACTATACTGTAGTTTATTAAGTGTGCAATGGTATTTATCTAAAAAAACAGAGTACATACCTTAATTTAAAAATAATTTATTGCTAAAGAATGCTCACCATCATCTGACAAGTCAGTGTTGCCATAAAACTTCACTTTGTAAAAAATGCACCATCTGCAAGTGTAGTAAAACAAGATATGCCCGTAGAAACTTGATTTCTCAGGCTCTCTTGGAACTATGGGGACCAGTGACACAGTTCTGTCTAATAATTTGTAAATAGTTTTTTCAGTGGGGGTTTCTAGAAAAATAAACTGATTTGTGATTTTTTTTAAAAAAGAGCATTTGGCACGTGCCTTTTGCACTTCTCTCACCACACCCGCTCTGCCTGGAATGGAATATCATGCTGGGAGGCTCAGCAGCCATTTTATAAGCATGAAGAAGAAAGCCACACACAAGAATGATAGAGCAGAAGTCTAGCATAAATAGAATACTGCTGACAGCGTACCATCATACAGACTGCTGCCCCTGGTCTCCTTATTACATGAGAAAAATAAAACCTTACACGGTTAAATCACCATAGTTGAATTTCTCTTACATGTAGCTGAATGCTATCCTAAAATTATTTGCTATGTACACTGTTTAAAACCTTTACCGCTTACAGTCACATTTACTCAGGGAAGTACAGGTTCTGCCTTGACGCACTCCTAGAGACCACTTCACACAGTACTTTGTTAAAAAATACGCACTTTGTGATGTAAGCAACACAGTTGACAGATGGGCCATAAAGACTCAGTATCATATAAATCAGAGGTAGAAGCAAACAGTTGTCAGCAAACTAAGAATTAATAACATCGAAGACTATTTAAATCAACAAAAAATTTATTAAATACCTACTGTGTACCCATAGTTTACTTACACCACTAGGGCTTTGCTTCCTCAACAGTAAAAGTAAAATTTAGTTTCAGACCCTATAAAATAAGGATTCATAGACTAGCTACACTAACTATGCAAAGAACTAATAAGGTAAATTACAATTTTTTAAAAATACAACTTTCCTTTTTAAGAAAAATATTTTTTTTTAACCCCGATTAACATGTTAAGAATAAAAACACTCAGCATACAACTAAAACTCTTTCAAGCTACAGATGTCGGAATTTATTACAAAGCTACACTGTGTACTATCAGCATAAGATTAGAAATACAGATCAGTGGAACAGAACTTAGAGTCCAGAAATAAATCCATATTATCTATGGTCAATTGATTTTCTACAAGACTGCCAGGACAATTCAGTGAGGGAAAGCACGGACGTTTCAATAAATGGTGCTGGGAAAATATGCAAAAAATGAAGTTGGACCCCCTACCTCACACCATATAAAAAATTTATTCAAAATGGATGAAAGATCTAAATTTAAGTTAAAACCATAAAAATCTTAGAAGAAAACATAGGGGTAAATATTTGTGACCTTGGATTAGGCAATGGTTTCTTAGCTATGATACCTAAAGCAGAACCAACAAAAGAAAAAAATAGATAAACTGGACTTCATCAAAATTAAAAATGTTTGTGCTTCGAAGGACATTATCATGAAAGTGAAAAGACAACTCAAAGAATGGGAGAAAATATCTGTAAATAATACATGTGTTAGGGGTCTAGTATTCAAAATATTTAAGACCTCTTACAACTCAATAATAAAAAGACACATAACCCAATTAAAAAATCGGCAAAGGATGTGAATAGATGTTTCTCCAAAGAAAATATACAAATGTTCAATAAGTACATGAAAAGCTGCTCAACATCATTAGCCATCAAACAAATGCAAATCGATAACAAGCGTTTGCAGAAATGTGGAAAAGTGGAACTCTCATACATTGCTGGTGGGGATGTAAGTGCAGCCACTGTAGAAAAGTTTGGCAGTTCCTCAAAAAGTTAAACAGAATTTTATTTAGCCATAAAAAGGAATGAAGGGACTTCCCTGGCGGTCCAGTGGTTGAGACTTCACCTTCCAATGCAGGGGGTGCGGGTTTGATCCCTGGTTGGGGAGCTAAGATCCCACATGCCTCGTGGCCAAAAAACATAAAACAGAAGCAATATTGTAACAAATTCAATAAAGACCTTAAAAAAAAGGGGGAATGAAGTACTGACACATGCTACAACATGGATAAGCCTCCAAAATATGCTAAGTAGAAGAAACCAGACACAAAAGGCCACATTTCTATGGTTCCACTTATATGAAATAACCAAAATAGACAAACCCATAAAGACAGAATATAGACTGGTAGTTGCCAGAGGCTGGGGAATGGGGAGAAACTTTAATGGGTGAGGGATCTTACTTGGAGTGATGGCAATAATTTGAAACTAGATAGAGGTGGTGCTTGTACAACATTACGAATGCACTGAATGGCTCACTTTAAAACAGTTACTTTGATGTTATTTGAATTTCACTTCAACAAATTAGGGAAAAAAAAAGAGAGCGCGAGAGACAGTTGCCATGTGACCCAGCAATTCCACTCCTAGGTGTATATCCAAGAGAACCAAAAAGGCATGTTCACACAAAAACTTGTACACAAATGTTCATAGCAGCATTATTCATAATAGTTAAAAGGTGGAAACAACCCAAATATCCACCAACTTATGAATGGATAAATAAAATGTATGTCCATATAATGGAACATTATTCAGCCATAAAAAGGAATGAAGTACTGACACATGTTACAACATGGATGAATCTTGAAAACATTATGCTGAGCGAAAGAAGCCAAGACACAAAAGGCCATACATTGTAAGATTCCATGTATATGACATGTCCACTATAAGGCAAGTCCCTAGAGACAGTAAGTAGATTAGTTGTTGCCAGGGTCTGAGGGAATGGGAGGAATGGGGAGTGATTGATCATGGGCATAGGGTTTCTTTCTGGGGTGATGAAATGTTCTGGAGTTAGTGATGATGTTACACAGGCTTGTGAATATATTAAAAACCACTGAATTGTATATTTTCAAAGCATAAATCTTAAATATCTCAGTTTTTTAGAATGAAAAAACAAAACCCACTTCAAACTGTATCTTTAACATTCAGAAAGAGATTTAGGGAATAATTTGCATGACCTACATAAAAGCTGTCCAGAGAAACTGGAACTGATCTTTTCCCTTTTAGTAACATTCTTGCAGCTCAGGTTTTCAAAAATCATTTCATCGATGGATACAAATGAACCTATATACAAAACAGGAATAGAGTCACAGATGACAGATGTATTATAGAAAACAAACTTTGGTTACTAAGGAGGGAAGCGGGGGGCGGGGGGGAGGGATAAACTGGGAGATTTGGACGGAAACAGACACACTGCTATATATAAAAAGATAACTAGTAAGAACCTACTGTATAGCACAGGGAACTCTACTCAATGCTCTGGAATGACCTATATGGGAATAGAATCTAAAAAAGAGTGGATACATGTATAATAGATTCACTTTGCTGTACAGCAGAAACTAACACAACATTGTAAATCAACCATACGCCAATAAAAATTAATTTAAAAAATCATTTCATCAATGAAGAATGATTTATAATGTTTTAAGCAGAGTATATTTTTAAGTTAAAAAAATAATAAAAAGCACACAAAAAGGAAATATACCAAAACATTAACAATGGTTGTCTTTAAGGCAATTTCCCCCTTTATTTCTACTTTACTCTGTTTTCCACAACAAACATACATTTGTTCTATTTGTTTTAACAAACTAAAATTTAAAAAACAAAAATTACGCAGAATTTAGACCTGCCTCAAAGAACCGTAGAAGTCCTCAATAAATGTAAGTGGTGATGATTAGGATGTTTATCCCTAAGAAAACCACTTGCTTGTTTGAGGCTAGGATTGACTCAACGATACCCCTCTTCCCATCAGCCCTGCTCAAAACATTCTAATCATATCAAAACTTCCAGGAAACAAGAAGTCGTAAATAATAACTCTGCACACTTTATTGGAGAACCGTAAAAGTAAATACTATGTTAAGTGAGGCACTTACAAAGAAGTACAGCTGTCTCTCAGTATCCATGGGGGATTGGTTCCTGGACCCCACAAAATACCAAAATCCACGGATGCTCAAGTCCTTTATATAAAATGGCATAGTGCTGGCATTTAACCTACACACATCCATATACTCTGTCATCTCTAAATTACTTATAATACCTAATGCAAAGTAAATGCTATGTAAATACTTGCCAGCAGTGGGCAAATTCAAGGTTTGCTTTTTGGAACTTTCCGGAATTTTTTTTCCCCAAATATTTCCCCATGGATATGAAGGGCCGAGTGTATCTAAAAGGAAGCTTCAAAATTTCACTCACCGAATTGCTAGAACCAGTGAAGGCATAGGACACAGACACAGTGTTATGCTGCCTGCTGCCTTTCAGGTCTGCACAGGACACTGAGGTGAGGGCCAGCGGGCTGCAGAAGGAGCAGTGAGAGACCCGGCAAAGAAAGGACAGGACAACTAATAAAAACTGTCAGCCACAGAAGGCTAGAGGAAACTTTGACTGAAAGAGAGAGACACATATAGATACGCAGCAGGGAACAAACCTCACGATAACCTAGAAAAATCTTGAGCTTTAGCTATGAGTGGAGTGGTTCACAATGCTTTAAAAAAAAAGAGAAAACGACGCTCTGGAACCTAAGGAAGTGACATGCTTTTGTCCCGGGAAATGTTAAGTTAGGAAGTATTTTCAAAGCAATTTTTCCCAATTTAATACTTAATATCTTAAGAAAGAAAATGGCTCATAGGTGCTTCTACAAGATATTACTCCCATTTTAAACATTATAAAGATAACATAAAATATACGTTAATAATATTTCACGAATCTCTACTTTAAATTCCAATATCAAGTTCCAACAAAAATGACAACCTAATCGCTAAATACTAAGGGCAGATTCTTTTTTTTTTTTTTAATGTCTATTCAATGCTTTGCCCAGTTTTAATTATTTGTCTTTTTATTATTGATAAAGTGTGTGTGTGCACGCATGTGCGTACACATATAGATTCTGGACACTAGACCCTTGTCAGGTATATGATTTGTAAATATTTGCTCCCGTTCTGTAGGTTGTCCTCATTTTTTTTTTTAAATAAATTTATTTATTTATTTATTTTTGGCTGCATTGGGTCTTCGCTGCTGCACACAGGCTTTCTCTAGTTGCAGACAACGGGGGCTACTCTTCGTTGCAGTGCGCAGGCTTCTCACTGCAGTGACTTCTCTTGTTGCGGAGCACGGGCTCTAGGCGTGCGGGCTTCAGTAGTTGCGGCACGCGGGCTCAGTAGTTGTGGCTTGCGGACTCTAGAGCACAGGCTCAGTAGTTGTGGCGCACGGGCTTAGTTGCTCCGTGGCATGTGGGATCTTCCCGGACCAGGGCTCGAACCCGTGTCCCCTGCATTGGCAGGCAGATTCTTAACCACTGCGCCACCAGGGAAGTCCCAAAGAGCAGATTCCTACTGTTCATGAAAGCTCTTTTTAGTAGCTTTATGACCAAAATGAGAAATGACCTGGCTAGATTGATTTAATGCTTTTTTTGCTTGACTGAAAAGGATAAGGGTATTAGCCCAGATGACCTTTCTTTGATCAGCTATCAAATTTCCTCTTCCCCTGTTCTTTCAAAGAACACGTTTTTATTATTTTTGCTTCTAAGCAGCCTATATAAAAGATCACCTGGTAATTACATAAAAGCTTCTATTAACAACTTGATGATGTAAATCAACATCATAAGGAGTGTAAGTAACATTTCAAGAGAACTCTTTTTGCTTTGGGTATACAAAGTAGAAATATATACATCTGATGTATAGATCCAAATGGCAAATTTTAAAATTTATTTTAAATTTTAGGGGTTTTTAGCTTCCCTAATAAGTAGAAGTAACAAATTTTGTGTGACTATTTGAAAGGAATACTTCAAAGGAAGAATTTAATTATAGCCTAATGAAAGGGATAGGAAGAGAGTAAGCAGGGAGAGAAAGGAAGCAAGAGCTGGGAGCCCTGGGTTGTAAATTCCAGCACTGCCACCTCCACCTCCCCACCACAATTTAGGGATGGGCATGTGTCACAATCCCCAATCAGAACCACGGAGTCTCCATTTCAGGACTGGTGTTGGAACTGGCAGAAAGAGAACTTTACTTCTGGGTTTCCAGTTATGTGAAACAAAAAATTTTCATTTTGCTTTGCTACTTTGAGTACAGAGTCCCAACACAGACTCTAAAGCACAAGATCTTGATTACTGATTAAAGATTCCTGGAAAGTAAATAATTCTATCACATCTCACCACCTGAGTACACACACCAATGTTACCACCTGCAAAGATGAGGTACAAGAATCACAGGCTTCTGAAATCAGGCTGGAAGAAGAATGGGACTCTGGCCTGGTTCCAGGGGTCCTTCAGATATAGAATGGCTTGGGTCTGTGAAAATGTGTATTGCTTGTACCATACAGGCCTCACCAAACCACTGCAATACAGAATCTCTGTCAGACTAGACCCAAATATCCCAAAGTTTTCTGAGCTAAGGAGTCACAAATTAAGATTCTTTTTAGGGTACCCCAACTGTTAATACTCTCATTCTCTGAATTCCAATGCAAATCAAATCAACAGGACCAATTTGGTATCTCCCTACCCACCATCACCACATTTTAAGATGAATTATCATTTTAATTCTAGTAAGGTAAGGTATGAGATGATGTCTTATAAAATATGCTTTGACTTATAAACATTAGATGACTTTTAATAAAGATCAAGACAGAACAATGGAGAAGGGTAAATAATCTGATTTATATTTGGCTTCAGCATTCATTGCATATCATCTTCATCACGCCATGAAACAAAGCTCTCCTCCACTCCCTATGCATTTAACTAAACTGGGCATTTTGTTCTCATCCATCTATGCTCCCCGGCTTCAACTTCGTATTCATGATTATCTCCTCCAATTGCACACTTCTAGCTGCGAATCTGACATTTCCATTTGAGCACACCACCATCTCAACAAAGAAATGACTATGACAAAACTTTTTACGGAGCCTCTCAAACTTCAATCTTCCATATTGTACTTCTCACCTCTACTAAAGGCATACCTCCCTCCAGTCAACCTGACCCACACCCTCAGCCATCTGAGTCCTCTTCCTTCTCATCACCAAAAGCCAGTTCCTGAAGCCTTTTGGCTTTATCATCAAAATGCCTCTCTTACCGCCTCTTTCTTTCATTAGCTTCCCTTATCACGCCGATTTGGATTTCCAGAGCAGCCTACCAATTGATCTGCTGCCACCAAGTAGGCAGCACTTATCCGAATCCTGCATAGTTTAGAAACTGAGCCAGACACTGGAAGATGTCTACGGGGTTATCAGACACGTGCCCTGTCCTGAACAAGACTGAGTAAGACCTAATAAAAGAGGTGGATGCATATATAGCACAATGAGGAAAGAGAGGGAGTTTAAAGGCGCAGGTAAGGTGCTAAAGGAAGCTGATAGAAGGAAGAAATAGAATTGAGAATGAGAGGCAGGGAGATTCCTAATACAGACACACTGAGTTGAATAAGGAAGAAGTACATGTGGTGAAATATGGGAAGGGGGGATATTCCAGGCAAATAGTGGGAAACGTAAGAGGAAAACATAGGGATCAGGAAATAATTGGCTGGACTATAGGGTACTTGAAGGAAATTAATGGGGAAAAAAAGTTAAGTTAGAAAAGCAGTCTGGAGCAAGAGAAGGAAGGCCTTATGTTAATTTAAAAAGTTGGACCACCTAGAGGGGTGGGATAGGGAGGGTGGGAGGGAGGGAGATGCAAGAGGGAAGAGATATGGGAACATATGTATATGTATAACTGATTCACTTTGTTATAAAGCAGAAACTAACACACCATTGTAAAGCAATTATACTCCAATAAAGACGTTTAAAAAAAAAAGTTGGAACTTTACAAAATAATGGAGAACTACTCAGAGCATCTGAGGCAGGGGAGATTACTCTCCCCAAAGCGCTACACGCATCTGGCATTTTGGCAACAATGTACAAAAACAGATTAATTGAGGACTGGGGTTGGGTGAAGTTGAGCTGCTGCAATAGAGCAGAGCGTAGAAAAGATGAACTAGGATTCCGAAGGAAGGGTGAATGAGAGAAATCACCCAGGTAGAAAACTAAGGATTTAGGGAGCAAAGGAGAGAGGCGAGGCCTCCGGGATGAGAAGGATAACATCAGGACCACCTAGGTCACGTCGAGGAGAAACAGGAGAGGCAGATTTGACAGGGACGATGAACTCACGTCGGAATTTTGAGGGGAGGGAGGGATTATCCAAATAGCCATGTCTACAAAACAACAGGAAATGCAGAATGACAGATGAGGAGAGAGGTCTGGGCCAAACAAAGATTTGGAAGTTATCCTCATAGACGTGACAGGTGAAGTCAAGAGGCTTCTAAAGGAGAGGATGTAGATAGAAAAACAGGTCACGGGGCAGATCGAGTCTCTCCCAGGATTCCTCCTCAATCGCTGCCACATTTATCTTCCTAGAGCACTTGGACTTTTTGCCACACGTACAAAATCAAGCTACACCCTAGCTGTTTTCCAAACTCTTCAGAAACGTTGCTACCAAAACCTTCGCAGTCTTCTCACTTGCCACTTTCCCGCGGGAACCTTTCATCCTGCTGACGTTCCCCATCAAAACCTCCCTCCAAGTGAGAACAATCCCTCCACCAACATCCAAGCCAGTAACTTGGCCCTCACCTACTGCCTGGTTTTGCTAGTCATCTTTTTAGGTATATAAATCTTACCCCTGGGCTTCCCTGGTGGCGCAGTGGTTGAGAATCTGCCTGCTAATGCAGGGGACACGGGTTCGAAGCCCTGGTCTGGGAAGATCCCACATGCCGCGGAGCAACTAAGAGCCCGCGAGCCACAACTACTGAGCCTGCGCGTCTGGAGCCTGTGCTCCGCAACAAGAGAGGCCACGATAGTGAGAGGCCCGCGCACCGTGATGAAGAGTGGCCCCCGCTTGCTGCAACTAGAGAAAGCCCTCGCACAGAAACGAAGACCCAACACAGCCAAAAATAAATAAATAAATAAATAAATTAAAAAAAAAAAAAAATCTTACCCCTATCTAGGACAGCAAATCACCTACGGAGTACATCAGGGTCAGCAAACTTTTTCTGTGTTATGTTAGGCTTTGCAGGCCTAACAGTCTCTGTCACAACCACTGCTCAACTCTGCCACTGTTGTGCAAAAGCAAGCACAATATGTAAACAAATGAGCCTAGCTGTGTTTCAATACAACTTTATTTAGGGACACTGAAATTTAAATTTCATAAAATTTTCACTTGTCATGAAATCTTATTCCTTCGATTTTTTTTTTTCCTCCAACCATTTAAAAACGTAAGAATCGGGACTTCCCTGGTGGTCCAGTGGCTAAGACTCCGTGCTCCCAAGGCAGGGGGCCTGGGTTCGATCCCTGGTCAGGGAACTAGATCCCGAATGCTGCAACTAAGAGTTCTCAGGCCGCAACTAAAAGCTCCTCCCGCATGCCGCAACTAGAAGATCCCGCGTGCTGCAACTAAGACCTGGCGCAGCCAAATAAATAAATTTTTTTTTCTAAACGTAAAAATCATTCTTAGCTTGCAGGCCATATAAAAACAGGCAGCAGTGCATAGATGGTTACTGGACTTATTGTGGTGATCATTTCATAATGCATGCAAATATCAAATCACTATGTAGTACACCTGAAACTAACATAATATTGTACATCAACCATATTTCAACTTAAAAAGCAGAAGAACAAATTAAAAAAACAGGCAGCAGACCGTATTTAGCCCTCAAGCATGGTTTGCTGATTCCTGCACTGAATCATAATTCTTTGTGCCTAACAAAATGTCTTCTTTCCAGCAATTACTCATTAAATGTTTGACTGACCAATGGGGCAAGAAGTCCTGGTTGTTTTCCTTTAGTTAATATTAACATAGGAAAATTTCATATCACCACAAATAATAAGTAAGCTATCTCAAAGTTCAAATAGGAACTGATGATCCCTAGTTGAGAAAGAGATTAAACCCAACACTAGGCTTTAATGATTCTGCTGGTGTCTGCCATTGCCACACGCTGATACGAAAGGAATACGGCTATGAGGAGGATACACACAGAAGGAAGGAGCATGAGGATTAGAGTCTCAATTTAAAAAGCAAATGTATGGGCTTCCCTGGTGGCGCAGTGGTTGAGCGTCTGCCTGCCAATGCAGGGGACGCGGGTTCGAGCCCTGGTCTGGGAGGATCCCACATGCCCCGGAGCAGCTAGGCCCATGAGCCACAACTACTGAGCCTGCGTGTCTGGAGCCTGTGCTCCGCAACAAGAGAGGACGCGATAGTGAGAGGCCCGCGCACCGCGCTGAAGAGTGGCCCCCACTTGCCCCAACTAGAGAAAGCCCTCACACAGAAATGAAGACCCAACACAGCCATAAAATAAAAATAAATAAATAAGCAAATATGGTTAAGAAAAAAAACCCCAAAAAATCAAATGTATTTTTATTTAAGGAATTAATTCTATAATTTTATTTAACTTCCAAAATTCTACAAACAAGATTTTACTCTTTCAATTATACATATATAGTACTTAGGACAGACTAACAAATATAGACTTAATTACATTTCGTGAAACATTTTAAGTGATTCTGAAATAGCACTACTGTAAGACATGCTCTCTGAAAAATTTCCAGGCCACAAAACATTTAACACAATATCTCACTTTTATCAAACAAATAAAAATAATGTCTAGAATGTCATTTTATTAGTAAAGTAACATAGAGCTTCCCAGCTTTCACTTTAAGATGAAAAATTAGAAGAAATGTCACTTCAGGTTAAGCTTATAATTTTCCAAAGAAATAATATGAACATTTCAGCAGCACTTAAGATATATTATAGGTTAACAAAAAAGAAGTAGCAGCAACACATGGAATGAAGCTCTTCTATATCACTTCAGGGTTTGTTTTTTTCTTTTTTAAGACACCAAAACAAACCTTGAAAAAATTTTCCAAAATAGCCATGTCCTTTTCTACTACAGAAATCTCTGAACATTTCTGTAATCTTTTCAACCTCAATAAAAATCTCTCTCAAGTCTTACTGTTGGAGATACAAGTCAATGGATAAGGCCTTAGGAAGAATAAAAAGAGGGAGTTCCCTGGCAGTCCAGTGGTTAGGAAGGACTCGGTGCTTTCACTGCTGTGGCCCGGGTTCAATCCCTGGTCAGGGAACCCCGTAAGTTGTGCGACTCAGCAAAAAAAAAAAAAAAAAAAAAAAAGAATCCGCCTGCCAGTGCAGGGGACACGGGTTCGAGCCCTGGTCCGGGAAGATCCCACATGCCGCGAAGCAACTAAGCCCGTGCACCACAAGTACTGAGCCTGTGCTCTAGAGCCCACGAGACACAGCTGCTGAGCCCATGTGCCACAACTACTGAAATCCGTGCACCTAGAGTCTGTGCTCCGCAACAAGAGAAGCCACCACAATTAGAAGCCTGCGTACCACAACGATGAGTAGCCCCCGCTCGCCGCAACTAGAGAAAGCCTGCACACAGCAACGAAGACCCAACACAGCCAAAAATAAATAAATAAATAAATAAATAAATAAATAAAAAAGAAAGAAAGAAAGAAACTCAGTGTCCCTATCAACTAGGATATCAACTAAGGGACCCTATCAACGTATCAGGTTGAGCTGAAGCTCAGGAAGAACAATCCCAGAGAAAAATGTTCTCTCCTCGCTCCTCTCCACCAGAGGGATCAACTCTGTGCTCCCAGCTACATCACATCTCTGGTTCTGCTTTACTTATCACTGCCACCACTAATCCCAGTAGCTAAGCCTGCGATGTGACGCACTGGACATATTTTATATACTTTTAATATGCTGTAAGTATCTCTTAAATTTGCACCTGATTCATCTGTGATCTTAGAGTATAAATGGCAACCCGGAGGCAGGTAAAGGACCACTGAACCCCAACTCCTCCCCTGTCTCCATCCCCTCTATTTTGTTATTATCCTGCTTCCATGTGAGGGGAATTTCTCTTCCCTTCAGCTGTGTGCCTATGCCCTACTCCATCTCTGTTTCACTCTTGGGTTGTGCAGCTCCAGAATTGATGGTGCCAAAGAGAAAAAGTGATGTTAAACCACCAGGGAAGAAGAATCTTCTTAAGATTACCAACTATGGAGCCAGGTGCCTTATATATGTTCTCGTCTATCCCTCATATTAGCCTGATGTGGTACTATTGTCCCAATTTTTCAGATGAGAAGATAGTCTCCGAAAGATTAAGGAAACTGCCTAACGACTAGAGTAACCAACCACCCCAGTCTGCCTGAGACTGAGGGGGTTCCTGGGAACGTGGGACTTCAGTTTCAAAACTGGGACAGTTTTGGGCAAAGCTGATCACTCTACTAAGGACACACAGCCCTTTCATAGGTTCAGATTTGAGCCAGGTCAGTTGGGCGCCAAAGCCCCTGCACTTTTTCTCAGAACTCCTTCTTCTCCCAAACAAACTCCCTCTCAAACCTCAGAAAGAAGTCCCACTACTTTCCTCCCCCAAAGGTTCCTGGGCCTAACATAATTCTGATGGAAAAGAGCCTCTTGGGCTTCCCTGGTGGCGCAGTGGTTGAGAATCCGCCTGCCAATGCAGGGGACACGGGTTCGAGCCCTGGTCTGGGAAGATCCCACATGCCGCGGAGCAACTGGGCCCGTGAGCCACAACTGCTGAGCCTGCGCGTCTGGAGCCTGTGCTCCGCAACAAGAGAGGCCGCGATAGTGAGAGGCCCACGCACCACGATGAAGAGTGGCCCCCGCTTGCCACAACTAGAGGAAGCCGTCGCTCAGAAACGAAGACCCAACACAGCCATAAATAAATAAATAAATAAATTAAAAAAAAAAAAAAGAGCCTCTTATTCTACCTTTCTCTTTGCAATGTATACAAATCTTTCTTAACTCACTAATACGGTGCACCCAAAGGACCACCACTCACAGCTTGAATGGGACAATGAAAAATTAAAGTGAAGATTAAAAGGCAAAAGGGCCTACAGAAGACTGATGTCTTTTCAACCCTATTTCTCCTTTACTATCATTAGCAGTAAAACCCCTTTGGGGGTGGGAAGGTGAGGCAGTGGTTAGGCAACTAAAAAATAAATTGTTTGTGCCTCAAGGATGTGAGGGTGGGAATGAAGTGAGCCTATTTTTTCCCCATGGGGGGCTGAGGTAAAGATGAACATCCTAATTTAAAGTGAAAAAATAAATGCAGTATAAGGAAGGCAGAGCAGTTCCTCGGGCCCACGTGTTTTAAGGGATGGTATCAGCAGGTAGCTGAGGGGTTAGTGGTGGCTCAGACTCAAGAAGTGTGTCTAAGGATTACATCATCAGGAGGCCTCAGCCCTGTCACTGATCCTTACTCTCCAACGTCCCCATTGCAACCCCTCAGAACCCCAGGCTCGGCCTTGGGCTTACTACCTTCTCCACTGTTACTGTGTCTCCAGTCTCGGGAACCACCAGTAAGGCTTAAAGAAGACTTGACAGCGGGTAGCACCGAGAATGTGCTCTGGCAACCCAAGTAGGAACCAAGTACAAATTGCAGAATGTTTCTGCAGGAAATCAGATTCTTCTCAACAACTCAATGTCATACCAAAACTACTGTAACAAAACTGTATGCAAAAGAAGATCTAAGTACTTCCTCAAAGGCAAAGGGGCTTTACTTCCACAGTACCTAGGGCAGTGCTAAAATGAATGTTTAACAAGTAGTATTTCCTAAATGAAATTCCCATGCTTGAGAAATTTCACTGTTTTTCCTTCGGTCTTACTTCACTAACTCCCAGCACGTGAGACACAGCCCATGAGTCAGTGGATACCCCCTACACCCTGGCTACTCAATGTGTGGTCCACAGACTAGCTGCATCTGCATCACCTGAGACCTGACCGAATTAGAATTTGTATTTACTTAAAAAAAAAAAATCCCCAGGCAAACCTCATGCATAGCAAAGTTGGAGAAGCACTGCCTTAGAAGTTTGCTATATACAAATCCTTCCAATACCCAACTCCCATCTCCATACCAGCGTTTGAAAAGATGGAGCGCACGCCCCGCACCGGGCCAGCAATTAACCCACGGAGCGGTTGGGACCCTTGTCATCCCCGGGACAACCTTCCTCCTTGACAGTCTGCCATCCGCTCACCTTGATACGCTCCCCATCAATCTCCACCGCTCGTTCTCGGAAATCCACCCCGATAGTAGCCTCGGTGCGGTCGGGGAAGCGGCCGGCGCAGAAGCGGTAGGTCAGGCACGTCTTGCCCACATTGGAGTCGCCAATCACGATGATCTTGAAGATGCGGGAGCGAGCCGGGGGCAGAAACCCTGAGGCCCCTGACATCGCACCGCTGGACGAGAAGCTCGCCTCGAGCGACGACTCCATCTCCGAAGCCATTCTCCTGCCCCGCCCCAAACCGAGGCGGAGGAAAGGAGACGCAGAGAGGCTGGGCGATTACGCCACCGCCGGCGAGCTCGCCCAGTCCGCGGGCTCCGTCGCTCAACGTCGCGGGAGCCACCGCCCTCCGGGCCGCCAGCGCGCGTGCGCACCTTCCCGCCCCACCCCCGCCCCGCGCAGGTGTGGCGTCCCCCCAGACCAGCCTCGCCGACCCTCCCGCCCGGCCCGCGGCTCCACCCCGGCGTCACTCAGGCCTGCGCCGTCTACCTGGGAAGGGACGGGGCCTGTCGGGGGCTTGACGGTGGCGCGGAAGCCCAGCTGCCGAGAGGCCGAGCAGAGCGCCCCAGGCCCGGCACCCCGGCTGGCCCGGCCCCGCCACGTCCGAGGCTCCCGCCCCCCGGAGGAAGCCGCGCGAGCACTCGGGGGGCGGGGAGAGAAAGACTGCTGAAGGGAAGGAGGTGCCACCAGGCACTCTCTCGCGAGAGGGCCGAAGAGCCGTTTCTGCGGGGGCGTGTGCCTGCTGAGGACGTGTAAGGTCTCCGGAAGCTTCGGGCGTCACGTTCGGCGCTCTCACCGACGTATCGGTGTGGCTTCCCCGGACCTGGAGGTGGAGGCGGGTTCCTTTGGCTTGCAGCTGGGGGCCGGCTGCTCTGCCTGCCTCCTCCGGGCTCTCGGGACCGCGGGCGTTGGGACAGTGACAGGGGCTGGGGAGGTGGAGGGCTGGGGGGTGCGAGGCTCCGCCGGAGGCCCGCCGGGCGCGGGAAGCCGTTAGGAGCGAGCGCCGGGCCGCGCGGAGCTTGAGTCTTGGTAGGAGCATGGCTGTCAGTGAGCAGGCGGGAGTTGGAGGCCGCCCGCCGCCTCCGCGCGGAGGCTTTCGTTAGGCGCGGGGCACCGGCCCAAGAGGTAGAGCAGGTGGACCCTTTGGCGGCATTGAACCCGGGAGCTGGTACTAGACGGCCTCTCTGGTGAGAGTCAAACCCACTGTGCCCTAGTTGTGTCTTCGTGCCTGGGTGACGGTAGCGGAGCCATTAAATATTACTGAGCGCACACGGAAGTTCTCTAGATCCATATATCCGAGGAAAATGGTAATAGGCGAGACCAGCCAGCATTAGAGAAGAGTCTCTGGATCACTGAGACTCTTCTGAGGAAACCTACCATACATTAAGTCACAGAAAAGGTCCAACATGTGCAACCATATCGCTTTCTGTGAGAGGTTTTGTTTTGCAGTGTCAAGACTGGGGCTTGGGGGTGTTTTGTTTTTTCTGTTTGAGCACATAGTTATGCCGTTTGGGAAATTCAGGGACTGTGGAGAGGAGGACAGGCATGCCTTAAATAGAATGAGGGCAACAGTAGAGCTCTGAACTCCGTAGGGAAGGAGATAGACTGCTTATTTCTTAAATTTATTTATTTATTTATTTTTGGCCGCCTTGGGTCTTCGTTGTTGGGTCTTCTTTGCGGTGCGCGGGCTTCTCACTGCGGTGGCTTCTCTTGTTGCGGAGCACGGGCTCTAGGCGCTCGGGCTTCAGTAGTTGTGGCTCGTGGGCTCAGTAGTTGTGGCTTGCGGACTCTAGAGCGCAGGCTCAGTAGCTGTGGCGCACGGGCTTAGTTGCTCCGCGGCATGTGGGATCTTCCCGAACCAGGGCTGGAACCCGTGTCCCCCGCATTGGCAGGCGGATTCTTAACCACTGTGCCCCCAGGGAAGTCCCTAAACTGCTTATTTAAATAGATAAAATGAAAATGTGATCAGAGAGAATTTGTGGTAGAACCTGAGCATGCCGAGTTGCCAGGAATTTGCAAAAGCCTTTAATATACAGTAATTTCCGTTGCGATAGAAAAACTTTATACAGTTACTGATACACCAACTTATGTTAGCCAGGGGGAAAAAGTTTACACACCTGGTTGAATGTGTTTACCAATTATATTTATTCAGTTTCCTGTTACAAAACCAGAACATGGCCTGGAAAATCCTAATTGTTTAGCTGTGACATTATTTCCATGAAGAGTAATCATCCCAGAAACTATTAGAGGGCCTTGGAATGTATTCATCTGACCTATTCTACCTCTCCCATTTAAAGAACAGCATCTGAAGATTTAATAACAAAAAGCAGTTGAAGCATTCCAAGCTGGATAATCAGGTAATTTCTAAGGATGGTGAATAAAAGCGTCAGTGTCTCTGCATCCCAAGACCCTTGCTCTCTCTCTGTTGTATTCTGGCTTTTTTGGTTTAGCTCGTGCTAAACTGCATTAGAAATTCTTTTTCTTGTCTATTTATCTGATCCTTTTCATATTTCACAGCCTAGCTCTAAAGTCTCATCTCTGTGAAGCTTTTCCTGCTTACTTCAGCTCAGAATGTTCTTGATTTATTCTAAATCTAATACGCTTTTTGGGGTATTGCTCATTGGGCTTTGGAATACTCTTTGCTGTTTAAGTTTCATGGTTACGTGCTGTGCGTTCCAACTAGATTGTCAACTCTTGACTACTGACTGAGAGCTCATCGTTACTCAGCAAATGATGAATAAATGAGCGAGAAATTTCTTGTGTAAGCATTGTCAATTTGAACCCTTTGCCAGTTATACACAGTTAAGCACCACTTAGTTGGAAAAATCATTGTAGACACTTGACATTGTTATGAAGAGTTGTGTATTTTCAATCTGCAGTTTGAGAGGCTACTTATGTGAGTAAAGTGTATGTCACTTTTCTTAATTGAATAACCCCAGAACCTGCAGGTTTGATGCTTGAAGGAGAGTCTGCTGTTGGGAAGAGTGGATGGATTATGCAGCCCTGTTTTCTGAGAATTCATTTTGTTCTTGGAGTTTTTCACTACTTGCTGCCACTACCGCTTGGCCTCAAAGTATAAGCATGTTAACCCTTCTTTCCTTAATACTTTACTTCAAAGCTGAGGAGAGACTGAATCTGGATCCTTTAGCAGTACAACTGGAATATTATACATAGTTTAGGGTAAGATGGGTATTTAAAAGTATTTTTCTAATAGGAGAAAAAACTGAATGGATATTAAAAACGTAAAATAAGGGTAATCTTACGTACAAAATATAACTACTCATGTTCAACTTTTGTTTACTACAGAGATGCCACCTCCCTGTGGCAAAGGCCATTTTTTAACTGGTCTTACCAAGGAATAGCTCCTAGACAACTTCACTCTTTAAGTTCTGGCCTGAGCACAGAGGACAAGAGAGTTCACTTGCTTGCCTATGTAAGGGTTTCTCGACCTTGGCACTACTAACATTTTGAGCCAGATAATTCTTTTTTTTTTTTTTTAATTGAAGTATAGTTGATTTACAATATTATGTTAGTTTCAGTTGTATAGCCTAGTGATTCAGTGTTTTTGCAGATTAAACTCCATTATAGGTTATTACAAGGTAATGGCTATAATTCCCTGTGCTATACAGTATATCCCTCTTGCTTATCTATTTTATACATAGTAGTTTGTAAATCCATACCTCTAATTTCTCCCTCTCCCTTTTGGTATCCACAGGTTTGTTTTCTATATCTGTGAGTCTCTTTCTGTTTTGGATATACATTCATTTGTATTATTTTTTAGATTCCACATATAAGTGATATCATACAGTATTTGTCTTTTTCTGTAAGCCAGACACATAATTCTTTGTTGTGGGCAGCTGTGCTGTGCATTGTAAGATGTTTAGTAGCATACTTGGCTTCTACCACTACCTGCCAGCAGTTCTCCACCCCTAGTTGTAACAACCCAAACCATCTCTAAACATTGCCAAATGCCCCTGGGGGGTAAAATTATGTCCTCTCCCCCCTTTCATTGAGAATCACTGGCCTATATAAGGGCTCTTCTGACAATTCTGGTTTCCTGTCCATCCCATCGGACAGCAGGAATCATCTCTCCCTTAAAGACAGAACTCCAGTTCCCCAGAGAAGAACAGCTTTGGTCTTGTTGGCCTCCACCAGGTTACCATATCACTAGTTAATGGTAATCCCAAATATCTTACGAGAGATACTACATTATAAATAACAAGGACTTTAATTTTAGTACCTAAACAGCAAATTACCATCAACATTTTATAGGTAAGTTTACTGAGTTTCAGAATTCTTCAAGTCATATCTTCATAAGTAGGGTCATTGAGGATTTATGAAAGTTAACTATGTATTCTGTATATAGCACTGTGCTAGTGATTGGGGCAGGGGAGAAGACTTCAAAAATTCTAGATGTGTTCAAGTGTGGAGGCAGACTAGGAGCTAGGATGGAAGGCCTTCTTGTAGTGGACAGTAAAGATGAGTGTGCCTCTGGCAGTGGCATTCTAGATAATAAACTCAAATTATGAGTAAGCAGGACTTACAAATATTTGCTATATGTGCAAAGTGCAGTCACAGTGGCGTCTGTTGTTTCTGTTCTCATTCTCTTTCTCCCTCCTCACCTTTAGAATGTTTGATTATATAGCATTCCCAGTATTTGACATATCAAAGGCAAGCTGCAGACAGTAATTTTGAAGAGGATCTAAAGTAGGAGATTTAAATATTAAACTTTCTAACTTGCAGGTAGAGAAGTTACTTTCTTAATGTGCATGTTTATAAAAATTTATTTTTTAAATAAATGCACAGAAGAATCTCAATTTTAAGTTATTCTCTCTGATACCAGAGCAATAAAAACATAAGCTTTTTTTTTTTTTTTTAAGTAAAAGGATGAAAAAAAATCCATTATCTACTGTACTTGGAAGCTAAGAGGAAAATCTCTTATATAATTCTCGTTCAAGGAGAAAATCACAATTGCTGATTTACAAAGTATTTAGAAATTAATGACAATGAGAACAATAAAATTGAAACATAAGGATTCAGCTGAAGTAGTATATAAAGGAAAATCACAGATCAATATTTTAATATTAACCAATATAGAATGAATAAAAATATACCAAATGGTCTACCTATCACTTATACAGTACTTAATGTGTCAGACAATGTTGTGTTCTGAAAAAATTTACTCATTTAATCTTCACAATATACCTATGAAGCAAGTAATATTCTCCCTCTTTTACAGATAAAGAACCAAAGCTCAGAGAGGTTAAGTGTCTTTCTGAAGTTTATTCAGCTAATAAGTGATAAAGTCAATAATCAAACCCAATCTTTTAACCACTACACTATACTGCCTCTTACCTTAAATGAGAAAAACACATAAAGTTTTAAGGAAAAGCAGGTAAAATAATTAATAAAGCAATGAATCAGAATCCAGAAGTACAGATCAAAAAAGGAAAGAGCTGGTTGTTTGAAATGATCAATAAAATAAATATGGCAAAATAAAAATAGCAAAGATTTTTTTTTAAAGCTCTAGTTTTTTTTTTTTTTAATTTATTCATTTATTTTATTTATGGCTGTGTTGGGTCTTCGTTTCTGTGCGAAGGCTTTCTCTAGTTGTGGCAAGCGGGGGCCACTCTTCATCGTGGTGCGTGGGCCTCTCACTATCGCGGCCTCTCTTGTTGCGGAGCACAGGCTCCAGACGCGCAGGCTCAGTAACTGTGGCTCACGGGCCCAGTTGCTCCGCGGCATGTGGGATCTTCCCAGACCAGGGCTCGAACCCGTGTCCCCTGCGTTGGCAGGCAGATTCTCAACCACTGCGCCACCAGGGAAGCCCAGCAAAGATTTTTAAACAGAGATGATGTTAGAAATTAAAAAGATATATTCAGATACAAAGGGAATTTTAAATATGAGTGAAAAATATGTATGAGTCCATGTATTCATAAAAATATTTTATTGAGCACCTACCACATAACAGGCAGGCCCTGTACATGTCACTAAGGATACGGTGGTTAGCAAAAAGATGCAATTTGTGGAATTTGCTTGACAGAATACCAGAGAAGAAGGAATTTACTCCAAGAAGATTTACAGAAATCTTGAGTCTTTGGCTGACTACTAATCTGAGCATGTGTAGAGTAATACTCCACAAGGCCAAGCAAAGATCAACTACCAAGGAAAGAACAATTACCCGGGAGCTGTAAATTGAAAAATTCCCAGAGCTCATAACGGACTGAACAACTTCAGAATTACAAGCTGGAGTAAAGACCTCATTGAACATCTGAGGAATTCAGTAGAGTCACCTGAAGGCTTATGCCTTTAGTAATAGGGCTACCCTAGCCCTAGATTAAAAACTACTCTAGATTTAACCTAACAACATTTAAAAACAAGCCTTGAAAGGATAAAGCTGATCCACAATAACTTAACTTCCTGCCAAAACAAGACTCAGTACTTAAAAACACACACAAAATCAAGACAATCAGCAATATAATGTTCAGAATGACCAATATACAATAAAAAAATTACTAGATATGTGAAACTTCAGCAAAATTTGATCCATAACTGGGAGAAAGATCAGTTAACAGACCAGAGATGACAGAGATCACAGAATTAGCAATAGGACATTTAAAAGGGGCTGACAAGTAAATGTGAACATTATGATAAAAATGGAAGATATGTAAAAGAATGAAATGCAACTTCTGGAGATGAAAAATACAGTATCTGAAAATTTTAAACATCACTGTAGAAGCTTAACAGCAAATTAGACACTGTAGAAGATTGGTGGGAGAGTGAGTCAAGATGGCGGTGTGGGAAGACGTGGAGTTAGCATCTCCCCACAACTAGGGCACCTGCCAGCCGCTGTTGGGGGACTCTGCTGCCCAAGGAGATGGGAGGAACCTTAGAGTGAACTGGTAGCACATAGTGGGACTGAGGGGAGAGGAGAAGCAGAAGCCAGACAAGATCGGCGCCCGTGAGGCTGGGGAGTTCAGGAGAGGCAGGTGGGAGGGACTCTCCGGGAAGAGCAGGAGAGGAGCGGAGGGCAATCACCTGGCCCACTGGGTCCTGGCAGCCTGCTGAGCTCCCAAGCCGGTTCCCCCGCTCCAGGGCCCCATCCAGGCCATGTGGGTCCTCGGGGGCATAGGAAGGAGGCTGAGGGAAGAACAGGAGAGGCAGGTGGGAGGGACCCTCCGGGAAGAGCAGGAGAGGAGCGGAGGGCGATTGCCCTGCCCACTGGGGCCCAGGGAGCCTGCTGAGGTCCCAGGCTGGTCCCCTGCATCCAAAGCCCCCTCCAGGCCCCGTGGGTCCTGGGGGCATAGAAGGGAGGCCGGGGAGATCAGGAGAAGCAGGTGGGAGGGGCCGTCCTGGAGGAGTGGGTGAGGAGCGGAGGGCGATTGCCCCACCCACTCGGGAATGGGGGCCTGCTGAGCTTCCAGGCCAGTCCCCTGTCCTCCAAAGCCCCTCCAGGCTGTGTGGGTCCTTGGGGGCATAGGAGGGAGGCTGGGGAGATCAGGAGAGGCAGGCGGGAGGGGCTCTGTAGGAGGAGCAGGAGAGGAGCAGAGGGTGTTTGCCCTGCCCACTCAGGCCCCGGGAACCTGCTGAGCTCCCAGGCTGGTCCCCTGCCTTCCAAGGCTCCCCCTTCCCCCCCAGCCGCATTGGTCCTGGGGGCATAGGAGGGAGGCCGGGGAGATCAGGAGAGGCAGGTGGGAGGGGCCCTCCCAGACCCCAGACGGGAAGAGCAGGAGTGGAGGGCATTTGCCCCACCCACTTGAGCCCAGGAAGCCTGCTGGTCTCCCAGGTGAGGTCCCCTGCTCTCTGAGACCAGGGGTGGGGGGCACACCTGGGCCCCTTCTGTTCCTTGAGCCTAAGCCCCACCCCCATAGCCCCCAGGGCCTTTTCCAGCCCTGTGGGTCCTGAGCATCGGCCCCACCCACTGCCCAAACCTTGCCCTTGCTTAGGCCACACTCTCCACAGCCAAGGCCTTTCCCCTGCCCTTTTTTTTTTTTTTTTTTTTTTTTCCTTCTTCCTCTTTTATACTACTGTGGTACTGATGTACCTTCTGGTTATTGATTCATCTATATTTTTATTTTTACATTCTTTCTAACATATCTGTTGGTTTCCCTTTTTTACTTTGTTATTGTTCTCTTTTTTTTTTTTTTTGCCACCCCACGCAGCTTGTAGGATCTTGGTTCACGAGCCCAAGGTCAGCAGAAGCTCCTGCGGTTGGAGCTCCAAGTCCAAACCACTGGACTAACAGAGAACCTAAGACCCCAGGGAATATTCATCATAGTGAGGTCTCACAGAGGTCCTCATCTCAGCACCAAGACCCAGCTCTACCCAACAGGCTACAAACTCCAGTGTTGGAAGCCTCAGGCCGAACAACCAGTAAAACAGGAACATAATCCCACTCATAAAAAAAAAAAATGAGATGGCAGAAAAATATGTCACAGATGAAGGAGCAAGGTAAAAACCTACAAGACCAAATAAATGAAGAGGAAATAGGCAATCTACCTGAAAAAGAATTCAGAGTAATGATAGTAAAGATGATCCAGAATCTTGGAAATAGAATGGAAGCATGGATTGAGAAAATACAAGAAATGTTTAACAAAGATCTAGAAGAACTAAAGAACAAACAAACAGAGATGAACAACACAATAACTGAAATGAAAAATACACTAGAAGGAATCAATAACAATAACTGAGGCAGAAGAACAAATAAGTGAGCTGGAAGACAAAATGGTGGAAATAACTGCCAAGGAGCAGAATAAAGAAAAAAGAATGAAAAGAATTGAAGACAATCTCAGAGGCCTCTGGGACAACACTAAATGCACCAACATTCGAATTATAGGGGTCCCAGAGAAGAAGAGACAAAGAAAGGGTCTGAGAAAATATTTGAAGAGATTATAGCGGAAAACTTCCCAAACATGGGAAAGGAAATAGTCACCTAAGTCCAGGAAGCACAGAAAGTCCCATACAGGATAAACCCTAGGAAAAACACACCAAGACACATATTAATCAAACTAACAAAAATTAAATTCAAAGAAAAAATATTGAAAGCATCAAGGGAAAAACAAAAAATAACATACAAAGGAATCCTGATAAGGTTATCAGCTGATTTTTTAGTGGAAACTGCAGGCCAGAAGGAAGTGGCAGGATATACTTAAAGTGATGAAAGAGAAAAACCTACAACCAAGATTGCTCTACCCAGCAAGGATCTCATTCAGATTCGATGGAGAAGTCAGAAGCTTTTCAGACAAGCAAAAGGTAAGAGAATTCAGCACCACCAAACCAGCTTTACAACAAATGCTAAAGAAACTCTCTAGGCAGGAAACACAAGAGAAGATAAAGACCCACAAAAACAAACCCAAAACAATTAAGAAAATGGTAATAGGAACGTACATATCGATAATAAACTTGAATGTAAATGGATTAAATGCCCCAACCAAAAGACACAGACTGGCTGAGTGGATACAAAAACAAGACCCATACGTATGCTGTCTACAAGAGACCCACTTCAGACCTAGGGACACATACAGACTGAAAGTGAAGGTATGGAAAAATATTTCATGCAAATGGAAATCAAAAGAAAGCTGGAGTAGCAATACTCGTATCAGATAAAATAGACTTTAAAATAAAGACTGTTACAAGAAATAAGGAGGGACACTACATAATGATCAAAGGATCAATCCAACAGGAAGATATAACAATTATAAATGTTTATGCACCCAACATAGGAGCACCTCAATACATAAGGCAAATGCTAACAACCATGAAAGGAGAAATCGACAGTAACACAATAATAATAGGGGACTTTAACATGCCACTTACAACAGTGGACAGATCATCCAAACAGAAAATAAATAAGGAAACAGAAGCTTTAAATGACACAATAGACCAGATAGATTTAAGTGATATTTATAGAACATTCCACCCAAAAGTGGCAGAATACACTTTCATCTGAAGTGCACATGGAACATTCTCCAGGATAGATCACATCTTGGGTCACAAATCAAGCCTCGGAAAATTTAAGAAAATTGAAATCGCATCAAGCATCTTTTCTGACAACAACACTATGAGATTGGAAATCAATTACAGGGAAAAAAAACTGTAAAATACACAAATACATGGAGGCTAACCAGTGTGCTACTAAATAACCAAGAGAACACTGAAGAAATCAAAGAAGAAATAAAAAAATACATGGAAACAAATGACAATGAAAACAAAATGACCCAAAACCTATGGGATGCAGCAAAAGCAGTTCTAAGAGGGTAGTTTATAGCAGTTCAATCTCACCTCAAGAAACAAGAACAATCTCAAATAAACAATCTAACCCTACACTTAAAACAACTAGAGAGAGAAGAACAAAGATAACCCAAAGTCACTAGAAGGAAAGAAATCATAAAGATCAGAGCAGAAATAAATGAAATAGAAATGAAGAAAACAATAGCAAAGATCAATAAAACTAAAAGCTGGTTCTTTGAGAAGGTAAACAAAATTGAAAAACCCTTAGCCAGCCTCATCAAGAAAAAAAGGGAGAGGACACAAATCAATAAAATTAGAAATGAAAAAGGAGAAATCACAACTGATACTGCAGAAATACAAAGGATTATAAGAGACTACTACAAACAACTATATGCCAATAAAATGGACAACCACAAAGAAATGGACAAATTCTTGGAAAGGTACAATTTTCCAAGACTGAACCAGGAAGAATTAGAAAATATAAACAGACCTATCACAAGTAATGAAATTGAAACCATAATTAAAAATCTCCCAACAAACAAACGGCCAGGACCAGATGGCTTCACAGGAGAATTCTATCAAACATTTAGAGAAGAGCTAACACCAGTCCTTCCCAAACTCTTCCAAAAAATTGCAGAGGGAGAAACACTCCCAAATTCATTGTACGAAGCCACCATCACCCTGATACCAAAACCAGAAAAAGATATCACAAAAAAAGAAAATTATAGACCAATATCACTGATGAACATAGATGCAAAAATTCTGGACAAAATTCTAGCAAACAGAATCCAACAGCACATTAAAAGTATCATACACCATGATCAAGCGGGATTTATCCCAGGTATGCAAGGAGATTCTTCAATATATGCAAATCAATATGATACACCACGTTAACAAATTAAGGAATAAAAACCATATGATCATCTCAATAGATGCAGAAAAAGCTTTTGACAAAATTCAACACCATTTATAATAACTCTCCAGAAAATGGGCATAGAGGGAACCTACCTCAACATAATAAAGGCCGTATATGACAAACCCACAACAAACATCATTCTCAATGGTGAAAAACTGGAAGCATTTTCACTAAGATCAGGAACAAGACAAGGATGTCCACTCTCACCACTCTTACTCAACATAGTTTTGGAAGTCCTAGCCACAGCAATCAGAGAAGAAAAGGAAATAAAAGGAATACAAATTGGAAAAGAAGAAGTAAAACTGTCACTGTTTGTCAATGACATGATACTATACATAGAAAATCCTAAAGATGCCACCAGAAAACTACTAGAACTAATCAATGAATTTGGCAAGGTTTCAGGATACAAAATTAATGCACAGAAATCTCTGGCATTCCTATACACCAACAATGAAAACTCAGAAAGAGAAATTAAGGAAACACTCCTATTTACCATTGCAACAGAAAGAATAAAATACCTAGGAATAAATCTGCCTAAGGAGGGAAAAGACTTGTACTCAGAAAACTATAAAACACTGATGAAAGAAATCAAAGATGACATAAAGAAATGGAGAAATATACCATGTTCTTGGATTGGAAGAATCCATATTGTGGAAATGACTGTACTACCCAAAGCAATCTACAGATTCAATGCAATCCCTATCAAACTACCAATGGCATTCTTCACAAAATTAGAACAAAAAATTTTACAATTCGTATGAAAACACAAAAGATCCCGAATAGCCAAAGCAATCTTGAGAAGGAAAAACTGAGTTGGGGGAATCAGGCTCCCTGACTTCAAACTATACCACAAAGCTACAGTAATCAAGACAGTGTGGTCCTGGCACAAAAACAGACGTATAGATCAGTGGTACAGGATAGAATGCCCAGAGATAAACCCACGCACATATGGGCACCTAATTTACGACAAAGGAGGCAAGGACATACAATGTAGAAAAGTCAGCCTCTTCAATAAGTGGTGCTGGGAAGACTGGACAGCTACATATAAAAGAATGAAATAAGAACACTCCCTAACACCATACACAAAAATAAAATCCAAATGGATTAAAGACTTAAATGTAAGACCAGACACTATAAAATTTTTAGAGGAAAACATAGGAAAAACACTCCTTGACATAAACCACAGCAAGATCTTTTTTGACCCACCTTCTAGAGTAACAGAAATAAAAACAAAAATAAACAAATGGGACTTAATTAAACTTAAAAGCTTTTGCACAGCAAAGGAAACCATAAACAAGACAAAAAGACAACCCTCAGAATGGGGGAAAATATTTGCAAATGAAACAACAGACAAAGGATTAATCTCCAAAATATAAAAACAGCTCATGGAGCTCAATATCAAAGAAACAAACAACCCAGTTAAAAAATGGGTGGAAGACCTAAATAGACATTTCACCAAGGAAGACATACAGATGGCCAAGAGGCACATGAAAAGATGCTCAACATCACTAATTATTAGAGAAATGCAAATCAAAACTACAATGAGGTATCACCTCACTCTGATTAGAATGGCCATTATCAAAAAAGCTAGAAACAATAAATGCTGGAAAGCATGTGGTGAAAAGGGAACCCTCTTACACTGTTGGTGGGAATGTAAATTGATACAACCACTATGGGAAAGAGTATGGAGGTTCCTTAAAAAACTAAAAATAGAACTACCATATGACCCAGCAATCCCACTACTGGGCGTATACCCTGAGAAAACCATAATTCAAAAAGAGACATGTAGGGACTTACCTAGTGGCGCAGTGGTTAAGAATCCGCCTGCCAGTTCAGGGGACACGGGTTTGAGCCCTGGTCCGGGAAGATCCCACATGCCGCAGAGCAGCTAAGCCCATGCGCCACAACTACTGAGCCTGCACCCTAGAGCCCGTGAGCCACAACTACTCAGCCCGCATGCCACAACTACTGAAGGCTGTGTGCCTAGAACCCATGCTCTGCAACAAGAGAAGCCACTGCAGTGAGAAGCCCACGCACCGCAACGAAGACCCAACACAGCCAAAAATAAATAAAATAAAATAAATTAAAAAAAAAAAAAGAGTCATGTACCACAATGTTCATTGCAGCTCTATTTACAATAACCAGGACATGGAAGCAACCTAAGTGTCCATCGACAGATGAATGGATAAAGAAGATGTGGCACATATATACAATGGAATATCACTCAGCCATAAAAAGAAATGAAACTGAGTTATTTGTGGTGAGGTGGATGGACCTAGAGTCTGTCATACCGAGTGAAGTAAGTCAGAAAGAGAAAAACAGATACTGTATGCTAATGCATATACATGGAATCTAAAAAAAAAAAAAAAAAAAAGGTACTAAGGAACCTAGTTGCAGGGCAGGAATAAAGAGGTAGACATGGAGAGTGGACTTGATGACATGGGGTGAAAGGGCGAAGCTGGGGCAAAGTGAGAGTAGCATCAACATACATACACTACTGAATGTAAAATAGTTGACTGGTGGGAAGCAGCAGCATAGCACAGGGAGATCGGCTCTGTGCTTTGCAATGACCTAGAGGGAAGGGATATGGGGATATGTGTATGCATATGGCTGATTCGCTTTGTTGTGCAACAGAAACTAACATGGTATGGTGAAGCAATTATACTCCAATAAAGACCTATTTTTTAAAAAATTGCAAACTTAAAAACTTGAACTTGAAAGCGGCAATAGAAGCTTTTCAAATTATAGCACACAGAAAAAAAGGGAAGAGTTTCAGTTTCCTGGGGAACAATAAATATGAAGTGCTTTAATATACATGTAATTGGAATACCACTGAGAGAGGGCAGTATTGAAAAAATAACGGCCAAAATATCTCCCAATTTATTTTTTTAATAAATTTATTTATTTATTTATTTATTTTTGGCTGCATTGGGTCTTTGTTGCTGCGCTCAGGGTTTCTCTAGTTGCGGCAAGCGGGGGCTGCTTTTCGTTGCAGTGTGTGGGCTTCTCATTGCGGTGGCTTCTCTTAGGCACGCGGGCTTCAGTAGTTGTGGCATGCAGGCTTCAGTAGTTGTGGCACATGGGCTCAGTAGTTGTGGCGCATGGGCTTAGTTGCTCCGCGGAATCTTCCCGGGATCTTCCCGGACCAAGGGTGGGATCTTCCCGGACCAAGGCTCACACCCGTGTCTCCTGCACTGGCAGGCGGACTCCTAACCACTGTGCCACCAGGGAAGCCCCAACCTATGATTTTCTATGGAGCAAACTTATCTTTCAAAACTGAAGGCAAAACAAGGCCATTTTCAAATAAAAGCCAAGAGAATGTGTCACAACAGACCTGTGCTATGTAAAATATTAAAGGAAGCTCTTGAGGCTGAAGGAAAATGATACCAGATGGAAACACAGAACTACACAAAGGGATGAAAACCACCAGAAATGGTAAATATCTGGATAAATAAAGACTCCTTTCTCAGTTTAACATTTCTTTCATAGTTGACTGTTTAAAGCAAAAATAATAACAGTGTCCTGTGGGGATTATAACATATAGAAAGAAAATGTGTGCCCACAATATCACAGAGAATGAGAGGGAAAAACAGAAGTATATATATTACATTATATGTGTTGTAGTATGACAAATAAAAGTAGACTATGATAAGTTAAAGATGCATATTGTAAAACTTAGAACAATGAAAATAATGAAAGAAGCATAGCGAAGGCAGCCAATAGAGGAATTAAAGTGGAATATACTACAAATTAGTCAAAAAGAAGCCAAGAAAAGGTGAAAAATTAAAAATGTAGATTGAACAAATAGAAAACAAATATCAACTATATTAATAATTAAATACGTTGTAAAAGGTCTAAACCCTGCAATTAAAAAGACATACCTCTCTAACTAAAAAAGCAAGGCCCAATTATGTACTGTTTACAAAAAAAGGCATTATCACCACAAAGACACAGATAAGTTCAAAGTAAAATGATGAGAAAAGATATGCAAACAGAATAAAGCTGGAATACCTATATTATTGTCAGACAAAGTAGACTTTAGGAAAAGGAATTTGGCCTATCTTCAAGACAAGGGATAAAGAGGGACACTTCATAATAATAAAAGGGTCAGTTCACCAAGATGTAGTTACAAAGCTTCAGATTACATGAATTAAAAACTGACAACAGAAAAGAGAAATAGAAAAATCCACAATTATAACTGAGATCTCAACATTCCCCTCTCAATTTTTGATAGACAAGTAGATTTTAAAAATCAGCAACGATATAGAGGACTCGAACAATTTTATCAACCAATTTGACCTACTTGATATTCATAGAACACTACATCAAACAGTGGCAGAGTACACATTTATTTCAAAATGCATATGGAACATTCACCAACATAGACCAAAAACTGGGAGACAGTTTTTAAAATTCTCAGTAAATTTAGAAATGACTGTAAGTATCAGCCAAGGTCAATCAGAAAATAAAAACCACAGTAATCAGACCATGCGAAGTTTAATATAGAGAATTATTAACTATGATGGGATTGGGGTAACAAGGGGTTAGCTAGTAGAAAGTGAAGAGAACTCTAAATATAGGAATATCAGATGTAAGAAGTAATTACAACCCCTAGGGCTGGGATAGGTTCCCCAAGGTACCCCCGGTCCTGCCCCCAGCTGCAGGCTGAGATCTAGACCTTGTTAGAGAGGGCAAGGCCATGGCTTATTGACTGGCAGGGAATTTGCTTTGGTTGTGTGCCAGTGAAGCATGCTAGAAATCCACCTTCTGGAATTTACTGAAAATTTACTCTCTAGGGTACCAGAGAAAGCTGTTCATGGGTCTGTGTCTTGTGGGAGCCACTCTGCTCCAAAAGTCTGAAGGTGGATCTGGGGAAGGTGCTGGGGAAATTGCCCAGAATGCAGGAGCCTGGTGCTGGGAAGCCACTTGCAGTGTAGGAGCCAGGCACTAAGAAGCTATCTGTAGTGCAGCAGCCAGGCAAAGGCAAAGCACTGCAGAATGGGGGGTGTGAGAGAAGCTATGTGTGTTTCAAGTGTCAGGCAAGAAAGCAAGCAAGAACTAAGAAGGAAAATGCTTTCCAGCACCTTCTACCGACATGACATAACATTGTGCCTGCTGGCAAAGGCAAAATATTTAAAGAGCACATTTCCTGTTTTAGAGCAGGCAATGAATCTAGGAGATAAAACAATTCTTAATAAATTGCTTAAAGGAGAAAAATCTTATCTGTCATCATCTCTACACATACTGAAAAGGCATTTGATATAAAAATTTAACATCCATTTTTAATTTAAAAATCTTTGGTAAATTAGGAGTAGGATACTTCCTTTACAAATAAAGAATATCAAATATTTTCTTCCAGAAGCATGGCTGGTAAGGCTCTTTGAGGGGTCCTCCTCCAGCAGAATGGGTATAATCTACACGAGATATGCTCTATAAGGCATCACTGATCCTCAAGAAGTTGAGAAAGTCCTAAGGCATCCCTACCACCACCACCCACGCACAAACCCTTAGCCCAGGCTGATCAGCAAGCAGATAGGAGGACATATCAGGATAAGTCCTATCAACAGCTGCAATCTTGATACACAGCCCTGGACTAGTTGCCAAGTGGAAAGCCATGCATGGGATTCCCTCACTGAAACAAGACTCTCTATGGGAGCTGGATTAATTTTAAGTCTGTGTGGCTCCCTGGCTATGAGCAGAAAGAGAAGCAAAATTTTCTGGAAGAAAACATCCCCAATTTAGGTCAAGAGGACTCCCAAGATTAAGGTCAAGCAATGAGCTCACAGTCAAAGAACTACAAGCACCAGGAAGCCAAACTTCTGTGAGTGAGTATCTGCAGAAATAATATTCGACAGATATATAACTCCAAGGACCATAGTAGTGGAGCTGATAGAGTATAGAATAACTATACTCCAAATGTTAAAAAAAAAGTAAAGGATGTAATCACAAAAGATGAGCAAGGCCTAATGAATAGGCAGTGGGGGAGGCAGGTGGGAGAGGGTAGACTTTCTACACATGAGAAATGTAATTGTTGTAATGACAAAACTCAGTGCAAAGATTAAAGAAAAAATGAGATGCAAATGAAAAGAAAGTTAATAAATGAGAAGATTTATCTGAAGAAATTATCTAGGGTATACTACAGAGAGACAAGGAACTAAAAATATGAAAGAGATAATTAAGAGATGGACACTAGGATGAGAGAGCCTGTCATATAACTAATTGTAATCTCAGAAGGACAGAATAGAATAGAGAAGAAGCAATATAAAATAAAATGTTGACAATAATAGTATATACCTCATGGAATTGTTATGAGGATTAGATGAATTAGTAGAAAATAGAACTTAGGGACTTCCCTGGTGGCCCAGTGGATAAGACTCCACGCTCCCAATGCAGGGGGCCTGGGTTTGATCCCTGGTCAGGGAACTAGATCCCACATGCATGCTGCAACTAAGAGTTCCCACGCCACAATTAAGGAGCCCGTCTGCCACAAAGAAGACCCAGTGCAACCAAATAAATAAATAATATTTTTTTTGAAAACATAATAATATCATAATCCAAATTAAAAAAAGAAAATAGAACTTATAACAAAACCTGGCATAAAGTAAGTGCTTTGTAAGTGAGAGCTTTTTAAAAATTTTTAGAAAGAAATTATCCTAGAAGAATGGTCTGAGGTGCAAGATAGAATGGTAAATGCATCAAAAGGTAAACAAACTTGTCAACTAAACGTCTAAAAAAATGTCTGATTTTTGAGGTTTAAAAAAATGTACAGAACTAATACCTTGAATAACACTAGCATGTAGGCATTGGGAGGAGGAGTAGTCATTTTGTTTAGAAGAAGGGTTAATAAACTGTTTACATTTTGTTAAGTTAGAGGTACAAGAAAACTTCTAGAAAGTACAAATATAGTGTACGAATTCCACATAAAGGGAGAAAATGGAATTTTAGAACTCTGAACAAAAGTTAATTTTTAAAAAAATACCTCCAAAAGGGTGATAAAGTGGCTCAGAAAAAGCAAGGTAAACATAAACAAAAACGATGTTGAAATAAGTTCAAATACATCAAAAATCAAAATAAATATATATGTATTAAAACTACCAGTTAAAACATAGAAATTGAAATAAAAAGAAAAACCTAGCTAGATGCCATGTATAAAACACTTAGTTCCTCCGGGAATTGGTTCCAGGACCCCTGAGGATACCAAAATCGATAAATGCTCAGAGACCTTATATAAAATGGGGTAGTATTTGCATATAACCTACACACATCTTCCCATATACTTTAAAGCATCTCCAGATTATGTATAATACCTAATACAATGTAAATCCTATGTAAATAGTTGCTAGCACATGACAAATTCAAGTTTTGCATTTTGGAACTTTCTGGAATTTTTTTTCCAAATATTTTCCATCTGAGATTGGTTGACTCCATGGATGCAGAACCCTCATATAGGGAGGGCTGACAGTATATATGGGGAAATGGTTTTTCAGGCAAAGGGAAAAGCAACTGCAAAGTCCTAGAGGCAAAAACAAGGTTCAAAGAATGCAAATATTTAAACTTTTTATATCTGCTTAGAATGAATTTTTTTTCCCCATTTCAAGTGAAATATAGAACCCTTACCACCATATAGGCCCATTTATCCTCGCCCCTTTATGTTCTAGTTGTCATCAATTACATCTACATGTGTCAAAACCCCCCTCAGACAATGTTGTAATTTTTGCCTTTAACATCAAAACATTTTATGAATTCAAGAGGAGAATAGTCTACCATATTTATACAGGTATTTACCATTTCTGGTGCTCTTTCTTCATTCCTGATGTTCCAGTTTCCTTCTAGTATCATTTCTCTTCTGTCTAAAGAATTTTTTTAGCAATTCTTTTAGAACAGACCTGCTGGCAGTGAGTTCTTTTATTTTTTCTTCATCTGAGAATGCCACTATTTCACCTTAATTTCTGAAAGATACTTTTACTGCACATACTATTATGTGTTGACCATTCTTTTCTTTCAGCACTTTAAAAATGTTATGTCCCTTCCTTCCAGACTGCATGGTAACTCAAATTGTTGTTATTCTGTAGGTAATATATTGCATTTCTCTGGCTGCTTTCAAGATTTTTTCTTTGTCTTTTTTTTCAGCATTTTGATGATGATGTGTCTGGGCACAGACTTCTTTGTGTTAATCATTATGTTTGGACTTTGTTGAGCTTCTTGAATCTGTAGGTTTATGTCTTTTGCCAAACTTGGGACTTTTCATTTATTATTTATTCAAAAAATTTTCAACACCTTTTGTTATTATCCCGCAGGTCCCTGAGATTCTATTCATTGTTTATCCAATTTTTTTTCTCTGTTGTTCAGGTTGGATAATTTGTATTGATCTGTTTTCAATTTCACTGATACTTTTCTCTGTCATCTTCTCTGCTACTGAGACCATCCAGTGAATTTTTATAATTTTGGCTACTATATTTTTCAATTCCAAACTAAACATATGTTTCTTCTTTATATTTTCTATTTCTTTGCTGATACTTTGTATTTTTCCATTGGTTTCAAAAGTGCTTTTGATTGCTTGTTAAGAGAATTTTTATAATAGCGTTGAGAACTTTGAAGGGCCTGGGATTTTACCTTACTTGCAAGTTAACAATTTAGGCTGCCACAGTTTAATGGATAGTGGCAGAAGTGAGTCTCCTGGGTCAGAGACAAAGGACAATTTATTACCTAGAGCAGTAGCAGGAAGTAGAATATCAGCATTTATGCCAGTTTCCTGAGCCCCAGATCCCACCAAGTAATGCCAGGAGGACCAGGTGATACCTGCACATGCAGTGAGTTTCATTATAGGAGAGGAACTTTATGGGAAACTCCAATTTGTAATGAGGGACTAGCAAACCTATCCAACTGTGCCCTGGAGAGAGACATTATCTTTTTTATGCTAGACAGCAAACAAATCTGCCCTTGGCCCCAGAGGAAGACATTATCTCTGTCTTCCAAGGATGTTTGCTATACAAAAATCCCTGAAAAGATAGTCCAGGCAAAAAGTTGTTAATGCCCTTGCCCAAAAGACATACAGAAATACAAGAGATCAATGGAGAATTGTCTCTCAACAAATAGCTGCTTCAAAGCCTTTGTCAGATAACTCCACTGTGTTCTCTCAGCATTGACATCTTTTTTTCCCCATGTGAATTGAGATTTTTCCTGGTTCTTTGTATGCTTAGTAATTTTGATTGTATCCTGGATAATTTGACTGTTTGGTTTTTTTTTTTTTCAAACTGTATCCAGCTTTATTAAAGATACTTTTCATAAACAATCATGGTATTTCAGGCAGGACATGGGCAGACAGTCGTTAACAGTATACAACAACTTTCCAACTCCCTTTTTCAGTGGACTACCAAAATCTGAAAGCCACTATAAAACCCAATGAAGTCTTCATGTGATGCTCTGAACAGGGAAAGTTTAGAGTGAGGGTTGACATTTAACATTTAGCATGTTGTTTAACAACTTTTCACAAGCCGACCCTGACTTTCAGGAAATGGAAGTGAAAATGGCAGAAGTATCAATCTGAAGATCCACAACCTAAAAAAGGAACCGCTGCTCTTTTGAGGGATGCCATCTCAGTGGTCACACTGGAAAGTCCAGATTGCATGACATACTGGTAACCAAGTTTGAGGGGTCAGGTTCCAACAGGTCTCTGGGTTTAAGGGAGTCAAGTCTAGGCTGAAGGTGGTGAGGGAGAAGAGGACATAAAAACTAAATTTAGTTTTTCCACACCACAAGGCATTTGTGCCAAGGTGGCTACTGTGTGTCAACATCAAGGAACCCCTCCTTCCTGGGAACCAAGAGGAAGTCTCTCAAAACCAGACGGGAAGGGTGTTCTTTTTCCCACGTCAATCCAGCTTCGGGGACAATCTATTAGTGACATGTGCTCTTCCCCAAAAAAACAACAATGAAGTGTTCTGTATGCTACCAACATAGCTTAAAAAAAAAAAAAAGTAAAACAAAATTCTGCATTTTTATAAAACTTGATAGAAAATAGTACTTCAAACTGTACAGTCAGCAGAAGCACACAGTCATCAAGAATGCACACACTTCACTTGGCATCCCCTGCACCCTCAGCTTTCTGTGCCTGGTCTGTTTGGGCATCTCCGTTTTCTGCAGGGTTATTCCCATCCGTGCCTGCATCAGCTTTCCCCTTTTTCCCTTTGGGTACCTTCTCTCCCTTCTTTGCAAGGGCCTTTTTAGGCTTGGGCTCTGGCTTTGGAGGCAGGTTTAGCAGATGACCTTGCAGATCTTCTCTGTGGTTCGTCCTTCACCTTGGTTTTATCTCCTTTAGCATCCCCTTCAGCCTTTCTCTTGGGCATGGTGGCGACGGCGGCGGGACGTAGGCGCTGGACATGGGGACGCAGTGGCGCGCGGCTTTGGCCGGTCCAGGGGTCGCTCTCACCTCTTCTTCACACTGCTCCTACTGTTCTGTTTTGAAACTCTGTGCATGCATTCTTTAAGTTCTATTGAGAATGTTGATATTTTGGTTTTAGCAGGCAATCAGCCTGGGTGGGTTCAGGCTGTAGTGTAATGGTATGCATCTCAAGGGAACTAGGATTTTGGAAGGAAGGGGAAAGGTTTGGATTTGGCAGTGGAGAGCAAGCAGGACTCGAAGGATTTAAAACAAAACAAAACAAAACAAAACACCTACAACTTGAGAGTATTGCAAGGAAACAAGGAGACGCCCAGGTTTTTGGTTAGAGTAAGAAGATAAAGGGAAGGGTTAGAAGAGTTGTTAAGGTTAAGAGGGGATTTGACTCATGACAGCACAATGAAAGAGTCAGGATAGATTAAGAGAAGTGGGAAGTTAGGCTAGATTAGAACAAAGCATTATGGGGTTAAGAATCTATATGATGAGTTCAAAAAGAGACATGCACCACAATGTTCACTGCAGCTCCATTTACAATAGCCAGGACATGGAAGCAACCTAAGTGTCCATCGACAGAGGAATGGATGAAGAAGATGTGGCACATATATACAATGGAATATTACTCAGCCATAAAAAGAATGAAATTGAGTTATTTGTAGTGAGGTGGATGGACCTAGAGTCTGTCATACAGAGTGAAATAAGTCACAAAGAGAAAAATACTGTATGCTAACACATACATATATGGAATCTAAAGAAAAATGGTTCTGATGAACCTAGAGGCAGGACAGGAATAAAGACGCAGACGTAGAGAATGGACTTGAGGACATGGGGAGGGGGAAGGGTAAGCTGGGACGAAGTGAGAGAGTGGCATGGACATATATCCACTACCAAATGTAAAATAGATAGCTAGTGGGAAGCAGCCGCATAGCACAGGGAGATCAGCTCCGTGCTTTGTGACCACCTAGAGGGGTGGGATAGGGAGGGTGGGAGGGAGACGCAAGAGGGAGGGGATATGGGGATATATGTATACGTATAGCTGATTCACTTTGTTATACAGCAGAAACATTGTAAAGCGATTATACTCCAATAAAGATGTAAAAAAAAAAAATCTATATGATGAACTTGACCTGTTAAAAGAGGCAAACAGGCATTTGAGGTATGATGCAATTATTTCTAATTTTTTTAAAAAGGAAATTATAGCCTGTTGGGATTGTTCTTTTAAGTGGTTTGTAGCCTCTAACAGTGGTCTCCTGGGATTGTTCTCTTAGGCAGTTTATATTGGTGAAGCAGGTAGATTCCATTGAGATTTGGGAGGGGAGGGAAAGTAGACTTGCCAGGAGCACACTGAACTCTGTGAGCCTCTAAAGTCCAGTTGGGGTTGTGGCTGGAAGGACTTGTGCAGCCATTCTTTAAATCCAGAACACTGAAAACCTTAGAAGCGTCCTTTATAGACTAAATCTTTGGTGTTGCTGCCACTGGACAGGCAATCTTCCAGGAGCATGGAAATCCTGCTGTGGGTGGGAAGTGTATAATGATGTATATATACCTACTGGGAAAACCCAAGAAAAACAACATCATTTTAGGTCTCTCCTCAAACTTCAACCTATCAGAGGGGGCTTATTTGAACATGTTAACTGAAGTAGTATTTTTTGTGGTCACTTTCCATCCTCTTACTATGCTTCCCCCACCTTCTTAGCACTTATCACCACGTGTCATATATTTATTTGTTTAGTATTTCTTCTCAGTAGAATGTAAAGATCTTGAGAACAGATTTTTTTTTTTTTTTTTTTACTGCTTATTTCCAGGACCCAGAATAGTGCCTGAATATTTACAGAATGAATGAATGGATAGATAAGAATATTAGACCCATTAAGTGAGTTCAGTATCATGGCCAATTACAAAATCAATAATCCTAAAATTAATAGTGTTCCCATATACCAGCAAAAGCCTTCAGAAGAATATTTTAAAAGATAATATTTATTAACAGCAACAAAAAAATATAAAATATCCAGAAGTAAACTAAATGGAAACTAAATAATATGGAAATTTTACTGACAGAATTGAATGAATAGTGAAGTGTACCATATTGCTGGATGGAAAGACATAATATTGTAATGATGAAAATTCCCCCCAAATTAACCTATAAATTTAACACAGTATCAATCAAAATCCCAGCAAAATTTTTAGGGGAGACAGAGGGGCAAAATTTGATTAAAAGATTTAAAATTTCATCAGGAAGAATAAAGGCTTTAGATAGTCAATTAAATTCTGAAGGAAGGCACTGATAAGGGACATTGCTCTACCAGACACAAAACCAAAAAATATAGGAAAAGACAAATTTGTGGTATGTATCAAAGCCTTAAAAAAAAAAAGGTGCATAGCCCAGGCATTCCACTTCCGGAAATTTTTCCAGTCAGTGTTTGCTAAATAGAGGATGGTTCAAACAAATCATGGTTTAAACAAATACCTGTGGAATACCATGGAGCTTTTAAGAATGACGGTGTAGAACCACATTAATTGCTATGGAAGGTGTTCACCATATATTTTTGTGTTAAAAAAATTGATTACAAAACAATACATCTGTTATCCTCATTTCTTATAAAATTGAAAAATAATAATTTATATATATATATATATATGTGAAGAAATAACCTGGATGGAAGGTTATACATGAAAATTTTAATGGTAGTTCCTTGGGAATAAGGATTACAAATGATTAAAGTTTTTTGTTGTTTTTTTTGAATTTGTATACTGAAAAATTTAGGAAGTTTCCCCCAAAATGGGATGGCAATTAAACTCTTCACTACTGCCACCTGGTGGCTACCACTGAAAGATATCATTTCTTTTCTACCACCTTAAGAAACAACACACATAACATCGTAACTATAAAGTTGTAAAGAAATCTGCAGGATCACCTAGTTCTAGCCATCATTTTATGGCTGAGAAAATAAAAGGCAAAAACGTTTAAGCCATTTGTCTAGCGTCACACTGTTAGTGAAACTTATTAATAGTAACAAACTCTTGTTGAGCCCTTTCGCTAAGGTCTTTATACAGACTGTCTCATTTTATTCTCATAGGAACCTATGAGGCAGTTCCTATTTTTACTCTCATTTATCCCTATTTAACAAATGTGGATCCTGAGGCTCACAGAAAATGACCTACCCGAGGCTGCACACTCAGGGCAGAGCAGGCATTCTGAGGTCCACAACCCTTTCCTGAACCTCCGCTACGCTGCCATCTTAGTCTCTGAATTGCCCTTGCCCTTTCCACTATATCCCACTGCCTCTTCCTTCAGTACTTTCGGTGAAAACTCTTAAATATGCCCAGTGTTATGTTCCTCCAGGTTGAAAAGAGAGTATAAACATTTACGGAGAGAAAGATAAAGAAACAAAGTAGTTTTACCCCCAGCTCCTTTTAAGAATCTTATCCAGATGGAAACAGACTTACTTTGAATTGTTCCAGTGTCCAGATCCTAAGGAACCTTAGAGACTTGGGACCATGGATAGGCTTCCCTGGGTTCCCTGCTCCAGTTTTCCGCATGCTATGTTCTCCCCTTAAGTTTTCATTTACCACAGCTGAAGAGTTACTATCATTCTATGCAGTTGTTCGTGTACTTCTTCCCTTCTCTCTTCTAGCCCTTGCCCAAATTCTTAGGGAAAATAGTCTCTAGCTCTGGATCTATCTTCATGCATCAAAAACAAATGGCATAAGTGCTAATAAGTGCAAAAATTGTACTAGGGATAAATCTTTTGAAAGTGAAATTAGAAATGGGAAATAACTAGTGCGATTAGCCTCTGTAGCCCTTGAGAACCTAAAAAGTCTTTTAGAATTGTTCCCAAGATGAATACATACCTTTGAACTACCATCTAGTTAAAGCTGACTTTTCATTTTTTTTTAAATAAATCTATTTATTTTATTTATTTATTTTTGGCTGCGTTGGGTCTTCGTTGCTGCGTGTGGGCTTTCTCTAGTTGTGGGGGCTACTCTTTGTTGCGGTGCGCAGGCTTCTCATTGCGGTGGCTTCTCTTGTTGCGGAGCACGGGCTCTAGGCACGCGGGCTTCAGTAGTTGTGGCACGTGGGCTCAGTAGTTGTGGCTCGCGGGCTCTAGAGCGCAGGCTCAGTAGTTGTGGCGCACGGGCTTAGTTGCTCCGCGGCATGTGGGATCTTCCCAGACCAGGGCTCGACCCCGTGTCCCCTGCATTGGCAGGCAGATTCTCAACCACTGAGCCACCAGGGAAGCCCGGCAGGCGGATTCTTAACCACTGCGCCACCAGGGAAGCCCAAGCTGACTTTTCTTAAGTACAAGTTTGCTTCAAAATAAATTAAATCTTTTAATTTGCACTAGTGCTGTAAAAGTGTTATTTTTCTAAGCTAGTGAAAAGAACTTAGTTGTTAGACAGTCTTGAGTTAAAATTCACATATAAGCTATGACTTGAGTAAATTATTAAATTTAAGTTAAATTACAATTTTTTCTTATCTCTAAAATTAAGGATAATAATGTCACCAAAGGTGGTGGAGAGGATTCAATGAGATGACACATGAAAGAGACATACAGGCATCTAGCAGATACTCACTTCCTTCCCTTCTCCCTGTGTTATGTACTTATCTCGTCCAAATGGTCTTCACACACCTGGGCTAGGATTTCTTTGAAGGAACCAATTCTACCTCAGCCAGCGTGAGGTGTCTGAGGCTCTTTACTTTTTTTCTTTCACATCCCATCTTCAGTCTGTCAGTAAGTCCTGTGGGCATCACTTTCAGGATAGATGCTCAATTCGACTTTTTTTTTTCTTTTAACCCCTCCACAGCTACTACCATGACGGTCCAAGCCATAGTCATCTCTCATCTGACTGGTGCAGTAACTTCCTAACTGGACTCCCTACTTCCTTTCTTGCTCCCTACCATCTATTCTGCACATGCAGCCAAATTATTTGTTCACAAATTATGTCACTTCTCTATCCAAAACCTTCCAAGAGGTCCCCATCACTCTTGGACTAAAAATCTAAAGTCTTCATCAAAGACTACTAAACCTCTGTGACCGGAACCCTGCCTACTGTTCTCATACCTCTCTCCTACCTTGCTCTGCTGCAGCTGCACTGGCCTCCTTACTTTTTTAAAAACAACTGAAGTAGAATTGACTCACAATATTATATTAGTTTCAGGGGGCCTCCTTGCTATTATTCTTTGCTGCTGCCAACCATATTCCTGCCTCAGGACCTGTGTATCTGTTGTTCTCTCTGCCTGGAATGCTCCTCCTAGATCTTTAATGCCTTGCCTTTTCATTGCCTACCTCAGAGAGGCTAACCTAGGCACCCCATTTAAACAGATACCCTTCCAAAACTCTCTCTCCTTAAGCTTCTTTATTTTTTCTCGTAGCGTTTACCAACTACCTTGGCATTGAAAAATACATACATACATATATATTTCTCCATCTTCTCACTTGAAATGTAAGTTCTGTGGAGATGGAGACTTTGTTTTATTCTCTTTGTATCACTAGCATCTAGAACAGTGCCTGGCATGTGCCAGGCATTCAAAAATATTTGTTAAAAAAATATATTTGTGGAATGAATAAAAAAACTCTTAGCTTCCTGTCATCAAGTCAGCAAACTTGCCTCCTTCTATAGCCATCCTCTCCCCTCTTCCTCCTTTAAGTACAAGAGGTGTTTTTCTTCTTGTCTGAGGTTAACGTCTCACCTATGCTGCCTCCTCAATGACCTTGACTTAGCCTTTACATTCCCCTCTCCCGCCTGCAGAATTCTCTTTCTAGCAGGCACACGTCTCTCCCATCTTAAATAAAAATCAAAAGAAAATCCTGTGTCCGCATCTCTTATCACCTGCCAATCTCTCCTGCTCTTCACAGCCAAACTTCCTGAAATATTTCTTTACCCTCCTTGCATTCCTCACCTCTCCATTCATTCTGGTTTCTCTAAAACTCCTTAGAAACAGCTCACGCCTGCTTTAATGGTTCTCTTCGCTGAGCTTTTCCAAGACATTATTCTCTGAATGTTTTCTCCTACTTCCCTGACTGCTCCTCTTCCTGTCCCTCCCTAAAATTTTGTGTACCCGAGTTCTGATCAGGGTTCTTCTTATTCTACAGATTCTCCCTCAGCAATCTTACCCATGCCCATAGTTTCAGTTACCACCCAAATCTGTATGCCCAGCCCTCATCTCCATCTACCAGGCTCACAATTTATATGACCTACTGCCTACTTGATCCCCACCTGGATTTCCACAACCACCTCAAAATAGAGATGTCACCTTCCCTCTCCTAACTTGTCTCTCCTCCGGTGTTACTTATTTTAGTGAATGGCACCGTCATCCACCAGTTGTTCGCGGAAGCTACCCTTGGTTTCTCTTCTCCTTCAAAGCCCCTCACCCCCATCCAGCCAATCAGTAGGGTCCCATTAATTCTCCTACATTGGGTCAAATTGTTGCCCCACCTCTACCCCCCGAAAGATATATCCAGGTCCTAACTCCTGGCGCCTTTGAATGTGACCTTATTTGGAAACAGGATCTTTGCAGGTATGATTAAGTTCAGGATCTCGAGATGAGAGCATCCTGGATTTCGGATGGGCCCTAAATCCAATGTCTGGTGTCCTTATGAGAGAAAGGAGAGGAGGGAGAGGCAGATTTGAGGCGCAGGCACAGGGGAGGGGGCCATGTGAAGACCCCCGTGAAGACGGAGGGAGGTTCTGGAGCTATGCCGCTACAGGAACAACAAGGATTGCCAACCCCGTGGACGCCGTGATTTCAGACTTCTGGCCTCCAAAACTGTGAAAGAATGAATTTCTGTTGTTTTATTCCCCAAGTTTGTAGTAATTTGTTACAGTAGTCCTAGGAAACTAATACATCTACCTTCTAAATATCTTGAAATCCATCCACGTTTTTCCATCATCCTTGTCCCCATCTCGTTCAGACCGCGATTACAACAATCTTCTGCCTCGTCTCCCTGCTGCTAGTCTCAGCCGAGCTTTCTAAAATGCATGGAATTTACTTCACTGCTGACAATCTGTGAGTGGTTTGCCAGTGACTCCTGGATTAAGTCTAAATGCCTGGTCCAGGACTTAAGAGTTTGGCTTCTGCTTACTTGGGTAGCCTTATTTCTCATCTCTCTTCACCCTCACCCTTAATTCTGTGCTCCAGACTTAGTAATAATTTCTTTCTTTTTATTTTTTGGCTACGCCGCACGGCATGTGGGCTCTTAGTCCCCCGACCAGGGATAGAACCCACGCCCCCTGCAGTGGAAGCGCGGAGTCTTACCCACTGGACGGCCAGGGCAGTCCCGTAGTAATCATTTCTGATATTTATGGGATACTTACTCTGTGCCAGACACTATTCTAAGAGCTAGATCTCACAACGGCCTATAAGATAGGAAACAGGCTTCTTTCAACGCCTCTGCCTCTGGGACGTTGCTCACGCTGTTCTCGCCTGAAGTGCCCGCACTTTGTCTTCCCTTGCCCTTTGTCCCCTCCTCATAATTCACACCCACCCTTTAGGTCTCAGCTTATTCAGCACTTCCTCCGTGAAGCAGTCCTTGATATTCCTAATCTGGGTTACGTGTCCCACCCCTACCGTCCATATTCCTCTCACACCCTGTACTTCCCCATCATGATATAAAACATTATAACTGTCTATTTACTGGTGTCTTAGTCTGTTCAGGCTGCTATAACAAAACATCACAGACTGGGTAACTCAAAAACCACAGCAATTTATGTCTAACAATTCTGGAGGCTGAAAGTCTAATATCAGGGTGCCAGCATGGTCAGGTGAGGACCCTCTTTCGGGCTGCAGACTTCCCACTGTGTCCTCACATGGTGGAAGGGGTAAGCAAGCTCTCTCTGGGGCCTCTTTTATAAGGGCACCAATCCCATTCATAAGTGCTCTACCCTCACTCATGACCCAGTCACCTCCCAAATGTCTCACTTCCTCGTACCATCACCCTGGGGGCTAGGATTTCAACATAAGCATTTTGGGGGAACACAAACATTCAGACCATCCAATAGGCCTACAGCTCACACTGTATTTTATGTTTCCTGCGGAAAGAGGCTGTTCCTATCTCTTGCCATTGTAACCCCATCCCCAGAATCTAGCACAGTTCCTGGCACATAAGAGATACTCAACATATTTGAGTAAATCAAAGAACCTTGAATAAAGGCTGTTAGTACCATATGTCTCTACTGACATAGAGTAGGAAAAAATGCACCCCTAGACCTAGATGCCAACTGTTCCCTCCCTCAGAATTCTGATGCCTCCTAAGCCTTTGCTTGGGCCCATTCTGAAACATCTTTTCATAAGAATTTCCTGAGACACCCAAGGCCAGTTACTCCTCACTTTCCCATCACACTCAGCACTTTGTCAAATACAAGGCTCTCCAGGAAGCTATCCTCTCCCATTCTGCTCTGCAATCCTCCCAAACCCTTCCTCTTCTGGCTCTGTCCTCTACCCTGTCTCCTCTGGAACTCCTGCCTATTCAAAACAAACTCACCTATAGTCTCATCCTTATAACAAAATACTCCTTCCACCTCCTGGTCTTAAGCAGAAACCTGGTTTCCCTTTAGGAAACTACTCTTTCTACTTCCATCTGGGGTGGAGACTGTTAATCTGTCTCACGCTCATGGAGAAGCCTCTCCTTTCAGAATTATATTGTTCAACCATCTACCTCTCTACTCCAGCTGGTTACTGCCATCTGCTAACTTCCTAGTTATTCTTTTCTCTAGTTTATGGTCTTTATCTCCGTGTGAGTCCCACCATCATCTGGGATCATTTGCTTGTCCATTTGGACAGCCCTATCTTCTATTTCCTTGAACCCTCTCAATCTGATGACCTTTAACACACTACACTTGATCTATTCCGTGACTGTACTTAGGTTTGTCGCCAGGAACGGCCCTACCTCTTAAATCCTAAATTTCAGTATCTTCCATTCCTTTAGCACATTAATTTTCTTACAAAGTCCTGTCCTGCCACTTCATTTCTTAATCAGCCTAGATGCGTGGCTCAGCTTTTCACAGACACCCTCACTACCTTGTACCCTTGTTTACCTGGCTCAGATGCAGCCTGGGAACAATCGAAGCATTTACTTTTCATCCCTATACCCAGGCTTCTGAGTACTTGTCTGGGCTAGAACTCTTTTGGTTGGTTGGGATGAAAATCAATTCAAAATAGTTTAGAGAAAAGGAGAGTTTCATGGAGCTACCAGAGTAGCTCATGTAAGCAAACCCCAGGAAGGGCAAGAGTACAGCTGGGGCTCCAGGACAGCTGGAACGACAGCCTCCTGCTGCTGGGATTCACCCTGGCTTTTCTGCTTCTCTCAGTGTACTGGTTTTCTCCACATGACAAGAAAGAGTCTCAAGCATCATATCCTGTGGTTCCTAGAAAGTTACTTTTTCCTCTTATTAGAGTTCAGAAAATCCCAAGGGAGGGCTCGGACCTAGCTTAGATCAGGTGTTCACTCACGGACCAATCACGTATAACTAGACAAGGTACTTGAGTCAGTAGCTTCCATTAGAACGAGATGACAGAATCAAGGAAGGAACAGTCTTCCCACGGGGAGAGAGTAGTAGACACACAGAATAATAGATGGCTGCCTCAGAACTCCTAGAGATCGGTTAATTGATGCCACTGTAAACTTATAATAGCAACTTTAGAAGGACTCTCAGAACTTTCCAGAAGGTCTACTTGTCCTTAAGGACTTCGTTGAATCTCCCTCTGTTCTTACAGTTCCTCAAAATAGAATTTTGAGCGCTTCCATAATCATACTGGATTAATCTTTCAGAACCCTGTCATGTAGTACATCTGGCCCTCGAGGTTTTAACTCAGTTATCAAATTTGACCATTTCTAAGCAATGGCTATTGCATAACCGAAGAATTAGGGTTGTCTAAAAGGATTTGAAAACAATAGTATAAGTGCTTATTTTGAAAAGATCCTATGACCATGTATTGCTTGAAAATTTTCACTGGACCTAACCAGTGGCCTCTGAATTTCTCTCACAACTATGACGTTCAAAACGAAAAAAACTGGGCTTCCCTGGTGGCGCAGTGGTTGCGAATCTGCCTGCCAATGCAGGGGACACGGGTTCGAGCCCTGGTCTGGGAAGATCCCACATGCCGCGGAGCGACTGGGCCCGTGAGCCACAATTACTGAGCCTGCGCGTCTGGAGCCTGTGCTACGCAGCAAGAGAGGCCGCGATAGTGAGAGGCCCGCGCACCGCGATGAAGAGTGGCCCCCGCTTGCCGCAACTGGAGAAAGCCCTGGCACAGAAACGAAGACCCAACACAGCCATAAATAAATAAATAAAATATTTTAAAAAAATACTTTAAAAAAAAAAAAACGAAAAAAACAACAAGTGCCACCTCTACCTTGCAGAATACAGAAACACCACGTATGCTGCTGATACCACTACTTAGCAAGTGCTGGGTTTCCTCTAGGTTATATAATCCACAGCTCATGGCATACAGTTACTGCAAGTAGGAATGGGGTCTTATCAATTAAATGCCTGGTTTAGAGCAGTACCTACACTATTGATTTAATCTCGGCCCATGGTATGCTTGGTTTTTTGGCAAATGCTAAAAAGCATTAGCTTTTTCTTTTATAATTTACCTAATTTCTAACCTCACATGAACTGTTAGACTTCACAGGTGCTAAGCTCTAGCAGTAAGTTTCCTATAACCCCAAGTGCAAGTTGAAATGACAAGTAATCTCTTTTGAGCACCTTCTGGTTTCTTCTTCTGGCTCACTGAGCCAGCTTTTAACCTATGACTGGTTTAAAGTGGATTGGTCATCCTGTATGATGACCTTTCTCATGGTAAGTTAATACATTTAAGCTGGCAGTCTCATTTATTCAGCGGTTTACGTAAACTGATCTCTCAGAGCTTTATTACCAGTGGATAAGCTTTTAAAACAGAGTTCCTAAACCTGTGTTTAGCTGCCAATCATGTATTGGCAGGCCTAACCATGTATCTCAGGCCCAACCCTGCTGTCTACCATTATATGCCACTACTTAAGCAATCCACTAGCTGGTCATATGCAAACTCATAACTACTACAGGTCATATGGAAATAAATTTTTTTTTTTTTTTGGTCTGTCTTTTGCAGGTTGATTTTGATGATGAAAATCGTCCAACTTTTGCTAATCAAGTTAGGGGCATATATAATGTCTTCACAATTATTGCATTTCCAGGTGAGATAAAATTCATCCACTTAGTAAATACTCAGTGAGCATTTCCTTTGTGCACGGCTTTATGGTTGGGGTAGTGAGGGACATAACAAAGTAAAATCCATGGTCCCAGGTCCCAATCCAGTTTGGGGGAAAAGATCTCTATAAATAAAAATGTCAAATAATCAAGAACTAAATAAGTTTGAGCTGACACAAATATCAGATGTTCTGATATGAGTAGAAAGGACAGTAAAGCTGAATTTCCAGGAGGGAAGCATCACTGCGGGTTAAAGTGGTCAGGGATGCATCACAGAGAAAGTGAGAAATATGCTGTGCTTGGAAAGGAACAGGAATTGCATGGTGAATTCCATGCTGGAAGAATGGAACAAGGAAAAGCTTCAGTTTTAAAGCTTGGTGTGTGAGTCAGTTTGGCTGGGAGTTTTGACCAGGGCAGTTGTGGAAAATCAGACTGCAAAGGTAAGAGGAGGCTAGACTATGCTTGCTGTCAACAACAGATGTTGTGTGCAACTATGAAGAATCACCTTATGTTGGATGAATTTCTTTCTTCATCTTAGATGTCCCTGCCGTATCAAAAGTGCCCATTCTAATGCTTAGACCACAAGCCTGGAACATGGTGGAATATAGTATCACGGCAACAATTCACTATTTTTAATGTTGGTGAGGAATGTTGTATAAAGCTCACATGGCTCCAAATGTATTTAAGTGTTCAATGGATGCTCCCTTTGGAATCTTAGCAGTATTCTCAAGCAGGCTAATAATGGAACTACTTATGACTTTCCAGCTTATTGGTAGATATATTCACTCACGCAAAAATTTATTGAGTACCAACTAGGTACCGGGCATTTAGTCTACACTTTGAGGGATTTAAAGATGAATAAACATGATTTCTGCCCTTAAAGAGCTTGTAATAGTATAAAAATAAGATAGATACTCAAAAAAGTTTAAGTTAATACTACATATAAAGAGGAATAAAAGAAAGATGGAATGTGCTATGAAAGATCAGAGAAGGAAGAAATTCAACTCAGCTGAGAGAAACCTTAAAGAATGGGCAGAATTTGCTCAGTTGGTAATTGAGGAAAGAACATTTCAGCAAGAGTGAGAAGTATGAAAAAAGACTTGGCATGGGAAAGCATTAGGAATGTTTGCAGAACTGTGAATAACCTAGTTGTTAACTTGTTTGTTCATAGATTAATGGACAGCAGATTTCCAGTTTTTTAATTATGATGTGCTGACACCTGGGAAAGACACTGTACAACAACGCAAGTGGCCCTTTCTTTTTTCTTTCAAAGGTAATATTTTCAATAAGCTGCCAGTGCGTCCCTCTTGACCACACGATTAGTAAAGCTAATCCTGAGATTTTCATGAGCTACAGTGAAAGAGCACAAAAGGCACAATATTAATGTAGATTCATATCAGACTCTTTTGGTCCGAAAGGTTCATTTAAATGTTTAAAAAATGGAAGTCCCAAGGCTTCATGACAGTTTCTTCTTCTAACAGGAGAAAGCTCAAAGTTGTTTTTCCCAGAGCATCTCTAGGGGGCTATTACTCACCACTAAAAAGGAATTAGCCACTGATACATGCAGCAACACAGGTGATTCACAAGATAATTACGCTGAGTGAAAGAAACCAGGTTAAAAAAGTAAATACTGCATGATGATCCCTTTTATATAAAAGTCTAGAAAATGCAAACTAATTTATAGATAAAGAAGGCTGAGGCTGGGGGCTGGGAAGGGGAGCAGGGAAGGATGACAGAAGGCCCTGAGAAAACCTTCTGGGGTAATGGATATATGTTTATTACTTTGTGGTGATGATTTCATGGGTGTGTACATGTGTCAGTTGTACGTTTTAAATATGAGGAGTTTACTGTTTACTGTATGTAAACTATACCTCAATAAAACTGTTTTTAAGAGATACACTTCCATTGGAGGACCACCAACTTCATCTTTTATACCATTTTATGTCAAATCTGAGTAAAAGATTAGTGTAACATTTTAATGAGATCTGTGTGTGTGTGTGTTTTAATTTCTGAACCAGATAAGATAATCATGATGAAAAAAACAAAAACACTTACATGATTAGGTATAAGCTATTATAGTTAAATGATGAAATAAAATGGTCTACGATATTTTATTTCTATAGACTGAAATTGCTCAACTTTATTAGGGAATAAATACTAAGGAATATTTAAACTCAGAATATAAGTAGATAAAGGAATAAACAGTCCTGTTACTACCTCATGCAATAATGTAAAAACAGACCATTCACTGACAGAGAAAATTTAACTTTAATGAACTTCTCCACTTAGACGTAGAAACAACATTGCCATCTAGTTGTTGAATACTGAGTAGTATATTGTTGAAATATTCTTGACAGTGTTCAACTTCTCTTTTATGTAGCTACTCAAGGAACGTACAGAAGGCCCCAGCCAATTAAACTTCCTTCCTAAGGGTGTGACTGTGACTGCCACAGTGTGGTTATACTGCCACTGTAAGTACAAGGCAGGTGACCGTGTATTCTCTGACTCCTTCATGCTCAAGGCTCTTCTGTGTGACACACACACACACCCCAAGCAAAACAGACATAAAACAAACAACTTGATCCCTGCCCTGAGGAGATTAGTCAGGGAAACAAACAGCTAGGCATTTCAATACAATGCAGTGGGTGCGATGAGAGCAGGAGTACAGGCATACCCTGTTTCGCCTCGCTTCGCTTTATTGCTCTCTGCAGAAATTATGTTTCCAAAATGAAGGCTTGGGGCAACCCTGCGTCGAGCAAGCTAGTCTGTCGGCACCATTTTTTCGACAGCATTTGCTCACTTCATGTCTGTGTCACATTTTGGCAATCCTCCCAATATTTCAAACTTTTTCATTATTATTATATTTGTTATGCTGATCTGCGATCCGTGATCTTTGACGTTACTATTGCAAAAAGATTATGACTTGCTGAAGGCTCAGATAATGGTTCGCATATTTTAGCAATAAAGTATTTTAAAATTAAGATATATACATTGTTTTTTTAGACCTAATGCTATTTACTGTACACTTAATAGACTTCAGTATAGTGTAAACATGACTATTCTATGCACTGGGAAGCCGAAAAATGTGTGTGACTTGCTGTACTGTGATACTCTATTGCGGTGGTCTGGAAGCGGACCTGCAGTAGCTCTGAGGTGTGCCCATTCAGAAACTGTGTTAGCTCAAAAGAGCACCAGGGGGCAGTTGGGGGTTTAGGGACCACAGCGGGGAAGAAGTTTATCTAACATGAAAGCAATGAGTAAGGGAAGAAAAGTGATGAAATACTGAGGTTTAGGGAGGTCAGGAAGATGAGACTCTGCAGTGGCCTGTAAACTGTTTTATTCTAGAAGCAACAGGAAGCTGTTGAAGGATTCTAAGCCAAGGAATTAGATTTGTAATTTAGAAATAATATTCTGGCTGCAGTATGGAGAATAGATTAGTTTAGGCAAGATATGATGATACTAATGAATGAAGAAAACTAATGATGAAAACAGACATGCACCCAGAATGGAAGGAAGATGAGCAGAGAAAACTGAGAAGGATACTCGCTGCCTTCTCACTCCACCTCAAGCTGGCAGAACTAACTCACTGTTGCTCCCTTGGGCTCCCACTCTTTTTCACCTATGCATCTATCAAGGCACCCCTCATTTGTCATTGAATGTATTTATCTTTGTTTCTCCTTCTACTAAGCTGTAAGGATCTTACAGGCAAGAATCATGTCACATTCATCACTGAATTCCCAGGACCCAGCACAGTGCCTGGCAGATAGTCTTCAGTAAGACTTTTATGAGAGTCCATGCTTTTTCCACTATATCATACTCCCTCCAAAAGACTGGCGAATGAAATCTTTCTCAAAAGCAGGAAAAAAGGGATTGCATCTTATGTAAAGCACAGATAATGACCCTTATACTAAAGAGGGTGCAGTCCATAGAGAAAGTCCTTGGGTTCTGTCCTCTGGGATGTCTGCTGCATGCCTGCCAGAGAGTGGCAAATCCACGGCTGCTTGTTTTAAACCATAAGGAAGTCCAGCAGAGACCAGGCCAAACACTACCACACGCATCCTTCTGCACGGTAGCCCCTGCAAGGATCCAGCAATAACCACCCCACCGGGACCTAGAAACACTCCTACAGAGACAAGGTTCAACACTGCTGGGACCCTCGGTTAACCAGGGTCAAAACAACTAGACAGGGCTTCCCTGGTGGCGCAGTGGTTGAGAGTCTGCCTGCCAATGCAGGGGACACGGGTTCGAGCCCTGGTCTGGGAGGATCCCACATGCCGCGGAGCAACTAGGCCCGTGAGCCACAACTACTGAGCCTGCGCGTCTGGAGCCTGTGCTCCGCAACAAGAGAGGCCACGATAGTGAGAGGCCCGCGCACCGCGATGAAGAGTGGCCCCCGCTCGCCGCAACGGGAGAAAGCCCTCGTGCAGAAGCGAGGACCCCACACAGGCAAAAACAAAGACAAAAACAAAACAAAACAAACAAAAAACAACTAGACAAAAAGCTGAGAAACTACAGTTCCATCCAAATTTTTCATTCCTGGTCCCTGCTCAGAAGGCAGCCAGCCTCCTCACCCAGCGATCAGCTGCCTCTCATTTCTCGTCTCCAGCTCCAGACTGCTGTGTACCTGACAGCACGCCCTCTTGACCCCTCATCTCTACTCTTCCCACAAAAATCCTCCCTTAGCCCTTTCCAGTGTGGGCCTTGGCCACCTCTTCCACTATAAACAAACTCACTGACACATTTACGGCTTTTCTGATGGATGTCCTCGACTCCTTTCTCAAAGACACTACTTCCTTTGCAGTTTCCTCAAACTGTATGTCCCACGAGGCTCAGAATTGGTATTACCCTTTTTTGTCCTGTAGCCTCGTCTAAAGCACTTCACTCTCCTGTAAAAACTTTCATTCCTTTGAGGTTTATTCCATCCGATTTTGCCACCCTTTACCTTGCTTTGTCCCTAACAGCCATTTATCTCCAGACCATTCTCCACAGTAACATTATACCTGGATCACTTTATTCCTTTAAACCCCAATTCATTTCTCCATTTCCTAGGCGATTTCAATATTCGTGTGGATGGTCTGTTAAACACCCAAGCATCACGGTTCCAGGGCCACTGCCACACTCTCTGCTTTATTATGGCGTAGTTCTGAGTGATTTCAATACCCTTATCCTTCCATCCACAGATGGCATCCTCAGTATGCCTGACCCACAGTCGCATCAAGGCCTTCATTCCTGTGATGCTGCCTTTTCTTCCAGTTTATTCTTGGTCCCATGTCTTTCCATATCTGGCCTGGGTCTCTTAATTGGTCATAGGGCCTCTTCTCTCACCGGTGCTTTCAATCCCCCTCCATATTTTTCCTTCCCTGGTGTCTCTCTTCCAACACACACGTCTAGAACAGTGCCATATTCTGCCAGGCACCCACACCTCAGCCTCCTTCCCTTCATCCTCGTCTTTCTCCTCCATCCGTCATCCAGCTCACAATTCTGGGTCAGTCCTGTAATACGCCTGGTTCTATAAGCCATTCAGCTGAGGTACTAGAAGCAATCATAAAACCACTATACTCTCATGATTTCCAAACTCAATTCAGTGGTTAACACTGTTCATTAATGCTTTTTTCTTTAGTCAGCTGAATATTCCAAACTACCTCCATTCTCTCTTCAAATCCCTCCCAAAACTAACTTTTACCCCCTCGTACTTCACAAATAGCATACTTTCCACTTCACAGAAAATATTGAGACCATCTAGTATAAACCTCTTCTCTCACAGCTATAAATTTGCTTACACCATTCTCTTACTTCCTTTTTGTTTCCAAGAAAGGGTGTCTTTTTCAAGGTCTACCTCCTTTGGGACCTAACTCCATCAATTTTCTCCCTCCTCTACAAGTTCCTTTCATTCTAATTATAATCATGCTCAAATCTCTCAACTATCATGACCCTTCTTTTTACCCCTTTATCTTCTTTTTGTTTCTGCCCTCCGTCTTCCCTTTCCATCTCATTCAAAGGTTTTTGAAAAAGCGGCATTCTCTTGAAGCCTCTATGTCCTCACCTCCCACTCACTGCTCACCTCATTTCCCTGGCTTCACTTCCCACTACTCTGTGGAAACCAATTCTGCTACGTTTATGAAGGACTTTCTAACTGCAGGATCCAATAAACGCTAGTATTTGTGAGTTTATGACAGTTTTCACTAATGGTAATGTTTCCCCCCCACTGCACTCAGGAAGAGTCACTCTTTGGCCTGAAGTACAATATTGTAGTTGGGGTGAAAGGTAAGGTACAGAATAGACCCTGTTATCTTGGTTTTTAATTATAATACTTTAGCAAGACAGCCTGGCAATCTCTAATAATCAATACGTCTATAACATACAGCTCTTGGCCACATTACCACGGGCATCTTAGCCACTGGAGTGGCCTCTTTTGCAAAACACTGCATTTCACTTAAGGGATAAACGACGGTAGTTTCCAATTCACAGAACTGGTAAATGATCTTATGACACTTATCTTCACCATCTTAAAAATCCACTTCCCCATTGTAAAAGGAAATCCAAACACCAGCATAACAGGAGGTTATGGGGAAAAAAAGATAAGTTTGAAACATAAAGCAGTGTCATATATATCAAAAAGGGTAAACAAATACTGAGTAAAAATGCATAGTTTAGAAAATACCCATTTTTTAAAAATTTCAACAATTCTTTCTTCTAAGGCAGTTCTAAACAGCACAAGGCATTTAACTTCAGTAATAGCTCTTTAAGCAAATGTATGTGGTCCAGGAACATAGCGTAGTTTAGTATGCCTTGAAACGAAAACCTGGGTTCAAGTTCCTGCTCTAACATCTAGTTTTGTGAACTTGAACACCCAGCTGATAATGCAAGAAGGAACACAGGGCAAGACGTACATGGGTCCTTTGACCCAGCTCTCTACTACTAGCTGGGCACCTTTTAGCAAGTCATATAACATACCTCCATCTGTAAAGGAAGGATAATAGTACCTACATATAAACACCTTGGAAATTACAAAGGGCAATAACGTTTTAGATATTATTTGAGCCTCTTTTCTTCCTGAAAAATTATGTTACACATCCTGGTAACCCTCCCTCATACTTTTCTCATCACTCTTGATAAATCAGTAGAAGTACCCTTAACCTTCTGGGAGAGTATAGAAACCAAAGAAGCATTTGTTTCAATTGTTGAATTTTTCCCTACTTTCTGAGTGAGTTATAGTATTATCTTAGTATTAGTCTATTTTTGTCCACCCACTTTTTCAATGGGGAATACAAAAATCGGGTTTTTTTTCTTAACTTTGTACAAAGTATCCCACATAGACCCAAAATCAACAAAAACACCTAATGTTAACATTTTGCCATATTTATCTCAAACATGTTTTTTAAGAAATAAAAACTAGATCCCCTATGTGGCTCTCCCTCCTTTCAAGAGAACCACTGTCCTGAACTCTGGACAGTGGTTCTGGACAGTTTATAATTCCCAAACCTATTTTTAAACTTTTACTTTATGTGAATATATCCATAAACCATACTTAGTCTTATCTCACTTAAAAAATTTACGTATAAGAAATATAATACAATGCCATTTAACTTGCTTTTTTTGATCACTACTGTTTTAGAGAGCAATCCTTGATTCACTTAATGCTAGCTTATTTATATTAACTGTATGGCATTTCATTAAATGAATATAGTATCATTTATTTGTTTATGTTACATTTTATTTCCAAATTTCATTATTATAAACAATACTGTGATGAACATTCTTGCATGTCTCTCTGGCAAATGTGTGGGAATGTTTACAGGGCATATATATATGTGTGTGTCTGTGTATATGTACGTATACACAGACACACACATATATGTATATATACACAGGTATATATAGATATCCTAGAGGAATTGCTGGTTTACACACGTTTGATTTTAGTAAATAAATATTGCCAATTGCCCTCATAATGATTATACCAATTTATACTCCCAAAGACAGTACACCTGAGAGTTCCTGTGCTATTTTTCAACATCTCTGCCAGCACTGACATTCAGACTTCTAAAATGCTACCAACTAGATGGATGTGAATGATCACATCTTGATTTTGAAACTTTTGATCCCAATCCTTAAAAAATTTTGACTCTTCAGCACTATTATCTTCTACTTCTCCTAGCTTTCTGACTACTACTTCTTGGTCTCTTTGGCTAGCTTCTCTTCCTCTACCCCCTTTTCTCTCGGTATTTGTAAGTCACCATCTTTTTTTATTTTTTATTTTTTAACATCTTTATTAGAGTATAATTGCTTTACAATGGTGTGTTAGTTTCTGCTTTATAACAAAGTGAATCAGCTATACATATACATATGTCCCCATATCTCTTCCCTCTTGCATCTCCCTCCCTCCCACCCTCCCTATCCCACCCCTCTAGGTGGTCACAAAGCACCGAGCTGATCTCCCTGTGCTATGCGGCTGCTTCCCACTAGCTATCTATTTTACATTTGGTAGTGTATGTATGTCCATGCCACTCTCTCACTTTGTCCCAGCTTAACCTTCCCCCTCACCGTATCCTCAAGTCCATTCTCTAGTAGGTCTGCATCTTTATTCCTGTCTTGCCCCTAGGTTCTTCCGACCATTTTTTTTTCTTTTTTTAGATTCCATATATATGTGTTAGCATATGGTATTTGTTTTTCTCTTTCTGACTTACTTCACTCTGTATGACAGTCTCTAGGTCCATTCACCTCACTATAAATAACTCAATTTCGTTTCTTTTTATGGCTGAGTAATATTCCACTGTATATATGTGCCACATCTTCTTTATTCATTCATCTGTTGATGGGCATTTAGGTTGCTTCCATGTCCTGGCTATTGTAAATAGTGCTGCAATGAACATTGTGGTAATGACTCTCTTTGAATTATGGTTTTCTCAGGGTATATGCCCAGTAGTGGGATTGCTGGGTCGTATGGTTGTTCTATTGTTAGTTTTTTAAGGAACCTCCATACCGTTCTCCATAGTGGCTGTATCAATTTACATTCCCACCAACAGTGCAAGAGGGTTCCCTTTTCTCCACACCCTCTCCAGCATTTATTGTTTGTAGATTTTTTTGACGATGGCCATTCTGACTGGTGTGAGGTGATACCTCACTGTAGTTTTGATTTGCATTTCTCTAATGATTAATGATGTTGAGCATTCTTTCATGTGTTTGTTGGCAATCTGTATATCTCCTTTGGAGAAATGTCTATTTAGGTCTCCTGCCCATTTTGAGATTGGGCTGTTTTTGTGATATTGAGTTGCATGAGCTGCTTGTAAATTTTGGGGGTTAATCCTTTGTCAGTTGCTTCATTTGCAAATATGTTCTCCCATTCTGAGGGTTGTCTTTTCATCTTGTTTATGGTTTCCTTTAATGTGCAAAAGCTTTTAAGTTTCATTAGGTCCCATTTGTTTATTTTTGTTTTTATTTCCATTTCTCTCGGAGGTGGGTCAAAAAGAATCTTGCTGTGATTTATGTCATAGAGTGTTCTGCCTATGCTTTCCTCTAAGAGTTTTATAGTGTCTGGTCTTACATTTAGGTCTTTAATCCATTTTGAGTTTATTTTTGTGTATGGTGTTAGGGAGTGTTCTAATTTCATTCTTCTACATGTAGCTGTCCAGTTTTCCCAGCACCACTTACTGAAGAGGCTGTCTTTTCTCCATTGTATATTCTTGCCTCCTTTATCAAAAATAAGGTGACCATGGGCTTCCCTGGTGGCGCAGTGGTTGAGAAACTGCCTGCCAATGCAGGGGACACGGGTTCGAGCCCTGGTCTGGGAAGATCCCACATGCCGCGGAGCGACTAGGCCCGTGAGCCACAACTGCTGAGCCTGCACGTCTGGAGCCTGTGCTCCGCAACAAGAGAGGCCGCGATAGTGAGAGGCCCACGCACCGCGATGGAGAGTGGCCCCCACCTGCCACAACTAGAGAAAGCCCTCGCACAGAAACGAAGACCCAACACAGCCATAAATATAAATAAATAAATAAATAAATAAAATTTAAAAACTGCTAGGTCCACCAGAATCAACCTTTGAACAACAAAAAAAAAATAAGGTGACCATATATGCGTGGGTTTATCTCTGGGCTTTCTATCCTGTTCCACTGATCTATATTTCTGTTTTTGTGCCAGTACCATACTGTCTTGATTACTGTAGCTTTGTAGTATAGTCTGAAGTCCAGGAGCCTGATTTCTCCAGCTCTGTTTTTCTTTCTCAAGATTGCTTTGGCTATTCGGGGTCTTTTGTGTTTCCATACAAATTGTGAAATTTTTTGTTCTAGTTCTGTGGAAAATGCCATTGGTAGTTTGATAGGGATAGCACTAAATCTGTAGATTGCTTTGGGTAGTATAGTCATTTTCACAATGTTGATTCTTCCAATCCAAGAACATGGTATATCTCTCCATCTGTTTGTATCATCTTTAATTTCTTTCATCAGTGTCTTATAGTTCTCTGCATACAGGTCTTTTGTCTCCCTAGGTAGGTTTATTCCTACGTTTTTGTTTTTGTTTTTAACATCTTTTCTGGAGAATAATTGCTTTACAATGGTGTGTTAGTTTCTGCTTTATAACAAAGTGAATCAGCTATACATACACATATACCCCCATATCTCCTCCCTCTTGTGTCTCCCTGCCACCCTCCCTATCCCACCCCTCTAGGTGGTCACAAAGCACCGAGCTGATCTCCCTGTGCTATGTGACTGCTTCCCACTAGGTATCTATTTTACATTTGGTAGTGTATATATAAGTCCATGACACTCTCTCACTTCTTCCCAGCTTACCCTACCCACTCCCCATGTCCTCAAGTCCATTCTCTATGTCTGCATCTTTATTCCTGTCCTGCCCCTAGGTTCTTCAGAACCATTTTTTATTTTTAGATTCCATACATATGTGTTAGCATACGGTATTTGTTTTTCTCTTTCTGACTTAGCTCACTCTGTCACAGCTCACTCTTTTAAGTCACCTCCCTTCTGAGTTTCAGACCTATATACCTAGCTGCCTACTACACATCTTATGGGACACATGCCTAAAATTCATGTCTGAAAAGACCTCCTTTCCCCTCAATTTCTTCTTCCCAATTCTTGACTGTGTTTAATGATACTGTTAAAGACAGTGTTGCATGCCAAAACCCTGGGCATCACTGCTAGCTTTTACTTCTCCATGCACCGCTCTCTTCCCTCCAACATAGCCAGCTGATTGAGGTCCTACCTTCTTCACATCTCTTGTATACTTGGCTGTCTTCACAATGAACTGTTGTTGTCCTTACCGCTTCTTACCAGATGTTATATTGATCAGAAGCAAGCACTCTGTTAGACATACCTGGGCTTGAACGAGGATTTTTACCACTTACAAGCTATGTGACCACAGGAAAATTATGATCCTCAAGTTTTCTGTTACATGGGAATGATACCCACCTCATCATGGTTTCTTCAAGGATTAAATGAGCTAATGGGTACAAAATGCTTACCACATTGCCTGGCACATAGTAAGAACTCAGTGAGTAACAGCTACTACTCACCAGCTCAGCTTGAGTCTTCTGATTAGCTGTTGTGCCTCCAATATTGCTCCCCATTCCCACCATCACAGTGCTAGCAGAATTCTCTCAAACACTTATCATCCTTCCCTAATTCTTCAATAACTGACCTTTGCTTACACAAAACCAAATCCAGTCTTTTAGTAAGTCATCTAAGTCTCTCTTCAATCTGAGCCCCAGCCTCATTTCCCAGATTCTGTGAGGATATTTTACATACAGTTCCTGAATACATTATCTTGTTTCATGTATCTGTACCTTTAGGCACATTCTATCTTTTGTCTGTATAGGAAATTCATCTTTATCTTTCCAAACTCAAGGAACATTCTCTGTTAAGCTTTTCCTAGTCCTTACAAACAGAAATCAGTACTGACTCTGAGGGGTTTATATATTGCTGCTGCAATCATTTCTTGATTTGCTTGTCTCCTTCACTAGCCTATGAGAACTGTGAGAGCAAGGACTATGTCATATAGTCATATATGTCATATATCCCCAGTATGAAGCATAGTTCCTGGAGCTGGTAGGCATTCACTAACTACTGAATGGATGGAAGGAAGGACACTGGGACTGGCCTTATTTCATATCTTCTAAATAATTTTAAACAGCAGCATCAAGAAATCTGCTAAGTTCACTAAAGTTTTCATGAATGTCAAAATGATGGAGGTCATTTTCTCTACTGTGTGAAAAGGCAAAATATGTAAAGTGCTAGTACATGTAAAGTAAAACACTAGTGGGAAAAAAAAAAAAAGCAAAACTTGAGCTGTTAGTATCTAGGAAAAGATTATAAACTATTTCCTGAGTATGCTGGTCCAATGTACTACAAGAGACAAACAAAGATAATCAAGTAGAACACTGACAAGTAAACAAAAAACATTGTTTTGCAAATACTAATATTTATAATGAATGCTCACTATGTGTCAGGCTTTGTGGTAATCACTTTATATACAGTATGTTACTTAATCCCTCCAACAACTATATGAAGTAGAAATTCTTCGTATCTTGCCTAAGGTACCTGAGCCAGGATTTAAACTTAGTTCTGTCTGGGACTTCCCTGGTGGCGCAGTGGTTAAGAATCCGCCTGCCAATGAAGGAGACACGGGTCCCAGCCCTGGTCCGGGAAGATCCCACATGCCGCGGAGCAACTAAACCTGTGTGCCACAGCTACTGAGCCTGTGCTCTAGAGCCCGCGAGCCACAACTACTGAGCCCACCTGCCTAGAGCCCGTGCTCCGCAACAAGAGAAGCCACCACAATGAGAAGCCTGCGCACCGCAACGAAGAGTAGCCCCCGCTCGCTGCAACTAGAAAAAGCCCGCGCACAGCAACGAAGACCCAACACAGCCAAATATAAATTAATTAATTAATTAATTTAAAAAAAAAACACTTAGTTCTGTCTGATCTAAAAGCTTGTTTTAACTACATCATACTATTGTTGGATCAAGCCACAAAGTGTTTATGCCAGAAATTTGACATTTAGTCACAAGGATCAGAGAAAAGTAACTAAAGCATAAAGTAAGCCTTCCATGTGAAGAGATTAAAACAATTTTGACCTTCCAGGTTGCAAAGGTGAAGGAAAATCATCCATGTCTATAAACTCAAAAATGGCAATGAACAGTATCAACCAGTTTCATTTATCAAAATCTTTAACCAGTCAAGAACAAACTAGATAGACTTGAGGGTTGGTCTATAAAACAATTCCTATTTTGTTAAAGAAGAATACTAGACTGGATAAATTTGGGAGATCTATCCAGAATGTCATCTCATAAACTAGGTTTTAATTTGATAACATAATTCTGTAGCACGTAAATCTCCTTTCCAGGTTCTATACCAACAAGCCACATTTTGGTTTGAATTCCGTCTGTCCTGGAATCAGGGTTCCTTTCACATCTGAAATTTGTAATAGCAATTCACTCATTTATAGAAAATGCAGTCCTTTAGGGAGAAAAAAACCCATATGTATTTGATTTGAGATTAGGTATGTATATTAGGAGTATATGAATTTTCAGGGATTAATACCTACCACCTATCCTTATTTAAAAGCCTGCGGGGGCTTCCCTGGTGGCGCAGTGGTTAAGAATCCGCCTGCCAATGCAGGGGACACGGGTTCGAGCCCTGGTCTGGGAAGATCCCACAGGCCGCGGAGAAACTAAGCCCGTGCGCCACAACTACTGAGCCTGCGCTCTAGAGTCCGCGAGCCACAACTACTGAGCCCACGTGCCACAACTACTGAAGCCCGCGTGCCTAGAGCCCGTGCTCCGCAACAAGAGAAGCCACCGCAATGAGAAGCACACACACCCGAAGAGTAACCCCTGCTCGCCACAACTAGAGAAAGCCCACACACAGCAATGAAGACCCAATGCAGCCAAAAATAAATGATAATAAATAAGATTTAAAAAAAAAAAAAAAAGCCTGCAGGCTCCGTGCTTTGCTTTGGTGCTCATCCATTGCAAAACTCGAGCATCTAAGGCAATTATTGCTTCAATGGAGCCAAGTTACCATGACATCTAACAAAACTATGTAGAGGTGATTTCTTTCTTTGAATACAAGCATCACATGTAGTAGAGCAGCAGCATGAGGGATCTTTGTTCCCCAACCAGGGATCGAACCTGTGTCCCCTGCATTGGGAGCGTGGAGTCTTAGCCACTGCACTGCCAGGGAAGTCCCAGCAGCATGATTTAAGCAGGGAAAAAGCATGGACTTTGAAAATAACCTGACAGACCTTTTGACAGAAAGTTCAAATACAAATTCTTCCCTTTAATGTAAGACAGGGGAAAGTTAATCTTTTTGCACTTACAGAGTTGCTTGTCCTTTGAGCTTTTTGAGGAAAAAACCAAATACTATAAAATATTTTAAACTTCTTCCTCAAAAAAGACGGTATACCTTAGAATCACTGGGGTAGTCTTGAAAGAAAGAGGTAAGGAAAGAAGAAAGGGAGAGAGGGAGAGAAGGAGGATGGGAGGAAGGGAGAAAGGAAGGGAAGGAAAAGACAAGATAAGACCAATGTCCAGGCCTGGCTCCAGATAATTTAAATCAGAACTTTGCAGGTGGGCCTGGGCACTGAGGTTTGTGGCTTTTAAATAGTCCTCCTGGGATTCTAATATACAACCAGGATTAAGTTTATGACTTAAAAAGATTCAACTGCCAATCCTAAGTAGAGAAGATCAATTGTGGACCACAGCTTCGTTGTGATGAACACTGGCTATATATAGGTCAAGTGTCCAGAAATAAGCAGTGCAGATCCCCACCTAGTGTCTCCTTACTTGTAACGATTAAAAGGCAAGATACTAGGCTGCAGAAAATAGAGCCTTACAGGTAAGTGGTTTGTGTGTTACCAGTCCCCTTATACTGTTTGAAAGATGAAGGAAAAACAACTACTGAGTGGCAATCTTTGCAGTAACTTAATTCCACTGGACATGACTGTTACCTGGGTGGTTGGTTGCTAAAGACATGAAGGATGAGTAGATTCACTGCCAACTAAGGCCACAGTGAACAGGCAACTGAGAAAGTAGAGGATGGCACTCCGGTCACCTGCTTCCTACAAGGCCAGTCACAACTGTTCCTCTGACAAACTACAGGAAAAAAACAAAAATTAGATGCGAGACATTCATTTAACATAAATAACGGATCTGTGGCATTTTGAGGAAATTCCTGAAGACCAACAGAGAGGGACAAGGGGAAGATAAACGGGAATACTCTAAACCAATACATAAAAAATCTATGAGCCTTTGCAGGTGACCTGAAAGTTAATAGTACTTTATTGCTATTTTCTACAATCTATAGGGCAATATTAATATTCACAGCAAATTTAACAAGGATTTGAATATCTACTACGTACTGTCCTAATCACTGTACCTTTATACTGAAATGTACCCAGTGTAAATCCTTAAGATTTCATACATCACATTAGAAATGGATTTTCATGAGTCTGAACCAAAGCGTTAATCATTTAACTTCACATTGCAATCAGATATTTCTCTAAAATTAAAGCATCCTAGCAGGTCAATGAACAGTGCTATGAGATATGGAATGCATCAGCCAACAGTAAGACTACTCGAAGTCAAATAGTTCGAAAGATGAGAGGTGGTTAGCTTAGTTATTCACTATTAATTAAGAAACACCAGAGTTTTAGAACACTTTAGAAAACCCAGTATCTAGACCAGTTGTGATAAGGCATCAGGCACTAGACAATGGATTTGATAAACTTTCGGATCAAAGCAAACAAGTGGCAGGTTTATCAAAGCTCAGTACTAGGAAACTATGGTAGATTGGAAAGATAGCCATAGAATGGTATGGAGACAGGCTTCGTGGTTGTTAGACAATGCACAGGCAACTAAATATAGAAGGCAAATTTAACTATTAGCTGAAAGCAAGCCACGGGATCCAGAATATATTCCAAAAATCTCTTCCCTCCTATGTTGTTTCTAAAAATTTATACTTATTGAGGCCCAGCTGAGCATTTAGCAACAGCAGAAATCTTTATATCACAGATAGGAAATTTCCCATCATTTTTTCGTCACCATCAATTTTTTTTTCAGTTAGGAAGAACTGTATCACTTGTATGAAATAATACAGACCCTTAAAATAGACACCAATAAATGCATATTAAAAAATGTAAGAACTATATTACAGTCTTGTTAGATTGCCAAGTATCAACTTTACTTTTGCTACAAGAAGCCTTGAAACAAAATCTGTATTCTGCTTTTGGCACACAGAACCCTACAAAGAGCACTGAGGATTAAAATTCCAAGTTTATCTATAGTTGACAGTTCAGTAAATTCTAATTTAAACAGTACCAATTTTTCTTTCTTCTGGCTAGAATCCCAGGATGGCATCGCTTCAGAGGCCAACTGGATAAACCAAGAGGCTGGAACCCTTAGACCCTCCCTCCTGCAACACACAGCCTCCCTTCCCTTCTGCCCATGTTTACGTCACCCGAAGAGGGGCGTGTCCTGACGGAGGCGGCAGCGCCAAACAGGCCTCGTGGTTAACCTAGAGTGCGCAACAGGTAATCCTCTGGTTATCAGAGTGACGGCACTCTTCTCCAGAGCGTCCTGCACACTGCCGACATCCGCCTCGCAGGATGCACTGAAAGCTGCAAGTGCAGCTCAACAAGAGAGGAATAACCTTTTCCAGAAATGCTTTATTGCTACAAGTTGTGAGGTCTCCAACCATCAAAATTGGAACAAAACTTAAGGTTTCAGCCCCCCCACGGGGCAGCACAGCCACTTCATGGGGCTGTTTTTAATGTAGGTTTGGCAGTGGACCCAGCAAAGTTCAGATGACAGCAGAATGGTATAAAGAAACCTTGCCTGTAATCGAAAGAGGTGGAGCACGAGCTAGAAGAGGAAGACTACCTTCCATCTGAAAGATCAGTCTTCCTTTGAATTCTCTCGGTTAAGAGTAACGTCAAAATTTAAGGCTGGTAGTTACTAAGACAAGGATATACGTTATCTGGTAAGAAAATCCAACACTTCACTTTTAAACTTTTTCCAAACAGATGCTACACATGGCAACCGAAATATTCCTAGAAATGGTGTAGAAGAGAGACTTCCCTGAATTTATCACAACCTACCTGAATCTAGACCACACTTTTCTGGCCTCTTCTTAAAATCCCAGCTTTCGTTTCACAGCTCTAACAGCAATATACCACGGAGTACAGACAACGCTGTGAAAAACAAGGGCTTGATGAAACCCACAGAAAAGCTATTCACTAATATCGAGACTACTTTTTTTTTTTTTAAATACATTTAATATCAGTAGTTCCATATGAAGAAAAGGTGGATTTGTTCTTTTTTTTTATTATTATTATTTATTTATTTATTTATTTTTGGCTGTGTTGGGTCCTCGTTTCCGTGCGAGGGCTTTCTCTAGTTGCAGCAAGCAGGGGCCACTCTTCATCGCAGTGTGCGGGCCCCTCACTGTCGCGGCCCCTCTTGTTGCGGAGCACAGGCTCCAGACGCGCAGGCTCAGCAGTTGTGTCTCACGGGCCCAGCCTCTCCGCAGCACGTGGGATCTTCCCAGACCAGGGCTCGAGCCCATGTCCCCTGCGTTGGCAGGCAGACTCTCAACCACTGTGCCACCAGGGAAGCCCTCGGGACTACTTTTAGTCATGCTATTAGATCACTTTATTCTTGTGCACAATAAATAGATACAGAAAAATGTCGAAAATGTTATGACTCAACTATCTGCTTAAAGCTGAGAAAAAGTAACCTAGTCAGATTTTAGTTTTTAAATGAGAAATGACAAGAGTAGTAAATATAAAGAAAAACAAAAAGAACTTTACTTCTCCTATGTTCATACAGGTCAAGGGACCCTTTCTTCTCAAAAGGGTTGGTAACACCAGTTCTTAGCCATAGACGGAAGGCACTTGTTTAGATTACAACATCACTGCATTTTCTTCCCACTTTTTTTTTTCAAACCCTGTTTTCCCCACAGTATCATTTGGAAGAGAGTGAATGAGGCAAATGTGTGACGATCCAGTTGATACTACCCAGAGCAAAAGACAGTACAATGTTCTAGGGGGATGCCCGGACGTAAAACGAACCCTGGTCAATGTCCTCTGGCACCAGACAATGTATCCACTATCGAGTAAACCTGAAAGAAAACAAAATATTTATTTGATAGTTCCAGTAAAATTGGGGTGGAATACAGTATACAGGTTAGGAATTCAGCTCCTCATGGGTGGCATCTGCATCAAGAGTTCTTAGTACTGATGAATATTCATTCTAAGACAATCTACATCATTTGAACATCGTCAGGACAAATATATGAATTTCATTTCCATATGCAGTAGCGTTTCAACATAAGTCACACATACGTCCCCTACCACGTGGCTGGTGCCCCCTCCCAACACCTCGTTAGCGGCACAGGGAGCGCTAGTGTTCCCTCCACCGACAACAAGAACTTCAGTTGCCGTTCACAGGAGAAGCTGGAAAAGGTTTTGTTTTGTTTTGCCATCTGTTAAGATGTTCCTGAGACAGGGCCAGTTAATAAAACATAACAAAGCACTGGAGTTCAGTCTGTACTTGTCTTTACATCACTAAATCGTTAGACTGGGATGTGGAATGCAGGTCATGTACTATGAAATGTTGAGTTTAGCACACCTGTTCAATCAGTAAAAGGATCAGGTCTCCTGAAAATTCCCTTTAGAATATACTTTCTATAAACTAAAAGTACCACAAAAGGTCAGTTATATATACAATCGATTCATTGTACTTAATCTCCTTACTTGCTGAGATCTTGCAAATGCAACAGAGAGTGCTGAGCCTCTGGCCATAGTTCTCAGTGTACAGGTTTAACATTTCAAGGCTCATTTTCTCAATCAAAATAGCAGTTCTCAGTTTTCCTTTCAAATTACTAATTCTATTCATAGTACCTGCTGCCATCCTAGCCCTCAATGAAATCTTAATGCAGGAACAGCACTACACTCGCATTATGTAATTTTTTTGACACCAACACTAAGCCCAATCTAAAAAGCTCCCCTCTGCACTAGCCTTACAGCACATTACACTGCCTCAGGCTTGCACCTCTGTTTCCACCTGTGTATTTTCACAGAAGCCCAACACATATTAGTTGAAATATTCACACAACTGTTTTTCAAAACAATTTATTGCATCATATTTGGTACCTTATGTTTGACAACAAAAAGGAAATTACATCTGTAACTGCAGGAAAAAGAAGCTGGTCTGTTATTGAAAAAAAAAAAAATCTTGGGCCCTTTAAAAATTACAAAGTCTTGGGCTTGCCTGAAACAACTGAGCAAGAAATATATTCTTAAGAAATGTAGGGCTTCAAGTATTACAAACCTGTGACACTGTGGAAAAATTCCAGAGGTATCTAAACTGCAGCACTTTTTTTTCTGCATGTCGTGAACAAGGCCTGCTGAGGTTTTTAACTGTTAGTCTCTTGATCGGTCACAGAATGGTAGTCAGGAGTTCTGCTCTTTAACTCCAAGCCATGGTAGGTTGTCCTTTTTCACTCTTGGGTGAAAAAGTTCATGCTTGCTAATTAGTTGGTGCCACGTCACAGTGCATTTGGTTCTTGCATTACAGTTTTAACAAGTTTGGCCAAAACAATGCTGAAAGGTTTGCATTGTTATTTTAGTTCTTCAAGTTTTAGTTAGAATTGAGATTGTTCCAACTGGTTCCTCCAGTTAAAAACTGTGGTACAAGAACACCAAACTGATCATGTACAGTGAATTTTGGAAACACAACAAGCGTATTGAACACCCTCTAGGTTTCTTATAATTCTGCTTGGTTATCTCTATGTCCCAGCTTCTACAACATCAAGCATCTGTTGCAGGCTTCTCTGTAAATGGCGATTCACACTGCATACTTCCTATGGTCAGAATCAACCTTGTAACAGAATCAGTCAGACGCTAAAGCCCCAACACCTCTTTGTGCTCAGTGAAAGAATCCAGTGCTACAAAACAGCATCTCTGCTGTCTGAGATATAGTGAAATCTCACAAGACAGATTTAAAGTAATATTTCTGCCACACACCTGCTTTGTTAGCTGTAACAGCCTCCAGATTTTATATAAATTAGTTTAAAAACATGGGTGGGTAGGTAGGAATAGGATAAGGTATCTTTTTTTAACCCCTCAATTTTAGCAGCTTTTAATTTTTTAAGAAACTGAACCTATATCCTGTAATATGTTAGATATTTTATATATACTTTTCAGCAGGATAAAAAACGTAAAACACTATTTGAAGGCAAGAACATTTACTCTTCTCATTGTGTGTAAGTTAGAGCAATGCAGCAGGTGCGTGACAAAAATATTATACACTAGATATGGTCCAAAGTCATTCCATTTGCTTGTTTAATGATGTTCAAATTTCATTGGCCAGTTCTTCAGTTTCTGCAGAACTATCTCCGTTAACTGTGATCTTCATATCCTCTTCATATCCAGGAGGCATGAAAGCCAAAGCGTAAGGGAAAAGCTTATGACAATTTGCTCTGTAAACTTCAGCAGCTTCTTTACAGTCTCCTAGGCTACCATCACACAAGGCTTCTAATACCTCCATACATGTCTAAAGAAAGAAAAAAGGTCATGTTATAACTTGTCAAAAAAAAAAAAAAAAGAGAGAGAGAGAGAGATTTTACTGTGAATTTATGAGACATTTCATTATCAAAAGATTTCCAAAATAAGAGGCGAACGTACATATTTAAGATACACAAAAGCATTTACTCCCGCTCTGCCTTCCATTAGAATTAGTTTCTTCAGAACTGCAGGGTTCATACAAAAGGATGGATGTCTAAACAGGGCCAGGACTAAGGTGGGACAAGCAAGGTGTGTGGGGTGCTACATCTAAAGACACTCACTCTCAGCAAGTAACCGCTGGCAACCTTGCCTCAGCCTACCTGGCTCTGTGTATAAATGTTGACATGTACATGCCATTGTCAATTACTTTAAACTTTTCAGAGGCTTGGAGCCAGTTGGCAAAATCAAACATTGTTTTTCAACCCTGTATTCAAATTAAAGAGAACCGTAAGGTACGTCCGATGACGAAGCAGGGAAGAGAGTCTCAGAAACACAAAGGGTATACATGCAAGAAGAATTTGTTCATGAAAACTGGTAATTCTTTCAATCAAACCCTTACGTAGGTCTGCTTATATTTTGAAATGATTCATGTTGACTTGCATTTCTCAAGTTTTCTTCCTTTACCTTTTCACTTGGAAAATACTACACAGTTTCTGGATATATTATAGTACCCCACAAACTTTGACAGCCTAGAAAGGTTCTAATCTAAATGACGCGTTAATTAGCATCCGAGAAGTAAAAACTTTCTTTCTTAAACATATTTACTTCATTTGCTATTAAAGGAATATATTAAACTGTCTTTCAGCAAGTGCTTTTTTTATCTGGCCAAATATCACACAAAGTAGCTGTTCTTTGTTTTCAGCCAAAAGCAGAATCTGTATTTTGCAACACATCCATATTATCTTTTACTCTACGTAATTACATGTATACTGCAAAATGAGCATTTTAATTTAATTCCTGGTAAATATATCTTAAATACATCAGAATCGTCACTAAAACCACTGCTTGCTCAGAAATGTATAGATATGAACTGAGATCCAAAATTAATTAACGAAGTTAGCGTGTATAACTTTACCAAAACAAAGTTCTTAAAAAATATTATTCAAAATGATTATTCTTATTATTCAACTAGATGTGAAACTAGTTACTGTATGCCCAGTAGCCTGCTGTATGTGTGTGCACACATATACAATCTTAAATAAATTTAAGAGCAGCTCAGTTTCTGAGATGGATTCATAATAGTTTGGAGAACAGTATGCATAAATAACAAAAAAACTATCTGGTGAAAATTATTCTCTTGGTGAAAAGAGAAACGAAAAGTAGTCCGGGGGGGAAAAAAAAAAAAAAAAAAAGTAGTCCGGTACTCTTACAGAGAGATTATGAAAAGGTCTTTACCTGGAGGTTTCTGCTAGTGAGGGATTCATCAAGTGTCGTTGCCAGCTCTACAGCTCGCTTCTGACTAGAAGGATCTAAATAATAGACCATTTTGGCAGCTAAATGAGAAGGAAAAAGGAAACGTGTTTTATTTCAAGATAAAACCAGCATGTTATCTTCTATCCATTCAACTATAAAATGCAAGGTAGGGGTCCTGTAGTTAAGATTCTGCGCTTCCATTGCAGGGGGCGCGGGTTCAATCCCTGGTTGGGGAACTAAGATCCCACATGCCGTGTGGTGTGGCCAAAAAAAAAAAGCAAGGTACGTGTGCACACAGAGTGTGGCACTTTATTAGAAAAATGGGAATAACCATTTGAAATATTGTTATTAAAAAAAAAATCCTGAGAGAGTAGACCAGAAACAGTCGAAGTGTCCAGACTAGGAGAATGATTAAGGTAAGAGAGACTATGAAGAAATACAAATATTCTAATAATTGTTGTCTTTGTGTGGTGGGACCATGGATAGTTTTCTTCTTTCTAAAATGAGCATAATTTGGGGTTGAGGAGAATACTTCAGTGTGTGTGTGTGTGTGTGTGTGTCTGTGTGTGTGTGTGTGTGTGTGTCTGTGTCTGTGTGTGTGTCTGTGTGTTTGAGGGGTAGGGGTGTGGGAGATACCCAACCTTGATGGCACGAGCCAAAAAAACTGAATTCAGAATTCCACAAAGGCATATACAAAGCTGCTGGGCTTCTTAGCCAGGTATTTTAAAAGCACACTACACTAAAGCACTGCCCATGCAGTCCCATCAAGTCCAGACTCTGGCTCATTAGCACAGACCCTTGCCAAATGATCCTTGCTCGTGAGATGGTTTCAGGTGTGTAGCACTGTCAAGTTTGGTATCTCATATAGCATCAGAAATGAAAGGTGATGGGTTGTATCCAAGGGAATTTTAAGAGCATGTTGATGACAGAAAGAAAATAAACGGAAAGCTCCTCCCTGACTGACTGTATGTAACAGATAGCTAAATTCAGTTTATACTTGCTTCTTTGTAATGCCGATGCAGAACCAGGAGAAACTACTGGTCTTGATTCATAGTAAAAATGTTATCTAAGAAATTTAAAAATTCATGAGGCATATTTAAGCTGCCTGTTTTCATGGGAATAAAATGTGACATGTACGCATTTGCCTCTTCCATGCAAAAAATGTGTAACCTTGTCATTGATCCATCATAATAAAAACTGAAGTTGTTTTAGAGCCTAAGATAAGGACAAAATAAAGTGATTACCTGATAATCTGTGTGGCAATGAATCAGAATTCCTTTTCAGAAAAGTTTCGTTAAAATTCTTTGGATTCGTTGCTCCAAAAAGACGATTCATTTCTTGTTTTAATACTGTTCTAACTGTACCAGGTAAATCTTTACTTTCACACACTGCTGAACAAATTTAAAATAAACTCTATTAGCAGTTAGATACTGATAAAGTTAGTAGGAATTAAAAAATTATCTACCTGATGAGGCCAATGAAACAAAGCAATTATACACAAAGACTAGACAAACCTACTGATAAGTCAACATTTAAAGAGCTAATCTATATAAATTTAAAGAATGTGTATCAGCAGAATAGTCTAATGATTTTCTAAAGGCTATCAAAGACATTTCATTGACAGATGATTCATTTCCAGAAAAGAATTCTATATTGAAAACAATATAGATGCTGAAAGACGAAGTACCACAGCCTTCTAAGCCCCTAGCAGCTGCCCCCCTCAACTTTAAAGGGAGTTTATAAAATAGGGGCTTGATGGCACCTACCTGGTAAGTAGTGTCACAGCAAATATGTAGTGTAGAAGACAACAGAATTTTCCTCACCCTCTCCATCTTCTTCTATACCCAAGTAAGCCATTACGAATTTATCAATTAAAAAAAGTGGTCATTGACCTTTATCTTCAGTGATTATGTGAATTGAGCTATCATTGTGTAATAAATTCCGAAGGACCACCGAAGTATTTTCCTGTAATGAATACACTGTATTCATCATACTCCCAGGCTTTGGCATTCAGAGATGGAAAAACTGGCCCCCAACCTCTCTGGGTTGAATCCTAGTTTAGCTTTGTTTCATTATTATTTTGGTATAGAGAGACAGTCTGGAGCTTTGAGCCAGACAGACCTGGGTATGAATCTAGGCTTGGACAAATCATAACCTCTCTGAACCTCTTTCTTGATCGGTGAAACTGAGGTGATATCTAACCCAGAAGGATCACAGTAAGGAAAAGCTACGAACAAAATAGCTAATGATGTAATAGGTATTCCATAAACTGTAGGTACTATTTTTGTCATAGACTGAAGAAAAGATAAACAGACTTTCCCTTATGATTAGGAACTACTGTTGTGGCTTTCAAACTCTGACTACAACTAAGTATCTGTACTCTGATGAACACGTATCCTATATACATACCTTATTATGGGAAATGAAAGTTTCACAGAACACTGACCCTTAATTTGTGCAACACGTGCTTGGATCTTCCACTCTATTTCTATTTTAGGTTTTCAAGTGCTGAAAATGACCCACTAAACTTCTTTCCTTGTCTCACTAACGGATCATTACCCTAAGTTTAAAGAACACTGAACTCTTGAATAGCGAACATCCAAGTGAAATATTCTACACATAATTAGTAACTGAATAATTGATTGATATATGCCCTTTGTTGGTTGAACAGCATTTCTTCTATCATTCTACAGAACTGGGTAGTTCAAATAAGTGAGCTACTAATTAAATAATTTAGTTTAACCTCCATTATGGCTGTATTTGCAACTTGGGTTTGGCAATTTATCAATATCCGTCTTTCGGAGAGGAACTGGCACAGGAGTACAGAGAGAACCAGCAGAAAAATTGTTAAAATAGGTCATAGCCAATTACAATGAACATTATGTCAACACACCGGGGTCATCTATAAAATATGTTATTTCCATGGGCCTTATTGGTTTGCTTGAAATGCTTTCAGGATACTTTATATGCAGATAGGGAAGTAATTGTATAGTTTACATTATAGTTGGAAACTACACTTTTCATGTTTTTCATTACTTTCATTAACTTGTTTTCCTCAGATTAAACAATCTCCCCAGAAAAATCAAAACTGCTTTAAAAAAAAAAAAGAAAAAAAACTCATACAATTTAAAAAAATACATAAATATGTATCTCTTGGGATGTATCAAAGAGGAAATATTTAATAACTCCCAACATCGACTAATAGCTGTTTCCTCTTTGGGGGGGTATTACTATAGTTTGTATTAATAAAGCAATTCTTTGTTTAACAGATAAAAAGAATGTTTCCAAAAACGTTTCCTTACTAGTTCACAAATCGTTTCTGGCCAACTCAATTTTCTCCCCTAAATCATGTAGATTGGAACTGTAATTTCCAGAAAGATATTAATTACAATCAACCAACCAACCAACCAACCAATCAATCAATTCTACTGTAGCAAAAAAAAAAATTTTTCTTAACATTATACACCAACGAGGTGAGGAATTTATTTATTTATTTATTTATTTATTTATTTATTTATTTATTTATTTATTTAGCTAGCTAGCTAGCTAGCTAGCTAGCTAGGCTAGCTGGCTGCGTTGGGTCTTAGTTGCGGCACGCGGAATCCTTTCGTTGCCGCGTGTGGGATCTTTCAGTCGCAGCGTGCAGGATCTAGTTCCCTGACCAGGGACTGAACCCAGGCCCCCTGCACTGGGAGCTCAGCGTCTTAACCACTGGACCACCAGAGAAGTCCCTGTAGTAAAATTCAGAATGTCCTATGGAATTCTATATAAGGAAGTTCCACCTGTACCTTTAAGAAAAGGGGCAGCCTCAAATGCCGAAGATTTATTAGGTAAGCTTTTATGGCTGAAGACTAATGAAGGGCGGGGAGTCAATCTAAAAATCCTTTGAAATCGATAAAAACTAACCAAAAAATACTGAGGTCTCAAGAAAGTAAAAAAATCTCAGACTACCTAATTATCTTCCACGATACAATAATAAGTCCTGTGAATGAATCAAGAAAAAGAAATAACTGTGGGTAGGGGAATAAAACCTTTTCTAAGAGGCTTATGATTTGAGTCCTCAGATATCCTAAAATTAAAATCATGTTTGGTTCATGCTATTAGCTTATTAGCAGATTAAATAAACCTAGTAATCACCAACAGTTAAAAGTCACACTGAAGAAGGGGCTGATTCTTAGCGAAAGGAGTTTCCCTGGGTTCCCAGGCTAGCCAGCATTTTTTGCTAATTGGGTAGAATATGGTCATATTTTGTGTGAGATAATGACTACTCACTACTAGGTTATAGCACAACCTACTAAGTGATTTACTACTCAAAATGACAAAATAAATAAATGAGAGTATTAATTAAGCAAGGTGGTTTTTTTTTGGGTGGGGGGAATACATAAGTATGGAAGAAAAATAATCTGCAGGGAAAAGGAAGAAATGAGTTTGTACAAATGAGAGAGGAAAATGATGTAAGATTCACGGTAGATCAAAGTGATCAAATAATACTAATTTTAAAAGCATTTAAGGGAATATAAACATGTAAGGCAATTATTAAAACAACCGAATACCTAAGCTCCTATCTTTTACTTAGAACTGACCAGAAATATAATTAAAATTGCTTTAAATTCTACAACTTAAAAAAAAAAAGTGAAAAACTTCAAAGTGGTAATATCATCCTCCTAATTAAAAACGGGGGAGGGAATACCCTATACAGTAAGTGACTTCGTGTAGCAGTTATTATCTACGTTGGTAGTATAACAACATTCTGGAGATCTGGAAGCTGCGCACGACCATGCTGAAATGAACCTTCACTTAGAGAAGTCTCTACAACTGATCAAATAAGTGCGGAGGCATTGTTTTCACCTCCCCCCTCTCTGGAAAGGTGTCACTTGTGAGGATTTCTTTGTAAAGAAGTTACTACAATATAACTTAACATGACAAATGTGTTCCTGAAAAGTTACTTCAAAATCAAATCTTCTTCTCAAGAACCAAATATATTAGTTAAAGGAACCCTGTGAGTTACAGTAACAAAGATGCCGAAATCTAGTGAAAATAAGGATGACTTTGTAAATCTCTTCCTGACAATGATGTCAGCTGAACCCCTGGAGCAATGGGCACAGCTAACATTAACTCCACTCAGTCATTCTAACTTTGAATGCCAGGACCATTCTGCCTTCGTTCCTCTGAAGTCCATAAGCATTTTAATTTTCTGAAACAACTGTTGCAAGAAAATGGTCATATGTTCATCAATCCACACACTCATTACAAGCAAATACATCTAAATATGCCACTTTTAATTTGCATTTCAAAGGAAAGTCTCTAACTCCATAAAATTTATATGTATTATTTTATTACCTTTCAGGAAAGAATTGACTATATAAAAACAAAGTATGTATATATTGAAAATAGTTTAAACGCACTCCATTCTAACTGAGAATGAATTAAGACTTGTTTCTAGCCTTAAAAGTTATTTTTAATACAAAAAAAAGAGACTAAAAAGAAACTCCCTTATTTTCTCTAAATACAGCAATTATTTCTTCTATTTTCTATAATGTGGTTACATTACTTATTACTTCAGAATTTTTAAAAATTGAGGAAAATTTTTCTATGATTCAGTTTCTGTAACAGGAATCATTTTTTTGACAAGCATAAATATGGTTTAAATAAGGCTTTACTTTTTCTTAGAAGTCAAAACAATGTTCTTAATTGGGACAATTTAGCATTTTTCAAGAGAATGACCGGGATGCTTGGTTTAATCTCTTTATTTTTATATGATGGATGGGTTCACATGGGGTTAAGTATTCAGCAATGAGATAGCTAATTTAATAGTATTTCCAAATTCTGCAAACTGTTCTATTAAAGATTTAATTTCTCCTTATCCAGTCACTTAAAAAGAAAAACAAAAACAACACTACTTGACTACAGGAGTACTTTATTCTAAACTTAAAGCTCTTGTAGTAGAAAGAACAATATGAAGACCTGGGCTCTCATCCCTGCTTCATTACTAATTATTGATGTTATCTTGAATAAGTAATTTAGTCTTTTAGGGTCCCAGATTTCTCAACTATAAAAGGAGAGATAATTAGCATAAAATTCCACCTTTCGTGCTCTAAAATTCTGTAGCTTTACTTCGCATTAAAACTAATGTACGGATCTTACTGTCTAAACCTTTGAAAAGTACAACAACCGTTTTATAGTTCTTTTTAACCTGTATTTAGTGACAAAGATTTTATGACTCAAATAACTGTGCTAAAGACATAGATAAACGAGATAACTGGTCAATTTCAAAGAGCTACTTTAATTTTAGAACAATTTACTGAGAAGTTTTACATAATGAAATATGATTCAAAAATTCAACTTATTAACTTTTTAGAAACAGAAATAAAGGTGATTCTCAAATATCTGGACTGAATGATTCTATGTCAAAATCAGGTAACATTTCTAGCCTGAAAATAAAGACCTTTATCACAAAGAAAAGAACCCTTTTTTTTCCCCCTCAGCTAATTTAATACACAGCAGCCTTAAAATGACTGAGTTTATGATAAACTTGTACAAATCACTTATACAGTCAGTATCAACTACTGCAGTCAAATACTTAAGTAATGGAAAACAAAAACATACCAGTACTAAAGAGTCGAATCATACATTCATGAAGCCAGGGATGACTAGAATCAATGGCAAATGCCCTCTTTACTGATTGTAGCATCAAAAGAAACTTTTCTATAAAAAGAAAAAGATATATTTTGATCATTTGATAAAAAGAGATGCCCTCCTTTGGAGGACTAATTTATTACAAATAGAAAAACTCATTTAGAGTCCATCACATCTGAACTGCAACATATGACTGACGCAAATGATTTCCTCAGATTAGCAACATTAGCTAATATTTTCCACGCAACATTCTTTAAGAAAAAAAGGTTTTATTAAGTATAAAAAATTTAGATAGCATTCAACATTACTTGAACTAATGCCATATAAACAAGAAAATTTTGAAGCCATTTCATTCCCTGACCTCTTTTTTATAGTCAAATAAACGCATTTTTCCCATTACTTAGAAAACTTCATTGTTTACGCTTGAAACTAATATTGTTTATGCCTTTCTTGTGTTTTGTGACACGTGAAATGGTTTCCCTTCTACCTGATTGTTCCTCCCCTGTCAATCCCTGGCTTCTCTTCCCCCTCAAAAGGTATAGTATTCAACAAGGTTATGTCCTTAGTCATTTTCTAAGGACAATGAATCTTTCTCAGTGCTATCTCCTCCCACCCCATCCCCCATGTTTTCCAAGCTTCAGTAGTGTTTCCACCTGATGAATGGAAAATTGCACCCGAATACTCACCACACTTCCAAGTCTCATCCATAACCACCTCTTTGTTAAGACTTCCCTAGTTTGGTATCATTCTCCAAATATCAAAATTCAAAACCCTGAATTCTGACAATTCCTTTTCCCTTACCCCCTATACTCAGAAAGCTAAAAATACTGCTATGTCCTTTGTCATTGCCCATTTCACACTGTTGCAATGCTGGAGAGTGATTCAGAGGTGAGTACACAGCAAAGAAGCCAACTGAATGGAATTTAGATTGCCTTTCACCACTTAAAGCAGAACAGCTTTTGTATTTTATACTCTGGGGCTCCATGCAAGAATATTTGTTTAAAAGAGAGTTGTGTTAACTGTTAAAAGTTTTAAAATTACCTGACTATTTATTAAACTAATTTTCCAGATTATAACAAAATCATTGTGGAAAATAGAAAATATAAAAAAATATTTTAATCACTCAAATTCCATCAAGAGACAATCTCTTTATCTTTTGATCCATTTTCTTCCCAGCTACTTTTCTATTTTACATACTCATATAAATATCTTAATAAAGATTAAAATCAAACTATACCTAGTTCTGAATCTTATTTTGAAACAACGTTATATAGCAACCTTTTCCTGGCATTTGATAAACATGATTTTTAAAAATTTATTTTATTTATTTTTTAATATTTATTTATTTTGGCTGCATTGGGTCTTAGTTACAGCACACCGGACCTTCACTGCAGCGTGTGGACTTCTTAGTTGTGGCATGCACGTGGGATCTAGTTCCCTGATCAGGGATGGAACCCAGGCCCCCTGCACTGGGAGCGCGGAGCCTTACCCACTAGACCACCAGGGAAGTGCCAGCATGGGTACTCTACAGAGGTACCATTTTATTCTGAGGTACCATTTTATTCTATCTCGTTTAGCAGGACAGTTACACTGTTTGGAGCAGTAACTTTTTGGTCAGGTGTTACTAACCAGTTTCCCTTTCCTTCAGTACGTATCACCTCAGTGATAAACTTTTGCCAATGAACCACTTGGATTACATCAATTCAATACCGTAAAATCTTCTTAGTATCTACTACGTATAGCTTATAAGAATTCTAACTCTGGCAACCAAGATCCTCCATTTATCCTTTACGTGGCTCAGGCAATATAGATAACCTCAACATTACTTACACACACTTGTGTTTTCTTCATGGATACTCTTCCCTTCTGTGCATCTTTTCTTTTAGAAGTATGGTACGTTCTTCAAGATACACCTCAAACATCACATCTTCTATTTAAAACAATGGCTAATAGCTGACATTTATTTAATGCTTACTGTGTATCAGACACTATTCTAAGATCTATGTGTATCATGTATTTACTAAATGTTATCCACATATGAACATGATAATGCCTATATTTCACCTTAATCCTGGTTATATATTGTACATCTGTTTTTGATGCTAATGTCCCAGAAGAGATAATCACATCATCGTACTTCCCCACAGCATGTTGTCAACAGGAGGCATCTCTGTGAGGAAGCCGCACTGGCATTTGCCAGAACACCCTACAGTGCTGAGGCTGTCAGAACTGGGCGGCTGTAGCTGAGAAATTCCGTGATCAGTCTGATCAGGGCCACTGTACCCTAATTGCCTACCTTTCCTAAAGTAAATCTCAAAGGCAAAAAGATGAGTTTCTATCTTGTTCTTCACCAAGTTCTTCAACGGAGTTAAAAATTTAATAGCTTCTTCCAATGGAGTTTCAACCTAACAAAAATAAAAGATATTATACAAATGGAAGCAAGATTTTGGGGGGATGTGAATTTACTCTTTCTATCAAAAACACTTTTTTGCTAAAAATCACTTACCAGTCACCCAGAAATACACTGTCATATTTCACCCACCCATAATCTAAAGGAAGAGGATTTTGAACTCCTCACTGGTTTTTAACTGTTGAGATTATACATTATCTCTGGATAGAAACTATCCAACAAGTAAAGAAGAAGATTAAATAGAACCAAAATGAGGAAAAGAAAGACAGTATGAGAAACAGGTAAGATAGCCAAGGGGGAAAAAAAAAAAAAAAAGACAGAGAAGGGATGTGAAATAGGATGAAAAGGGCTAAAAACTGTAGAGAACATTAAAGAATGAGTGAATGCTGAGTATAATCAAGCTATCAAAAAATAGTACAATATCCACTCTGTGTTGCTTTGTTCCACTACAAATTCTACAGAAATCTACATTTATTCAAATGCCATACTATTGGTGAGATGTCATTGGAAAAGATTTATATTTACAGAACTCTGTCTCTACCACCCTTCATTAATTATATAAATGTACTAATTACATATCTGTGATATTACCGGGCAAGTATAATGCTCACTAGATAATTGTGCTACTCTACTCCTAGACTGAGTATTGAGACAAGACTATTCTCACCCAAGACTGGGGTGGAGGTAGGGAACAACACTATATTTATCAGAAGGGCACTGAACATCTGGGTCCTATATTCACCTTCTCTCATCACAGAGGCAATAACAATTTACCCTCAATGGAATTCGGATATGCCATATCTGTCCAACATGCTTCTGCCAGTACAGTAAATTGTGGTTTCACCAACACATTTTCTGGCCGAGGAAATTATTTAATAGCATTAAAAACAAAACAAAACAAAACAAACAAACAAACAAAACCAAGTCAAGCCATAAACGGTGTCTATAGGATTTACCTTGTACTAGTATGTAAAGCACTAGCCATTATTCTTAAGGACATATGCCAGAAATCAGTATATGACAGCATTACTCTAAGAGCTCTAGATATCAAGAGACAGAGGAGAAAACAAGGGCCCTCATAAGTATGCCTTTCTCACATTTGTAAATATTCTGCTTCTTATTCCCATGACTCTATGCTCTACTGAGTTAGAATCTGTGGTATACAGGGGAGAAATGGTTACCAGGGAAAGGTAGAGGACTGGAAACTGAAACTGCCACCCAGGTACATCAAGCTTTTCATTCCTCAAGAGGTACAGACTGAAATGAGGATCACTGTATTGACCAGGATAATTTACTCCAGGCAGATATGGCTGTTATTATTATAAAATAGAGACAAAAAAGGATATTGGGAAGTGGAATCAAGCATCTGACAAGCATTACACTGACTGAAATCAAGTATCTGATTTGGAAAGAAAAAAGAGAGGAATGAATTCTGTCTGCAGTTCTCATAAATGAAAACATACGCCCCCAAAGGAGATGTGGGTCTCTTGTCCCCGCATGCTCCTGTGTGCCTCGCACAGGGAAGATTTTGTCAAGCTAAATCTAAACGATAAAATATAGGTACATAACCAAAATAAAGCTAACTGCATTTCTACATTTACATATATACAGTGCAGTAGAGGGGGATATAAACAAAAGCATGTAAATAGGGATGATGTTCTACAATCAGTGCTTCAAGATTTAAAAAAAAAAGTCAAAACTACCCTTGAAAATCCCTGAAGTTGTTGAGACAGACACATAGATATAGATATGAATATATAATATCACTAGTTCGCATTATATGTATGAAAACCACACATTTAAGTACCAAAATCGCAATCACTGTAGCAAGATAGTCACACTCTGAGAGGCACAAGAACTGAGACGGCAGTCATACCTCCCCCACCTCAAACTCAGGTGGGGTCCTATGTCCACTGAGAGAAGTACTGGATGGAATTGCCAGCATCATGCATACTCTTTTCTGTCTCTGTCTTGAAAAAAAATTACATCCAGTCAAGATCTGAATTTACCTAAGTTAAATAGATATAGAAAGGGACTGCGCTGTGTTGACGGGCCATTTGCAAGGGCATTTTTTTAACATGCAATTTTAAAATTTATAAACTGGCCTGAACTCTAATCCAAGTGTTAAAATATGTTGTATAGGAGTGTATCTCCCTATACTCCCAGCACAGCGACACAAAGTCTAACACCGTACACTAGCTTAAGACTGAAGTTTAAAAATAAACACTATACAGACAGAGTGCTAAAGACTTATTACCCTTATAAGGAACATGTGTGTGCATAGAAGGAAAAAAATCCGGTTGAGATGAACACCGGCCAAAGGCATGGAGGAACGTAGGATGGATGGTACACGAGAAAACTCATAAATACCAACTACCAACTACTGCCTCATGATAACCTGGATAAACAAGCACTACAGATTCCACCAAGCTTTCAGATTTATACTCAGTTAATTCAATATTAAACTCACTAACTAAACCTCTTCCTATTTTCCTTCTCTCCTTCTTCACTGGAATAACTGCTAATTTGACAATGCTTTTAATTTATTTAAATTATCCTGAACTGGTGAACTGAATTTATCATTTACTACCTGGGAGAATGATGAAATATAACCCCCCTCCCCAAAAAAGGCAACTACAGATTATAGACCCAGAATTGGCAGGCAGTTTTTTAAATAGCCTACGGCGTCCCTCCTGATTATGAGGGCTTGGTGTAATCTGGCCTTGCCACCTCACTGCAATATGGGTGAGTGTGGATGCTATCAGATGGGGGCATCTTGGAGGCAGTTATCCTGGGAAGAGAAAGGTGTTATGTGCCTAACAGGTAAGAACAGCATATACTGAAGAGCAGTCCATGAAGCTGGGTGCCTTCCACTAGGCTCCTTTCAAATAAAGCAGTCAGAAGCACTTTCTGTAGGCATTATTTTGTCGTGAGACTACAACCCTCTAGCTACAAATGATTAGACTACAACTTGACATCTGGCCCCAAAGCAGCCATTATAGGTGAAACACAAAGAAAATGGAATAGTGTATAAGGAGACCTGGTACAAGAATTCTGCTCTGTGGGGTACTCCTTATTAGACACTGACTAAATCCAAACAGATCCCCTCTTTAAGAACTATAATGCGAGACGTAAAGAGCTACAAGAAAAAAGTCATTAAGTAAAGTTGTGGGACAGAGAGAAAGCAAGTGGAAAGAAGGACAGTGGCAGGCAGTCAGTGATGGTGGTAAAAGTGGTAGCAAGAAAAGAAGCTGAGGCATAAAGATGAAAAGCCCCTAAAGTTGGTATTATCCCCGAGTAACTCTGTAGTTTTCCATGGGGCCTAAAAGGTCAATTTTCGGTGCTTCTTCACATCCCTGTATATTCTTCCAGTAAGCTCCCAACAACAATAAAAAGGCAGTATCTTTGTTCTTAGAAAGCACACAATTATTTGTAAATACAGCTTTGTGAAATCCAAGCTACGTTTATCTATGCTTCTTAAATAGTAATATTGCCACGAGATATTACTATCCATCTGCTCTGATAGAATTCTAAAAATATTTTCCAACTCTATTCGGTAGGTATTATAATTTTCCTTAGTTATAAAGCAATCAATGATTTTGAATTTTTAGGTACTAGTAAGGCTAAACTGAACTCTAGGGCAATATGCTTACTATATTGCTTTAACATAGTAAATCATGCAATTATCTGCACGTGGAGTAGGAGGGTGTCAAGGGCCAGAAGAAAAGTGCGTATGTATGTTACTGATGAAAATGATTCACAGGACAACGAATGCCTTGGTTTCAGCTTAATAGTTAAAAATGGCAGATAAGATTTTGGCTTGGGGAAAATATTTGAGGACTTTTAAGATATTAGGTACAAATAGTAAATATAATAAAGAAACACTGTAAACTGACAACATGAGTGAGAGAGAGACATACAGAATTCACTTTTTAACGAGCTCAATTTAGGCTAGATATAAAAAGTTCAATGTTACCACTTACAACAGACACTACATTCTTTACACATATATCTTCTCTAGTCCTAACATTTCTGCCTAGTAGGGATTTTTCCGAGTCCCATTTTATATTTGAGAAAACCATCAGAGAGGTTAGACAAAATGTCCAAGATACACAATGAAGTGTAAGAGCTAATATGTGGTCCCAGATCAGAATGACTCAAAAGCCAAAAGTTTCCAATATACCATACTAGATTACTCTGGATCAGAATCATTATTTCAAGTTTTAAATGTGAGATACAATCAGAAAAAAAGAGAGAGAGAGAGAAGAAAAGGAAGGAAGGAAGGAAGGAAGGAAGGAAGGAAGGAAGGAAGGAAGGAAGGAAGGAAGGAAGGAGGGAAGGAAGGAAGGAAGGAAGGGAAAGCAAGCTAAAAATTAAAGTGATTTTTTTACTCTAAAATCTATAATCAAATTGGCGGAATAAGACCGTATAAAATGACAATAGGTGGTCATGAAATTTCACTCAATTGTGCCAAACACTATTCTTAAGTACCTTGGCCAGCTTCTCGGGAATAAGTTCTTCTTTTGGACCTCCAATTTCCTCATCATCATCGTCCTTCTTCTTTTTCTGATTTCTCTGCTGCTTTTCTTTTTCTGCATTTTTTTTCTCTTCCTCTATCTGGGCTTTCTTTTGAGCTCTTCTTTGTTTATTACGTAGCTTCTTTAGCTCCTTGTCAGACATGTTTGCTGTAAGCAGCAAGTGTTAATAAAATTATCAGTGTGTTAATCAGATTAGAAGTGATCAATTACTATGTAAGATCCCACATAAACGCCCACTACAAATCTTCCCTGTTACACACGTTCATGTGCCTACGCGTACCTTTTAGTAGCGCCACCCTTGTTAAAGAACACTAACTTCCTCAAAACACTTGTGAGACCCGGTGGAGCCCTACCGTGGCGACCACAGCAAAGCTCAAAAGCACATGAGCTCCTCCAGCAACAGTAAAGCGCCTGCAATTCTAGGAATGTGACCAGCTGCTCCATAACTCTATGGCACTGCCCCATGCCTTCTTAGTTATGCCTTCTCTAATCCTGCCAAACGGTGCTGCCACTGTGCCTCCCATGTTCCGCTTGTCAGAATACTTTGTTTATACATCTATTTCTCTTTCAGACCGTGAGTTCCTTGGTGGAAGAGACCTTGCTTTACTCGTAATCTTTGTGTTGTCACGGCCTAGCAGCCTACCAAAACACAGAGAAAACACTCAAATATTTGTTGAAGGAATAATGAATAACTACACAGTAAATTTAAAACTTGACATTAACAATATCCCTTGAGGTGCAACTATAGAATGTTTCAAAGAAAGACTGGAGATCACTGATAAACAAGCCATAATAAAGTGGAAAATCTGTACTGTTTAGACTTAAAGCAATAAATCTGAAAGCTACATGTACAATCAGTATCTATTTGGAAAATACTTGTTAATAATGGGAAATGAAAAAACTCATTCTAAAATATACCACCACTGTGGTGATTTTTAAATATGCCCACAAATTCTTCCCTTCAAAAAGTGGAGCCTATTTCCCTTTCCCTTAAATGTGGGCTATACTTAGTGACTCACTTCTCACTAATAGAATGTACTAGAAATGAAAGTGTATGACATCCAAGATTAGGACATAAAAGCACTGTGGATTCCTCCTTGCTTTCCCTTGGAGCACTCAGAGGAAGCCAGCTGTCATGTTGTGAAGAAACCCAAACCACCTAATGTAGAGACCCGTGTGGCCAAGAACAGTCCTCTGGCCATGCCATCTTGGAAGCAGATTCTCCAATCCTTCAGGTGCCTTGGCTGACATCTTGACTTCAACCTCCTGAGAGACCCTAAGTCTTTCCAATCATACAGCTAAGTGACTTCTGAATTCCTGGCCCCCAGTACCTCTGGGAAATAAATGTTTGTTGTTTAAATCTGCTAAGCAATTTGTTATGTAGCGATAGACAACCAACATATTTTGGTCCCTGGAAGTGCAATGCTGCTGCAATAAAACCCTACAATGTGGGGAGTGGCTCTGGGACCAGAGAGCGGCCAAAGGTGAGAAGACTTGGAAAAGAGAATTAATGGAAGCTTAAGAGCCTTAGACGATTAATAGATATCTAGATTTTGAAGAGGCTGCAAGTGAGGGCTAAAGTGAAGTGAGAAACACTTATAATCACATAGAGGCAGACAGCTTAGCAACACTTATAAAATGCATCAAGTGAACTGGATGATCCCGTTAGGTGGATTTCTAGGCCCCAAAACATGGGGGCGGGGGGGGGGGGGGGGGGGAGAAGAGATTTGAAGATGGCACCTGATTCTTCTTGCTGCTTCTAGCAAAAATGCAAGAGAAAGAAACTAAAGGAAGGAGCAGGGACTTGAGGGTTTTGAAAATTCTCAACCTCTCCAGAAATGGCTGCTGAGCAAAGATCAAACGCAGGGCACTGCCAGGAAAACATGTCAAAAGGGAGAGCAGAGAATTTGGCTTTAAAATCTTTTGTTAAGACTCAGAATTCAGAAAAATGGTGCCTTAGTTACTAGTCAAACAAAGGCTCTCTTAAAAATTTTAAGGGTGTGATCCACAGATCCTCTCAATCACACAACAGACCTTCTAAGAAACTTAGAAGTTTTGTCCTCTCAGCAAAATCTCAAAGTAGACAAAGATACTTGTGCATGTGGATTTCAATGAGATTCACAAAAGATCCATGAAGTTTAAAAGAGAATTATAACGGTAGAAACACAGAAACTTGGACTGAAAGGAACATAGTATAAAATGAAAAGAGGTCTTCAGACACCCCACCCCCAAATTTTGGAAGCAGATTAAGACACTACTTAGCTGCAGACAAATGCTAACTTTCAAGAAAAAAGAAGGATTCAGAAGGTAGAACCAGGAACCCAGAGGGCAGAGCCAAGATCCATAAAGAATTATTCCTAGGTCTCGAGTCCTCATCAAAGAACTGCTAACCTGGACCCAACGGGACTTGAGAGTTGACATGAACCAGTAACTCCAATGTGCCTCCCGTTCCCCACTCACCACCCCTTTGTGTCTACAGTGTGTGCCTAACCTCTCTCTCACCACTTTATACTGGTTCACAGGATTTCCTATCAAGAACTCTGCTTGAAGAGCTACACTAAAGAACCATATTCAAAAAACCTCATTCACAAGATAACAATCTGGACTTTGAGCTAATGCTGTAATGGGATGAGACTTATGGAGGCCTTGAGAGGGGCAAGTATATTTTGCATGTAAGAATGTAAATAATTTGTGTCCAGAATGCAGAACATGGCAGTTAAAAATATGTCCACAAATTCTTTGATTTCTCCTTCCCACTCAAGTATAGGTTGTACCTGGTGACCCACTCGACCAATTAAAATGTAAAGGAAGTGGCAGGGTGTTATGTCAAGAGAAGAGAACATTAAAGGTGTTATGGCTTCCTCCTGGCTCTCTAGCGTGGCCATGTCTTGAGGAACTCAACACACCCTCTGGAGAGACTAAGGAATTAAGGCCTCCTGCCAAGAGCCATGCGAGTAAGCCATCCGGGAAGTGGATCCTCCAGCCCCAGCCAAGCCTTCAGATGACTACAGCTCCAGCCGATATCTTAACTACAACTTCCTAAGAGACCCTGATCCTGAACCACCCAGATGCTTCTGAACTCCTGACCTATGGAAATGGTTGGTTCCAGATGCTAAATTTGGGGGTAATTTATTATGCAGCAAGAGATAAAAACAAATATATACCTGTTTCTCTTTTTCCTGGTAAAGAATTCCTTACTACTAGAAAAGAAAATTTCAAACAAGAACTAAAAATTACATCCTAGAAACACAAGACTGCGTGAGTGGCCACATAAATTCTGGCCTTTTAATGATGTGTGAAATAATTGCTACCACTTGCATCCTTACTGCAAGACTAGATACAATACACACATTATTTTATTTAACAATCTCACAACCTCATAATATTATTTTATGTATCAGAAAACTGAGTTTTCAGAAGAAAAATAATGACTCAGAGTGATAGTAAAAGGCAGAGCAAGGATGTAAATCCACTTCACTTTGCCTCCAAAGTCTAAGCTCTCTCTTTCCACTATGCTACACCAGGGGTCAGCAAACTTTTTCTTCAACAGGCGAGATACTAAATATTTTTCGCTTTGCAAGCCACAGGTCTCTGTTGCAACTAAACTCAGCTGTCATAGCACAAAAACAGCAACAGACAGTATGTAAATGAATGGGCTTGGCTAGGTCCCAATAAAACTTCATGTATCAAAAGAAACTGCAGTATGGATTTGGCCCATAGGCTAGTTTGTGACCCTATTCTGTAATACCTGTCACTGCCTTAAGAGGACTCAAGTCAGTTCACAATAATTGCCATACCAAGATAGAGAAAGGAATCCACATAGGAAATTAATATAGACATTAAGAGTCCAAATCCTGTTTCACATAATTTAGCACTAATTATCTGGATAGGCACTGTCTCAAGTTTACATAAATTAGCTAGTACTCGTGTGAACTTAATAGAGACTCAAAATTTTAGCTTAGGAGGAGCCAAAGGAAAATTCTACTACACTAGAATATTGCATTATCTTTTTTTTTTTTTAAACTGAAGAGAGGGGTTGTTTATTTATTTATTTATTTATGACTGTGTTGGGTCTTCATTTCTGTGCGAGGGCTTTCTCTAGTTGTGGCAAGCGGGGGCCACTCTTCATCATGGTGCGTGGGCCTCTCACTATCGTGGCCCTCTCACTATCGTGGCCTCTCTTGTTGCGGAGCACAGGCTCCAGACGCGCAGGCTCAGTAATTGTGGCTCACGGGCCCAGCTGCTCCGCGGCATGTGGGATCTTCCCAGACCAGGGCTCGAACCCGTGTCCCCTGCATTGGCAGGCGGATTCTCAACCACTGCGCCACCAGGGAAGCCCGCATTATCTTTTTTTAAAAAATTTGGGTTTGGGTATATGTGAACATATGCAGGTATATGTGTATACACAGAAAATAACATCTGAATCTAGACTACTCTACCGAGCCAAACTAACATACACATAAGAAGGCAAAATAAAAGAAATCTGGCCATATGAAGACTCTTAAGTTTACTGAAAGGGTAAAAACATGAGAAGCAAAAGATAACTTCTCAAGCAAATAAAGGGTACCTACAAGATCTTTGCTATAAATATCAAGTTTTTTGGTGAACCATTAGAAGCACTGCGTCTAAAAAAAAAGGCAGCAAGCAAACTATTGTTCCTATTAATCAGCACTATTTCAGCAACCCTAACCAATGCAATAAGGCATGGGGGAAAAAAAGAGGTATAAATACTTAAACTGCTTACAGATTAATATAACGGCCTACACAGAAAAATTTTTTAAATCAACTGAAAAATCTACTAAACCTAATATCAACATTCAATAAGGATACCAACATACAAAAGCTGTAACAATATTCATTTGGAATACTGTAATGGGAAAGGGGGACAGGTAAGGAAAATGCAAAGAGTAAATTTGCTAAAGTTGTAACACAACAATTACACTAAAAAATAAATAGGAGACACATGCATTCTAGTATGCAAAGACTCAATGTTGTTTAAGATCTCCTGATCCCCAAACAGTAATCTATATGTTAAATGCAATTCGAATTAAAACTCCAAAAGAAACTTTCTGGAAGATCAATTAACTCTACAGTTCTTACATAAGCAAAAATTAACATGTAAAACCAAGAAAAATCGAAAGACATAGTGTTAGATTAAGAAGAGAAAAACGGATAAGAAGAGAAACCCGTGTACTGATGTCAATACAACATAGTTTTACTGTGTCTTTACAGTAAGTTTTAATATATGTGAGAACAAGACACCATGCCCACAACCCACCAAAGTATTTTTTCAGAGCTTACTTCAGGATAAAAGTGGCATTTTAAAAGAGTGGGGAATATGGACAACCTATTTAATAAGTACTATTTAGGAGTCAGCAGTCTTTTATGCGGGGATAAAGAAAGCTACCCTCCACCTCACATCACATATAAAAATTATCTCCAGATGATTAAACAGCCAAATGTAAAAATAACAAAGCCAATATTATAAGAAAACATAGAAGATATTTATAAATATATTTTACATTTTGAAGGAGAAAAGCCTTTCTAAGCAAGACCCAGAAGCCATAAAAGACTAAAAAACTTTGATTTCAGAAAAATTAAAGCTTTTACATAAAGAAAGACACCCACTGTAAATAAAGGTTAAGACCTAAGTGACAGGAAGAAAATATTTGCAACACATAAATAAGGATTACAGTCCTGAGTATGTACAGAACTCCTACGAACCAAGAAGTTTCAAAATAAAACGGGCAAAAGATATGAACAGGCAATTCACATAAGAAACCTAAAGGCCACATGAAAACGTATGCAGGTGTTCCACTCTTAAAAATCTAGGAATTATAAATTAGATGTTCTCCCCAAAGTAACAAAAATGTAAAGGATGGACAATTTTCAGTGTTAGCAATAAAATAAAATATCAGTACACTGTTGGTGGCAATAAAAACCTTTTATGGAAGGCAATTTTATACATTTCTCATACTCTTTGACCTAGCAATTTCCACTTCTAACAATCCATAATAAAATATGTGCATAACGATGACCTACAGGACATTTACTGTAACACTGTAAGGGGTTGGGGGGGGACCCACATGGATTCCCACATAGCCATTAAAATGACTGATGATGATATTAGCTGTGCCCAGACATGGAACAATACTATAAAAAGAAGGGGAAAAAGTATAAATTTCAGAACACTATGAATCATATCATCCCATTTATGGGCTACAAAAATAAAACAAACAAGAACGGCCCTGAAAGGTGTGTGTAGAGCATGTGTGCACATAAAGCTCTGAAAATGGTAATTGTGCACAAAGGAAATTGAACATTTCATAGGGATAGCCCTTTGAAAGAAGATAGCCTGTGGGTAGGAGAAAAGGGAAAGGGGATTTTCACGTTTGCTAGTTATTTTTCTAAGTTGTTTCAACTTTGTATGTTAAGAGTTAATTGTGCATTATTTGCATAATTTGAAGAAGAGGTGGAAGGCAGGAAGAGTGAACAGGAAGGTAAACAGGGACTTCCCTGGGGGCGTAGTGGTTAAGAATCCGCCTGCCAACGCAGGAGACACGGGTTCGAGCCCTGGTCCGGGAAGATCCCACGTGCCGCGGAGAAACTAGGCCCAAGCGCCACAACTACTGAGCCTGCGCTCTGGAGCCTGCAAGCCACAACTATTGAGCCCGCATGCCACAACTACGGAAGCTCATGTGCCTAGCGCCCGTGCTCCACAACAAGAGAAGCCCCCGCAATGAGGAGCCCATGCACCGCACGGAAGAGTAGCCCCCGCTCACCGCAACAAGAGAAAGCCAGCGCGCAGCAACCAAGACCCAACGCAGCCATAAATAAATAAATAAATAAGTTTATTTAAAAAAAGGAAGGTAAACAAGAGAAGCCAGAGGATCACTGCTCTCAGCTTCAATTATAAATTGTCCTGTAGATTCTCATTGGCATCTTCTTGCCAGTTGAAGAAGCAACGACAGATAGATTCAAGTGAAGTCTGTACAAGGGTTTCTATATGTGACCTTAGAAAGTTCTAAATTGTTCTTAGGCAACAGGAAATATAATTTAACAACAAATTAACAGAAAGATCCAAAGGTCTTTAGCAGGAGGAAGTATCGAAAGTAACCAACGATAACCTCAGGAGAGGCATAAGCTCAGGACTGAAGAAAAAAAATCTGACACAGTTTTTATGTCCCAACTCCTGTAACATTTTTGCCATGAAAATGTCACAAAATATTTGGATGAACAATTAATTTTTATCTTTCTACATTCCTAGGTCACTTTTATGCTGAGATCCTTTCCCAAATAATTAACTAAGGAAGACTTCTCCCTACACATCCTGACATCTTGCTATAAAAATGGCATGTTAAAACTGGTCAAATGGTAAATCATTGAGCAATTTTACTGGCTTAATTCTAAGCTGGGTTTTAATGTTCAAGCAATATTTACCTTTTAGTAGGTTAATTATTCATTATTACTAAAAGGAGAAATAACTAGATATACTGACGGCCAACACTAATGTGGAGTTCCAACACTAATATAAAATTAGTATAGTATTGTACTTAACAATTTATAGTATTGGGTAAACCAGATATTAAATGTAAAGTTCATGAAATTCAACTCCTTAAAAGCTAATGATCAGTTACAAATTAAATTCTTGCTTAACTTTTGAAAGACTAAAGTAAACGGTATTTTTCTTTTGCTGCTTAGAAAAATTCACAAAACAGTCATCACCATTTTTTAAAGCATGTATAACATCGTCCCACAAGGTGCTTAATAAAAAGCTCAGGAAATGGACTTCCCTAGTGGCTAAGTGCTTAAGAATCCGCCTGCCAATGCAGGGGACACGGGTTCGAGCCCTGGTCCAGGAAGATCCCATGTGCCGCGGAGCAACTAAGATCCCACATGTGCGCCACAACTACTGAGCCTGCGCTCTAAAGCCCGTGAGCCACAACTATGAAGCCCACGCGCCTAGAGCCCGTGCTCCACAACAAGAGAAGCCACCGCTATGAGAAGCCCGCGCACCTCAACGAAGAGTAGCCCCCGCTCGCTGCAACTAGAGAAAGCCTGCGTGCAACAAAGACCCAACGCGGCCAAAAAAAAAAAAAAAAAAAAAGCTCAGGAAAAATCTACATTACACAAAAACATAAGTACACACATACATACCACAGAAACAATAAGAACTCTTTATTATACCTGTATCAGCTTCACGTTCTTTATTCTCATCTGTAAGGGGGTTGTCGTGAAGCTTCAAATAGATCTCTATAGCAATTCTTGCTGCCTTGAAGTAAAATGGATGCTGTCGAAGTACATCTTCTAGTTTTAATAAGTCCACATATGATCTAAGGGTAATCTTCCTCATACAGTATGTATGAAAGTCAAACTGGTCATCAGTGATTTCTATAAAATGCTAACAAAATTATCTTTTTTATTACAGTGAAGTATAGCAATAGCAAAGAAACTACAAAAATGAAAGCCTTGGAATTACTTGTTTCCTAGGCATGAAAAAAATCAGTAAAATTTTAGAATATTAAAAACGACAATAATTCAATTTAAATACTTTGCATATCAAATAAGCAAATATAATTGGCCATCACCTAGCATAGTATAATGGCATACATAAGGCACTGAATTACTTGTTGAATGAAAGGAAACACAATGCTTTAAAATATATATATTTATTCCTTCCTTAATCATACTTAAATAAAGCTATCAGGACAAACCCAACAGAATTTATTAGCATACATAATCGTGCAGTACAGTAGATTTACATGTTAAACATTCAGTCTTTATATTTAGAACAATTTGCAAAGGATTTTAATATTGCAGTATTTGGTAATTTTTCTGAGAATACAAATCTGAATTCTATGCAATGAAATGCTGGTATGTGGGAGAGAAATCAATCAGTGAGTAAGTCAAGCAACCAGAAGCTAACACATTTCAACTAAGCTCTGGGGTTCTCGACTTAATAACAGAACAAGCATGAAATTATATAAATTATTTTTATATATGAAAATCACAAAAAATGAAAGCCAACTACTAGTGATAGAAATGACTCAGAAGTGAAAAGGACTAAGAAAAGAATAAATTTATCATAACATGAGGAATTACATAGGTTACAGAAATACTGTGAAAAGGCTTCAAAGCTTGTAAATAATATTTATCAGGGCATAAGGCACCACCAATCAACCCCACAACAAACAGCTTTCTGGGATAGCTTAATGAGCTTTGTATGTGTTAATGAAGAAGCAGAAACATTCAGAAATCAATGAAAACGCAGCCAAGATACAAACTTTCCCTTAAGTTTCTTACAAGAATTCCGGCAGGAAGAGTAGACAATGGGGAAGTCTGCTTAATATAGTCTATATATTATTTCCATTATAAAATTTGAAAAATATGAACACTGGTTTTTAGAAATCACTTACTATACATTATAAGGTGAGAGAAAAGAAAAAACTATAGGATTACCTCAAAACTTTCAATGTGTAACAAAATGAAATGAGAAACTTTTAGGTATGTGGTACTTACTCTCTCAATCTCATGACATTTCTTAAGTGCTTCACCAAATTTATTCATTGCCTTATAAGCTTGGGCACATTCTGTCTGGAACCACATGCACTGCATTTCATTTAAATTCTCAACCGCTGATGTTCCTTCCTATATGAAAAGCACACATACTCAAAGACAATTTCTTATCAAATACATTATTCCACCACAGGATTTAAGAAGGAAAGATGGTCAACTGATTTGAATTCTTTCAAAATAATTTTCTAATTTTTTAAACCATTCTCAGGGTAAGAGGGAATAGTTAATATGTGAAAGAAATTAGAATTGTATTTCTAACCACTAAAAAAATATACATATATAGCCTTGTAAATGATTAATCAAAAGGTCTACATAATTGGGGATGGAAAGTAACATAAGAAACAGAACAGTAACACACGGCAGATGTTCAATTAATATTAGTTCCCTTCGCCCTTAAAAATTTCAATTGAACATACATCAATATAAATCAGAGTTTAAAAACCCACTGCACAACCATATTAAAAAAATGATGTTTTATACTAATATTGATTTCAGTTTTTTCTGATAAGGCAACTTAATTAAAATCCTGTCTTGATATTAAAAATATCAGATGTAAACGCTGAAAAATAAACAAGGTATACAAGTATGAACTATTTATTCACAAGCAAGAAAACTAGCCGTACAAACCCTTGTAAACTTCGAGCACATTTCTTCAGCCTCTTTTATCAGATTGGCTTTTAGCATGTATTTTGCACACTTGGAGTTGATAAATCTGTCTGCTGTGTCCAAGGCCTGGGCCTCATCCATCCACCTCGCAGCTTCTTTAATATTCCCAGCATGCTAATAATAACAGGGTACAAAAGCAAAATAAACCAGTCAGAGTATGCTAATTTTACTATGCAAGTAATTAGTTTCCTGTTCATAAATAACTAAAACACAAATGGAAGAAACAGTAATCTTCTGTCTCTTACGACCCTAATCAATGTAGATGCATACATTCTACAGAAATATAAGTTCTGATACCTTTCTGGCGATGCAGAATATACGCTCTCTGATAGTAAAGATTTGTTTTAAAACTTTTGTCTACTGTTATAACCTCACTGACTACACACTACAACAGTGCCTGGCACATAGTGAATGCTCAAAAATAATTGGTGAATCAAAGAATAAATAATCATCAAAATCTTTAAGCCAGAACAACATAATTTAATGTAAAGGTCATAAAAGGCAAAAGGATGGTCAAATCTCTACTCCACAAGAACCATGGAAACATTACATTAGGACCACTGGTGGACATTCCACAATGAGCCTCATTCTACTTCGTCTAACTAGTCCATTCGGCAAGGTCACAAAACTAATGAGCCTTACCTGGCTTTAAAAAAGTGCTTTTAAAACATTACTTGGGGGCTTCCCTGGTGGCGCAGTGGTTGAGACTCTGCCTGCCAATGCAGGGGACACGGGTTCAAGCCCCGGTCTGGGAAGATCCCACATGCCGCGGAGCAACTGGGCCCGTGAGCCACAACTACTGAGCCTGCGCGTCTGGAGCCTGTGCTCCGCAACAAGAGAGGCCGCGACAGTGAGAGGCCCGCGCACCGCGATGAAGAGTGGCCCCCGCTTGCTGCAACCGGAGAAAGCCCTCGCACAGAAACGAAGACCCAACACAGCCAATAAATAAATAAATAAATAAATAAATAAAATTAAAAAAAAACAAAAAACAAAAAACATTACTTGGGGGACTTCCTGGTGGTGCAGTGGTTAAGAATCCAACTGCCAATGCAGGGGACACAGGTTCGAGCCCTGGTCTGGGAAGATCCCACATGCCGCGGAGCAACTAAGCCTGTGTGCCACAACTACCGAGCCTGCGCTCTAGAGCCCACGAGCCACAACTACTGAGCCCGCGCGCCTAGAGCCCGTGCTCCGCAGCAACAGAAGCCACCGCAATGAGAAGCCTGCGCACCGCAACGAAGAGTAGCCCCCACTCGCCGCAGCTAGAGAAAGCCTGCGCACAGCAACGAAGACCCAACGCAGCCAAAAATAAAAAAATTAATTAATTTCAAAAAAAAAATTACTTAATTTCATAATTTTTTGGTAAATGAATTATTGGTTTACAATCTCTTCCCCAAGAGCTTTTATTACTAAATTGTATTTGTATTAAGATAGTAAAGCAGTAACTTTATTTTAAGATGATTTTTCTCAAGCAAGACCCAGAAGTTGAAGAGGCAAAGAGGTAGTATGTAGAATTCATAGTAGACATCTTCAGTTTCGTTTTAAGATTACCAGATACTGATATATATGAGCTTACTGAAATGTTAATAGAAACAAACATTTCGCAGCAAATGTAATTATTTTTTATTATCTATAGCCTTGCTACTTAAAACCAAGAAAATAACCAGATACGTGTATGAACAACCATATATATGAATGACCATATGTATATATGTATACTTGTGTTTGCACATAAACTGATATAAATGGGTGAGCAAATGAGCATGACCATGACAAGTCTCAAAGTAATCAGACTGAGAAATGTACTATATCTGTTGCTCCATGTTTTGCGAGCTATCAAATACGCCATTTCTCTTACCGCATTCAGACTCTATAGCATGTGTTTTCTTAATTTGTGTCTCACTGTGTCGTTAAGAAAAGAGGAGAAAAGATTTTTACCTTATAGATTTTAGCTTTCACAAGAAAGAGTTCTATCAACGTGGGTGTACTTTCAATAGCGGTATTTATGTACCCCAGAGCAACAGACGGCTGCCCAGTCCTGTCGTAGTGCTGTGCCAAGTAGTACTGGACCCAAAGTAACGTGGTCGGCGGTTCTTCCTTCCCATCGTCTTTGAAAAGTGGGGGGGTGGGGGAGGAAAGAAAGCAAGCTTAGTCATTAGAGATATTAGTAACAGACTAGCCACCTCAAAGTGGCTCTATCTTTATTAACAAGGGAAGCAGCTCAAACCATGTGATTTATGCATCTAGTTATGCAACTAGCTCTAACCCTACAAAATCTTTGGAAGGGACCACGCTTTCTGCTCTGTATCATTATAGCTCCTAGCACAATGTCCTGCATAGTAATAACTTCATATAGTAAACATGGCAGATGAATGAGATCAAAGCTATAACAAATTGCCTAAAAAGAAAACTGAGGGGAGCGAGGGGGAGGGGAGCGAGGGGGAGGGGAGGGTTTGGGGTGGGGGGAGAAGACATGACAAGCTGTACTAGAACTATGAGTATACTGGTCAGGATGTTATGTATGAGGGTAAAAAAAATAAAATAAAGAGAAAATTTCCATTAATGTGATGGTAAAAAAAGAAAAAGAAAAAAGAAAGGCATGACTGCTTAATTGGGTTTCTAGCTTATGTACCAAACTATACATAAATATACTTGTGATGTGGTTATTTTGAATTTTGGTGATTATAAGATTCTTAATATATTTTAATATTATTCTGAATATGCAACAATGCATAATTTAGGTTAAATAAAAATTATACCCAGAAAATGAGATGAGTAAAAATACTTATTCTGTATTTTAGTTCATAATTTTATTTTTTATATACTCACAAGAAAGTGTGTAAGTTAAATATACAACCCACACATTAAAAAATGATTTTTTAATACAAATTTCTAAAATCTAAGAACTGTTATTCGCTTTCGAAGAAAGCAACAGAGTGCTTATTTTTATCCTAGTAGAAGTAGGATGGCTCAGTGGACAAACAATAGGAGTGGAACTCACCAACTCCCGTTCTGATAGATCTGCAACTAAAGTGCTGCATATTCTTGGGCATGTCATTGAACCTCTTCCACATTTGTAAAATATGTAGGAAAATGCTGATAATCAAAGGAACATCATGATGATTAACCAATGAAACCATGGTAACGCCTTCTAAAAAGTACTATTTAAATTCATCTGAGACCTAGAAACAGTGATCAACTCAATAGCAATAAGCACCCCAGGTCCCATACTGGGCTTTCCCACTGTAGGAAACAGGGCTCCTTGGGAAAAACAACTGATTACATGTCTGCTGTGGGCAGTATACAAGATGAGATAGAATATTTTGTCATACCAAACTGCAAGGAAGCTATCAATTACTATCCTAGTATGTGAAGGCTTGAACCATTTGAAACTGCAAATATGTTTAAAGTCATGAATTCATAATAATACCTTTAAAACATGTATTGGCCATCTTTGAAGAATGCTACTAAACCAATTCATTATTTTGAAAACTGGTAAAGAACAAAAAAGTAGGCTAGGCAGGGGAGAAAAAGCAGCATTTATCTTGCTTTTTCTATACAAACTGAAATACTGCATAAGCAGATAACAGATAGTATCTCTTTTTAAGATAATAAAAAATGAATGGTAGAATATCACTAGCTTATAATTCTTAACAGTTCTTAACATATGAAACAAATACTTCATGCCTCCTGATCAAAGAACACACCACCATCTTGAAATAATCTTGCTCATCCCTTTGTCTTTAAAACAAAAAGGAAAAAAAAAAATCAAATCAAATCTCATCAAACCTGCAGTCAGACCTTTCCATTAGAAGTTTCTGTAATGATGGAAATGTTCTGGATCTGCCCTGTCTAATAGGGTAGGCATTAGATTTGCATTAGCTATTGAGCAGCACTTGAAATGTGGCTAGTGTAACTAATTAAATGTTTTATTTAACTAAAAAAATTTTAATAGCCCCATGTGGCTAATGGCTACCATACTAGACAGCACAACTCTGCATCCAACTACCAATTTATAACAAATCCAGAGGACAGAGAAATAACATGTTAAGCAACACCATACGGGTATATTCAGCAAAATCTATACTATAGAAAAACTCAAGGAAAAAAAACTAACTTCTTTAATAAATAAATTGCAGGAAGAAGAGAAGATAGAGGGAAAACCTACAGATTTATAAAAAAGGGTTAAGAGACATATCAAACAAACTCAAAGTACAGATTTCACCTGGATCTTCATTCAAACAAACTTCAAAAACAAAGAGAAAAAATGCTATTTCCAAGATACCTGGAAATGTGAGCATGGACTTTTTTCTTTGATATTAAGAAAGTATTAATGTTCAAGTATGGTGATGCTATTATGGTTATAATCTTTAGAATACTGAAATATTCATGGATGAAATGATGTGATGTTTGGGATCTGTCTTAGAATAACATGGGAGTAAGGGAAGTAGGTAAGAATACAGATGAAATAAGTTTGGCCATGAGGTAAAAACTACTGAAGTTGGGTGGCGGGTAAATGGAGTGTCATCATACTATTACATCTAGTTTTGCAGGTGTTTTAAATTTTACATAAAATTTTCTTCAATAAGCTACTGTTATTATCTTCTTACCAACGTACATTTCACACAATGTGTACATGAATGCACCTTCATCTTAAAGGGAAAAAAAGTTTAAATATATAAGCTTACTGACTAAATAATGAACAATACTGACCTTCTGGTCAAGAATTTCGCAACATATTAAGTTTTTCAAGATTTTTTTAAAACATAAAACTTGAGCACTTACCACTGGGGTTAAATAACCGGCAGCTTTTTAGAGATGTTTCATAACCTACTACTAATTCTTCTATGATTGCCACCTAGAGTACAAACACACAAGCACACTTTAATAAAAAAAAATAAATATACAGTTACTATGCTTGTGCAAAATGTGTTATTTACTACTAGAGGGCTAAATAAACATTCCGATTCCCCCCTCCACCTACCTCTCTCTCTCTCTCTCTCCCCCTCTCATACACACACACACACACACACACACACCTTTTTATAAATCTCTTAACCTACAGATAAAAATTTAAAACCATACATTTATGAAGGTGTGTTTTAAGGCAAAACTTTCCAAAAAACTTACTGGCAACTCCTTTCCCTGCTATAAAATAAAGCATCAAGCTGAACTAGAAATCAGGAAAAGGCTGGACAGAAAGAGGTAATGTTAGGGATGATTTTTATCTTGGTTCATTTTTACCTCAATTCACATAAATAACACTCACAGTTAACATTTGCACTTCAGGAATCAAGAATTAAATACTGTGTAAAAAGAGAAATTCCGCAAGCATATGACAGCATCCACTCTCAATTTCATCACCAAGGGGAAAGCATCAGTAGAACAGAAGCAGGGCGCCAAGGGTGGGTTTCTGAGATCCAGGAGAGTGAGTGGCCGTCCCAGTTCTGGTCTCTCCTGAGTCATGACTGTACTACTTACTCCTGGCTTCGTAAGAGATCTGTGAATACTTTTAATTTATTAATTCCCTTCTTTGCTTAATCCATCTATAATGAATTTGTTACTACAGAAGCTCTCTTAAATGACCTCAACTTAACTGACTCAACAGGTTAACACCAGCTCTCTCCATCCCCTCAGAAAACTGTGAGGACTGAATGGCCACAGCTAGGTTATTCTGGTGCACCCATGTTCTTCTCCCACAAGGTGAGCTACATGCCTACTAAGAGGTTTATTTTCCCAAACCTGTTTGAATTAGTTGCATTCATTATCATCACTGCAGAATTTAATTCAATATTATGTAAACTTAAGAAATGAGAACAAAAAGAAAGAACTGCTTCTATTAAGTCGAATACCATGGAAAGACTCAAAGATAAATTAGACATTTTTTACCAATTTAGGTTTAAAAAGACAACCATAAAGGGAAAAGTCATAACAACATATATGATTCTACAATCAAGATTGCTTCACAAGCATCACGTTCTCACTGTACCAAAACTAGAAGTAAAATACCACATTCTATCAATGCGATTTAATCAAGGGGGAAAAAAGGTGAAACAGTCATCAATAAAGCCCACCATATCTTGGACCTCTCAACAAAAGACTGGCAGATAAGTGCCCTTTATATGCTTTAGGTTTAAATGTTTAGCACATTTAATCTGTCCCACCTTTAAGGTGTTTTTTTTAAACCCAGCCAACATGTCTGATGCCACTGTACTTATAAACAAAATAATCTAAATTAAGATTAAAACACCCTTGGGACTTCCCTGGTGGTCCAGTGGTTAAGAATCCATGCTTCCACTGCAGGGGGCATGGGTTCGATCCCTGGTTGGGGAACCAAGATATCGCATGCCATGCAGTGTGGCCAAAGAAAAAAAGATTAAACACCCTTTAACGAGCGTTTTGAATATTGTAATACATAGCTGAAAGAGTAAGCTAACTTACTGGGACAGCAAACAAACTCCTCTGACAGAATTTTTTTTCTACCAAATAAAAAGGAGAAAGATTACTAAGCTTCAACTTAGTTCAAAAAAAAAAAAAAAAAAAAAATCACTTCTGGCTTTCACCATGAGCAGGAATTAGAGAAAATATTGAAGAAATCACTACCTTACCAAATTTTCATCCCTGTACCGACTCATTAAAAAGTACACATCAGAAACAAAAGACAGAACAAATAAGCAGTAATTTATTCAGCTAAAGAGAGCAGAGGATGAGAAGGAAATAAGAGGCACAGAAGCATTTAAACTGCAAGCTAGGAAGACTGTTAGCAGATTCACAATGTGTATACTATGTGCACAGGTAGCCAAGATCAATTATTCCAAATACTGAGCAAAGAAATGATAGTCAGAACACAAAACCAAACCAAACCATTGTATTTTGCTTTACCTTTTCTTTATCTTTGTATAGAGACCTCAAAGTATTGAAGACTGGTGGACAACCCTTGCTGAAGTTCATCCTTAGGAACTTATCCAAACATTCTTTAAATTTCTCACCTGGGAAGAAAAAACTCCTGTTGACTTACATGTACCCAGACAACTCTAAAAATGCATACATTAAAATCTTAACATGCATACTCATATATTTAAAACCAAGGAAAGATACTGTATATCATAACACCATTTTCATTCCTTCACAGTTACTCTCACTTACCAGATAAGAAGTTTAATGGCAGTCTTCTTGGCACCAATCCCCTGGGATACTTAGTCCAGGCCTCCTCATAAATTTTTAGTCGTTCTAACATATTAGCTGCAAACCAAAAAAAAATTTTTTTTTCATATGTAATTATAACATATATTTTTCTAGAAAATTACAAATTTCTGAAAATATATAAAAATTACCATATTAAACAGAAAATTTGAACATGGGAAAAATTATTCATAATCTAACCACCTAAATATATCAATAATCACTTTAGAATACTTCTAATATTTTCATATTTTAACCTATAATCATATAAAATACATAATTTTCCTTATCCTGCTCTGCTTTAGGTGGCCTTTCAAAATCTGCCTGCTCTACTGTAGTTCCAAGAAAGGCTCGGTTATTATGTTTCCACCTATGGCTTCTCCAGTATTCTCTTCAGCCTCTCCTCTAACTCCTCTCCTTTGATTTATCTTGGAGCTTCTGGATTTATCCTCTATCTTCCATTTCTCCATAATTCTTTTATATTTTCTTTTACTCTCAGGTAAGAACTTTCCTTGTTCAATCTTTCACTTCACTAATTTTCCTCAGCTGTGGCCCCTCTTATATTTAACCTATTAAGATTTTCATGTCACATCAAGAAGTAGGTTTTTCATTTCCCAGATTCCTAACAAGCACTTTCTCTTAACTATGCATACTTCATTGCCTCTCTTCATCTTAGGCTTCTCTATGAGCTCTACTCTCCCTTTGGCTGGCACTGACGATTACCTTTCCAATGCTGGTGTTACTACAGAGGATGACATTCTTTGTACAAGGTTTCTCTCACATTTATACCAGGAATAGTTCACTATCAGTCTTGTGGGAAACTTCGCTTCAAATTAGATCATCCTGGCTAAAGACTCTGCCTTTTTGTAGATGACACGTTTCTGGGCTTGTCCTCACAAGTAGGTCCTATTCATGAGGAGAGAATGGTTGGGGAGAAGAGTGTCTCTGGACCAAGTTTATCTGAGTCCTTCCTGCCGCATAGGAAACAGTGCTTCCCTTTCAGCTTGGCAACATTCACTTGCCCCTGGCAGGCCACTCTGCTATAGCCACAGGTTATCACAGAAGTCTCTCTTTTGGGGAGACATCCCCATTTCTACATTTCCCTTTCATGTTTCTGATGCTGCTATGCATCTGTAAATTTTTCAAACTTGTTTCTAAAATTCTTTTCACAACTCTTTCTTTGAACTTGTAGTAGAAGAGAGGTTTCAGAAAACGCTTAGTCTACCATATTAAATGGAAGTTCACAAATGTACTTCTATATTCAGATTTTGAACCAATTCTTTTTTTTAATTAGTTTTTCTCCTGTTAAACTTTCTCTTTTTAAATTATTTATTTATTTATTTAGGCTGTGCCAGGTCTTGGTTGAGGCACACGGGATCTTCGCTGAGGCATGTTTAGTTGTGGCATGCGGACTTCTTAGTTGTGGCATGCATGTAGGATCTAGTTCCCCGAACAGGGATTGAACCCGGGCCCCCTGCATTGGGAGCGCAGAGTCTTACCCACTGGACCAGCAAGGAAGTCCCTGAACCAATTCTTAACCAGTTCTTCTAGTTATGATTTTCACTGAGTTAACACAATATATATTAACAAAAGAAGCAATTAAAACTTAGAGAGTAAGTTTTAACCAATGCTACCTGGCTTGAGTGCCTTTTCCAAGCCTTTGTAATAGGCCCAGTTTTCAGGATTTCTCTCTTGTAATCCTCTGTAAACATCAGCTGCATCTCCCAAACGACATAATTGCAACAGAAGTTCCCCTGATAAAAAACAAATTAAATTAAGTATCTTCTGGTTGTAACTTTAAGTTTTCCTCAAACTTTCTCTTAAAACCTCTTCAATATTGGGAAGTGGGTAGATTTGGTATCCTCCTGAGTTCTCAATTCCCTTCAACAAGACTAGTTACCATGTTACTTTATTGTCCCTCCTTTTTGCAAGTTCATGTGTAGAAATGTCATCCTCTTCACATCCTCAATTTATTCAGGTATTTTTCTAACTCCAGGCTACTCTCTCAAGGTCACTGAACACAGTCACCAAGCCATCATCTACTACTCAAGTATTCCTGACAACATATGGACAATTTCAAAATCCAAATTAATGCCCCAATCCAATACCCTAACCTTATGATGCCCTAATCAACTAGGAAACGATTGTGCTCTAGCAGCCCATAAGCATGGCCACATTGTCTCTCTTCCCACCACTGTTTTTTCTCTCTTCCAACTACCAAATATGCATCTTGCTTTAAGCTTAACTATCTTGACTTTCTTCTTCTTGTCTCACTAATCCTACCCTCCAACCCTAGAGGAAAACCGTTCCCTTTTCTTCGTGCCTTTCAGCAACCTGTAGGCTCACTGCTTATCTTCTCTGGGTTGCATGACCAATCTCATCCCCGAATGACATTAGCAGCCCCAAATGTGAAAGCTGATCTCAAAACCTAGGCTCCCTCATTTACCAACTTTAAGGCCTGGATCATCCCGATTGCTTGCTTGCTGTACACCTTCTCATGAAAGAAGTCAGCAGATGAATGGACTGAGGCACTGGTTTCACTAGACATATATGAGCTCCAAACTCACACAGGCCTCAAACACTGCTCAGGAATCCTCTTCCCTACCTTAATGGGCTCCCATTCACCAAAGGTATCAGTTTCAAACCAGGACTTCACCCTTGCACCCTTTCTATTATCAGATAATAAAAATGAACACTTACTGAAAGTGAAAGTGACTTTCAAATGTTTCACTTGCATTACTTAATTCAATTCTCAAAGCTCTATGAGATAGGTTACTACTATTTGTGTCATTTTAAAGCAGAGAACATAAGTAAACTTGTCAAGGGTCTTTCAGATAGTTAACTGTTAAGAGTCAGGATTTGAACCCAAGCAATTTGGCTAAATGAGCCCATATTCTTAATGTTTATACCCTCCGTGGTTCTCAACCAGGTGCATTTTTGCCATCCATGAGACATTTAGCAATATCTGGAGACATTTTTGGTGTCACAGTAAGGGGAGCGGGTGCTATGGTATCTGATAGGTAGAAGCTACCAATGCTGCTAAACATTACACAGCATACAGGAGACTTCCACCTCCAACACCTCGGTCCCAAAATGTCAACAGCACCAAAGTTAACGGTCAGCTCTACACTAACCAAAAGCCTACTTCACCAAAAACATAAATAATATTTTGCAACTTTTCTCCCCTACGCTCGCTACACCCATCCACATTTCCTTCCCTTAATCTTCATCCACCTTTCCCTTGTAGAAGAAACTGATGGTATAAGAATTAACAATGAAACTTTCTGCCTAACTATGCCCACTCACCCAAGCCAGGAAATTCCTAAATTATCCTGACTACCCACCACTAACATCAATGCCTTTTATTACTGGAATATCCAACGATTGATGATTCTACTCTTAGTTCCCTTCTATTCTCTTTATATACCCTGTCCCCAATACCTGATTCACTGCAGATATCAAAACATATTTTGTGGAACGAACTGATGGCTCTGTTTCCTATTTCACTGAGAAAATGGAAGCAACGAGAAGAGAACTCCCGAATACCCATTACATCGACACACCTACTTGCCCATACACCCTACCATCTCTCATTGCTGTGGATGAACTATTCATTTTGCTATCTAAGCCCAACCTTTCAACTTTTCCACTAGATCACATACCCTCTACTGTACTGCATATTCTGTCTCATTATCCAGTGAGCATAAGCAAATGCTGTAAGAACTTCTTTTGATCCTATAACCCATTCCATCCACCACTACCCTATAGGTGTTTCCTATACAGCAAAACTACTTGTATGCATCATTTATGCATGCTATCTTCAATTCCTCTACTTAAATCTCATTTAAATCTACTTGATTTGTTTGGGCTTTTACTACCCTCCTTCCAAATGTTCAGAACGTTTTTCTGTTAAGGTCATCAGTAACTTCCAAATTGCTAAATCCGTGGGTCAATTCTGAGTCCTCAGCTTGAGCTGTCATTCTTCCTCACTAGTAAAGTTATAAAAATAATAAAACAAAACAATGTACTTAAGAGTATTTTGAACAATGTCACATATTTCCGTAAAGAAACTGAGGCTCAAGTCTTGCCCCTCATCATTTAGCTGGTTAGTAGCCAATGAAGGAACTCAAACTAGTTTTTTCAACCTCATGATCTTTCCAATAAGTCAGAAACCTCCTCCTTTATAACTAACAGACTGCTAAGGGATGATCAACTCAAGTGCGAGAGGGCTGTCTTGGACCTACAGCTCACAAATGAGCTCCAGGCGCCTGAGACTTCCATTCTTTTCTTGCCAGCAGCACTATCCTCTGCTGAAAAGTTCATCAAGCAAATGGTGGCTATACCCACTCTGCACACAGATACCACACTTTCTAGTATTCAACTTCAAGGGAAGCCAAAGAAATCTGAAACCAACAGACTTCAGTCGCCTGGTCTCACAAAGGTAAAGGAATATTTCAGATGGCAATTCTTAGAAAGTACTCATATTCTCAATTACTTGTTATTTTTCTTTCACTTTCCATAATCAGTTCCTCAACTTTTAAAACTACAAAGACTCCTTCTTCTCAACCCTCTAATAAACGGCAGAACTGGAGATCTTTATTTAAGGATCTACCCATCCTCCTACCCTAATCCACACATATAAACCCGAATCTCTGGTTTCAATTCAAGTTCTGTGTTCAGAGAGACATTCAGATAAACCATAAAGAACCCTAGGAATGTCCCAGAAGCACTTTAGTAAAGACTGATTTATCAATATATATTGCTGACAATAAAGAAATGTGTTGTACACATTCAGTTTCGCCAATAAGCAGTTTCTAAGAAAATCCTCTGTCTTATAAAATTGAGCAATTGCCTCCAGTGTCTTAATCAACTCTAAGTATCTTTGATCTGAAAATACCGTAAAGAGAAAATATTGTATTGAGTCACTTCATTCAATGATTTATTGTTCACAATTTTTTTTCCTATAACAATATCCATTGTTTGAATGTGTATTTTCCCACGTTACAAATTATTCAAAGTGCATGAGTAAGAAATAGATTTTGACATCAAATCAAGAAGTTGTGTTATATGCAACTATCAGTAGCAACTAGATTTTTCAGTTTTGCTCTTTGTCATAAATACCGGAATAAATTACACTCTTTAAAAAAAATACCTTTGGTTTCTTCTACAGCAAGTTTATCACAAATCTGCTTTTCATAGGTACAAAGATGTTCCAGAGCTTCTCTATAGAGACCTGCTTCCCGAAGAACTTGATTCTGATATAAAAGGAGTTCACTATATTCATAATCCACTTTATCAGGGGATGTCTATATATGGATATAAGGAATACTAACAGTAAGAATTTTGTTTTCATATTAGAAAATTGTTCACACACTCAAATACATACAAGAAGTCAAAGGATAATATATGATGGACAAAATTCATTTTTTTAAAATTCCTAAATATCTTTCTAGGGAGCAACTAAGTAAATAATGTCAATATTAACTTATAACCCACTGAATAAAATAATCCATTAAGTCCTTACATATAATAAGTAAATAGGGGAGAAAGGAAAGCTCTTACTTAAGAATAGAATGTCAAATAAATCTAGAAGGAACAAGACAGAAAAATCACCCTTTTGAAACTATCATAGGAACAGTAGATTCAGGCAAGAATCATAATCAATGAATGCTAAAACTAGTGGTGAAAAGTTTGATGAAGAACAGACTATTCATAAAGTCTCAAATTGTTTATTAAATACAAAGAGAAAAAAATAACAAGTTTATAGTGAAGAAACCTGGCAGACACCACCTTAACCAAGTAATCAAATGGAACAGACACCACGTGACTCAATGTCGTGAACTAAGAAGGGCTTGAAATCACTTCTGTAGTTTCCTGCCAAAAATGCATAACAATATCTAATAATGAGGAAACATCAAATAAATCCAAATTGATGGACATTCTATGAAAGTACTGCCATGACTCTTCAAAACTACCAATGTCGTGAAATACAAAGAAAGTCTTTGAAACTTCCAGATTAAAAGAGACTGAAGAGAAATGACAACTAAATGTAAGTTATGATTCTAAACTGGATCCTGAAATGGAAAAAAAAAGTCCTAGAAAGGATATAAACAGGTTGATTAGTAAATTTTGAATATGCGTTGTGGATTAGATAATTAACAGTCTATCAATGTTAAATTTCCTAATTTTTTGATAATCTATACAGCAGTATCTATAGATTTGACAACTATAAAGTTATTCTTAGGAAATACCACACCGAAGCACTTAAGAGTAAAAGAGCATGGTATCTACAATTACTCTCAAATGTTTCAGGAAAAAAATTAAATAGCTAAATAAATATAGAGACTGTAAGTAAATGTATCAAATATTAACAATTAGTTAATGTGAGTGAACTTCTATATGGAGTTCTTTGTACTCTTCTTGCAACTTTTCTGTAAGTTTGAAACTATTTCAAATAAAAAGTAAGGCTATATACACTTCTCTCTTTGAGTTATATTAAGAATAAGACCTAGTTTACTAGGTATGACTTCTGGTTGTTACCTGTTGTGTTTTCCTAAATTCTTCTAAAATCTTTGCTGCCATTTCATAATCTTCTAATAAATGGTAAGCAATAGCATAACCAATCCACGATGCTCTCTGTGCAGGTCGAAGCTGAAGTAATTGATATCTCGTTTCCTTTAAGAGGGGAAAAAAACACTTCTTAGTTTTACAATGAAAGTAAATGCTTCTTAAAAAGATCATGTTCATTTACCCCACAACACTGAGCAATCTATAACACAAGGATGAAAATCATAACAGAAAATAGTTTCAAACATCCACATTGTGTAGCTTTACAGAAGCAAAAACGTATTTCTTAAGAAGCACAATGAAGCTTCCAAGATAATCTTGTAATTTTTTAAAAGGTTAAGACATGGTACCCTTTATTACTTACTGATCTACTTACTCTAAGAAAAGAGGACATGGGGAGGGGGAAGGGTAAGCTGGGACGAAGTGAGAGAGTGGCATGGACATATAAACACTACCAAATGTAAAATAGATAGCTAGTGGGAAGCAGCTGCATAGCACAGGGAGATCAGCTCGGTGCTTTGTGACCACCTAGAGGGGTGGGATAGGGAGGGTGGGAGGGAGACTCAAGAGGGAGGAGATATGGGGATACATGTATATGTATAGCTGATTCACTCTGTCATACAGCAGAAGCTAACACACCACTGTGAAGCAATTACATTCCAATAAAGATGTTAAAAAAAACCCCAAAACTATGGGATGCAGCAAAAGCAGTTCTAAGAGGGAATTTTATAGCAATACAAGCCTACCTCAAGAAACAAGAAAAATCTCAAATAAACAATCTAACCTTACACCTAAAGGAACTAGAGAAAGAAGAACAAACAAAACCCAAAGTTAGCAGAAGGAAAGAAATGATAAAGATCAGAGCGGAAATAAATGAAATAGAAACAAAGAAAACAATAGCAAAGATCAATAAAACTAAAAGCTGGTTCTTTGAGAAGACAAAAAAAATTGATAAACCATTAGCCAGACTCATCAAGAAGAAGAGGGAGAGGACTCAAATCAATAAAATTAGAAATGAAAAAGGAGAAGTTACAACAGACACCGCAGAAATACAAAGCATCCTAAGAGACTACTACAAGCAACTCTATGCCAACAAAATGGACAACCTGGAAGAGATGGACAAATTCTTAGAAAGGTATAACCGTCCAAGACTGAACCAGGAAGAAATAGAAAATATGAACAGACCAATTACAAGTAATGAAATTGAAACTGTGATTAAAAATCTTCCAACAAACAAAAGTCCAGGACCAGATGGCTTCACAGGTGAATTCTATCAAACATTTAGAGAAGAGCTAACACCCATCCTTCTCAAACTCTTCCAAAAAATTGCAGAGGAAGGAACACTCCCAAACTCATTCTATGAGGCCACCATCACCCTGATACCAAAACCAGACAAAGATACTACAAAAAAAGAAAACTACAGACCAATATCACTGATGAATATTGATGCAAAAATCCTCAACAAAATACTAGCAAACAGAAACCCACAACACATTAAAGGGATCATACACCAGGATCAAGTGGGATTTATCCCAGGGATGCAAGGATTCTTCAATATACGCAAATCAATCAATGTGATACACCATATTAACAAATTGAAGAATAAAAACCATATGATCATCTCAATAGATGCAGAAAAAGCTTCTGACAAGATTCAACACCTATTTATGATAAAAACTCTCCAGAAAGTGGGCACAGAGGGAACCTACCTCAACATAATAAAGGCCATATATGACAAACCCACAGCAAACATCATTCTCAATGGTGAAAAACGGAAAGCATTTCCTCTAAGATCAGGAACAAGACAAGGATGTCCACTCTCACCACTCTTATTCAACATAGTTCTGGAAGTCCTAGCCACGGCAATCAGAGAAGAAAAAGAAATAAAAGGAATACAAGTTGGAAAAGAAGAAGTAAAACTGTCACTGTTTGCAGATGACATGATACTATACATAGAGAATCCTAAAGATGCCACCAGAAAACTACCAGAGCTAATCAATGAATTTGGTAAAGTTACAGGATACAAAATTAATGCACAGAAATCTCTTGCATTCCTATACACTAATGATGATAAATCTGAAAGAGAAATTAAGGAAACACTCCCATTTACCATTGCAACAAAAAGAATAAAATACCTAGGAATAAACCTACCGAAGGAGACAAAAGACCTGTATGCAGAAAACTATAAGACACTGATGAAAGAAATTAAAGATGACACCAACAGATGAAGAGATAAACCATGTTCTTGGATTGGAAGAATCAATATTGTGAAAATGACTATACTATCCAAAGCAATCTACAGATTCAATGCAATCCCTATCAAATTACCAATGGCATTTTTTACGGAACTAGAACAAAAAATCTTAAAGTTTATATGGAGACACAAATGACCCTGAATAGCCAAAGCAGTCTTGAGGGAAAAAAATGGAGCTGGAGGAATCAGACTCCATGACTTCAGACTATATCACAAAGCTACAGTAATCAAGACAATATGGTACTGGCACAAAAACAGAAACACAGATCAATGGAACAAGATAGAAAGCCCAGAGATAAACCCACACACCTATGGTCAACTAATCTATGACAAAGGAGGCAAGGATATACAATGGAGAAAAGACAGTCTCTTCAATAAATGGTGCTGGGAAAACTGGACAGCTACATGTAAAAGAATGAAATTAGAACACTCCCTAACACCATACACAAAAATAAACTCAAAATGGACTCAAGACCTAAATGTAAGACTGGACACTATAAAGCTCTTAGAGGAAAACATAGGAAGAACACCCTTTGACATAAATCACAGCAAGATCTTTTTTGATCCACCTCCTAGAGTAATGGATATAAAAACAAAAATAAACAAATGGGACCTAATGAAACTTAAAAGCTTTTGCACAGCAAAGGAAACCATAAACAAGACGAAAGACAACCCTCAGAATGGGAGAAAATATTTGCAAACGAATCAACGGACAAAGGATTAATCTCGAAAATATATAAATAGCTCATGCAGTTCAATATTAAAGGAACAAACAACCCAATGAAAAAATGGGCAGAATGCCTAAATAGACATTTCTCCAGAGAAGACATACAGATGGCCAAGAAGCACATGAAAAGCTGCTCAACTTGACCAATTATTAGAGAAACGCAAATCAAAACTACAATGAGGTATCGCCTCACACCAGTTAGAATGGGCATCATCAGAAAATCTACAAACAACAAATGCTGGAGAGGGTGTGGAGAAAAGGGAACCCTCTTGCACTGTTGGTGGGAATGTAAACTGATACAGCCACTATGGAGAACAGTATGGAGGTTCCTTAGAAAACTAAAAATAGAATTACCATATGATCCAGCAATCCCACTACTGGGCATATACCCAGAGAAAACCATAATTCAAAAAGACACATGCACCCCAATGTTCACTGCAGCACTATTTACAATAGCCAGGTCATGGAAACAACCTAAATGCCCATCGACAGACGAATGGATAAAGAAGTTGTGGTACATATATACAATGGAATATTACTCAGCCATAAAAAGGAACGAAATTGAGTCATTTGTTGAGACATGGATGGATCCAGAGACTGTCATACAGAGTGAAGTAAGTCGAAAGAGAAAAACAAATATCGTATAATAACGCATGTATGCGGAACCTAGAAAAATGGTACAGATGAACCGGTTTGCAGGGCAGAGGTTGAGACACAGATGTAGAGAACAAATGTATGGACACCAAGGGGGGAAAGCCGCGGGGGGGGGGGGGGGGGATGGTGCTGTGCTGAATTGCACGATTGGGATTGACATGTAGACACTGATGTGTATAAAATTGATGACTAATAAGAACCTGCTGTATAAAAAAATAAATTAAATTAAATTTAAAAATTAAAAAAAAAGATAGTACAAAGGAAAAAAACCACTTTTTTAAAATACAGTGCCCAACTACTGAGCTAAGATCTATAGAAAACAACTCAACAGGTACTACATGGAAAAATAAAAAGAGGGACTAAATAAATCTGATTTAATAGACTGATTTAAGGGTTAAAATATAGCTACAGTGGTGATCATTTTGTAATGCAGAAAAATACAGAACACTATGTTGTGCACCAGGAACTAATATAGCATCATAGGGCAATTAAACTTCAAAAACTCCAACCAACCAACCAAACTCAGAGAAAAAGAAATCAGATTTGTGGTTACCAGAGGTGGGAATGGGAGTGCCGTGGGGAGAACGGGGTATTAAATGAATGTGGTCAAAGGTACACACATCCAATTGTAAGATAAATTAAGTACTAGGGGTGTAATGTACAATATGATTAATATAATTAACATTTCTGTATGTTATATGTGGAAACTGTTACGAGAGTAAACCCTAAGAGTTCTCAGCACCAGGAACAAATATCATTTTTCCTTTTTCTATTACTTTGTATCTATATAAGATGATGAATGCTTACTAAACTTACTGTGGTAACATTTCATGATGTAAACAAAATCATTATGCTGTACACCTTAAACTTATACAGTGCTGTATGTCAATTATATTTGAATAAAACTGGAAGGAAATCCCCCCCCCCCCCGCACACACAATGTAGCTACTAAGACAGAATATTAGTCTCTATGAAGGTAAAAGGAATAAACAAACAAAAAATATATATATAAAAATGTTAATTTTTCACTGAATTGATTAACTCAATCTTATACAGTAATCCAACTCTGCCTCACAGTAAAATAATTTTTAAATCTGATTAGTCCAGTCATAAACACAATCACTACTGGGGGAAGAGAGTAAGATTCAATTAAATTTTTTTTTAATGGAAAACTTGTTATCAGAAAGTACTCAAAAAAAGTTTTAAATATTTAAACAATATTTCCTCCTTAGAATAAAAAAATTCTCTACTTACCCTGTAACCCTCAAGATCTCGCATTTGAATCTGTAGTAAAGAAAGGTCCCTTAAGATTTGAAGATTGTCTTTATCCCATTTTAGCGCATTTCTGTAACACTTAATGGCTTCATCATATTTCTTGTCTGACCTCTGGAGAAGGCCATAAACATGCCAACCTAAAGGATTTAGTTAAGGATACAACCTCCAGGTCAAGAAATAAAGTTCCAATAATATTCTCTATGAAACTCAGAAAACTACATCTATTTATAAAATTATAAGCTTAAAAAACAGAGAGAATATAAAGACAGAAGGTAGTCTGATACAGTGGGGAAAAAAAGCACAGCTCTTCAAGCCAGAGAAAACAGGTCTAGCCTGCCTTATTAGCTCTGTGACCTTAAACAAGTTAATTTAATCTTATGTTTCCTCAATTATAAAATATAAATAAATAGAAAGCCTATACAGCAAAGCACAGCAGTTTGGTGACAAAATGGAATAACATATAAAGTGCTCACTGGCTTGCACAAAAATAAATGCTCAATAAATATTAAGAATTATCTTTACTTTTAAAAGGAAAAAGAGGGAATGGGTATCCATGACATGTAATTGTTTTAAATCAAGTGTATTTTCTTTTCCTTAGCTAACAAGGTCCTTGGGACAGACCCTTAGTGCAGTATAAAGTTCCTAAAAATCAACCACTTAAATTTAGGGTGCAGGTGGCCAAAATGGACAGTCTCCTATTCAAAGAACTTAAAGTCTAGTAAGGGATACAGATAAGTAAGCAAAATTACAGTAGGCTGTAAAACTGTGCTACAAAGTGGGGAAAATATGTAAATAATCCCACTCCCCTAATACAGGTCTTTTTCACTTTAGATCTTGATTACTGCAAGTCACCCATCCTCCTGCCTTCAGTCTCTCTGCTTTTACTCTCACCTGCCAGAGTAACCTTTCTAAAACACATACAATCAAAAGAAAGTCTACTTCCCTTTCCAGAAATGAGTAATGTTTCTCTCTCAGATCAGATTCCAACTTTTCAATCTAACAACTTCTACACTCCTTAAGAGTCAGTAAATACAGAATTTCTAGGGTGACATGTATAACTGAAAATACATATATAATGTTATAACTTTTATTTGAAAAATAATCTTCATTTTCATTATGCAAATGACAAAGTAAAGGTTAACAAATCTTCTCAGTTGGTTGAAACATGGTTTTAAAAAAGCCTGAGATACACTACCCTTCATAATCTGGCACCCATTACCTACCTTCCTATTCCCCGCACCCCCATTTCAGGACTTGATCAACTCTCTTGAGCACTGCAACACCTTTTAACTGCCTTGAATCTTCTTCTTCTAAAAATCTATCCTCAAGGAGTTTAACACTGCTAAAAATTTAAAGAAATTTATGTTCATCAAGAGGAACCCAGTTAAATAAAGCATGGCAAGTACATATAGAACACTGCACCAACATTAAAATGATGAAAAGATAGCTACAAAATCTTATTACTTAATCCTTTGCTTACCTTTTCAGTTTCTGGTTACTCTCAACTCACTCACTTCTGCTTTACTGGATTAGTGATAATTGTTGAACAAATTATAACATTTTATGTAATACTCAGAAGTGTTAAGCTTCTACCAAGTATCTTCCTTCACTAGACTATAAGATCCTTGACAGCAAAATCCATATCTTTTCTTAGACTGTATTATTCCAGACTAACACTTGAAAATTTGCTAAGTGTTTCAGCACTTCATTGTGTTAGCCAACAAAATAGGTAAAGAAATATGTTAAAAACTATTTAAAAAACAGTAACCCACAATTTTTTCTCTATCTTCCCTCAGACATTTGTACTTGATCCTACTCTCCCACTTCCCTTAATAAAATAAAATTCACCTCACACAGTACAGCATTATCAGGGACTATGTTAAGCATCATTAAATCTTTACACCACCCCAGTGAAGTGGGTATGAGTATTCTCATTTAACACGTAAGGAAACTAAGCCCTAAGATCACAGTTAGAAAGAAGCTGAGCTGAGATTCAAACCAAAGTGAAGCATACTCCAAACCCTGGGCTCTCAATCAGTATACTATACTGCCTTCTAATACTCCTTATTGTATATCCTTCTCTAAATTCATGCTATGATGAAATCGGCAGGGTACCTCTTTTTTTAAGTGTGGGAAGAGCTTTCATAGATATTTTAAAAGGCAAGTCCCATTTATCTGTGACTAGATACAATGGTAGAACATGGTAGGTAAACAAAAATGTTTCCTGAATGAAGGCAGTTGCTATTATTCAACTGAAGAAAGAACCATCTCCTCTGGAGTTACACAGTAAGAGAGATCTAAAGCTTCTGACTCCCAAATTGCTGCCTTAGCTCAAGACACCACAATCCAACCCTTAAATATACAAAAAGGATACACACATGACTCTTCAAGTCATTTCTCAAACCTCTACGAACCAATTCATAAGCTTCTTCCTTTTTTCCCAAACAGTTCAATGTTAATCCTTTCATAGCCAGGGTTTCTATTTTTAAAAAAAAGAAAAAGAAGAAAAGGAAGAAAAAAGAAAAGGAATTTAAAGATAACTAACAACAACAAAAACGGTAACCATAATCTCAAAAACAAATGTTACATTATCCTAAATATTTAAAACTTCAAGGAGATTCCTGGGAAAATGTCCAGGTTTTTAAAGAATTAAAATATTTGTTAAATTGACAAATGAAGTAACTACACATTTCTATACTGTAGGCCTCCCTAGATTTCTTTTTCTTTTTTTTAGATAAAAAGATACAAAAATGCATGAATATCTGGTAATCCATATGCTAACAAGATAAAATGATTTTCCTACTGTTCAGGGGAATTCCATGACCTTATTAAATCACTACTTTAAAGTATGAAAAACTTTATCTTGAAACCGACTATCTCTGTGAACCCAAGTTACATAAAGGTTAAATTCACTGTTCAACTATTTAAATATACACATAAATTACATTTCTGGTTTTCATAAATTTATTTTAAAATGATTTTTTGGGATTACTATTAAATATACAAGTAAAAGAAGATGTCAAACACCTGTCGTTCATAATCCACAGATTAAAAAAGAGTTGAGGAAAATATTAATTTTCAGAAAGTGAAAAACAGTATTTCTAATTTCATAATGTATATTCTATGAAACACAAATGAATATAAAATATTCATTATGATTAATTTGCCTTTTAGGACTACAATTTAAAATTTATAGAAAAATTAATTAGGAATAAAAGATAAGGATTAAACATATTATCCTGAGGAAAAGTCAACATTTATAGTAAAACACAGATAAAGAAACGGAAGCAAAAAAAAAAAGAAGGAAAAAAATGTGTACAAAATCATCAAAAATCATGCATAAATTTAAAGGAAAAGGAAGCAAACAAACAAAATATATTTGGCAAGTAGCCAAATTAGCAAGGTACTGTAGAAAGTAACACTTTGTTGTTAAACAGGTAAAATCTATTCTTGCAAGAAACAACTTCAAGTGTTAATTCTTAATTAATGAAAACCCAGGTTGTCAGTAAGTGTAGAACAAATCATAACTTATGTACTGTTAAAAAGTATTTTCAATTAAATTATGATACTTCATATGCAACCTGATTTCAGATATGTTAAAATATGAAGGGAAATTGCATTTTAGACACAATGAAAGTTGGTACTCCGCTGTACTGAAACTCTATGGTGACTATACGACTAAAAGTTATATTACCATTATGCATACTTTTGGAATGAATACAAAACAACCTAATATCCAACCGGCTAGCAAAACTATTTTTTAACAAGGAAATGGAGAGAGAAAATTTTAGATACTTTATTCCCACTGCTTTCCATCTTTAAACAGTTTTATTACTATAGTGAAAGTACACGAGAGTAAAGATAGCTAACAGGGAACTATTGCTCTCTCCCTCTTCAATACTAAGAGAACATTATCAAATTAATTAACAAAGAGCCATGTTTCCTAACTACAAATCAGACCTGTGAAAGCTTATTTTTCCTTTGCTTCTTTACAAGTTTATCCTACAAACATCTCACTGTCCAATTGTCTACCCTCACACAGGCAAAAGCTATGTAAACTTTCAAAATCATGTCTTAAACATGACTGTCTTGAAAAACTAATTAAGATACAATGCTAAATAAGAAGGTGCTGGTTCATGAGCAAAGACCCAAATGGATACTTTCTGAATAAGCTTATTGTAAGGAATAAAATTTCTCTAGCTCAACCAAAGTTCTCAAGCAAAATTTTCTTGTAACATTTTAAATAAACTTATTTATTAAACTTAAATTAGCATATTTGTCTTACTAGGTTCTTTTGCCTTTCCTATGGTGCTAATATTCAAAATAGGAATAAATCAGAACTCAAGTAGATTGTGTTATCATTTTCTCGACAATAAATTCAAAGTATTAGTATTAAACATCTCACAGGAGTCAAGGATAAGAAGGTCCATTCTCTCTGGAAAACAGTCTAGGCAGCTGGGATTAACAGAACCCAAATAAGTGAAACCAGACAAGTAAGCAAAGCCTTACCTACTTACGCTTACAAGCAAGTGTACAGTATTTACACTTACCTCCATGCTCAGCAAATTTGGGGTTAGAGAGGATTTGTTTACAGAATTTCAATCCATTTCTGTACTGTTTATGTTCATAACATCTCTGTCAAAACAAAAGAGAAAACTTTAAGTTTAGCAAGAAATGCAAACAATTTTAAATTCGGTGCTAAATTTTTGATTCTGTTAAATACAACAAAATGATCACGTTATTTCCATATTCTCCTAAATCCCACTAAAACGCAGTTTAAAAAAAAAAATACAGGGAGTTCTCTGGTGGCTTAGTGGTTAGGATTCGACACTTTCACTGCAGTGACCGGGGTTCAGTCCCTGCTCAGGGAACTGGATATCGCAAGCCACACTGTGCAGCCAAAATTTAAAAAAAAAAAAAAAAAAAAAAAAAGGAAGGTTCAAATACAGAAAGTAAAAGCAAGACAAAGGGACAAAATATACATAAGAAAATCATTAGCTTACTCCAAAAGGTCCAACAAGTGTTAATAATATGAAAACTGGAAAAAAAAAGAAAGGTGTAGAAATTATATTTTAAAATAACATTTTCTTTTTGCTGAAGGAAACAAGTCTCTGAAGCCACAAGGGACAAACAAGTGCATGCAAATTAACAAAGGGGAAAAAAGACCCACACTATGGCACACCATAATGAAAATTCAAAGCCTGGAAATAATGGTCCTTAAAAACTTCCAGAGACAGGGGTTTCCCTGGCGGCGCAGTGGTTAAGAATCCGCCTGCCAATGCAGGGGACAAGGGTTCGAGCCCTGGCCCGGGAAGATCCCACATGCCGCAGAGCAACTAAGCCCGTGTGCCACAACTACTGAGCCTGAGCTCTAGAGCCTGCGAGCCACAACTACTGAGCCCACGTGCCACAACTACTGAAGCCTGCACGCCTAGAGCCCGTGCTCCGCAACAAGAGAAGCCACCACAATGAGAAGTCCGCGCAATGCAAAGAAGAGTAGCCCCCGCTCACCACAACTAGAGAAAGCCCATGCGCAGCAACGAAGACCCAACACAGCCAAAAAAAAAAAAACTTCCAGAGAGAAAAAAACAAGTCACATAAAAAAGATCTGTTATCAGAATAGCACCGAACTTTTACTCCAAAGTAACAATGGAATATTGCTAAAAGCTATAAAACTACACACAGCCTTCAAAATTCAGAATTCCTTACCTAGTTAAACTGTCAATCAAGTATATATAAGTAAAATGACAGTTTAAAGCTTCTCAGAAAGTTAAAATTTTATCTCTCTGCACTCTTCCTTAGGAAGCTATTAAAAGGAATCAAAACAAAAAAGATAACATGGGACTTAGTAAATAAGTAATCTAATGCAGAAAAAAGAACTAGAGAACAACCACTCCAAAATAAAACAGGACGCCAATGGCCACCATGGAATAGGTTTCTATCAAGGACAAAAATGGAAAATTTTATTTATAAACACCTGACAGAAATACAGGCACATTTGGGGAAAATGAGCAATGGGTCTATAGAAAACCAGGCAACTGAATAAGTAAGATAGGTATTAGCTCCAGGAGAAATAAAGTCTTATATAAGAGAGTGTGGTGGTCTTAGTGGTCTTAGCGTAATATTTGGCTCAACAATAAAAAAATACATGTATAGTTATAAAAATGTAAATATTTAATACTGGTTTATCAAAATATTGTGATATAAGTATAAAGAGAGAAAGACAAGTGAGCAAATGTGTGAATGATGAAGTTCCAAGTCCTCATTTTCCATAAACAGAAGTCAACAAATGTCTAAAAGTCATGAGAAATAATGTTATAGGGACTTCCCTGGTGGTCCAGTGGCTAAGACTCCACGCTCCCAATGCAGGGGGCCCGAGTTTGATCCCTGGTCAGGGAACTAGATCCCACATGCCACAACTAAGAATTCTCATGCCGCTACTAAAGATCCTGTGTGCCGCAACGAAGATTCTGCGTGCCACAACCTAAGACCTGGCGCAGTCAAATAAATAAATAAATATTTTAAAAAAGAAGAAAGAAATAATGTTATATTACTGAGCAACAGAAAAGCAAATACCAGAGAAAATAGCTAGAAGGACTGAGGGTGCTTGATTCTGGTGTGGGAAGGTATGGAGGGGATGGGGAGGGGGGGTGAGTTGACAAATTCTTTTTCATCATAAACCTTTTAGTGCTATCTGACTTTTAAGTATCACCATGTGCTTTCATAACAATAATTATTTTTAAAGTACTGTATTCATTACAGAAAACATCTTAAAGATATGGTACTCTATGCCAGATTTCACTGTCGTAAGTTTAAACAAATTTTACTCACAATTTTTAAAACAATACATTCAAAATCTGGGAGGGGTAGTTAATGCAAATGATAATAAAATCATAGAAAAATGTGGAGAAACAAAAATGTAAAATTTTACACTCAGCACAATGAAATCAACTGCTTAAAGCTCAATGATAGAGCCAACTACAGAGCTGTCTTATAATCAACTATGTACTCACCATCTCTATTTTGTTGTTCACATCTCAAACCTAATACACTATCCAAAACACAACTGATTTTCCCCCCAGAATCTATTCACCAAGTCTTCACTGTCTCAAGAGATGCCCTTCCCTCAACTCACCCTCACTCAGATGATGAAGCAAAAAACCTAATTATCCTCTGTGCTTTCCTTCCCTGACACTTCCATTCTCTAGTAGATCCATCAGTCCTAGTTTCTCTGCAATAGCTTCCTAACTCTCAGCCCTTCCCACAATCAACAGGCAAAGTGATCTGGGGGATACGAGGGAGGGGAGAGCAGAAGCAGTAACGTAACCATATGCAGCCAAAGAAACATACGACTAAGCAACTAAATTTAGTGTTCCTATTTACTTAGCAGAAAGCCTAAAAATAATTTTTCTTATAATAATTAAAATATTAGTAAAAACCATTAAAGGAAGCTATGACATAAAGGCTAGGCTAATTAAAAGTGACACTCCTAACTTGTCACTGTTTTCCAGGAACTACATACATACAAAGAATAGTTTAAGCACACTATTCTTTTTTTTTTTTTTTATAGATCTTTATTGGAGTATAATTGCTTCACAATACTGTGTTAGTTTCTGTTGTACAACAAAGGGAATCAGCCATATGCATACATATATCCCCATATCCCCTCCCTTTCGAGCCTCCCCCCTCCCTCCCACCCTCCCTATCCCACCTCTCCAGGTCATCGCAAAGCACTGAGCTGATCTCCCTGTGCTATGCTGCTGCTTCCCACTAGCTAACTATTTTACATTCGGTAGTGTATATATGTCCATGCTACGCTCACTTCACCCCAGCTTCCCCCTCCCACCCCATGTCATCAAGTCCATTCTCTATGTCTACCTCTTTATTCCTGCCCTGCAGCTAGCTAGGTTCATCAGTACCATTTTTTTTTTTTTTTTTAGATTCCATATATATGTGTTAGCATACGGTATTTGTTTTTCTCTTTGTGGCTTACTTCACTCTGTACGGCAGACTCTAGGTCCATCCACCTCACTACAAATAACTCAATTTCGTTCTTTTTATGGCTGAGTAATATTCCATTGTATACATGTGCCACATCTTTATCCATTCATCTGTCAATGGACATTTAGGTTGGTTCCATGTCCTGGCTATTGTAAATAGTGCTGCAATGAACACTGTGGTACATGTCTCTTTTTGAATTACGGTTTTCTCAGGGTATATGCCCAGTAGTAGGATTGCTGGGTCATATGGTTAGTTCTATTTTTAGTTTTTTAAGGAACCTCCATACTGTTCTCCATAGTGGTTCTATCAATTTACATTCCCACCAACAATGCAGGAGGGTTCCCTTTTCACCACACCCTTTCCAGCATTTACTGTTTCTAGATTTTTTGATAATGGCCATTCTGACTGGTGTGAGGTGATACCTCATTGTAGTTTTGATTTTCATTTCTCTAATAATTAGTGATTTTGAACATCTTTTCATGTGCCTCTCGGCCATCTGTATGTCTTTGCCATCTGTATGTCTTCTTTGGTGAAATGTCTACTTAGGTCTTCTGCCCATTTTTTAATTGAATTGTTGTTTTTTTGATATTGAGCTCCATGAGCTGTTTTTATATTTTGGAGTTTAATCATTTGTCTGTTGTTTCATTTGCAAATACTTTCTCCCATTCTGAGGGTTGCTTTTTGTCTTGTTTATGGTTTCCTTTGCTGTGCAAAAGCTTTTAAGTTTAATTAGGTCCCATTTGTTTATTTTTGTTTTTATTTCCATTACTCTAGGAGGTGGGTCACAAAAGATCTTGCTGTGGTTTATGCCAAAGAGTGTTTTTCCTGTGTTTTTCCTATGTTTTCCTCTAAGAGTTTTATAGTGTCTGGTCTTACATTTAGCTCTTTAATCCATTTGGAGTTTATTTTTGTGTGTGGTGTTAGGTAGTGTTCTAATTTCATTCTTTTACATGTAGCTGTCCAGTTTTCCCAGCACCACTTACTGAAGAGGCTGTCTTTTCTCCATTGTATGTTTTTGCCTCCTCTGTCATAAACTAGGTGACCATATGTGCATGGGTTTATCTCTGGGCTTTCTATCCTGTACCACTGATCTATATTTCTGTTTTTGTGCCAGTACCACACTGTCTTGATTACTGTAGCTGTGTAGTATAGTTTGAAGTCGGGGAGCCTGATTCCTCCAGTTCCATTTTTTCTTTCTCAAGATCGCTTTGGCTATTCGGGATCTTTTGTGTTTCCATACGAATTGTAAAATTTTTTGTTCTAATTCTGTGAAGAATGCCATTGGTAGTTTCATAGGGATTGCACTGAATCTGTAGAGTGCTTTGGTTGGTATAGTCATTTTCACAATACTGATTCTTCCAATTCAAGAACATGGTATATTTCTCCATCTGTTTATGTCATCTTTTTTTTTTTTTTTTAATAATGAGAGCCTCTGGGAACTACAGTTTTGCCTTTTATTTTATTTAATTTATTTATTTATTACTTATGGCTGTGTTGGGTCTTCGTTTCTGTGCGAGGGCTTTCTCTAGTTGTGGCAAGTGGGGGCCACTCTTCATGGCGGTGCGCGGGCCTCTCATTATCGTGGCCTCTCTTGTTGCGGAGCACAGGCTCCAGACGCGCAGGCTCAGTAATTGTGGCTCACGGGCCTAGCCGCTCCGCGGCATATGGGATCTTCCCAGACCAGGGCTCGAACCCGTGCCCCTGCATTGGCAGGCAGATTCTCAACCACTGCGCCACCAGGGAAGCCCTGTTTATGTCATCTTTGACTTCTTTCATCAGTGTTGTATAGTTTTGTAAGTATAAGTCTTTCACCTCCTTAGGTAGGTTTATTCCTAGGTATTTTATTCTTTCTGTTGCTATGGTAAATGGGAGTGTTCCCTTAATTTCTCTTTCTGATTTTTCGTTGTTAGCGTATAGAAATGCCAGAGATTTCTGTGCATTAATTTTGTATCCTGCAACTTTACCAAATTCATTGGTTGGTTTTAGGAGTTTTCTGGTGGCATCTTTAGGATTTTCTATGTATAGTATCATGGCATCTGCAAACAGTGACAGTTTTACTTCTTCTTTTCCAATTTGTATTCCTTTTATTTCTTTTTCTTCTCTGACTGCTGTGGCTAGGATTTCCAAAACTATGTTGAATAAGAGTGGTGAGAGTGGACATCCTTGTCTTGTTCCTGATCTTAGTGGAAATGTTTTCAGTTTTTCACCATTGAGTATGATGTTTGCCATGAGTTTGTCATATATGGCCTTCATTATGTTGAGGCAGGTTCCCTCTATGCCCATTTTCTGGAGAGTTTTTATCATAAATGGGTGTTGAATTTTGTCAGAAGCTTTTTCTGAATCTATTGAGATGATCATATGGTTTTTATTCCTTAATTTGTTAATATGATGTAAAGACTAGGCTAATTAAAAGTGACACTCCTAACTTGTCACAGTTTTCCAGGAAGTACATACATACAAAGAACAGTTTAAGTACATTATTCTTTCTTTTTAAAATAAATTTATTTATTTATTATTTTTGGCTGCATTGGGTCTTCATTGCTGTACATGGGCTTTCTCCAGTTGTGGTGAGCAGAGGCTACTCTTTGTTGCGGTGTGCGGGCTTCTCATTGCAGTGGCTTCTCTTGTTGCAGAGCACGGGCTCTAGGCACGCAGGCTTCCGTAGTTGTGGCACGCAGGCTTCAGTAGTTGTGGCTCGCGGGCTCTAGAGCGCAGGCTCAGTAGTTGTGGGGCACAGGCTTAGTTGCTCTGCGGCATGTGGGATCTTCCCAGACCAGGGCTCGAACCCGTGTCCCCTGCATTGGCAGGCAGATTCTTAACAACTGCGCCACCAGGGAAGCCCCCTAAGTACACTATTCTTAAAACCCTCAATTTGCTCTCTAAAAATTTATTTCTGTAAAAACGTAGTAAGGGAACTTCCACTTTTGGCCATGATGGAGTGAGGCTGAACTTGTCCTTCTAACGTAAACAACAAAACCAGACAGAATATATAAAATAACTGTTGCCAGACATTGGACAACAGGCAGTGCAGGATTGTGAACCACGGGTTGGGGGGACATGATACACTTGGTAATGTCACTGTTTTACAGATCATAGCACAGGGAGAAGGATCCGAAGCAGAGCACAACAGTCCACAGAGCTGAAGGAACAAAGATTGAAGTTCACGGAGGCTGAGGTATTCTGCAAGGCAGAGTACTGAAAGTGATGGAACTATTCAGAGAAAGACGTCCAAAAATCTGCACGGGGTCCTCGTGCATCTGTTGCCAGAGATTACAAACCTAGTTAGTGGCAAAATTCCTAGTTAGTGTTGGCGGGCCTAACAGTCTAGGTCCTCTGAGTCCCAGTTAAGAGCTCTTTCCATCACATACAGAAATTTTATTACATTTTATTAACATAAATATTATTAAAGCCGAGTTTTCATCTTTTAACAGATCTTCTAATCAACAAATTCAACTTTTATCTCACCTTTTGTTCCTTTGCTTACTCAGCACTATAGTCAAATAGGCAATAAAAATGCCGAAAATAAGGTGACAAAAATGAACACACACAGATTAACCAATTTGATAATTCTCCCAAATAACTGAGTTTACCAAATGAAAATGAAAAACCGAACTCCACTTTCTTTGAATGAGACAATAATACTATACACTTAGTTTTTTATTTTATCAAACTTCACAAAAGTAATTAAGTTTCAGTTCCTAATGATTATGCTCCCAATTAATGAAATTTGGCGGCTGCTCATATTGAAATTATACTCAATGCCACTAACCCAATTATCTTCTGTCAAGGTGACCCATAAAAATAATTGAGAATGGCGTACCATTCAGCGTGCATTTAAGGAAACAGACCTCAATCTCTTTTTTTCCTAAAAGCACTACTCTTACAACAGGTCACTCATAACAAATGAGAGTAGTATTCTCACAATTTAGTGGAAAAAGTAACAGCAAACATTCAATTTACTTTACCCCAAAAAATGTCCTTGAAACTTCTGCTCTTGCCCAAAGATAAACTCTAGTAGCACACAGGGTTTACAAGAAAAATAGGAAGTAGTATATCATATTCAACAATTTCTTTCCTCCAAACATATAAGGCCAGATCTATGTATAATTCAGCTTTCACACAGGTTTCTGTCTAATCAAAATGGAATCTTATAAAAGCAGTCTTAAAGTATAACAGAAGATATAGTCATAAGAAGTCCTTTTCTGAACTATTCAAAAGGCGTAAATGTACAAAATGAAAAAAATAATTTGCTTGTTTTTAAAAATCCCATGTAACACTATCACCAAAGTTAATTCTACAGAATCATGGGAATAAAGCTACCATGATAAGAGTCTTTCTTTGTTTTTTTTAAACCATAAGATACTTAATGCTGCTTTAATCAAACCCGTAGACTTAAAGTAAATCTTTAGAGAATTTACTTTTATTTAGGTTAAGAGAGATGCAAATACTACATACAGTATACTTTGACCAAAGGTTTCACATCAATTCATTTAAAACAGGCTTTGTAAAACGACATTGTGGGCAGACATGTTAAGTTCTCCATAGCAGAATCATCAAATTAAATAAAAATACATGTCTACGATCCCATCTCTGAAATTCTTGTGTTTGGGGAGTTCTTGAAATTTCAGAATTATAAGTAAGGGGTTCCCTTGGTATGGAATGAATGCCATAGTATTCTGTTTGTCACCTTGCCTGTAACACGAACATGTGTTAATTCAAAATTAAACATAATAGTTTCAAAAATATTAGAATATTGTAGACGGTTAGCTTTCATTAGCAGCTAAATTTTAAAATATTAACACTGTGCTACAGAAACAGTAAAGCAAAACAGGATATAATTCAAACAGAATGAACTGTTCACATCCTGTGTGCTAAATGCTGGCACCATACACTGAGACTCCTGCTTCTAAAATGTCTAGGAATAACTGATACCAGCTCATGCTCCTGCCAAGCATAAAACTGGTTAAGTAAATATGAAATAATTATTTTCAGCCATTGGACAATAGCCAACACAGGACTGTGCTCTTAGAAGGGGAACAAGGTAAATCCCAAGAAAATCTTTTTTTTTTTTTTTTTTTTTTTTGCCTATAGGCATTTTCCAGACTGCAGAATAGAGAGGAGGAGCACAAGTAGAACATGGCAGTCTTACTGACCTAAGCAGATATCTGAGTTGGAAAACGCCTGAAGAGCTAAAACTTACAGAGCAGGGTATCAGAAAGAACTGTACAGAGATGAAATTTCAGAAATCTGTACAAGAGTTCTGGTCAAATATTAAATTGATCAGGCACACTGCAGAACTCTACTCAAGTTGGCCAAGAACAACTACCAAGTAGCATGAGCTGAACAACTATTGATGCTTATACATGGCTGGGAGACATCTGAGTTCCAAACATCCAGTTAGAGACTTCATTAAACGCTCCAGGACTCATGAGAGACCCAGAAATGCCACACCTTGGGAATAAGGATAATCTAGACCCACTTTTATTAAAGCTTAAAAACAAGAACAAGCTGATGCACAAGCAAATTAACCATCTGCCAAAACAAAATTCTATTACAAAGGACAACAAGATCCAGATACTCAATATCCTAGTGTCTATAATACACATTACAGAAAAACAAAAATTATTAGAAATGTGAAGAAACAGGAAATTGTGACCCATGACCTACAGAAAAAAATTAATCAACAAAAACAGATTCAGAAATAATGATAGAAATAGCAGACAGACATTACAACAGTAACCATTAAGTAATATTAAAAGATTGAAAGGAAAACATGAAATAATAAGAAAACAAATGGGAAATCTCAATAGAGAAATGGAAACTATTAAACCCACAGAACCGAGAATCTCAACAAACTTCAAGAAGGATCAACTAAAAAAAAGAAAACAACAAAACAAAAAGCAAACAAAAAAAGAGGCACATCACAATCCAAATGCTAAGAAGTAAGGACAAAAGAGAAAATTATAAAAGTAGTCAGAAAAAAGCCTGTATTCTATAAGGTCTCCAATTATCATATCAGCTTCCACCTTAAGAAAGTAGAAAAATAAGAGCAAATTAAACTCAACATAAGCAGAAGAAACAAAAGAAAAAAGAACAGAAACAATGAAATAGAAAAGAGAAAAATAAAGGAAATCAGTGAAACCAAAAGCCGGTTCTTTGAGAAGATCAATAAAGTTGATAAACCTCTAACCAAATATGGGCATGATCACAAAAGTACACAGCACAGCGAAATAACTAGAAACCCAGCTTTCTAGACAGAGGATGAGAAGAGGAGCCCCAGGGAAACAAAATATCAGGAAGATCACAGAGGAGGTGGAACTGGGGAAAGCAACCCCATAAAGCTGTTTATGAATTCCAGGGTTCATAAACATGCAATCTTATTCACAGCACACCAGACTTTGAGAACTGAACTAACAGATACATCATCCAGGCCCCAGGCCAGCTACTGGATGGCACATTAGCAGGACAGATCCAACCAGTACTACAAAGATTTTAAAAACAGAACTGACAGTAGAACTGTGACATGGCAAATAAAGAAACCAGGCTATTTACATCAATAGAAGATAGTGACATATAAAATTTAAATATAATACATACAATTTATGGGGGGTGGGGTTGTTTTGTTTTGGCCACACCGGGTGACATGCAGGATATCAATTCCCTGACCAGGGATCGGACACGTGTCCCCTGCAGTGGAAACGGAGTCTTAACCGCTGGACCGCCAGGGAAGTCCCAATACATACAATTTAGATTTGGCATTAACATTACATAATTTTCTTTAGTATTAAATACACCTTTCTATTGTTTTCCTTCAGCTAATACAAAAAACATTTTATCCATCAAAACTGATTAAAAGGAATGCAGCCTCCAATCAAGCTAAATGATAAAGCCAAACTTAGCTTTAAAAGTCAGCCATTTTGAAATGATGCCTGGGATTTGACAAAATAATCCAGGGGGTAGGAGTCATAGATGAAAAAGAATGCACTGAAAGTTGGTAATTGTCAAACCAAGGAGACAGGTTCATTATATTATTGTCTTTGTTTTCATATGTTTGAAATTTTCACAATTAAAAAGTTAAAAAGAAAATGAGCCTTAGCTATGCTACAATCAACTCAGGAAACATTTATTAACTTACTAGGAGCCTGGCTAGCACTTAGCAGTGCCAGTGTACTGGAACTACTTTTAGTAGTCCTACTTCTGTAGAGCAGACAGGTATGGAGAAAGGGCACCTACAGTCTTCAGACTCAGAGCTATAGCTATTTAACGTTTTAATTAGCTAATATTAAATAAAATTTAAAATTCTTCAGTAAACCTCCTCACTCACACTACCCACATCTCAGGTGTTCAATAGCCACATGTGACTAATGGCTAACACAGGGAAATTCAAATGCAGAACATTTCCATCATCACAAGAAACTCTTATTGGACAACGCTGCTCTAGAGTCTACAGTTCAAATCTTAGAAAACACTTAGACAGGTTTGCATCACTGGCTTAATTAAACTTATTAGAGCCTCAACTGTGTCACCTGCAAAATGCGGACATTAACAACCTTGCAGGGTTAAGGTGAGAATTAAATACAAATGTATAAAAAGAACCTGAGTAAGCACTCAATAAAATGTTTAAATAAAGCACTACGGTATCAGTTACGGCTTAAAATATTTAGACTCAACACAGTGTGACTGATTATAGAGAAATCTGAAAGCAGAAACTGAATTAAAATATACAATCAGGAGGAACAAGGTGTCTCTTCTGAGATGGTGTAAATGCTCTACATCTTGAAAGGGCCACAGGCTGCACTGGTTTGTGACTTGTCAAAATTAAAGAGCAGCATGCCCAAGACAGCTAATAGAACAGTACACTCAAAACCTGTGCACTTCACTGTAGGTAATGATACTTTAAATTTTTAAATGTTTTTTGAAAAGAAAACATAGGAACGCTGAAAAACTACCTTTATCCTTCCTTTCCTTTAATTCTTTTAGTTAGAGCTTCCATTTGCAGACAATATGTTAGCTTTTTATATCATAAAATTTCTGGCAAACTATTACAACCATGAAAACAAATCTTATGAATGATTTTTCCCCCTCCTAGTTTTATACTATTTTTAAAAATACGTTTGTCTTAATTCTATAGTAAACGTCATCTGGTGCAAGTGGTCACACAGCTCTTGTTGGCGCCAGCTTGCTCTACTGAAATGTTTTTAGCTATATTGAGCCAAACTCTATCACCCTCTAATTTCTGTTAACTGATTCTAGCTCTTAAGACTTCAGTTTTCTCTTATTCAAGCTAAACATCTTTGTAATTTTAGCTGTTCCTTATACGAAAGTTTTAAGTCCTTTGACCTTTTGTGCCACCCTCTGAAGTAGATACAGTATTGTTCCTATACTTGTATATTTTATAAAACTAGTAAAATTTCAAAAAACTTAGACAGTTTAAATGGGGTTGGGGACGTCCCTGGTGGCGCAGTGGTTAAGAATCCGCCTGCCAAGGCAGGGGACACGGGTTCAATCCCTGGTCCGGGAAGATCCCACATGCCGCGGAGCAACTAAGCCTGTGCGCCACAACTACTGAGCCTGCACTCTAGAGCCCATGGGCCGCAACTACTGAGCCCGCACGCCTAGAGCCCGTGCTCCACAACAAGAGAAGCCACCGCAATGAGAAGTCCTCGCACCGCAACAAAGAGTAGCTCCCGCTTGCTGCAACTAGAGAAAGCCAGCGCGCAGCAACAAAGACCCAACACAGCCAAAAAATAAATAAATAAATTTATTTAAAAAATGGGGTTGCTTAATTTTTATTTTTCTAAATAAACAATCTTTTAAAAATCTGTCAGTATTTCACAAAACAAAAGGCACTTCAAAAATCTAAAGTAACAAGTACATAGTCCCAGAACAAAAGACAAGAAAGGTCTGTGGGAATTTTACACCAATATTTTTGTGGTGTGTCAGCATTACGGAGTCGTTGGTCTTTATCTCTCCAAGTTTTGGGTCCAGAAGTTAAAATTACAGATGAGGTCTTACTAGCCACAGAATTGAATGTGACAATCACCATCTGCTTTCTGGATACTAAAATCCTGTTAATGCATTATAAAACGTGCCAGACTTCTCTTACCTTACTTTTTTTTTCCCCCCAGCATTAAATTATGTCACTTGAGAAAAGAAAATTGGAGGAAAATTTAGGATTCCTGCTTAATATGAGTAGAACTCTGCTATGAACTCTGATTGCTTAGGGATAGGACAAAATTAAATAAAACTCAAGGTATGTACATATGATTGAGAGTCAGCTATTTAATAGAACCTCATAATTATTTCAATGATAAATAATCCCAAAGAGTTTAAAGAAAACAATGGAGTGGTCATGGGGACACAGCAACAAAAGTATAACCAATTACTCAATTATATAAAACCTGAACTGCAAATTATATTAAAGCAAGCACTATTATTTTCAAGCATAACACATAAAACCAGAAATGATTTACAGGATAATGGCTGCCCCCTAATTTCTAAACATTACACAAATCCTCATAACAACAGGTTGGGGCTTCCCTGGTGGTGCAGTGGTTAAGGATCCACCTGCCAATGCAGGGGACACGGGTTCAAGCCCTGGTCCAGGAAGATCCCACATGCCGCGGAGCAACTAAGCCCGTGCGTCACAACTACTGAGCCCACGCGCCTAGAGCCTGTGCTCTGCACCGAGAAGCCACCACAATGAGAAGCCCACGCACCGCAACGAAGAGAAGCCCCCGCTCTCCACAACTAGAGAAAGCCCACGTGCAGCAAGAAAGATCCAACTCAGCCAAAATAAATAAATAAATAAATAAGTTAATTTAAAAAAAAAAAAAAAACCATACAGGCCAAGAAAGGAAGCAAATAAAATCACCCAGAGCATTACAAAGAGATAAGACAACTAAAAACTCTAATCTACATGTAATTGCATAAACACTGAAGACCAGAAGTCTCATGTTCCATTGGGAACTGTCCAAAAGAAAAATACAGCAGGGTCCTCGTGGTGACTGAATGGGTAATATTCAGGATTTACCCAAGTTCACCCAAGCCAGAGGTCAAAAGGAAGTACTGAGAGACATGGTGGATGAGAGCAATGGCTACTGCGGAGTCAAAATGTAGAGGCTCAGAAAGTCTGTAAGACCAAAGGTGGCAGTTTTAGTAAGGCATAGCTTTGGAGGAGAAAGAGACACCTTAGAAGGAGAAAGTGTCACTTGAAGGTTTGATGGAGAGGGCAGCACTGAAGATCAAGGCCTTATTAAACCAATACAGAACAATGCGGGAGAGGGGACTTATTTTAAAAACTGCATTTGACTGTAGCAACAAAGAGGGTACTCTTGAACTAAGAGACTGAAGAAACCACCCAGCCTCACCCAAAAATAAAACTGTCTATATTGCTGGTGCAGTAAAACCCATCACAAATAACCTGAACAGAAAAAAGAACCCAGCATTCATACCAAGTTACTTACATAGAGTTTTTAAAAGTGAAAAATTTGGGTAGATGAAAACACACCAAAAACCATAGCGATAACACATTGGAAAGATGTAACGCTCCATCACAAATTAGAAATAATTAAATAACAAATGCAGACATAAAAGAACACCTCAAATCAAATATTCAAAATTTTAAAGAGCAAACAAGTTTTAAAATAGGAACAAACTGAACTTAAACAGAAAAAAACAAAATCATCACAGAAATGAAGACTAAATTACAAGATGTATGATCTAAAAAGATAGAAAATAAGACTTCTCAAGCAAATGAATAACAGAGAAAAAAATTGAAGGAAACGTAATATAAAAGAGATGCAAAGATCCAATAAGCAAAGATCACTGAAGAATGAAACAACTGACCAGAACTAATATTCAAAACTATAATTCTTGACTCAAAAGAAAACATCAATCTACAATCTGAAACCACAAGGGAAAATTTATCCAGAATAGTCAACACAGAGACATACCTAAGTAAAACAATTCAATTTTACAGATAAGAAAAATTCAAGTCTTCGAAAAGAAAGACCAAGTCATCGACAAAGAAAAGGAAATCAGGTTGGCATCAGCAACATATAAGCAAGACAACAGGGGGTCAATTATTTTCAAGAAATGTAAGAAGATGTGAATCAAGGATTTTAAACCCAGCCAAGCTGTCCTTCAAACATCAAGACTGTAGGAAAACACTTTTAACATCTAAGACCTTAAGAGATTTCCACAAGCACTGTTGAGGAATCTATACTAGACAATAAGCTTCATCCAACCAAGAGATGACTGGGAAAACTTCTGAAAAAGGTCTGTTGTTTAATATTAACTATATTTAATTGTAGAATTAAATCTAAAACAAAGGTATTGATGAGGGTAGAATAGTACATAAAATGGCATGCTCTCACAAAGTAAAAATAACTTTAAAAAGTCAGAGGAAAAGAGACTAGAAAAAAATTAAGTAGAATAAGCTCATTCACTGCCTCACACATAAGAAAATGGATTTACCGCCTGCCAATGCGGGGGACACGGGTTTGATCCCTGGTCCAGGAAGATCCCACATGCTGCGGACCAACTAAGCCCATGAGTCACAACTACTGAGCCTGTGCTCTAGAGACCATAACCCACAACTACTGAAGCCCGCGCGCCTTGAGCCCGTGCTCCACAACAACAGAAGCCACCGCCATGAGAAGCCCGCGCACCGCAACGAAGAGCAGCCCCCGCTCGCCACAACTAGAGAAAGCCCGCACACAGCAATGAAGACCCAACACAGCCAAAAAAAAAAAAAAAAGCTTCATGACATTGAATTTGGCAGTGATTTCCTAGATGTGACTCCAAAGGCACAGAAAACAAAAGAAAAAAGAGAAAAAGTAGACTTCATGAAAATTTAAAAATTTTGTGCATCAAAAGATGACACACAGGGACTTCCCTGGTGGTCCAGTGGTTAAGACTCCGTGCTCCCAATGCACGGGGCATGGGTTTGATCCCTGGTTGGGGAACCAGGATCCTGCATGCCGTGTGGTGCAGTAAATAAATAAATAAACAAACGAACAAACAGGCCTGGGGGAAAAAAAAGACTACACACAGATGGAAGAAAATAGTTGCAAGTCATATATCTGATAAGGCATCGATAGCCAGTAAATAGAGAGAAATCTTACAACTCAACAACAAACAACCCAATTAAAAAATGGGCAAGGACTTAATTAGACATTTCTCCAAAGACAGCATACAGATGGCCAATAAATACATGAAAAGACACTCAACGTCACTAATCATTAGGAAAACGAAAATCAAAATTGCGATGAGATACTACTTCATGGTCACTAGGATGGCTATTATGAAACAAAAACAAAAACAGAAAACAGTAGTGTTGGCAAGAATGTAGAGAAACTGGAACCCTTGTGCATTGCTAGGAACCACTATGGAAAACGGTATGGTATGCCTCAAGAATTACCATGACCCAGCAATCTGCTTCTTGGTATATACCCAAAGGCATTGAAAGCAGGGTCTTGAAGAGAGATTTGTACACCCATGTTCACAGCAGCATTATTCCCAATGGCTAAAATGTGGAGGTAACCCAAGTGTCCATTGACAGATGAATAGATAAACAAAAAGTGGTATATAAATACAACAGAACTTTATTCAGCCTTAAAAAAGAAGGAAATTCTGACACCTGCTAAAACATGGATGAACCTTGAGGATACTGTGCTGAGTGAAATAAGCCCATCACATAAAGACACATACTGTATGATCCCACTCACATGCAGTTCCTAGAGAAGCCAAACCCATAAAGACAGAAAGCAGAATGGTGGGTGCCAGGGGCTGGGGGAGGAGTGGTGATGGGGGAGTTGTTTAATGGGTGCAGAGTTTCAGTTTGGGAAGATGAAAAAGTTCTGGAGATGGACGGGGTTGATGGTTGCACAATGATGTGAATGTGCTTATTAATGCCACTGAACTGTACACTTAAAAAATGGCTAAGATGGGGCTTCCCTGGTGGCGCAGTGGTTGAGAATCTGCCTGCTAATGCAGGGGACATGGGTTTGAGCCCTGGTCTGGGAAGATCCCACATGCCGCGGTGCAACTGAGCCCGTGAGCCACGATTACTGAGCCTGCGCGTCTGGAGCCTGTGCTCCGCAACAAGAGAGGCCGCGATGGTGAGAGGCCCGCGCACCGCGATGAAGAGTGGCCCCCGCTTGCCACAACTAGAGAAAGCCCTCGCACAGAAACGAAGACCCAACACAGCCATAAATAAATAAAAATAAATAAATTTAAAAAAAAAAAAAAAATGGCTAAGATGGTAAATTTTATATTATGCATATTTCACCGTAATTTTTAAAAATGGGGGAAAAAAAAAGAAAATGGATTTATTTTATAGGTGACAAATAAAATAATAGCATAAAATTCACAATCACAGCATAAAATTCCCTCCCCTCCACACCCTAAGTAAGAAAAAAAGAGGACTAAAGGAATTTTTTTTGGCCGCGCTGCGTGGCTTGAAGCATCTTAGTTCCCTGACCAGGGATCAAACCCGGGCCCACAGCAGTAAAAGCGCCAAATCCTAACCACTGGACGTCCGGGGAATTCCCAGGAATTTTTAAAGGTATAAGCATAAAACTGATTAAAACAAAAATATAAACCTTCTTAAATACCAAAAAATATACAAAAGCAAAATAAAAATATTAAACAGAATACAGAGCATAACATAAAACCAAGATGAGATCAATTCAATGAAAAAGCTAACGTCCTTAATAGACTACACCTATAACAGATGTTTACTAATACATACGCTTTACCATTTACCAAGGACTTTTATACATATCTCACTACCTGACCAGTGAGGTAGGTCAGAAAAGTACTGTTTCTCTCTTTACTCAAATTTACAAACTAAGGCTTAAAAAACATAAAAGATAAAGTAAAGCAAAGTCAGGATTAAAACCCATCATCTTTCTATTTTTCTTTCCACACCAGGCTTCCCCCATTGAGCATCAAAATTGTTTCAAAACACAAATTGAAGAAACGTATAATATTTTATTTCCTGCTTTAAAAGTGTTACTTAGCCACCCCACAAAAATCTTTAGAATGAAATAGCCTGAAACTTTTGATACTCTGGGTACAAAGCTTCTTCTAACAAAGAAAATGTTGGAAGAAGTTTAAGTCTCCTTAATGGCAGTGGCAACTAAGTTGGCAAAGAATGTGACACTATCTCAGATACTAGATGCAAGAATAGACACACTTCAGGGGACCTCCCTGGTGGCGCAGTGGATAAGACTCCGCACTCCCAATGCAGGGAGCCCAGGTTGGATCCCTGGTCAGGGAACTAGATCCCACGTGCATGCCACAACTAAGGAGTCCACGTGCCACAGCTAAGGAGCCCTGGAGCTGCAACTAAGGAGCCCACCTGCTGTAACTAAGACCTGGTGCAACCAAAATTTTAAAAAATAATAGTAACAGACACACTACAGAGTGAGGGAAGGGCTACCCAGACCCAGGCTGTGTGACCTCTAAGTAAGTTCAGGTATGGCCAGTTCCCTACAATGCTAGTTTTGAAAACACATATTTGCTCCCACACGATTGATAATTTGACGTTTTGAGCAAACTAAATTTCAAATTTCAAGTTTGCTTCTGTGGGATTTGTCCCCCAGAAATACTAGATGAACACAGAAATCTGCGCCCCGCTGAAACGAGCTGCATAGGCATGCAGAGCACAGACACACGCCTCAAACATCTAAGCTCCCTCAGCTCACCTTGTGGGTTATGAGGTGTCACAACTTTCTCTCAGATTTAAGATAATTTTCCTTCCATCACTTCATAATAATTCACCAGCTGCAATCCTTCTGACACCTACTTCTACAAGCAAACTTCAGGTCTTTTCCAAGGTAAAAGGCAGTATTTACATTATAGTATTTCCATATTGGTTAGCCATTTTACATATGTAAAACTGTGCTATCATTTCTATTAGGTTCTTACCTTGGTTCCTAATTTGGCATCAATGAAGTTTTTAAGTGTTGTGCCGACTCCATTTTTCCCACAAGCCCTGTGGGTTTTATTACCTGATTTTGCATAGTGCACTGACTTTTAGGAACCCGTATGTTCTGATATAGCACAACTGACTGTATATAAAGCAATTAGAAATATACTTTAGACAATGTAATCGTAAGTATTGCCTATACTTATTACAATTTCCTCAAAGGAGTAATGCAAGGTTTATATCAGCTAATGTGGAAAAAAAGCCTGGCATAGAATCTGGCTCAAAATAGATGATCAATAAATGCCAATTTACTTCATTTCCCTCTTCTTAAAGATTCTGACTCAGTTCCCAAGCACCGATAACCAAAGGTGATCTTGTAATCTTCAATGAGATCTCTCTGAAAAAAAGGGTACCATATTAAGTGAAAGCCATTAACATAAGGGGAAAATTTTTTTTTCTTAAATCAGAACCACCACCATGTGTGGAAGTACACAACCAGCCCGGAGGGGTTTTTTTCCCCCTAGGTCTATTTTTTTTTTTTTTAAACACATGGGCATACTTTTTTTTTTTTTGGCTGCGCTCAGGCTTTCTCTAGTTGTGGTGAGCGGGGGCCACTCTTCGTTGCGGTGCGCGGGCTTCTCATCGTGGTGGCTTCTCTTGTTGCGGAGCACGGGCCCTAGGAGCGTGGGCTTCAGTAGTTGTGGCACACGGGCTCAGTAGTTGTGGCTCACGGGCTCTAGAGCACAGGCTCAGTAGATGTGGCTCACGGGCTTAGTCGCTCCGCGGCATGTGGGATCTTCCCAGACCAGGGATCGAACCCGTGTCCCCTGCATGGGCAGGCGGACTCTTAACCACTGCGCCACCAGGGAAGTCCCTTAGGTCTATATTCTTAAAAGCAAACTTTCATCTCTCCTTTTATACACAATCAGATAAAACAACTCTTACAGATTACACAGAGAAATGCTCATATAATCTCCTCTATAATAAAAACAATCTTTAAGATTAAAATTATCACTGGCTTCAAATAAGATTATAATTTCCCCAGTAGGTTTTAGTAGAAATTTCAAATGATCTCAACTGAAAATGTGTTCCTATTATACTTACCAAAGAAAATCTCAGTGGAATAGAGCATATCAGGTAACAAAAACATTAACCTCTCCATCATTTATTTCTATATTGCAATTTATATTTCACTTTTAAATAGACAAAAGATTGCTTTTATTAAATTAAAATTTTATGGAATTATCTTAGTTCCAAATTAAGTAGTGAAAATACAATTCATATCTTACCTAAAGGGGAAAAACCACATGCAACAAGTTAAACTTGTTTTTTTTTAAGTTACAACTTCAATACAAGTTTGTACAGTATGCATCATAAAACAGCTTAAATGTAAATGTACAGCTGACATTCCAGGGAAATTCCCAGAAGTCAAGAATACAGTCACAGGACTTCCCTGGTGACGCAGTGGTTAAGAATCCGCCTGCCAATGCAGGGGACACAGGTTCGAGCCCTGGTCCGGGAAGATCCCACATGCCACGGAGCAACTAAGCCCGTGGGCCACAACTACTGAGCCTGCGCTCTAGAGGCTGCAAGCCACAACTACTGAGCCCGTGTGCCACTACTACTGAAGCCTGCACACCTAGAGCCTGTGCTCCACAACAAGAGAAGCCCACGCACCGCAATGAAGAGTAGCCCCTGCTCGTCGCAACTAGAGAAAGCCCCCGCGCAGCAATGAAGACCCAATGCAGCCAAAAATAAATAAATAAAATAACTTAATTAAGAAAAAAAAAATACAGTCACAGCAAAAATTGCCTCCCCTCTACATCCTAATATATATACTAACAACCATCACTCTTTTAAATCTCTTCACTTGTTCTTCTTACCGTCAGCACTGGCAACTGACATTATTTCTAAAACCATTTTTCACTAAGAATCTTCAGTTTTTCTCTCTTCAATAGGGCTACTGCCTACAAATAGAGAGCAAAGTTGGATTTAGATGTGGATGCTGATGGTTGGCTAGGGTCACTGATTAGTTAAGTGGCTTGCTCTGCCACACCAGCTTCCCAGCATACCTTTCCCAAATTCCAAGAATTCAGTTTGAGTTTTAAATTTTCTAAAAAACACTCACAAAGCGACTGTAAATTACAAATGTTCTCCCTTCTAACATTTTATATTCCTGTCTCGTAATATCATATACAGGGGTCCTCACCCCTGACTCTGTGTCAGAATCAGTTTTAGAGCTTTATGAAACTACAGATGGCTGAGTTTTACTACTTGATACAACAGGCTCATGACAAACATCCTCATTTAATCCAGATACCATTTCTCCTCCAGTGCTAACACAACCAAAAAAGAAACAATAAAAATTTCCTCTTATGCTTTTGTGATGGGAAAAAGGGCCATGTAAACAAACCTGATACCATGATTCATTCATAAATGAAACTTCCAAGGTCTCACCGGGTAATACAGGTTCTGCCTGATACCCTACAATTACCTCATATAACAATGTATTCTACAATGCCAAGGCCCAGCTTAACTCCCTTCTCCAAAAAGTCTTTATGCAAGCACAAAATCCAAAGATTACGGTTTCGCTCTCCTGCCCTGTAGTCACTGTCTTAACACTGATTCTATGCAAAAATATTTCTTGAATACGTATTATGGTACGTTATTCTAACTAATGGGGGTATAGCAATTAACAGAACAAAATCCCTATCCTCATAAAACCTACGTTTTAATTATGGTAGACATGTGATAAATGACTTGTATACATATGTCAGATGGTGATAAGTGATGAGAAAAATAAAGCAAGGAAGAAAATCAGAAAGTTGGGCTGAAGAGGACTTCTGGTCAAGGAAGACCTCAGTATGACATTTAGAGGACATCTGAGCAGAATTCTGAAAGGAATGAGAGAAGAAATGAACCATGCAGTTATCTGGGGGAGAAAATTCTGAACAAACAGTCCTCTGCATATGATCCCTTCTATAACCTAGCTTTTTATGTCCAAAAGCACTTTTTTGAACAAAGAAAATATATTTGAATCAATGCTAAGAAATGCATTATCAGAAGCAGAAATACTAAAGGAAATTAGAATGCACACTAAACAAAGAAATCCCTTCTGTTAAAGCTGGTTGGCCAGTAGCTCTCCTGTCCACCAATCATACAGGGCACCATGTCTGCCTCTGTGGAAACTGCTTTTAACCAGTCTTCAAAGTAATAGGTGGGATGGCAACTCTATACCATCAAATAACTTAGTTTGTGTAATCCCCAATAACGGCCAAGACTGCAAGGCTTTGAAATACTCGCATAATCAAACGTTAAATTCAGTTCCCTATTAGCTTTTGTCTGCTTCTCTGCACATATCATGTTGTCTACTACAAGTGAAAACTAAACTGTAGTCGTTCATTTTTTTTTACCAGAATACTCTATTCTAGAAATAATCTGCACAAACAAGTATTTTAATCTACTTTTAACCCAAAAGAATCATGTCTTGAACATTTCAGGTTTCTAACACAATAAAGCATTTTAAAATATATATCCTTTGTCAATTTACATAAAAACATATACTTCTGTGTTCATTCATACTATATCCATTCCAGAAAGGATTTAGGATAGAAATCTAAAAGAAAACAAACAAATCAGTGAATTTGCCACATTATCAGATTTTTCTTCTCATAAGATTCTTTACAGACTTTTAAAAGAAGTATTTTGTGAGTTTCATAAGAATGTAGTGTATTTACATTATAGCAAAATTGCATTTCGTTTTCTAATTCACTTCTTTTTTTATTAAGATTTTTTTTGACGTGGACCTTTTTTTTTTTTTAAGTCTTTATTGAATGTGCTACAACACTGCCTCTGCTTTATGCCTTGGCTTCCTGGCCGCGAGGCCTGTGGGATCCTAGCACCCCTGACCAGGGATCGAACCCACACCCCCTGCACTGGAAGGCGAAGTCTCAACCACTGGACCGCCAGCGACGTCCCTCTAATTCACTTTTAAACAAATTTATTCTAGTTCAAACATCTGATTACCTACTGTATACAGAAGAAAGGGGACTTCAGAGCAGGTAAAACTTTGTTTCCATTTTTTATTTTTTCTTTGTTATATTCTAAACACAGGCAGTGCGGGTAAAAGTATATTAAGACCAATTTCAAGGTCACTGTCCTCACTCGGTTGCAAAACTATTATTGTCACATAGAAACTAAAGTCAGCGGACCTTCCTATGCACATATGGAAATCTACTTGTTAACAATTCCTAATTTTAATTTCATCTGCAACTAAGTCCAACCTAAGTATCATTAACTGTAGAAACAGCACTTTTTCCAAAAGCAATAAATAACATGAAATAATTTACCTACAATATTTGTAGGTACCTACAATATGTGTAGCCACCTAACAATTACTACAACTCCTTTTACCTAACAAAGAACTAGGCAGGTGTGGTGTAAGTGCCCTGAAAAAAAAAGTTTCAGGACTTCCCTGGTGGTGCAGTGGTTAAGAACCCGTCTGCCAATGCAGGGGACACAGGTTCGAGCCCTGGTCCGGGAAGATCCCACATGCCGCGGAGCAACTAAGTCCATGCACCACAACTACTGAGCCTGCGCTCTACAGCCCGTGAGCCACAACTACTGAGCCCTCGTGCCACAACTACTTAAGCCCGCACGCCTAGAGCCCGTGCTCCGCAACAAGAGAAGCCACCGCAATGAAAAGCCCGCGCACCGCAACGAAGAGCAGCCCCGGCTCGCCGCAACTAGAGAAAGCCCGCGCGGAGCAACGAAGACCCAACGCAACCGAAAAAAAATTGCATTCCTGACCCTTACACTAGCTGTTAGCCTTAATCTCAGGGTGTTCCTTAATCTTGGGACATTTTGAGACTAAAGGAGGATTCTACAAGTGCACTGTCCAAAATGGTAACCATTTACCACATGTGGCTATGTGAAGTTAAATTAATTAAAATTAAGAATTCAATTCCTCAATCACACTAGCCATATTTCAAGTGTACAAGAGCCACATGTGGCTAATGGCTATCATAATGGAGAGAACAACAACTCCTTTAAAAGTTGTAAAAGTGAATAAATTGCTGTGGTAAAAAGGTGCTATAGTCCTACCTACACGCCAATTAGTCTTGAAACCAAAAAAAATGGCAATAAGGACTTCAAGGTAACTAAGAGTTAACACCGTATTGGATGCGACTTTCCTACATGTTTCCACACGAACTGACTAAATCTGTAGGCATATGGATATTTCTGTAAAACCAAAGTTAGTTCAACATGGGTTACTTTCCTTTCTCTAGAAAACCCGGATCCTCAGCGCTGTTATACTTTTCAAACAAATGAAATACATTTAAATTACAAGAGGAAAGAACTAACACTTTCGTACACACACTCCAAACTTGAAGTCTTAAGTCTGGCAAATGCAGTTAATCCTTTCATAAAGAAGTGTCTGCATGAAAGCGGCAACCCACACACTAGATGCCAAACAAAAAACGTGCTACAAAGTATTAATTATAGCACCAAAGCTACAAGGCAGATGTTACAGTGTAAACAGTCCATCCAAACATCATCGCATTTACGGTTATTTAAAAAAAAAAAATGCAAACGGCAAACATGTGAAATGCAGGGAATTATCGAGCCTGAGCTAGCGTCAAAAAGATCCATTTCATAAGTCCTTATATTCTTTTTTCTCTGCTGCTCATTTCTTGCATCAGTGTTAATACACTTCGGTCTACAAGAAAATCTGTGTCCAGAACTTCTCCGCTGAAAGCTCTTAACTTTCCACTTCCTACTGGACCGCCCCCTCGCAATGGGCCCCACCTCCCAAGGAGGGTGATGTTTCCCGCTCGGAAGCTAAGAAATAAATGTCTCTCCCCTACTCCTGAAAGGAGGGAAGGAGGCCGAGAAGCTGCAGATCCCAGCATTCCTACTGACTCCATCGAGGCTGTCGTTTAGAAGCCTTCCTCTCCTCTTCTGAACTCCTTTCTTCCTTCCCTCCTCCCAGGTCATTCAGTGACCCAGAGCCGGGCGGGGACAGGTGACTCCCAAGAGGAAAGGAAGAGGGAGGGACGGACGATGGAGGGAGAGCCGCGCTTGGGCAATGAATGAGCTGTGCCGCATCCGCACCACCTGTTCCTTCCAAGGGTGCCACCCCGGCCTGCCGGCAGGGTTCCCAAACCACCCGGGCCGCCGCTCCTGCCCGTGTCGCCCGCTTCCCCGCTGAAGGCCAGGCCTCTGCCCCCTTCGCTCAGGGCGAATGAAAACCGGCCGCTTCGAAGCCAGGAGAACGGGGCCTACTCCGGAACCACGGCCTCCGGAGCGTGGGGACGGGAGGAGGAAGCCCGTGGCCCCTGGCGCGCGGGCCCAAGTGGGAACCCCGAGGAGGGGACGAGGCAGTGCATTCGGCCTGACTAGGAGCACGAAGGCGGGGTCCCGGGCGGCGGTGGCCCGGTGCCCCTGGACCGAGGTTAGGGGTGACAGGCCCGTGTACCGGCTAAATCCTCCTCACTGCTGGTCCGGAGCCTTCCACTTACCAAGATTCGCTTGAAGAGCGCGTTCTCCTTGGGCGGGAGGCTCACGGCCGGCATCGTTCCGGCTCCTCCCGCTGCTCCCGCCACCGCCCGGCTCGGTCAGTCTGTTTGTCCGACCGCCGCCGCCGCCGTCGTTCCCTGGCTGCTTCAGCCTTGATTGCCCCGATCCACCGCCGCCACCGGGCCTCGGGTGTCACCGCGTCGCCCAACCCAGACAACCCCTTCCCCTCGTAGTCTTTTTTCCCTTCTCACTTAACACTGCCGCCGCCTCCCCCCCCCCCCCCACGGGTCTCCGTCGGCGGTTCACGTGGTAACTGAACAGACCGACAGAGGCAGCCAAAATGGCGGACGTGGAGAGCTTTCCCACCCGGGTCACACCTCCTAACACGCAGGCGCGATGACCTCCTTTCCCCACCTCCTCTGTCCTGGAGCTTGCTGGGAAACCTGGAGGCCCGCCCAGGTCCGCGCAGGCCGCGAGGGTCGCGGCAGGCCCCGCCCATCCTTTCGGTTTCTTGTCTCCGAGGCGCCGGGGAAGCGAGGGGAGAGTGGCCAACTGCGGTTCCGACCCCCTCCGCATCAAAAGGAGCGATTCCACTACTTCTTGCTAGATTGGCTTTTCATTCATTGGGTAGACTCTTCCAGTCTGTATAATCATAGTTTGAGCCTAAAGTGCTAAAATCCCGGTGTCCAAAAAAGCGCTGTGTTTGATCGTGGACCAAGTGCCTAATTAAGCAGCAGGGGCGGAGGGGAAATGAATGTTTCACCCCAGTGGGGACTTGTAAATAGATCCAGAGAGGATGGGGCTTACTAGAGTCTGAAAAGCGTGAAAGAGTTAACCAATTAAATGGGCCTGGCTGGGGCATCAGTGATTTACTTTTATTACTTTAAGAGGACCCTGGAAAGGTAGTCAGCCAGATCCGAAGTACCATGTTTGCACTGCCAAAGAAACATCTGAAGGTTAAAGTGTCTGTTTTTATTTCATCGCTGAGTTCATGCAATGCAGTGTTGGGGACTGTATGAATCACCTTGGGTTGTGAAGAATTCAAGGTCACTGACTCCCCTGGAACTGGCTTCAAGCTGGTGCTTAGTACTGTGACTCCTCGTCACTAGAAATCCTTAAATCTTAGGAAGCCGAAGAGTATCTGGCAAGGATACTAGAGAACTGCAGTAAGCAAGGTCAGACTGATACCGAATAGAGTCTCTTCAAGCCATTTCACTAAAACTCGACAGTAAAACTATTTTAAAAGTGGCATTCTGTTGATGACTACAAATTTTTACATCATATGAGCCATTTTTATCCTTGATTGTTTTTTTTATTATTATTATTATTTATTTATTTATTTATTTTTGGCTGTGTTGGGTCTTCGTTTCTGTGCGAGGGCTTTCTCTAGTTGCAGCAAGCGGGGGCCACTCTTCATCGCGGTGCGCGGGCCTCTCACTTATTGCGGCCTCCCTTGTTGCGGAGCACAGGCTCCAGACGCGCAGGCTCAGTAATTGTGGCTCACGGGCCCAGTTGCTCTGCGGCATGTGGGATCTTCCCAGACCAGGGCTCGAACCCGTGTCCCCTGCATTAGCAGGCAGATTCTCAGCCACTGCGCCACCAGGGAAGCCCCCCTTGATTGTTTTTGATTATCTCTCTCCAGATCCTGAATTCCATCAGTAGTAGCATTCTTTGCATCGTGAATCATTATACAATATATGCAGTAGCTTTGATTTTTTAATCATAGTTACACAGATGTTTTACTGTTTTCGGCTTGCTCTTCAATCCTCCATGGAAGGTGTGAGTTGAGTAAGACGTTTCCCAGTGGAAAAATCTGCGACTAATACTTGGGTTTTCTAGCTGCTATCTTGCATGCCCTCTCCTTTTGCCTGGGGCATAAGTAAGATTTTAGAAGTCAGATCCTGGAATTTCTTCAAATTCTGTGATGTCTCTTTAAAAGTTTCATTAAGAAAATTGTATGTACAAGAAACCATTTTTGAGTTTTGAAATATGGCCAGTTTTTAAACTCTAGCTTTAAAAATATATATAAAACTAAGAACAAATTTAGAATTCATAAAAACGGCTGTTATTTAGTGGTAACCTTCAAACTTCACCGCCCCCAACAGGTCTTTCAACTATCTGAACTATTAAAAAGTAGAAAAATTGTCTAACTTAAGGTGATAATTTTAGCTTAGCTACTAACTTGGGTTTCCAAATCTCTAGCTTCATATCCAAAAGTCCTTCTGGCAATATTATTTGCTATGTTTTTCTAAATTTCTCCTGTAAATAGTATTCTACTTTCACCTTGGGGGAAGAAAATTTCTGGTCTTTGAAACAAACTGCAGTTTTTACCAGAAGCTGAGTAACTGAATAGATGAGATAGCAATATAGTTTGGCAAATATATTCCTTTTGGCTAATGACAAATAAATGACAATCTTTAAGACTCAGTGAATACTAGTCTGATTCAACATTTATGTGAGTTCCATACATCCCAGTTAAAATGCACCTACAGATAGTTAGACCACACAGTCAGTGATTTGATAGCCTGAACTCAGTAAAATGCCTACTCTGATAGATCACCACTATTTGACAAATAGCGATCCCATTTAACGGCTTACGCTTTGAATGACAGCTATGCAGGGAGTTAACATATCCAAGGCTGGGTGTGATGATGATGATGGTGGTGGTGGTAGTTATTTCATTCATCTTACACCATGTGTCTGCATATCACTTTTGTGATAAATTCACCATAAATAAAGAAATAACTTTGCAAACTTTAATTCTACAAAAGGGATACATAGAGTGAAATTCCTCCATCTTCATATATGTAAGAGGTTCTCTATTGACACTTTTACATCTTTACATCTTTACATTTTCTAGAAACAAACATAAAAGAAATCTATGTATTTGCCACCCAGATTTACAAAATGTTAACGTTTTGTGATTGCTTCTTTTTTTTTTAAATAAAAACTTACAGATACAGCTGTCCCTCTCCAGATTCTGAATTTGATGTATAGTATTCTCATGCTTCATAAATCAGTAAACATGTAGGAAGCACTTCTACCTTTTATACTGTTTTCAACTCTGGCTTTAACTCTTCCCCGGGAGATGTGAGTTGAGTAAGATGTTTCCCAGTGGAAAAATCTGGGACTAAAAATTTGATTTTCCAGCAACATGGATGGACGTGGAGATTATCATACTAAGTGAAATAAGTCAGACAGAGAAAGACAAATATCATATGATATGGCTTATGTGTGGAATATGTTTTTAAAATGATACAAATGAACTTATTTACAAAACAGAAACAGACTCACAGATTTAGAGAACAAACTCAACTACGGTTACCAGGGAGGAAGGGTGGGGGGGAGGGATAGACTGGAAATTTGGGATTGACATGTACACACTGCTGTATTTAAAATAGATAACCAACAAGGACCTACTGTATAGCACAGGGAACTCATCTAAATATTCTGTAACAACCTAAATGGGAAAAGAATTTGAAAAAGAATAGATACATGTATATGTAAAAATAAAATAAAAATTTGTAAAAAAATTAAATAAATAAATAAATAAAAATTTGATTTTCTAGCTGCTAACTAGAAAGGGGGAACCCTTTGCCTGGGTCATAAGGTGTTAGCATTCAGTTTCTGGGGATGCTTAAATGAATGTCACATAGCAACTTCTACCAAAATATCACAGCTATTAGCTCCTGGCTGAAATTGCTTCATCAGGATTCTTTTCAAGATGGAGTTTCACCCACAGCTGCCTACTCCAAGTGTAGGGTTCCATCAGCTCTAACATGCTGAGAGAAATGTGCTTATACTTCATCACTTTCCCAAAATATACACTGGTAAAAGGATACAGGGGGCAAAAGAACAAAACAGCCTTTTCCAATAGCAGTAGTGAAATTTGGTAATTTGCCTAATGGTTTCGTATGCTCTGACTAAATGTGGCTTCTGTTCCAACTTGTTGGATTCTAGCAAAAGCTGTGTCAGGACAAGCTTCCAAGGGATGGGGTAGAAAGGATATACTACTGACAGGTTGCTGAGTGAACAAGATGCCAAGAAATTGAGAACCAACATCTGACTCAGCATGTTAGTTGGGTTGTTTGTTTACTTGAGCATGAGTCCAGGAGGCTCAAACTACGTTACAAACTATAAAGTGACTCACAGTTTAGCAATCTATGTAGCCATCAGTTGCACGTAAAAATGAGCCAGAAAACATAGAACCATTATTTTACTTTTTTGGTTAAAATTTTTTTTTCAATAACATTGCTAAGGAAAGTATAGAAAGAAAAAGAGATTTGCTAACATTTATTTTGCTCTTAAAATGAACCCAAATGACATTAGGCTTAAAAGATTAAACCTAATTAAAATATGTAAAAACATACATATTTTTACATGGCCTTTAGACATCAGTTTGAATCGAGAATTAAATGCACAAAAAATCTGGTTCAAATGTGAAAGATAAAACCTATTGGTCAGTACAAGAGGTATCAAAGAGATAGGCAAAAGCAAGTTGTTTACAACTACCAGACACCCTCTAAGCTTCCCAACGACCCTATAGCGTAGGTGTTCTGTTCCAGATATCAAACTGAGGCATGGAGAGGTTAAGTAATTTGCCTAAAAATCATATAGCTAAAAAGAGGTGAGCAAGAATGGCGCTTTGAACTTGGCACTTTGAGCGTGCCCCGCAGCTTATGGCCTCAGGGGACTGTCTAAACCTGTTGGGTGGGCTAAGTCCGAGTCCCAACTTCCCCAGCTGTGTGGTCTTGAACTGGTCGGGGCACTTCTGAAATACTAGGATTCTCTTTTCCTCACAGGGTTGTGAGGCTTTACTATGCTAGTGCGTATAAACAGACTTTGGGAACTGTAAGAGGTCGTTTCAAATATGAGGTATATATAATACGTCACCTTGGAGGAAGAGCTTGTCTTTTGAGCTTCATCCATAAATTGAGAATAATAATCACGGCGTGTCCTGCGGCCGTTGTGAAGGTGAAATGAGATAGTGCATGTAAATCAAATGATGCATTAAGGCACAGTGCCTGAAACACCGAATTCGATCAAAATGCTACTATTCAACACCCTTCACTTGCAGTTTCCCGGCTTACGCAGGAAGATTTTGGTAACTCTCTCTGTAAGTGTCCCTGGGGTGGGAGTCTAAAATAAACTCTCCGAGGACAGAGACGCGGCTAAACTACCTTTTATTTTCCCCCTTGTAATCATCTCCTTCGTAATCCCACTGTGCAGATTGAGGGCTGAGACCAGAAGAGCTAGAGTACCAGGCGGTAACTCCAATTCTTGGGGTGAGCGCCCGCACGCGGCGCCGCCGCAGAGCCCGCAGTTCCGCGCCTCCGCCCGCCAGGGGGCGCTCGGCCGGACGCCGACCCCCGGGAGCGGCGGGGCTGGAGGAGGCGGAGCCCAGCCTGGCAAGATGGCGCCGTCCGCCTTGTTACGCCCTTTCTCCAAGCTGCTGGCCCCGGCCAGGCTCCCGAGCGGCTGTAAGTGTCCCTCCTCGAGCAGGCCACCCCGACCTTCCAGCCTGCGGCTCCCAGGGAGAACCCAGCCCCGCGGGGGCAGGAGGCGGCTGCGCCCCGGGCTTTTCCTGCAGTGACCTTCGCCGGCCCGCCTCCCGGAGCCCACGCCTGCCTCCGCCCGCGACTCTCGGCTCTCCGTCAGCCGCCGCCCACCCTCCTCTCCCAGTGCCATCCGACCCCTCGGGGTCTCGGCGAATGGACTTTGAGTCCCTCCTCCTGCAGACGCGGGAGAGGGAGACCCTCCCGGGGGCGCTTCTATCCGCCCACCCCCGACACTTCGGAGGGGCCGCCAAAGCCCGTGTACGAGGCTTTGAAGGCGCCACCGGTCTGGCCCTGCTGGTGGCCCAGGGCGAGTTACTAGGCCTCTCTGAACCTTTCTGTGGCTGTTTAAATGAGGAAGTAGAAGGGGGAACTAAAAGCGACAATACGCATGTAAATGTCAGGTTTATTCCTACAGGGGGGTAAGTTATAGATTTAGAGACCCTTTCTGTCCCCTTTCAGCTTCAGCGCGGTCAAAGTTCTACATTCGGGAACCGCCACATGGCAGACCTGACTGGCTGAAGGTTGGACTGACCTTGGGCACCTCCGTTTTCTTGTGGATGTGTGTAAGTATATACTCCCTTAAATCGTGGTACTCCAGCACGCTGGAGAGGACAAGTATCGGTGTGAGGTTGAATGTTGCGCAGCAAATCTCCCATACCATAGGTTATTTATGTAACTGCTAATAATCTATTTCTCCAGGAGGGAAATCCCAAGGACTGAAAAATATTAAGGTTTCAGAGGCATCGAGAAAGTATATAATGAGGCTGAAATTTCTGTCATTGTTCCTTCGCCTGGTTTTGTCGTGAAATGGCAGTTTTACTGCATATTAATTATCCTTTAGTTTATTTCTTAATGAAGATGGAGGCACGTTGGGGTTTTATGAAGGCACTTTTTTCAGATGCCATAGGGAGAGATCGTAAGTGAACAAGCTATACAAATTAAATCCCATTGGACTTACAAGATATAAGATTTTAACAATGTTTGTGTAAATACATTGTTGGAAATTGTACCTATGTGTAGCAGCCTTTTTCTTTCTTTCTTTTTTTTTTTTTGTCTTTGTTTACAGTATGCCAAATGCTTTACCTGTAAAAACTTGTTTAATTTTTTCAACAACACTATGTGGTAGTACTATTATTGTTGACCTTTTACGGATGTAGGAAACACTTGGAGAAATTAATTTGCCAAAGCCAGTTCTCCCTGACTTAAGAGCTACACTGTAGACCACTGTGAAATACTGCCTCTCCATAGATAAATTTTTTTAAAGTATCTGTGCTACATTAGTATTTAAATTTTTTGTTTTGGAATTTCCTCCACTGCCGCCCACCTCCAACTCTCAGATCTCTTATTTGAGATTTTTTTCATTAAAGTGGTTCAGCTCTTTGACATGGAAAGGAGGAAGAGACGTTGAAAGTTACTTACAACTTAGTAACTAATCCTTTCAAAATAACGTTTGTTATAATGTAACTTTATACATTCTTAAAGTTTTCCTAAAAAGAAACTTGTTGCTGAGAGCTCTGATTGTTACTGGATCTTTGCAACACATGTCACCCTATATCAGCCATTGTTCTAGTTGCATATTCTGTCAGACAGTGGTTCTGAGAAAGTGGCTGTCCTCCATGACATCTAATTAATACATATATAGTTGGGGGATGTGGGTTGGTCATTCGCTCACAGTACCATACTTCTGAGGTTAGAAGTATAGTACACATCCACCAACCCCATCTAATAACCAGGTTCTGCTCTGTCCTGTTGCTTTAGCCCCTCTGTGGTAAGGCTCTACATTCCATTAATTACCCACTGAGTGAAGTAATTTATTTGCAGAAGTTGGATTTAAACTTTTAAGGGTTGCCTTCTCAAATTTAGTCTGTCAGATTGTGGTGAACAAGTACATATCATTCATAGCTTTTGGACTTTTGTATCCCTTAGCCTTTTATTTCTAACTAGAATAGTTGTAATTCTTTTAATCTATCCTTATTTCTCTTGCAAAATATAAATATCATTAGTTGATCTCCTCCTTCTCCTCTTTAAGTTGCCAGGAAGATTACATTTCTCATTTTAACTGTTACCTACTTCTAGCTCATCAAACAACATAATGAAGATGTTTTAGAGTATAAAAGAAGAAATCGGTTGGAATAAACTTTTGAAATACCGATACAGTAAGTATGTGATTTTCTACGATTGAATAGACTATGCAAGTTAATTTGACCTCTTTTTAAATAATGTGTTTTGACTTTTTTCATTAGGTTTATACTTTTTAGCACCTATATTCCTGTCTGTGACAAATTTATGAATTTTTAATACCTTGGCTCAAGGATCTCTTAGCATAATCATTTTTAATCATTACACTTTGTGTTCAAAGGAAGTTGTGCTTAAGAATGAAACCAAAATTGTATTTTCTTAAATCTAATAGTGCTGTACACAGTGCCTTCACAGCACTTAGGACAAGTTATCGTTGTTTGTGTATGTATTTCTTAATACCTGTTTGTCATATACCACACTTGAGTGTAAAATTCCATGAGAACAGGGCATTCAATTGTTAAATTTTTTACTGCTTGACGATTTTATTATGATTGTCATTACAACTAACACCCAGTTGGACAATTCCTGATAAAACCTAGCTGTGAATAAGATAGAATACACTGCATGGTCTGTGATTTAAAAGAGAGTGAGTTTATTTTATATGTATATTTGTGCCATATTTCTGAAAATCTTTTTAAAGAAATCCTATATTAATCCTTTTGTAAAATGAAAAATCATCCTTATAAATCTCAGCTTTCTTGGGTTAGGTTGATTAAAGTAGATAACTTATATGTGCTGGAGAATAAAATAGTAATCACAAATGTACATTTTGTTCTATTATTATCACCTTGCCCATTTCACTACTTCAGTCAATCAAGAGATTAAAATGAAATAGGTTTTTAAATCAAAACCAGATGCTTTTGCTACTCCTGTAGTTCAGAATTTAAAAAAAATTTTTTTTTGCTAAAACTTAGATAAAATGAGGAGTTGATATTCTTTGTGGATTTGTTTTTTTAGACTTCCCCTGGTGCTCTAAGGTGCATTGTTCAGAATGGTCTAATTTTTTTTATTACTTCTGCTTGTTAATGCTACAGTTTTCTTTTTTTTCCATTATAGGTATATAGTGTTTATAGCAGTTCCTCTGGATTCACCAATCTGTTGAGCTGTAAATGTGAGAGAAAGAGTTACATGTGAACGTCAAGTCAGCATTTGTGTTTCACATAATTAAATTTAAAAATACTTCTGTATTCTTCAGATTATGTACATTGTGACAATGTATAAAATGTCAATTCTAACATAAATTACTAGAAGTATTTTAATGTGGAAAGTACCATCTGATAATAGGGTCAGTGGTAATTAAGGACACATTGGTAAGAAAACTTTTTAAGGATATAGATTAAAAAAAAAAAATCACTGCTGAGGATTTACTCCTTCTGTCAACTTCTAATTTCTAATGAGAGCACTTATTTAGTGATCAGGTTGATAGAACTACTCCTAGTCTATTATTTAAAATACAAAAGAACCCAAATACTATTTTCTTCTTACCAGAGTTTCTTCTGACTCCATTTCCTTGAGTTTGAATGATTTTCATTTGGGTGACTGTTTTTACACCGGTATGGCAACAGTTGGCTCTTTTTGCTAATATGACTTTCATCCAATGAATAACAAACTATTCAAAAAAAGGAGTTGGTGAGAGCTAATAGAGACAAATGAAAAAACACTTCACTTATCCCTTATCAAAACCCTTTCTTGTGAATCAGTTAACACCTATTTATATGCCACTTCATTAACATATAATTTAAACACTTAATGTATTAATACTATACATTTAAAAGTGTATTATTTGTATCTGCATTCTGATGTTAAATAGAAAGTTTCATTGCCTTATAAATGGCTTTGTGTTTTGGGCTCTGGCCAACACTTACTCTGGGAGATTCATGGCCCAATACCTTTGGAAGTCACTTCTGAACATAAATTCAGAGTTACATTATCTCAGAATAAGTATTTAATCCAAATTCAGTGAAAGACCAGATAAAACAGTAACTATTAACTTCTGTCAATTTGGAGTCCTAGCTGGTAGAACTGGAAAGGACCTTAGGGGGTCATATAGACCAATTCCATAATTTTACAAATGCAAAAACCAGAGGTAAAGAGTCATTTGCCCAATATCACTGGAAAGTAGAATGATGGACTCTTAAAGATGACCATGTCCTATTCCCCAGAATTTGTATATATGTTAGGTTAGGTTAGGCAAAGGGGAATTAAGGTTGCAGATGGAATTAAATTTGCTAATCAACTGACATTGAGATGGAGAGATTATCCTGGATTATCTGGTTGGGCCTGATGTAATCACAAGGGTCCTTAGAAGTGGAAGAGGGAGGCACCAGTGTGTGTCAGAGTGGTGTGATATGAGACAGATTCAGCCAGCCATTGCTAGCTTTGAAGATGAAAGAGGGCCAAGAGCCAAGGGACGGAGAAGTCAAAGAAATTCTATCCTGTCTCCAGACAGGAACACAGCCTTGCTGACACCTTAACTTTAGCCCAGTGAGACCCATGTTGGATTTCTCACCTACAAAAATGTAAGATAATAAATTTGTGTTGTTTTAAACCACTAAGTTTGTTATAGCAGCAGTAGGAAACTAATATTGTCACATGGCAATGGAGCAAGAACTCAGGTATCAACTCCCAATTCAAGGAACTTTACCCTAAAAGAGACACTTAAAATTCACATCCCTAAAGGGAACAGAAAACTCTAAGACACTTGAAATTCTGGAAACTGATAACCTTAGTTGGAAATAAAATACAGCTTTAACAAGCAAGATTTACTGTATGTCAGGCCTTGAAAATAAAGTTGCCCTGTGTGGACTTTCATCTTGATCGTGCCTCTGTAACTCCAGGGGGAGACATTCATGAAGACTAGGGCTGTCCAAAAGAACTTTCTGCAATGATGGAAATGTTCTGCCTGTGCCAGCCAACGTAGTAGCCACTACTCCCATGTGGCTCTTGAGCATTTGGAATGTGATTAATGTGACTGCATTTTTTTTAGTTTTATTTCCTTTTCATTAAATAGCCACATGGGGCTGGTGGCTGCCGTATTGGACGGTACAGATGCAGATTACTCCTCCTGGAGTTGTGCCACATAGGGGCAGTGGTGAAAGGTGCTTTCTAAACTAAGTATTGAAACCTAAGTCAAATTATATTAAACTAAAAAAAGGTTATGAGGATGCAGAGTGACTCACAGACTGCCGTAACAGGCATGCACCTGAGCCCAGGAATAATTGGGGCCTGGAATTCAAATGTTATCCAGACTTTTGCTCTTGGCTCTGCTTTCTGCATATGTGCTTTATTTCCTTTGCACACAGACCGTCTCTTCCCCAGCCCACATTGTAAAGAGAAGGCTGCAGTCAGTAGTCTCTTAAACTGAGATGTTTTAGCTGGACTGAACAAGAATCGTTCTGATACACAGTTCCTAAAAGGAACTTGGTCAAATGATGGTTCCTTTAGCAATAATGTAAAAGAATTCCCATTAAAAAGAAGATACGGACAAAATCATATGTCCAATGCTGTCAAGTTTTTTATTAGATCAAAATCAGACCTTTTTTTTCAGATTTAGTATCTGAGATAGTCATTAAATTATTTTCTTAAGTTGCCATAGGAAAAAAAAAAAAAACAAGCTCTAGGAGCTCAGTTTTAAGTATAAGAAGTTGTTATGGGTTAAATTTTGGTCCCCAAAAAGATATGTTGAAGTCCCAGCCCCCATTATCTCAGAATGTAACCTTATTTGGAAATAGGGTATTTGCAGATATAATTAGTTAAAATGAGTATACTGGAGTAGAGTGGGCCCTTAGCCCAATGTGACTGGTATGTTTCTAAGGAGAAAAGACACAGACACACAGGGAGAAGACAGGAATGATGGAGGCAAGGACTGGAGTGATCCATGTGGAAAGCAAGGATTACCGGTAAACATCAGAAGCTGGAAGGGTTCTCGCCTACATGTTTCCCACCTTGACTTCAGACTTCTAACCTCCAGAACTGTGAGAGAATAAAGTTTGTTGTTTTAAGCCATCCAAGTCTGTAGTAATTTGTTACGGTAGCCTTAGGAAAATAATATGGAAGGGGTAGGGAATGTCATGTTTATTTTACTACAGAAGAGAAAGTGAATAGATGGGAAGAGTACCGAGGAACCTCCAAGAATAGTTTAAGAATTTACCATATTGATTACCCTTTCTCCTTCATTTTATCGAAATATTTTAGGCCATCAAAAGCGTGCTTACCAAATGTAAAATAGCTAGCTAGTGGGAAGCAGCCACATAGCACAGGGAGATCAGCTCGGTGCTTTGTGACCACCTAGAGGGGTGGGATAGGGAGGGTGGGAGGGAGATGCAAGAGGGAGGAGATATGGGGATATATGTATACATATAGCTGATTCACTTTGTTATACAACAGAAACTAACACACCATTGTAAAGCAATTATACTCCAATAAAGAAGTTTAAAAAAAAAAAGCGTGCTTATCAGGACTTTCTCAAACTGCTTTCCAATTTGTCTTCCTAGATACTCTTCTAAATTGTTTCACTTTACATCTGCATTGATCTGTTGAAAGTACAGGTTATAGCTTAGGGATTTAGTATTAAAAAAAAACAAAGCTGTTTCTAGCTTTCTGTGGAGCCTAGGAAATCACTCAGTCTTTGAAAATTGTCTTTAATTATATGGAACTTAAGCCTTGAGTAAGTATGCTTAATATTGCCAGTGGTTAGGAAGCTTCGTGAGCTCCCTCTCTTAGAATATGTTTTCAAAACTAATACTGTCTTTGTCAACAATCACAATTAGGTGGAGATCATCTTAGATAAACCAAGTTAACTCTAACCCTAAGTTCTTGTTTTCCCAACAAGACCAAGAAAAATGTCAAGGATGTGCTCAAGGGCAGCATTATAAACAATGTGACTAACAGCTGGGAAACTACTGTGTCAGCCTTACAGAGTCTTGTATAGCGAAGACCTACTGTTAAAATTCTCTCAGGGTTCTGGAGGAACAGCTTGCTACAGAGTGAATTTGACACCCCACAGGCATGTCCTTTCTTGGGAAGTGTTTCATCAAAATGTGGGAAGAGTTTGACATCAAAGTGTAAAGCCACATATCCTACAGGAGCCGTAGAGTAGGTTGCAAATTCCCTTTGATCCAAGAGGCACGAGCTTTTAGCTAAGATGAAAAGGGATCTGGAGAAGTGGCACTATTTATCTCACAGTTCTTGCCTCTCCCAGCTGGGATGGCCACATCCAACCTAGAGGACATGATAAACTCCCCGCTGGACCTTGCCATGTGATGAGATGGTGGGCTATAATGGATCCTGTCATGCGCACTGAGAGGCATCAGAACGTTGTAAGGGAGCCTGGAGCTTCGGCTTAGGCTGGAAGTCAGAGTCTAGCACTGCCTTTTCCAACCAGCTGAGCATGTTTCATACCTAACGTGCTTTACAGCTGACAACAACCCAATGAATAAAGGAGTTACCCACATTTTACTCAGACCAGTAAATCTGAACAGGTTTCTGATTCCCAAACTCAGGCTCTTAACCACAGTGTTAGACTGCCTCGATTTTTTTTAATGTATAATACAAGGGTAATCAACATTCCTCCACCTACTCCTTAGGCTTGTTTAGAGGATGAAGTACAAAGACGGATGTGACAACACTTTGGGGAAAGTTCTTGAAGCCCTATACGCATGTGTGTTATTTTTGCATTGTTTAAATTAGGCGGTTTGTGTTGTTTAAACCAGTTTGGCTTTAACCGCAGCCCTTAGATTACATTTATCATTGATATCTGGTCAGAGATTTCTTTGTGATCACTGACCCCATTGATGGTAGGCTTGGCAGCCACTCCTGAGAAAAGATGTTGGTTCCATGTCTCTTTAACCTGAAACTATAACCTCTGTGAGTGGTAGCAGGAATCATAGCTTGTTATTGAAGAATGCCCTGGAACACTAATAAGATAGTTGGTAAATATCTGTGAAATAAATTATAACCAATCCTCAGCATCTAGCACAATCCCTAGGCATTTTGACAGATACTTACAGACAGTTTGACTGAGTGTAGGTGGCTGCTGTGGAACCCGGGGACGCTCCAGAAGAGCTCAGACTATATCCAGACCCTGAGTCTACATCAGCATTCTGAAGAGGGGTCTAGAGCAGTGTCCTGGGAGCCATTATCATTTACAAGTGTTTACTCAGAAAGAATCCTTTTTAAGGGAGCTGCCAGTACATTAAATAACAGTATAGTACATGCATTAATTCTTTTTTCTTTTTTGGCCCTGCTGCACAGCTTGTGAGGTCTTAGTTCCCTGACCAGGGATTGAACCGGGGCCCCCGGCAGTGAAAGCTCAGAGTCCTAACCACTGGACCGTCAGGGAATTCCAGCATTAATTCATTTATTATTTTTTCTTTCTTTCTTCTCCACATTAATGGACCTTTGTTTTTTTAAACTATTTATTTAGGCTCCGCTGGTTCTTAGTTGCAGCACGTGGGATCCTCCTTGTGGCTTGCGAACTCTTAGTGGAGGGGTGCATGCAGGAACTAGTTCCCCGACCAGGGATCGAACCCGGGTCCCCCTTGCGTTGGGAGCGCGGAGTCTTACCCACTGGACCACCAGGGAGGTCTCCCGCATTAATTCATTTAAATGCATTTACTGCCTTTGACTATTTCCTCTCCCTGGCAACTAAGTCAAAATTCAGCCCTAAGTAGACCAAAGGAAGAATGAGCTGTAGTGGTAAACAGATTTGTTTTCTCTTTTAAATTGGGCTGCACCGAATTGGAAATGGTTAGGAGCTCTCCCCACAGATTTGATTTGATTTGTCAGTCCGTCCTAGCTGCCAGCAGTTCATTCTAGGATGTGTACTTGATGCTGGGCAAAGGTAGCAAGTGTACTAATCTGCATTTTGTTACTTTCAGGACTACCTGACTTCTTGGTGGAGGGTCTGGGTCTAACCCCTTCTTTGGGGCTTGGAAGTCTAAATCTGACCTCGCATTAACACAGATTACCTATTTGCTCTTAAGGTTTAATCACTAGGAATAGCTAGTGACTCTGAGCATCAAAAAACTAGTTCTCATCATTGGCTTGTACTCCTTAAATGAGAATATATTAAATATTATTAGAATTGGGTTCAGAACGAGAACCTCTGAGGAGTGTTTAGTTATTCACCTAGCAAATGAGCCAATAGTTTGCCTGTAACATGCCAAGAGAACTTGGAACTAGGACTATGTTCATGTCCTTAAAAAAAAAAAAAAAAATTTGACCATCGGTCCCTGAAAATTCCTCCCCACCACCTGGTCGTTTGCTAAACCGAATAATTGCCACCTTCCTCAGAGGGATGAAATAAAAATTAAAAGAGAAAATTATGTGAAAGTGCTTTATAAACTGTCAAGTGCCAAACATACTTAAGGGGTTATTATAGTAGGAAATGGTGCCTTCCAAAGATTAATCACTTCGAAAATGTTGTAAGCATAAATTATTGGTTTCCATATTCAAACCATGACAGATTCTTGTCGCCACAATGAGGCAAGTGATTGAAATCTGGAGGGAGAAACTAATAATTTAGTGTTTTTAGTTGATCTGGAAATACTAGCTTCACATCCCACAGAGGAATAGGCAGCATTTTTGGAGCTTATATTTAAAAGTCATTGTAATCGTGAATTGCCTAGAAGTTCAGCCATTAGCCGGGAATTTTCTTAGGGTTCTGAACATCACCCAGAGCACTAATGGGAGGCTGAGGCTACCCCTCTCCTCCATTCGTCTCCAGGGAACTTCCAGCTACCCTTCCCACTCCTAGGAAAGCCGGCGGAGAGCGTGAGAGAAAGTGGGTTCAGCCTGCATATGGCATGGTAAATCCTGTCTGTGTCTTATTCCGGAGGCGAGTCCCGAGACATTTCCAGCCTACTCGGAGGAGTTCCACTGACCGCAACAGTACGGGGCAGGCAGATGACGGCGACTTCTCGGTTCCCCATCCCCTTTCTGAGATGCCACCGTCAGCTTCTCGGGCCCAGGCGAAGGCGACAGAGCCTGCAGATCAGGTTGAGGGAGGAAGGTGCGCACGACCAACCCCTGCGCACGTCCCCGACGGGGCCGTCGGGGCGGGGCGGGCAGGGGTCAGCGCCCCTCCCCGGGGCGGGGCTCGCCAGGGCTCGCCGCGCCCCGCAGCACCGCGGGGCTACAGCGGCAGCGGCGTGCAGGGAGCCGGGCGCGATGTACCTCCGCAGGGCGGTCTCCAAGACCCTGGCGCTGCCTCTGCGGGCGCCCCCAGGCCCCGCGCCGCTCCGGAAGGACGGTGAGTCGCAGGCGCTGGCCCGAGGGGCCTCTCCCGGCGTCCAAGCCTGAGGAGCACAGGTGCCTCGCGCACAGGTCGCGCGGGCGCCCCGGTTCCCGCCTGCCCTTCGTGGGCCAAAGCCAACCCCGGCATCAGAAGCCTGAGGTTGGGGATGGGGATGGGGACGGTGGGGGGCGGGGAAGAGGGGGAGGGTGGCCGGGAAATCGCCTCGAAATTCTTGGAGACTTTGGAAATAGGGTGCCTTTCCAGCGCGGCTTCTGGATCCGGACTAGATTTCCTGGGTTCGAATCTTGATCTTGGGCAAGTGATTAACTTCAGTTTCCTCATCTGCAAAATGGGGACACTAATGAGTTTTAATGAGTTAATATGTAGTTAACAGCGCTTAGAAAAGTGCCTGGCGAAAGTCGGCAAAGCTTACCCCTTGTCTTAATACAGGGCCCAAAGCTCTCTCCAACTTCACGAGGAAGCAGAGGGATGGGTGGGAAGATGGACCCTGGTCTGCGGGCCAGGCAGGGTGCGCGGAAGGCAGTGCCAACCCCGTAGAAGTTGGGGAAATGCTCTTGAGTAAATAGACTCAAGACCTGGCCAGGACTCGGCAGCCACGAGCCTGGGCCGTGGCATCCCCGGTGAGGAAGGGGCTTCGAAACGCTTTCCTTAGGGGCTGCAGAGAGATCTGGAGCCCTCCAGCTGTTGGGCTGCGTCCCCCCTGTATCCATCACCTGTAGATTTTCTAAAGCACGGGGAAAGGGAGCGAATTTCCTGAAGGGGAAGTGGCAGTGAGAGCTGGAAGCTTATTAAATAAAAATTGATACGCACGAAAGCGCCTAGCCTAGGGCCTGGGCCATCGTAGGTGCTGAAGTGTGAGCAGGAGAGCATTTTCCCTTCCAGCCGCCGGCGGCCCTGCGCCCAGGTTTGCGCTCGCGGGCAGTTCCGCCCCCGCCGGCTCTTTCCTAGTCGTCGCGCATCTTCCTTCTCTTTTCCGTCCCTGACTGGGGCGCCGGCTCTTAGACAACCTCGTGGAAAGTTCTTAGTTCTCCCTTCACTTTGCCCCACTTGCTAAGGCTTGCATTGGAGTCGGGGAGAAAGAGAACGACTCCTGCGGAAAATTCCATGGCCAATTTGTTTCCACTTTGATTAGGCCTGCGGTGGTGATGGTGATGGAGGGAGGGAAGGAAGGTATGTGTAACTCGCTTTATTTTTCTCTTAAAATGCTACTGAGAAGAAGTTGCCTCCAGTAACAGAAATAAGGAGTCTTCGTTTTCCCTGATCTTTATGCCGAGTAAGATGGAGCACACTTTTCGCTGGTGAAATAAGGGGAAGCCATTCCTTTGAAAGTTCAGAAGATAACGGGGCTGTTGTGATTGGGGGTGGGGAGATGGAAAAGGCCCTGACCGTGGCCTTTCGAGCTCTCTGAACGCAACCCTCACCGTCCTCACGGACAAGCATGCACATCGTTTTTTGGTAGCTGCACATATTTCAAATAATTTCCTCCCCAACTTGGGGCAAAAGAAAAGGAGTTTGAAAATTCTAAACAGGTAGTTAGCAATACTGGTTGTAGCAGTACTGGTCTTTTCCTCATTTTCATCTAATTACTTTTTTGTACCATTGATTCATTTATGTATTTTCAGAACTGTTATTGACTGGAAATTTGGCTTCGGTCATGGACATTAACCTTGTATTGGTACTTCCAACTTGGATGAAAAATGAAATTGTTTCAGTTTATTGAAGGATAAAATTTTAACCGTGCCTCATCAAATTTTGTTCTCTGGTTTTTGCTTTTAAAAATGTAAAATTTTAATGAATAAATAAATTAGGTTTACAGTAGATTACCGGAAAAACTCAGAAAGGCAAAATAGAAGTCGCCTGTAATCCTACCACTTAGTCAATACCACTATTTATCTACATTTTAGTGTACGTGGTGTTCCAGACCTTTTTTCCCCCCTTCCTGCATTTTTTTTTTCTTATGTACATTGCTTCCACAATGTACGTAATCTGGGATAGTCCTGTAAAGATTATTTTGCTATAACTTTTCACTTAGTATATTGTAAATATTTTCTCGTGTAGACAGTCTTCTGCAAAAATTAAAGTATCTGTTTCATATTTATGAATATGCTAAAATTTGTCTAATCTTTACCAAATATTTATTTCCCATTTCATTGCTCTTTTAAATAACTCTGCCATAATTGTATTTGTCTTTACTTAAACCTCTGTAATTTTCTCTATTTTTTCCTATTTAAAAAAACTTTTTGAAATTTATACCTGGTTGCCAACTATGAAAGCCATATATTCCCTATTTAATAACAGCTGTATTTTTAAACCAACAAAAGCTCCACTAGAAGTCAAAGACATAACCTCTTACCATAGCCTCTCTGGGCACATTTGTAGCGAAAAATTGGTTTTTTCTAAGAGATGATCATTTATATCCAAACTAAGAACATATATACAAAATCTTACCACTTTTGCTACTATGGAGATTTGTAGTTTGTGCAAATGTCTTGAGATTTGCTTTCTGCAAATCATAACTTCTTGCTGGTCCCTACACCCTTATTCTCTGTGTCAGGCCACATCAAAATACGTTGAGTTTTCCTAGTCACACAAGTCTCATGCTTTTGCACACTCTCTGCCTTATTCCTCCAATGCAATTTTCCCTCCCCTTGTTTATCTGACAAACTCCTACTTTCCTTCAAAGCTCAGGTCCCGTCTTTTCAATTGTGGCAGTTACCTTGAGCCCCCTAGCTGAGTTCTTTCACTGCGTTTTCATACTATTGTTGCTTCTGCTTTCATCTATTACAGCATTTGTCATACTGCATTGCAGTTATTTGTCTACAGTTTTTCGCCTGTACATCTTTTCCCTCTTTTTTGAGGCTAGGGACCTTATGTGTTGTGTTTACAGTTATACTCTTTTTTTAAAGATTATTTTGCTTTATTTATTTTTATTTTTTGGCTGCACCTCCGGCATATGGGATCCTAGTTCCCCAGCCAGGGACCTAACCTGCCCCCCCTGCATTGGAAGCGCAGAGTCTTAACCACTGGACCGTGAGGGAAGTCCCTACAGTTATAATCTATTTTTTAATATAAATGTATTTATTTATTTTATTATTTATGTTTGGCTGCGTTCGGTCTTCATTGCTGCGCACGGGCTTTCTCTAGTTGCGGTGAGTGGGGGCTACTCTTCGTTGTGGTGCACGGGTGTCTCGTTGCAGTGGCTTCTCTTGTTGCGGACACAGGCTCTAGGTGCGCGGGCTTCAGTAGTTGTGGCATGCAGGTTCAGTAGTTGTGGCTCACGGGCTCTAGAGCGCAGGCTCAGTAGTTGTGGCACACGGGCTTAGTTGCTCCTAGGCATGTGGGATCTTCCCGGAGCAGAGATCAAACCTGTGTCCCCTGCACTGGCAGGTGGACTCTTAACCACTGTGCCACCAGGGAAGTCCCTCTTTGTCTTTAAAGTAGAGAATTTGAGCTATATGAACTTTAAGCTTCTTCTAGCTTTGAGTCTATTATAAAAATTTCAATTCCATAGCATATGGTATATACAAATTCTAGAACTATAAAGTTAATATATTTAAATAGAATAATACAGTACCTTAATCTATTTCTATTAGTTTGTACAAAATTGCCCTTCTATTTTAGATATGACCTTATGGCAACATTTGTCTTAAAAGAGCTTCTATCTGGTGGGAATGTAAATTGATACAGCCACTATGGAGAACAGTATGGAGGTTCCTTAAAACACTAAAAATAGAACTACCATACGACCCAGCAATCCCACTACTGGGCATATACCCTGAGAAAACCATAATTCAAAAAGAGTCATGTACCACAATGTTCACTGCAGCTATATTTACAATAGCCAGGACATGGAAGCAACCTAAGTGTCCATCGACAGATGAATGGATAAAGAAGATGTGGCACATATATACAATGGAATATTACTCAGCCATAGAAAGAAACAAAATTGAGTTATTTGTAGTGAGGTGGATGGACCTGGAGACTGTCATACAGAGTGAAGTAAGTCAGAAAGAGAAAAACAAATACCGTATGTTAATACATATATATGGAATCTAAAAAAAAAAAAAAAAAGGTTCTGAAGAATCTAGGGGCAGGACAGGAATAAAGACACAGATGCAGAGAATGGACTTGAGGACACGGGGAGGGGGAAGGGTAAGCTGGGACGAAGTGAGAGTGGCATGGACATATATACACTACCAAATGTAAAATAGATAGCTAGTGGGAAGTAGCCACATAGGATAGGGAGATCAGCTCGGTGCTTTGTGACCACCTAGAGGGGTGGGATAGGGAGGGTGGGAGGGAGGAGATATGGGGATATACGTATATGTATAGCTGAATCACTTTGTTATAAAGCAGAAACTAACCCACCATTGTAAAGCAATTATATTCCAACAAAGATGTTAAAAAATAAATTAAAAAATTTTAAAAAAAGCTTCTATCTGCCCATCTTTAAAGGTTTTATATTAGAAGAATTAAAGTTTCTTTCTATGTCTACATTTGTATTATAGATTTCTAGAAATGCGTTGGATTTCAACATAAATGTTTTATTTAACATATAAATTTTAAGCACAAATGTATTTAATTCATTTTTTGTAAAAATAATCTTTTCCATTGAATCCTGTGGTGTAGAATATACAATAAATGGATTTCTTTTGCTCACATGCATCTCGTTTGACTGTTAAAATTGTTTAATGCTTTGTCATTTCTCCTTACCCACGTCTGCATTCCTTCCAAGAAAAGCATGATGCGAAGCATCAGGGTGACAGCTTTCATAAGTAATTATCAAATTAGATTAAGAAAATTGTCAAGTGGAATTATTACCCTACCTTCTAATACTGTATTCCTTTAAGCTAAAATCAGTTGATGTTAATAGATTCTAGGTTCACTGAGGGGTAAAAAAATTCTTTTGGATGTAATCATTTAAAATAGTTTTGCCCGTGGTGGAGCTAACCGTGTTTAAACTTGTTCTCCTAGCATCTCTTCGCTGGATGTCATCCAACAAATTCCCCGGATCATCTGGATCAAATATGATCTATTATCTGGTTGTAGGTGTCACAGTCAGTGCTGGTGGATATTATGTAAGTGTTTTAATAACCTTGGTGCTCAGGAAATCATATATTTTACAACCTGTGGTAAAACTCAAAGCAATGTCGAGATCAAGACATGGGATTAATATACAAGATTATGAAAAAAAATTTTAAGTATAAAATACTTCATACCACTAACTATGGGTGACTTTCATTAAAAACAATGTTATTATAAATACTAACAGTACTAATGGCTGACATGCGAGTGTTTACCACGTGACAGACTCATGGCTCATTTAATTATTACAACAATTCTTTAAGGTAGGTACTATTATTAACATTTGACAAGAACTGTTTTGAGAGTGAAACTTTTTAAAAATTAATAGACTTTATGGGACTTCCCTGGTGGTCCAGTGGTTAAGACTCCACGCTTCCACTGCAGGGGGTGCGAGTTCCATCCCTGGTCAGGGAACAGAGATTCCCCATGCTGCACAACACGGCCAAAAAAAAATTAATAGACTTTATTTTTTGGAGCAGTTTTAGGTTTACAGAAAACTAAGCAGAAAGTACAGAGAATTCCCATATACTTCCTCTCACCCCTCTGCCCCCCTTTCCCAAATCAACAACCTTGCTTTAGTGAGATACATTTGTTACAACTGATGGGTCAATACTGATACATTATTATTAACCAAAGGCTGTAGTTTACATGAGGGTTCACTCGGTGTTGTACATTATATGGGTTTTGACAAATATATACTGACATGTATCCACCATTACAGTAGCACACAGAATAGTTTCATTGCCCTGAAGATCCCCTGTGCTACAACCATTCATTCTTCCCTCTCTCCCCCTAGTCTTTTCACTGTCTCCATAGTTTTTTTATTAGCTTTATATCTTTACTTTTATTTTTTAAAAGTAATATTTATCTATATATTTTTTTAAAATTCAAAATAGACATATATAAAATCAAAAGGATGTTTTCCTCCCTGGTCTTCCTTATCCACTCCGCACAAGTAATCACTGTAAAACAAAGCTTTTAATAGTATGATTTTGGAGGTTAAAAAAAAAAAAGAAAAGAAACATTTGTGAGTTAATAAGATAATTCTAGGAATTCCCTGGAGGTCCAGGGGTTAGGACTCAGTGCTTTCACTGCTGTGGGCCCAGTTCAATCCCTGGCTGGGGAACTAAGATCCTATAAGCCACACTGTGTGGCCAAAAATAAATAAATAAATAAATAATCCTATTGATTTGAATCATTCCTCATTTTGTCATAAACTTTCTAAACTGAAATCTAATCTTTATTATGAATAAAAGTAGAATAAGTATATATTCTTCAGGAACCATAAGACTACACAATCACTACAATCACTATATTTTGGTTTGACCTTATAGAAATATGCATAAAGAGATTTTTAGTCATAACTAGGAGCAGTTTGTAGGACTATGTAGATAATGAAACCAAAATACATAGTCTACTCTTCAGAAATTTGAAAGCCTCAAGAAGCCAGGAAAGTTCAAACATGTCACTTATATCATTGTCTTCCACTAATCTACCCGCTTTCACTCATACCCAGATTCCTTTGCTTTTACCATCTTTCTACTGCTTAATATTGAATTCACTGCCCAGGGCTACTATAGTTGGATATAGGCCACTGGAAAACAGATTAAACTAGGCCATGTGATTGTGTGGGAAGCTGGAAGACTGAATTTCATCTGGACATCACTACACCCCTAATTATGTTTACCAGTGCCAGACATGAACCTCTGCAGTCCGCTAAATCTTTCTTTGCAAAAGCAATCTTAAACTGGATGGTTAGAGACTGGCTACTCCTGAGAGCTCTTTCTGGCCTTGTTCTGTCACAGTGGGAGTGGAAATTGGACAAGGTGATGATCTCTAAGTCCCTTTCCACCTCTAAGATTATGTAGTTTTAATCTTGAATGTTGGAAGCCTTAATTCCCAAGAATCTTAGGCTACTTTCAGGAGGAAATACAGAACGTGAGGCACTCAAAAACCCATATTCTAGTCCTCGCCTTCCCTTCCTTGTCCTGCACTAAAATAAATTCTATATTAGATTTATCTGAATTGAATCCACAGATGCTCCCTAGGCAAGAGCACTTTTTTATTTCCAAGTAAAATCTACTACCAGAGCCTCTGCAAATCTGAGAAAGGCCCAGGTCACTTCCATTTTTTGAGGGTCTGGGTATCTTGGAAAAACAAAATGCCAGACTGGTTTCTAAAAGTTGTGGTAGATTTTAGATGCTTACATTTAATAAATACAAAATATCATTTGGAAATAACTTCAAAGTCTAATTTTGAGACTCTCTCTTCTAATAGACCTTTCTTCTACTCTGTGCTTGACTATGTTCAATTTGAAAAAGCTAGATCCTCTGGGTTACACATGAGTGTGAATTATTCTTATATCTCTTTGATTTTGCTTTAGCAGCTAAATTGTGTTTTAGCCCCTTGAACAATAAGACTAATGTCCTAGGGATGTTGCTGCTGGGATGGCCATTTCAGGGACATGAACTTGGGCACAGGTTCAGCTTTACTTCACAGAGAACTGAGGGTGCTGACTCAGTGTACTAGTCAGGAGCTCCCACCCCACTAGGAAAATATTCCCTGCTTTTATACAAAAATGTTGACTGTCATTCCTGCTGACCCTGTTTGCTCTGTGTGTTTCAAAGCCAGATGATTCAAGTCAGAATTCACCAAACCCTGGGGGTTTGTTCAAGGGCCACTTTTGCAACATTTCCACCCCCGGGCTTATGGAGTTTTCCATTTTCACAGTCTAATTTTAACATACTATAAAATGGTTTGTAATTTGCATAGGATAACTTTTAATGAGGTTAATGGTTTATGATGCTTAAAAATTTAGAAAATACTACATATAAATATGCAAATTTTAAAAATCTGTCATCCTACCTGCCACTAAGAAATATCTACCAACATTTTTTTAAGCTGAGATAATATAAACAATATTATCTAGTGAGATTTTCATTTTTAAAATATCATTGTCTAATATGAATACAGGCCAGAGATTACTACTTGAATTTGAAATGAAAGGAGGCCTGCACATTGTATCTAAGATTAAGATAGCTTTAATCACTTGTTTCTCAAGTGACCTGTGGGCCAGTCATATTACTGCTTTTAATGGCTAAACCTAGCTGACTTAAGGAATCTTCACTGGGGCCTACAGATGGGTCATTTTGGAAGACTTTTGGAAAACTTTTCATTGTGGGAGAATTGAGTTTCACCTGCAGTTATAAGAACTAATACAGGGCTTCCCTGGTGGCGCAGTGGTTGGGAATCTGCCTGCCAGTGCAGGGGACACGGGTTCGAGCCCTGGTCTGGGAGGATCCCATGTGCCGCGGAGCAGCTGGGCCCGTGAGCCACAACTACTGAGCCTGCGCGTCTGGAGCCTGTGCTCCGCAACAAGAGAGGCCGCGATAGTGAGAGGCCCGCGCACCGCGATGAAGAGTGGCTTGCCACAACTAGAGAAAGCCCTCGCACAGAAACGAAGACCCAACACAGCCATAAATAAATAAATAAATAAATAAATACTTAAAAAAAAAAAGATTTACCCCACTTTAAAAAAAAAAAAAGAACTAATACAGAGAGAGCTCGTATACCTTTTGCCTCATTTCCCCCAGTGACAACATCTTTGCTAACTATAAAACAATATCACAGCCAGGAAACTGACATGGATACAATCCGTAGACCTTATTCAGATTCCACCAGCTTTACATGCACTTGTGCATGTGCGTGTGTGTGTGTGTGTGTACGCTCAAGTACATGTATTTAGTCCTAAGCAATTTTATCACGTGTAGATTCGTGTATTCACCACCACAGTCAAGAGACAAGACTGTCCCATCACCATAAGGGTCCCTTGTGTTGTTCTTTTGTAACTGTACTCACTTCCCGCCTGCTCTCCCCCTCCCTTCCTCCCACTTCCTGACAACTACTAATCTGTTATCTATTTCTGTATTTCTTGTCATTTCAAGAACGTTACCAAAAAAAAATTAATAATAATAATAGTAATGTTACATAAATGGAATCCTAAGGTGTGTAACCTTTTGAGATTGGCTTTTTTCACTCAGCATATTTTACCTGGAGATTCATCCAAATTGTTTCCTGTATCTATAGTTCATCCCTTTTATGGCTGAGTAGTGTCCTATGTCATGGATGTACCACAGTCTGTGTAACCATTCACCGGTTGTAAGACGTCTGGACTGGTTCCAGTTTTTGGCTATTACAAATAAAGCTACCGTGAACATTTGTGTACAGGTTTTTGTGTGCACATGAATTTCCATTACTCTGAGATAAATGCCAGAGGATATTTGCAAATGCCTGTCAGAATATTTTGATTCTAGCATAATTTTTTTTCTTCTTGGTCTTTATCTATCCACCTTGTATGTTTTCAGTTATCTCTGACCTCTGTTAGAACATTTGTTTCTTTCCTTTTTTAAAGCATTCTACTTATTGACAAAGATTTCCAGAGGGGAAATAGAAGAGTAGATGGTGTGTATTGGTTTCTCCTGTTTGAACTGTAGATAGCTTTAAACTTGGCATGATGAATCTTAGAGCTCAAGAAATAAACTTAAGCACACATTTACTTTCAGACTTACAAGAAAATCACATCAGAGAAAGCCAAACACAGTGATCATGTAACGAATTTGAAAGAAAAAACCAAAGCAGAGTTACATCCACTTCCAGGTAAAGTGAATTTACTATTTTCTTTTTCCTTGAGGCACTGATTTGCATTATCTTAGTCTGGCAATGGACACTATTTGTTTTTGGCTTCTTTACTAACTTAATCCAAAATGACTCTGGGTAGGAGTTTCATTCAGAAAGGAAAAGTCCAACCAAAGCCTAAAGAATATTGTTAGAGGTTTTGGATGAGGGCATTTGGTAAATGAAAACATTGTACATTTAAACTGCTGACCAGCAGCTTTGACTTCTTTGTGTGGTAATATTACTTTTCCCCTACTCAGGTTTCCATTCATGCAGGCATAATTTTAGTATCTGTCTCTCTCAGCAGCTTGACCTTTCATTTCTCTCGTTAATTTTTTTTAAGTCATGAAACTAATTTTGTTTCAGTTTTGGCTAAGACCACCTGTGTGCAGTGACATTAGTAGATCCAGTCATGTCTACTGAGTCCTTCAGTTGATCTGATTGATAAAATGGCAACTTGTAACAAAAGAAATTTGACCTTTTCACCCTAATGTATATTTCTTGCCTTAAACTGCTTGCTTTAAACCATACTTTTTTCCATCTCAGCTATAAGGCCATTATTATCAAATACCATGATCACTATTTAGGGACAAAGAAAACAGCTGCTCATGGACCAGTTTTAACCTTTTAGTCATGAGAACAATAAGAAACAGAATATCATTAATAAACATTATTGAATATAATCATGAGATGGCTGATTGTAAAAATGATAAAATACAGCATTTCCATAGCACTTCCTTGGTTTTAAACCCCTCTTCATACATATCATTGTAGTCAATCCTCCCAATAGTTCTGTGAGGTAGATATTATTAATATCCCCATTTTACAGATGACAAAACTGAGGTTGAGGGAGGACTAGTGGCTTCTCAGAGTCATCAGCTAGTAAGTTAGCTACTTTTCCATGCTATTTCACATGACACATGGCCTGTTTATTTTCATGGTTTGTATTTGAATAAATAATACACGTGAAATTATTATTTTTTTAAGTTCAACAGATTCAAAAGGGTTTTCAGAAGAGCAGACCCTTCATTTTACCTCCCCAGAGGCAACCAATAACACCAGTTTTTAGTGTCCTCCAGGAGATGGTCTCTACAAATATAACTCTCTAGGTCTATATTACCCTCCTTTTGTCCTAACACAAATAGTACCATACTGTATACATTGCTCGTTTCCTTGCTTTTTTTTCACTGAACAGGCTACCTTGAAGACCATTTCATATCAGTACTTATTGATCTGTCTCATTTTTTAAAATGACTGCACAGTGTCTCACCGTCTTCCCATGCTCTTTAAATTAATACTTTGCTTGATGGACTAAATTTTAAAGGTGAAAAAGAGAACCTTGTGGGTGCCGAGGAAGCCGGTTCAGAAGCCCCCGAAGTACCTTTAGTGGAAGCTCCGGTGGCGGATGCCGCAGAGCTTCCCAGTGCTACAGTTGCCGTCATAAAAGAGGCTTCCCCCTGCCCAGACAATGTGGAGGCTGCTGCCGAGGAGACCACTGCCGCTGGTGCTGAAACTGGGTCAGAGGTGACAGATGCGGGGACGGGAGAAACCGCAGAGGTCAGCACTGAATCCACGTCAGAGGTTACCAGCGCAGCTCGGGATGAAGCTGTTGCCGTCGATAGTGATAAAGGTACAACCGAGAACGAAAGCTGTGGTGAATATGCTGAACTAGAAGAAAGTTCTCCAGTTGAGTCAGAATCCTCTGCTGGGGCTGATTTACAGGAAGAAGTCGGTGTTTGTTCTGAGGCCGCCTCAGCCCAAGGCTAATCTCATGCTGATTGACACTTGGGCAAAAAATGCCACAGAGGGTCTGATAGGCGTTTTTGTAGTTTCAGTAACCTGAGATTCTAAAAAGGCTTCTTTTCTAGAAAATGTTAATGTGCCTTGAGGATTTTGGGTATCTACTGGTAGATTTCAGGATCGAGAGATTTGAGATTTTGCATGCTGAATAGTTTTCTACTCTCTGGGATCAGAATATGACATGTAAAGAGCTTAAAGAGTTTCACCTGTGGATTTAAATTTTATATCATAGGAATTGAGCTATCTATACAACCTGCATTCACTTTAATTTTGCTATAATTTTACCTTTCTTTAATGTATGTAAATCTAGATTCTTGAGTTTTGATTTGAACTCATTTAAATAAATTTGGAAAATCTTTAGTGCTTCTATTTTTATTCACTAATATTTCTACGTATAAATAGTATATACTAATATACACACATATAACATCACATGAACATTGCAATGTTATCAAAGAAAACATAATCTAGGGAAAACTCTGCATATGGCAATATATGTATCCGTTCTCCCATCTATATTACACGGCGGGCTGTGCCAGTATTTTCCATTTCAGTTTAGTTCTCTTCAGGCAGCATTTATCCTGGCACTTTGTGCCAGCGGTCATTCATTCATTCATTCATTCATTTCCATAGTCAACAAATATTAACTGAGCACCTGTAATTTACCAGGTACTGTTTTAAGTGTTGAGATTAAAAAAAAAAAAAAGATAAAAATTCCTACCCTTCCCAGCTCATGTTCTAGGGTATATATAAATACTCTAAACAAATATAAATAATAAACAAGATAAATAAGACAACTATATAGTATGTTAGATACTGGTAAGTATTTGAAAAGAAAAATAATGAAAGTAAAGGAATTATAAGTGTTGGTTAGGGCAGCCAGAGAAGACCTTACTAAGAAGCTGTCTTGTGAGTATAAATGTGAAGGATGTATAAGGGACCTAGTCATGAGGACATGGCAGGGCGGGGCTGGTAAGAGAGCAGCGGAAAATCATCGCAGATGAGGGGGCCGAGAAGGGTAAAGGATCTGAAGCATGAAAATGCTAGAGAATTTGAGGAATTGCAAGGTGGCCAGTGTGTGGCTAAAGTGGAATGAAAAAGAGGGAGAGCAGTGGAGATGATTTCAGAGAGAAAGAATGGTTATGCAGGGGTGGGCTAGATCACGCAGGGTCTAGTAAGATTTTGGCTACTCAGGTAAGTTGGGAAGTGGTAGTGGGTGTTACCGATGCTCTGAATAGATCCCTTTAACTGGGCCAGTACATTAGCTGCTCTGAGTGTCACACACACACCCCGCCCCCAACCTCACCCCAGGCAGCCTACAGTTGATGACCGACTACCGAGGTGGTACAAAAGGTGGAACCAACGCTGAGGGACAACGCAGAGTTTCCCAGTCGAAGCTGGTTTCCAGCTGAGATTACATCCTTGCTTAGCTTTCTCCCCCTGTTCTATCCCGCTTGCCTCCTTCCTATTCCCTGGGGAGCACTCCTTTAATAAATCACCTGCCTCCAAATTCCTGTTTCAAGCTCTGTTTCTAGGAACTCCACCTAAGATAATTGTACTGGTTGTGGTCCCAGGAAGCAGACCCTAAGAATAGGGTTCTGGAATTGTATCACCCTCCAGCTGGAGGGCGATGAGGACCCCATCACTGGTGGTGGTAGGTGACGGACTGCTATTCCCTGGCCTTCTGTAGCAGTGCGGTTGCTAAGATTTTCACCCATGGTAAACTAGGGTAGGATATAGGTGGAAGATGATATACTGGCTGGTTTAATGCCTCTGGAATTTGAGAGCTGGCAAGAAATAATAACTGCAAGGACTTAATCATTGCAATTAAGGGATGCTGTTTCACTAAACATTCTGTAAGATGCAGCAGAAACACTACCCAGTACCACTCTGCGACCTCAACACGCACACAAAAATGCATTCTTCTCCGCTGTTTTAGTTAGGATGCTTTCTGCTGCAAATAACAGAAACCAACCCAAAATAGATTAAACAACAGAGATAGCTATTATCTAACCAGCTATCCAGAGGTCAGGCAGCTGCCAGGTTGGTTTATTCTGTGGCTCAGTTGTTAAGGACCAGGTTATTTCTATTATTCTGTTCTATTGGGTTGGCCAAAACATTCGTTCGGTTCTAAGTAGAACTAAAAGACCCATTTTTTCATTTTCACCAAGAACTTTATTGAACAACATGGTCATTAACCGAAGGAACTTTTTGGCCAGCCCAATACTATCAAGAATGTTTTGGCTTTATCCTTGGTAGGCTTTCCTCATAATCCCAGGATGAATCACCATAATTCTAGCTATTTTATTCAGCCACAATAATGTCCACTCAAAGTCATTCAAAAACACAAATTTCCTCATCTTAAAAAAAACAAATATATATATATATATATATATACATATTTCTTTTTAATGTTATATTGTGGAAAATTTTCAAACAAAAGTAGAGAGGACAGTGTAAGGAATCTTCGTGTGCCCTCACCCAGATTTACCAATTATCAACTCTTGGCAAATCCTGTATTCGTAATCCCACCCGCTTAATCTTCTACTCCTACTACTGCCTGTACGTAAAATAATAATGATAATAATAGCAATAATAATTCTTTAGTATTGCTAATTATCTAGTCAGGAATCAAATTTCCTTCACTGCCTCATAAAGGGTTTTCTCCTCCCTTCAGTTTGTTTTTTGGCTCAGAATTGAAGTCCACAAATTGCAATTGGTCAGTATGTCCTTAAGTCTATTTTTCTATAGGTTCCCCTTCATCTCCCTTTTGTTTCTCCTTGCAATTTATTTATTTATTTATTTATTTATTTATTTTAATTTATTTTTTTTTTAATAAACTGGGTCATTTGATCTGTAGCTTTCTTTCAGTCTGGGTTTTGCTTATTGCCACCACATGTATTTTTTGGTTTTGTTTTAACATGTTCCTCTCCCTTGTACTGCCTATAAGTTGGCATTTAGCTCTAGAGGTTCGATCAGATTTAGGCCTATTGTTTGGACAGGAATACTTCATAGGTGGTCTTCACACTTGCATCGGGACCCACAATGACTAATTGTTTTTCTCTTTGTGATGTTGGAAGTCATCGATCCATTATTTCACTAGGAGTTGTAAAATGGTGCTATTGTAATTTTATCATGATTTATTAGCAGGACTACTTCTATAAAGCGGAACTTCTTCCACCAACTGTTTGATTACACTGAGGTAAAGCTCATATAGGAAAGATAGAGTAAATACTTGGGTCTCTCTTTTTATTTCCAGGTTTCAAAACGATGTGATGGCTCCCTAGCGTGCTCCATAAGTGACCAATGCATTATTTTTTAGTATCATTATGAACTCAGCGATTTAAACATAAATTATATGCTTTAATCAATTGCAGTTATTATCCTTATTCACGCTCAAATTTCCCATCATTGACAAATGGGAGAGTCTTCAAGTGTGCTTTCTGAGTCTTTCTGCCTCAAATCTAGTAGTCTTGGATAGCTTCCTTGCTTTCTGGTATGATAAGATGTAAATATCCTACCCCAAACCTGGAATCAGCTATTTCTTTTAGGAGCCCTGCTGCTTTTTCATGTGACTGTAGTATTTAAGGATTTAAGTATTTAAACTATAATCTGGGTGATTAAGGGATGTCGATTGCTACTGGGTTGGTTACTGTATCTAGGCCTTTAAGTAGACAGAGTCATGCCATTTTGCATTCCCAAAACAGCAATATATGTGAGTACCTGTTTCCTGTGAGAGTATATTGTCAAATGTGATAGATAAAAAAATGATATCTCAGTGTACTCTTAATTTACATTTCCTTTATTAAGAGTGAGGTTGGACAGTTTTTCATTTGTTTAAGGGCCATGTACATTTCTTTTTATGCAAACTATCTGTTCATATCTCTAGTATATTTTCTATAGTGTTGTCAATCCTTTCCTTTTTTATTTTTTAGAAGCTCTTTATATAATAGAGATAGTAAACTTTTTTTTTTTTAATTTATTTTTGTCTGCGTTGGGTCTTCGTTGCTGCGCGTGGGCTTTCTCTGTTGCGGCGAGCGGGGGCTACTCTTCGTTGTGGTGCGCGGGCTTCTCATTGCGGTGGCTTCTCTTGTTGCGGAGCACGGGCTCTAGGTGCGCGGGCTTCAGTAGTTGTGGCACTCAAGCTCAGTAGTTGTGGCTCGCGGGCTCTAGAGCACAGGCTCAGTAGTTGTAGCACACGGGCTTAGTTGTTCCGCGGCATGTGGGATCTTCCCGGACCAGGGCTCGAACCCGTGTCCCCTGCATTGGCAGGCGGATTCTTGATTCTTAACCACTGCGCCACAAGGGAAGTCCTGAGATAGTAAAGTTTTGTCTGTAAGTTATAAATATTTTTCCAAGTTTGTCATTCATCTTCTTAATGTACTTATAATGTTTTTGTAGTATAAGAGAGTTTTAGTTTTTTTTTTTTTTTAAAGGAATTCCTTTATTTTTATTATTTATTTATTTATTTATTTTATTTTTGTCTGTGTTGGGTCTTCGTTTCTGTGCGAGGGCTTTCTCTAGTTGCGGCAAGCGGGGGCCACTCTTCATTGCGGTGCGCGGGCCTCTCACTATCACGGCCTCTCTTGTTGCGGAGCACAAGCTCCAGATGCGCAGGCTCAGTAATTGTGGCTCACGGGCCTAGTTGCTCCACGGCATGTGGGATCTTCCCAGACCAGGGCTCGAACCCGTGTCCCCTGCATTGGCAGGAAGATTCTCAACCACTGCGCCACCAGGGAAGCCCGAGAGTTTTAGTTTTTAATGTAATCAAATTGATCAATCTTTTTCTGTATTGTTGCTGAATTTTGAGCCATTATTAGTGTAGCAGATTGGGGAAAAAAATAGCCACACATTCTTCCCCTGTATGCACACTACTGTGAAGTGTGACTTTGTATCTCTTCCCATCAAGAGATGAGGACGATTTTTCACCTCCTTGAATTTAGGCTTGCCTTGTACTTTGCTTGGTAGAATGCTGAGAAAGTGACTTCATGAGAGTTCTCCCTCTCTTGGAACCTTGGGACCGTCAAGTGGAAAAGCTTGGGCTAGTCCATGAAGATGAGAGACCATGTGGAGAGAGAGGCCCCACCTACCACTGGCACCAGCCCCAGATCTGTGAGTGAGGCCGTCCTAGACCAGGCATGCCTGATGGCTGCAATTGTCAGAGTGACCCAGGCAAGACCGGATAAGAACCACACAGCTGAACACAGACCAAACTGCTGATCCTCAAAATTGTGAGCAAAGAAGATGGTTGCGTATTAAGCCATGAAGTTGGGACAGTTTAAGCAGAGAGATATAGTTAAGATAGTTAGGAAATAAAACTTTGAATTTGGTGCAGCCCAGCTTTCGTGTGTTGCATTTCACATTCCTTAACTGGGATGAAAAAAGAACTAGCTATGCCCAGCAGATCCAGTATTTGTCTGGCTTAACCTCCTGACCAACTGTTGCCTTTTTTTTCTTTTCTTTTCTTTTTTTTAACATCTTTATTGGAGTATAATTGCTTTACCATGGTGTGTTAGTTTCTGCTTTATAACAAAGTGAATCAGTTATACATATACATATGTTCCCATAACTCTTCCCTCTTGCATCTCCCTCCCTCCCACCCTCCCTATCCCACCCTTCTAGGTGGTCACAAAGCACCGAGCTGATCTCCCTGTGCTATGCGGTTGCTTCCCACTAGCTATCTATTTTACATTTGGTAGTGTATATATGTCCATGCCACTCTCTCACTCACATCTTACCCTTCCCCCTCCCCATATCCTCAAGTCCATTCTCTAGTAGGTCTGTGTCTTTGCCTTTTCTGAAATTTATTTTTTAGAACTACTAAATGCCAAGTGTGACTGTACCCAGAGGATTTTTTTTTCCTTTTAAAATTCAATGTTTATTGAAAACAACCTTTTCAAGTCTAAAAGCAACCTATATTTTATTAACCTTTTTTGACTTTAACAACCAGTGTAATGAAAGCTCAACAACAGTATTCTATAAGCAGCATTGAAATTATCAGACCGCTGACTAATTTTAATAGAATAAAAAATATGTTAGGGGCTTCCCTGGTGGCGCAGTGGTTGAGAGTCTGCCTGCCAATGCAGGGGACATGGGTTCCAGCCCTGGTCTGGGAAGATCCCACATGCCGCGGAGCAACTAGGCCCGTGAGCCACAATTACTGAGCCTGCACGTCTGGAGCCTGTGCTCCGCAACAAGAGAGGCCGCGACACTGAGAGGCCCGCGCACCGCGATGAAGAGTGGCCTCCGCTTGCCGCAACTAGAGAAAGCCCTCGCACAGAAACGAAAAACCCAATGCAGCCAAAAATAAAATAATTAATTAATTAATTAGTTAAAAGAAAAAAAAATTTAAAAAAAAATATGTTAAAAAAAGTCAGGGGGCTTCCCTGGTGGCGCAGTGGTTGAGAATCTGCCTGCCAATGCAGGGGACACGGGTTCGAGCCCTGGTCTGGGAAGATCCCACATGCCACGGAGCAACTGGGCCCGTGAGCCACAGTTACTGAGCCTGCGCGTCTGGAGCCTGTGCTCCGCAACAAGAGAGGCCGCGATGGTGAGAGGCCCGCGCACTGCAATGAAGAGTGGCCCCCACTTGCCGCAACTGGAGAAAGCCCTCGCACAGAAACGAAGACCCAACACAGTCATAAATAAATAAATAAATAAAAGAACGTGAATTTCTTTTAAAAAAAAAGTCAAGGGACTTCCCTGGTGGTCCAGTGGTTAAGAATCCGCCTGCCAATGTAGGGGACGTGGGTTCAATCTCTGGTCGGGGAGCTAAGATCCCACATGCCGTGGGGCAACTAAGCCCGTGTGCCGCAACTACTGAGCCCATGCGCCACAACTAGAGAGCCTGTGTGTCACAGCTACTGAGCCCGTGCACTCTGGAGCCTGCACGCCACAACTAGAGAGGAGCCTGTGAGCTGCAACTAAGACCCGATGCAGCCATAAATAAATAAATAAATAAATAAATAAATAAATAAATAAATAAATAAATAAAAGGGGGGCAAAAGTCAAAATGGGAGAAATAGAGTGTGAGGCCTAGAATGGGAACCCCACTGCAAAAGATAAAAATTGGCAGCAGAATCAGACAAGCAGGTTACTTCCCTTTGATGAAGACAGGGATATAACGGAAGAATAAGTTTAGAGAAACACAACACACATTCTAATCAATGACATGCCCATGAAGTTTACATATTACTTTAACTGTTGAAAGAAAGGTTTGGAGCAGTCTTGAACACGGGATCTGAGGTAACTACTCTGTCCTGTTTTTCAAAACATGAATTTTCTATTACAAAGTACAGTGTATTCCACTGCCAGCTTTTGAGAGTTGAAGCTGGATTCAGGGAGGATTAGTTTCTGAATGTGTTAGTAATTTCTGTGCCAAGTATTTGTCCTGTCAGATAGCATCTGTTGACCAGAAGCAACACTGTCCTTTATAATAAAGCACATCATATAATGTTTTCCCTCAGTTAAAAAACCCTCCAAAGAAATTTCTAGAAAAAAAAGTATTTATTTTATTTAACTCTTGGGGTAAGTTTTTAGAGAATTAGTTGGAGGAATTTAGAAAGTTAAACATTATTATTTGAATTTTTCACATGGATATATAATTTTAAGTATTCATTGCCCCAATCAATGATTAAACTAATATAAAAACTTAACCTTTATTTTCTGAGATTATTTCATATGGATATTGATTTCTGGGGTGTGGGATGAGAAGAAAGAGAAAGTTAGCATTTGGGGGGAATTCCCTGGCAGTCCAGTGGTTAGGACTCCGTGCTTTCAGTGTCGAGGGTGCAGGTTCAATCCCTGGTTGGGGAGCTAAGATCCCACAAGGCTCGCAGCGTGGCCACAAAAAAAAGAAAAAAAAATTAGTATTTTCCTTTATCAAGTGACATGAAGATGGGAAGATTGTGGGCATTATTTACCCCTTTAAGAATGAGAATTCCTCCTCACATGTCAGAAATGCTTTCATTCAGAACTAGGGAAAGAATCTTCCTTTGGAGTGGAAGATTCTATATGGACTGTGGTTATATCTATTATGTCTCAATCAGAAACCAAATAGAATGACCAATTAAACTGATTTTTAAAATTCATCTTTAGATTATAACTGATTGAAATACTCGTGCAGTGATTTTTATACAGAACTTTCTTTCTTCCTTCCTTTCTTTCTTTCTGGCTGCGTTGGGTCTTCGTTGCTGTGCGCAGGCTTTCTCTAGTTGTGGCAAGCAGGGGCTACTCTTCGTTGCGGTGCGCGAGCTTCTCATTGCGGTGGCTTCTCTTGTTGCGGAGCACGGGCTTCGGTAGTTGTGGCACGCGGGCTCAGTAATTGTGGCACACGTGCTTAGTTGCTCCGCAGCATGTGGGATCTTCCCGGACCAGGGATCGAAACTGTGTCCCCTGCATTGGCAGGTGGATTCTTAATCACTGTGCCACCAGGGAAGCCCTGTACAGAACTTTCAATAAGGAAAATAATACATTTTTTAAAAGAACTCAAATAGTAGCAAAATATTCTGGAACTGAGCTTTTGAATTTACCACCATCACATCTCACTCCTCCCGGTCCTCTCCGTCTCCAAACTGTCTCCAAACTGTTACCTTAGTTCAGTTGCTCATACCTGCAGTCTCTTAGCAGGTCTCCCTACCATTCAATTCACTGTTATCCTTCTAAGATGGTTAGTGGATCATGTTACCTCCCAGTTTAAAACTCTTCAGTAGCCCACCAATATCTGATTGAGGACATTTGAATTTGTTATTGCTTTACAGTCAAAATTCTTATTTTATGGTACGACATTCAGGGCCCTCCACAAACCACAACTGTCCAATCTCTCTTCAATCTTATTTTTTTTTGGTCCTCACTCCTGTTTTCCTGCGGCTTCCAGGCACCTCCCGTGACCCGACAGCCTCGGTGATTCGGCAGCATTGTTACTTGAACTTGCCATCCTGTTTTATGCCTCAAAGATCCTGTACATGTAGTTCACTCCATCTGCAAAGACACTCCCAACCCCTCAGCTGGCTCAACTTCTTTCTACTTACTCAGCTCAAGCATTATTCGCTCTGCAATGCTTTTCCTCACCTGACTGCGCTGAAGCTGTCACACCTTCCTTTGTGTCATTCTACGCCTTGCTCTGTTATTGCATTTCTCGTTCTGTTTTTCAATTATTTGTTTATCTTTTAGAATCTCTGAATAGAATGGGGGTTGCCTGAGAAGAAAGACCATATTAAGGCCCTCAATAGGTGTTTGTTGAAGGAAATTATGATCCTCAGGGAGTTACGGCCTGTTTTATAAAGTTGACCTCTACGAAACTGCTGATATTTGGCCATTTTTGACCTACCAAAACAGCAGTTTTATAAAATTCAACCTAAATATATTCCAAGAGGTAAATCTTGAGAAAAGTTCAGATTGCTAATGTCACTAAAATACTTATAATTTTGGACCTCCCTGGTGTTCCGGTGGTTAAGCCTCCGTACTTCCATTGCAGGGGGCATGGGTTTGATCCCTGGTGGAGGAAGTCCCACATGCCACGTGCTGTGGCAAAAAAAAAAAAAAAAGACATAATTTCTAATATAAACACAGAATTTTCTCAGATTATTTGGAAAATCAACTGAAGAAATTCCCAAATATAAATGTGTTTTTTTTCAAAAAGAAATCAGCCTATATTTTCTTCTCTTAGTACCAGATCCACTTGTCATTCTGAATTGAATTTTCGTCCCATTTGCATTTTATTTTTATTTTTAATTTTTTTTAGAAAGCATTACATTTATAGATATCTTGCTCTGTTTTCTATCCAGACCCTTTCCCTTCATACCTTTGTTAGCAGTCTAGAGAGGGCAAGCATAGGGTTTTGGTTCAATAGTGCTCTGGGAAGCCTTTTCAGCTCTAGAACAAGCATCACCACATTAATCAATTTACATGAGGACTGTAGCTGCAGGCAGATTCCAGTGCAATTACATGTGTCGCTTCACATTATTTTAGCTTCACTGTTCCTGAAGAGATTTTTTCCCCAAGTATTTAAACATGACTCTTCATAAAACAATGACTGTCTCTCTCCTGGGGAAAGTTGAACAGAAATACCCAATATCTTCATATTATTCCTTAAAACTCATTCAAATCAAGTCAATATAATAAAGTTGATCTGAGAGCTTATATAAGTTCTTGCAAAGACATTTCTTGTCCAACGGTAAATCACTTCAAAAGATTTATCTGTGAAAGCAGCAGTAATGAGCAGGGTTCCCAGTATCATCTTAACTCTTTTTTTTACCTATTGGCTATTTAGGTTACAGTAATATTTTCTGCTTCTCCCTGAAAGTCAATTTCCTCATAACTTGGCATTAATTGGAAGCAGAAGTTCTCATATTCTTGTCAGTACAAACAGTTGGCCATCATCTGGACTGTGTAGAATATCTTTGTGTGGATGAGTTTTGTCTCGTCAAGTTTCCATAGCTTTCAGTGTAATATAAATACATGGCTAAATATGTATGGTTAAAAAATGAAGGTTGTTTTCTGGGGGGGCACTTACTATACTAGATATAAAGACTTATAAAGCTATAGCAATTAAAAGAGTAGTTGGTATAGTTGAATGATAAACAAATAGCAATGGAAAAGAATAGGCAGCTGAGAAATAAGCCCACACATATATGAAAAGGAGTATTATGACCGATTTGAAATCAGTGAGGAAATGATGAACTCTTTAGTAAGTGGTACAGGGACTACTGAGTATCCTTATTGAAAAATAAAATAAAGTCAGCCCCTTACCTCACAATATACATGCAAAAAATTCCAAATGGATTAACAATTTAAAAGTGAGAAGAAAAATTCTAAAATTTTTGGAAGGAAATATTTGACTTCAGAAAAGGGAAGGATACCTCAAGACACAAAATTACAAAACAGAAGAAAAAGATTGATAAATTTGATTACATTAGTATAAAACCTCTACACAATAAAAATAACCATGATGAAAGTGAAAAGATAAACCACAAGATATAAAACTGACAGAGTATAAGAATCCAGGCTATTTCAAGAATTTTTACCAATAAATAACAAAAAGAGAAACAGCCTAAGTAGAAATTCACAAAGGATGAGAATTCATAGATGGGGGCTTCCCTGGTGGCTCAGTGGTTAAGAATCCGCCTGCCAGTGCAGGGGACACAGGTTCAAGCCCTGGTCTAGGAAGATCCCACATGCCGTGGAGCAACTAAGCCCGTGCACCACAACTACTGAGCCTGAGCTCTACAGCCCACGAGCCACAACTACTGAAGCCCGTGCGCCTAGAGCCTGTGCTCCACAACAAGAGAAGCCACCGCAGTGAGAAGCCCGCACACCGCAACTAAGAGAAAGACCACGCGCAGCAACAAAGACCCAACACAGCCAAAAATAAATAAATAAATTAATTGATTAAAAAAAAAAAGAATTCATAGATGAAAAAAGCTGAATAGCTAATACATATATGAAAATATTCTCAGCTCTATTGGTAACCAATGAAAAGCAAACAAAAACAATAATATGCAAAAAATGCATACCTATCAGATTTGCAAAAATTTCAAAAATCTAATAATACCAAGTGATGTGTTTGTATATTCAGTGTTTATTGGTAGATCCAATTCGAAAAGGAATTTGACAATAGCTAGTAAAGATGAATATACTCATACCCTGTGACCCAACAATTCTATTTCTAGGTATATCTTTTAGAAATGGAAACCCTCACATGTGCTCTTGGTGATATGTACCAGAATGGTCACAGAAACACTGTAATAGTGAAAACAAAGGAAAATAACCTAAATGAATCTCAATAGAAAATGGAAAAATAATTTACGGTTTGCTGGTAAAATTGTATCCTGGAAAATTGAGATTCTGCTTGGATATTCATCTGTTTGAGTCCCTTATTTATTTTTCTAGGAAAACAACTTAGTTATAAAGAGGGATACCCTTATCTATTATATATACTTTATATATCAATTATATATTCCACATTAATAAGAAAGTTTAGGGAGTTCCCTGGTGGCCTAGCGGTTAGGATTTCACTGCTGTGGCCTGGGTTCAATCCCTGGTCAGGGAACTGAGATCCCGCAAGCCACTCAGCGTGACCAGAAAAAAAAAAGAAAAAGTTTAGTGTTTTACATGATCAGTCAGGTGATTGTGGTTAAACATGACAAAGTTATTGAGCAAAATTAACCTCCTATGCAAACATAATGTATAATTTAAAGTAAAGAAACAATTTTCTACAGCAAACATTTTAACCAATGTAATAATGACTCACTCAAGTAAACTTTTAAAGGTTTTTTTTCTTTTTGCCATTTTTAGTAAACAAACTTAGAAAAGCAATTTTCTGTTGATAAGATAGCAAGAATATACAGAGTTCACTTAAATTTTTGGTAACTGGTATGCAAATATAATATTAATCTTAACATTTCTTTCCAAAGAAAGAATAAATTGTTAATGTGGTGCTTGAAGTTCTCAAAATCTCTTGTTTCAGTAGCTTCTTAATAGTTTTTACTAAATGCCATTAAAATTTAGGATCTATTATTTCAACTTCTCTTCTAATCAATAATGAATTTTTAAAATGGAGGATTATACATTTATATTTGTATAAGCAGAAAAGCAGTGGGGGGACAAGATTGTGAATAGTATATAGCAGTGAAAATGAAAGAAATAAAACTACACGTATCAACGTGGATAAATCTCAAAAATATAATGTTGAGTGGAAAAGGCAAGTTGTCTGTAGTGTATGATACCATATACTTAAAAATAAGAAAAATATTCTATTGTTTATAGATGCCTATGTATATTATAAAAGTATAAATATATGCATATATATTTCAGAAGAGTGGTTATCTCTGAGGAGGGAGAGAGAGGAATGAGGTAGGGGAAAGCTACATAGGGGAGTTTTATATTTTTGCGGCTTTATTTCTTAGAAAAGATGTAAAGCAAAAATGGCAAAATGTTATCTTTCAAAGCGAGATGGTGGGTAGATATGTATTTATTATACTATTCTCCATCCTTTTCTGTGTGTTTGAAATATCTTGAAATTAAAACGTTAGGTAAGAGGCAGAAAAACCTCACTGTTTTACGCTTAACGTTGCACTCTATCCTTCTTTTCAAAGCTAGAAGAATATTAGCTAATTGGCCCTTCTGAAACGGAAAGAGAATGCATCTGGCATATAGCACTGTTGTGAACTTAGAAGCCTGGGTTTTACTCTTCTTTGGCACTAAACTGTGTGGCCTTGAACAAATCACATATCCTCTCTAGACCTCGCTCAATAAATGGGAAAATTGAACTAGAATGTCTTCTAAGTTTCCTCTGACACTAAAAATTCGGGATTATCACAGTACCTGTGAGACCAGATGGAAGAAAGAATCCTTGCTGTCCTAAGGACCTATTCTGAAATAAATGGCTGCCAGGAAACTGAAAACCCCTGTTGGTCTTAAAGGCAGACCCTGCATCTGATCTAAAAACTCTATAATGTGGGAATCCCCTGGCGATCCAGTGGTTAGGACTCTGCTCGTTCACTGCCCGGGGCCTGGGTTCAATCCCTGGCTGGGGAACTAGGATCCCACAAGCCTCGTCTGGCTTGGAAAAAAAAACCAAAAAACAAAACTCTGCAATGCTACAATGCCCTCGAGTCCTACTGAAAAGGCTCATTTACTTTCTCTGAACTTCTTGTAGCTCTCTTCTGCTATAAAGTTACCCTTATTTACCAATCTAGTTGATTCTAGGTGGGCTCTTTTCTTACTGATCTTAAAAATCCTTCTCTCAAATGCCACATCTATTGTCTTAGGCCTCAAAAATTCCACAGTGCCCTTCGAAATAAAGGTGTTGACTGCAAGCTCCAGCATTTTCCACCAATAGGCTCTAGCCTACTAGATAATGGCCTTCATTATTCATCATTTCTTGCTGATTCAGTCTATGATTCCATCAGGTACTTTTGTTCTCTTATTTAAAAAAAATCATTCCCACAGTTTCCATTCCCTTTCTGTCTCTTGGCCTTTTCAGAGGACATTCTGTATATTTAAAAACAAATCATTTTCTTCCTTTAATCTATTTCTGTTCTTCCTTTCAGTATTATCCCCCAAAGAAAATAAACTTGCATTATATGTTTATCATATATCATCATATATTGCATTGTATATTTGTTGAGTTGATCTCTGTCAATTCATTAAAGCCTAGTGTCACACAGTGATATACAGTTGTCACAAAGGAAACTGGAAAATATGTTCCCCTCTGCACGTGACTCCCTTCTACATTTTCTGTGTAGATGTAATTACTGGGTAGAGAATGATGGAAATCAGGCTAGCCTTGTGAATCAGTACCCCATGTATTCTAGTTACCTCTGCTCCGCTTCAAGAACAAAACCTAGATTCCCAACTGTAAAAGTTCAAGAAAATATATGCCATTAGTCAAAGAAAGGTTCACTTAGGAGACGGTGATTGGTGCAGCACAAACTACTGGGTAAACATTACAAAGGTAATGCCTGACTTACAGTGGGTTATCGTAAGTGATATCATAGGATATCACTCCTTATCCGAGTTTCTGGGTTACGGTCTACATGAGGACACAAAATATCTCATTAGCCTTCTTCCACAGCACACAGAATACTGCCAGGACACACACTCACTCAAAGTTAGTTCATGACGATTAAGGAAATGTAGTTGTATATTTGTTATTTACTTATAATATTTACCTACCTGGACTTCAAAAGGTGTTTACAGTAACTTGCAACAAATCCCATTCATACTCTGTGAGAATTAATATAGAGAAATGTAAAAACAGGTAGAAAGAAGAGGCAATACTTACAGATTCATGAGTAAGTTTATTGAATACAAACTCTTCTAGTACTTTAAACCTTCCACTCAAAGTTTACCACTCACTACACTGACTTCAGTTGTAATTTTAAAGGAGAATGGATATTATATTTCTTTAACATGGAAAAGAAATACAGTGATGATAATTCATTCAATTATGATGAGACTGAGTCCCACTTACAGCATCTTAGGACTTAGTAAAAGTCACAGAGAGAATCCTTTTCTGCCTCCCTGCAGGAGACCCAGAAAACACGAATAAATGGCATTTCCCTATCGCATTCCCCACACTAAGAAAAGATAAAACCAGCTAGGCACTTCCCCAGTCACTTCAGGCTTGGAAGCAGAGCTGCAAGTGACAGCCAAAATGTTCTCCACAGCCAAAACAAAGAAGACAAGAAGTTGCCTTTTCCCCTCCTTCGGACTCCTGTAATGTAGGAGGTGAGAGAGAGTCTTGGTGGAGGCCCAGATACAAATGATAAATAACTCAAAATGAAGGGAGTGTCTAATTATGGTGGCACAGATAGAGGGATAATAGCTGGGGTTTTTTTTTTCCCCGTCTTTGGGATTTTAAGAATTAGACATTACTTGCTTCTTTTCCCCCTTCGGCAAGTTTTAATTTTAAAAAAATTCCTTTCCTCTGAATGGTTTGAAAATATTTTGATTTTCTTCCAGGCATTTTATTGAAGTAATTTCCTGCCTTTATTTTTAAAAAATGTAAAATGGGGGATGGGGATAAAGAAAGATCTACCAGACTTTAGAACAAATACTGCTTATATAAGGCCCTATCTAAAATATCCCAAGAAAAGTACATGCTTGCCGTTGTTTATAATTGGTTAAAAGAGACTGGACTGAAAAAAAAAAAAAAACAACCTTAAAATCTGACACTCGATTGTCCTACAATTAATACGGAAAATGTTTCCAAACTCACTTTGAGGTTGCCCAGGCTATAGGACTGAATACTTTCCTATGATTCTTTCCTGGGATCTGTTACAGGTTTCTGTGATTTGCTGACTGATCAAAGACCTGTGGTTATGCCCCTCTGCACTGTCAAATGGAAATTTAAGAGCAATTATTCTCCTTCGCCATAGGTGTTGCAGATTTGAGGCTAGATTCTCATTTTTTCTTGTCAACAGGGAATTGGGAATGTGCCATCCTGAACTTGGAAGAGAAAGAAAGGGTCCAGATTCTCCAGAGCAATACTTGGTTATAATTTCTTGACAGTCATTTCCCCCATCATATAGCAAAAACCCTTACTGAAAATGGAAAGAAAGGTGATTATCCTCATTCTTAGATTTTTCTGAGCATAGGAAGAGAGCCATAGAGAATTCATAGTGTCGTCTTGGAGAGAAGAAACTGAAAGATCACTGAACAGTGCTTGTCAAGTTTTTCTTCTTTTGATGACCAGTGGAAAACTTTGCAGGCTCAAGGCTTGCTGTTAATAGAGTTTCCTAAGTGTAACCTCGTTTATTTGGTCAAATCGATTCACTGCTTTTCAAGACACTGAATAACATTTACTCATGGACACTTATTGAACTGCCGCCTATGGTACTGGCATCGTACTAGGTGCGTGGATACTGAGAAGTTTACATTCTAGTCGGGGAGAAAGACAAAATGGGCTGTAAAATGTGTTGTGACACAGAAATGTGAACGTAGCTCTGGGAGCCTATAGGAGGGGTGGGGAAGTGAATCATGGTCACAGAAGGCTTCCTGGAGAAGGTGATTTCTCGCCTGAGCTTTGAAGGATGAGTAGGGTTAGCCGGATGAACCAGTGGAGACTTGGGTCAGCGGGCATTCCAGGCGAAGGGTGACCGTTCAGTCTAAAATGTTTGGGGTCTGCGTTTGATTCCTGTAGGGGGCACTGCTGCTGTTCTAGTTAGGGTGGATGCCAGTGTATTGCTGGATGAGTCTCAGTGCTTCCGGGGACGCTAACGTGGAGGAATATAAGCCTCATCACCGCAGAGCGGGCACCTGTTTGGACAGGACCATTGTCTTCCTGGTCTTTTTACACAGTTAATGCTGCCTTCATGCCTAAAGCATTTCCATGCTTTCACATGAACTTCAAAAAAAATTTAGGGCTTCCCTGGTGGCGCAGTGGTTGAGAATCTGCCTGCCAATGCAGGGGACACGGGTTCGAGCCCTGGTCTGGGAAGATCCCACTATGCCTCGGAGCAACTAGGCCCGTGAGCCACAATTACTGAGCCTGCGCATCTGGAGCCTGTGCTCCGCGACAAGAGAGGCTGCGATAGTGAGAGGCCCGCGCACCGCGATGAAGAGTGGCCCCCGCTCGCCGCAACTGGAGAAAGCCCTCGCACAGAAACGAAGACCCAACACAGCCATAACTAACTAACTAACTAACTAACTAACTAAATAAATAAATGTGGGTGTTATATAATCAGAACACCAGTTGACTACTCTTTGTCTCAGTTAACCCATCTGGACTGCATTGTACTACTTTTCAATCACGACAAGTGTCCCTTTATTTTAAGGCAATAGAACATATGACAATTATGACATTCTTGGGCATTTTCTTGGTTCAGAAGAGAGAAATATATAATAAGGCATTTTATTAGATGTTTTGAATTCAAATTTTCATTTTTCAGGAGGAATAATACGTACATACATCTATAGCCTAACCATTAAATTCTAAATATGACCCATTTAAGAGATAGTTTTTTTTTTTAAATCATTATTTTAAAGGGCATTTCCTGACATTCTTCCCATCTCTCCCCACTCTGCTTTAAAAAAAAAAAACCCAAAACTCTAAGCAAGATTACAGCTGTGTTTCTGGACCACGCAAAGGATCATTTCTGTTTGTGAAACTTGGCATCCCTCTGTCTAGAACCCTGCCTGAAAGGTCTCTCTCTTGGACTGCAGCCACAATTTTCGAGGGCACACACGAGCAGGGAGAGAGTTAAATCACTCCTCGGCACCAGTGGGATGACAGGACACCCTCACTCTTGACTTTCTAGAAAGAGCTGGTAAAAAGCTTTCCTGTTACGTGAAATCACCCTTGACTCATAGATCGCTGACTTCCAGCCCTCGCCTGCCCTTCGCCGTGCCCTCCAGGGCCCTTGCCTCCCTCCCAGGACAGCTGTTGTGGTGCTGAAACCCAGACAGCACCACAAGCCAAGGGTCTGGCTGGGTGCCCACTCATACATTCATTCTTTCAATCATTCGTCTTTCCATAAGTATTGACAGTTATTGAGTGCCTACTACATGTCAGGCACTGTTCTAAACAGACACCAAAACGGACAAAAATCCTAGTCTTCGAGAGACTTAATGTGCTAAGGTACATGTCTATTAGCTCTGGTGCCCTGCTTTCTGTTTCCATGGCTACTGATATAGGTATCTGCCGGTATGGCTGGGATTCAGTGTTTCTTCCAGGCACTTTGCTCCACTGTCACTCTTAGGAGTGGCCTTCTCAGTACGGTGCTTCTGACTGACTACATGCATTTTTTTCCCCAAGGCATTCCGTAGTATTTAGTAAGGGAGAAGTTTCTGCCTCAGCTCACATTGTGCGGCAGGTCAACATCTACCTCGGATGATTCAGATGCTGCGGAAGAGTCTGGGTCATCAGCTAGACTGTCCCTTCCTTATAGTAATTTCCTCCCAAGGATTTTCCCCTCCCATTGTCATTTTAACTGTCTGACTCCTACCAGACTCCCCACAGCCATCTTTGCCATCAGATATGGGCTAACAAATGTGAACCTTAAAAGGGAGGATCTACATCCCAATCTCTCATCTCACAAAGGTATTTTTTTTCCCTCCCATCCCTATATGAATTTGTAGATGCAAACAAAAATGAGAATGGAATACCTTCCAGCTTCTCTAGAAGCATCCAAGCTCAAATGCCAGTAGATGTTACCTCTCTTAACCTAAGTAACTAAGCACCAGCCTTTGCTGAGCTAAAGAATCTCCTATTCTATATGAAATACAATAAACATTTTACTAAAGGTGACTTTTAAAAAAGCTATTTGAATATTTCCTGGTTTTTTATTTTAAATTAAGCTCTTCCCGTTTTTTATTGTAAAAATAATATATAATCATTTTTAATTACAAAATAAACATAGAAAGATAAGAATATAAGCCATAATCCACTATCCAAAGGAAACGGCACTTATAATTCCATTACATTTTATACATTGTAACTTCCTTTTTTTTTTTCTTTTTTTAATGTTCACTCTTTTTTTAAAATTTTTATTATTATTATTATTATTTCGTCTGTGTTGGGTCTTCGTTGCTGCACGCAGGCTTTCTCTAGTTGCGGCGAGCGGGGGCTGCTCTTCCTTGCGGTGCGCGGGCTTCTCATTGCGGTGGCTTCTCTTGTTGCGGAGCAGGGGCTCTAGCTGTGTGGGCTTCAGTAGTTGTGGCACGTGGGCTCAGTAGTTGTGGCTCACGGGCTCTAGAGTGTAGGCTCAGTAGTTGTGGGGCATGGGCTTAGTTGCTCCGCGGCATGTGGTATCTTCCCGGACCAGGGCTCGAACCCGTGTCCCCTGAATTGGCAGGCAGATTCCCAACCACTGTGCCACCAGGGAAGCCCCATTGTAACTTCTTATCTCTCAAAATGTTTTAAAATAATTTTTAAGTCAATTATTTCCCCCCCAAATACAGAAAAACATAGAGTATTAAAAAGTTTCCAGTTTTCTCCCACAGTAGAATTTCTTAGTGTTAATCGCTAAACAGTGGCTATCCTCCTAGATATATCTATGATTATGTAAACTTATATTTTCAGTCTTTTTGAATGCACAGGGTTTTGGAGGGGGTTTAATTTACAAAATGTTACTTTTTTTTCAACCATTTTGTTGAGGTATATTTTACATATCACATAATTCACTCAAATGTACAATTCAATGATTTTTAATACAATTATTTTACTATTTTACATATGCAACTATCACCATATATGCATTTTGTGGGGTTTTTGTTTGTTTGTTTGTTTTTTAATTTTTGGCCACACCTCGTGGCACGCAGGATCTTAGTTCCCCAACCAGGGATCGAACCCGCGCCCCCTGCAGTGGAAGCACAGAGTCTTAACCAGTGGACCACCAGGGAAGTCCCAATATATGCGTTTTAAAACGTTTCCATCACTCAGTAAGATGGTTCACACACATTTACTGTCAACCCCTGTTCCTCTGAGCCCCAACCCAGGGAAATATATACTAATCTACTCTCTGTTTAGAGCTTTGCTTTTTCTGGACATTTTATATAAATGGAACCATACAATATGTGGTCTCTTGTGTCTACTTTCTTTCACTTAGCATAATACATTTATTTTCGGAAAGTGAAGAAAAATGTTTATGAATACTTAATGAGTTTTATTTGAAAATGATCTCTCTCAAGTAAAAAATACAAAGAAGTTTTATGTACTACCAATGTTAGGGCAAGAACTAACAGCATTTATCAGCCATTGAGAACCCCTGCAAGATATCTAAATTTTTTGACATTCCACTCTTCCCTCTAGTGGCCAGAATGAAAAAAGGATATTGTGTTTGTTGCTAGTCAGAACCCATCTCAGATTCTTCAAATGCTCCTAAATGAGAGGCATTACCTTTGGGGATTTCATGTGAGAGATATTTCCTTTTTGTTTATCAGGGGCCTTTTATAAAGCAAATTTCCTGGGAGGCATAATTTATCATTCCCCGCAGTTCTTCCCGCCATCAAATCTACCAGCCTCCCCATGTGGAGGGATTTAGTATGGTATTAAGAGTTCAAGCTGTGGTGCCCAATTGCCCAAGTTCAAATCTCAGGTCTGCCGCTTCCTAGTTATGGGACCTGGGGCAAGTTACCCGCTCAGTGGCTGAGTTTCTTTTTCTTCTGTAAGATAAAGATGATAATCATACGTGCCTCATGGGGTTGTTGTGAGGACTGAATGAATTAAGATGCGTGGAACTCCTTAGAACGTCCTGGAACACAGTAGGAGTTGAATAAATCTTATGCATCCTCCGTTCTATGTTTTCTGCCTTCATTCCTACCACAATAAATGCCCAAGCCAGCCCTTCCCTGTGCTCTGCTGTTATCCCACCCTTCCTCCCAATGATTTTGCCTCGGTGATTTTCTCATCTTTCTCCTCTCCTCATCTTTTCCTTCTCGTAAGGAAGGAAGTCATCCCACTTCCTTCCTTCTCCAGTACTGCCTTTCCAGTTCATGGCAAAGACTATGGCTGAAGTCTTCCGATCAGTCCCCTACTTCTATCCCTCCAACCAGAGTATTTAAAAAATATTAACCAGGGGACTTCCCTGGTGGTCCAGTGGTTAAGAATCAGCCTTTCAATGCGGGGGACGAGGGTTCGATCCCTGGTCGGGGAGCTAAGATCCCACATGCCGTGGGGCAGCTAAGCCCACGCCCCCTAGAGCCCGTGCGCCACAACTAGAGAGCCTGCACACTGCAACTACTGAGCCCGCGTGCTCTGGAGCCTGTGTGCCACAACTAGAGAGAAGCCCAAGCACCGCAATGAAAAATCCCGCATGCCGCAAGTAAGACCTGATGCAGCCAAATAAATATTTTTTTAAAAAATTAAAAATATTAACCAGAATTTATTTGTTTCTGCTCAGAACTAATGTTTTGAGGGAATGAGTAATCGGCATGTTGTATGCGATGGATGCTCAAAGACTTTGTAGTCAAAAATAGCTCCCCCATAGCCAACTGCTGATGCTTGACAGCCCTTGCTTTTCCGGGTCCAGCACCTGGAAAACCATGGACTTCTAGGTTTTGGAGACAGTCCTGACCAAGGCAGGCAATATATCTAGAGCCCATTTTCGAGCACAGATCGTGTCTGAGATTAATTCTACTGTTATCAGCCCTACGTTTCTGCCACTTCTGCACTTCCTGGGCGAGCTCTGGGACCCTAGTACTACCCTCTAAGCTGCACCCTTCCTAATCACCTGCTACGTTTGCCTAGGGTGTGTGTGTCGAAACTTTTCCTGCAGTGTCTGCTTTAGACACCAGGACCCTCTGCTGGAAGTAGAATCTTTCCTGACTACTAACATTGGATTTGGATACTTGTAAGATGCTTAGGCTTTGCCATTTTTCTTTCCAAGCGATTAGACTGGGCCTCCATCCCCCATAGCTTATCTGAGGTCCTGCTGGAGGCTAGAAGACCCACCCAACACTGCCATTCACCTCACTCGGAATAACATCCCTCACTAGGAGATGCCTGTTGACATGTCCCGCCCGCTAGATGAGAACTCCTTGGATATCGTAGGGTGTGGGGATGCTTATACTCCCTCAGTTCTGACACATGCGACTGGCCAAGTTCCATGTCGCACATGTTGTTTATTTTGCCAGAAAAGCTGGGAATAGGTCTGCTCCTCTAACAGCCCTGTCAGTCCCAAAGCACTCCCACATGGTAAACTCACCAGGACAGGCTCCCTCCCTCCATTTCTTGCTGCAACGGGGCTGCAAGTTACTGAGGCTAAGTCAGGAAAGTAGTACAAGAATTCAAATGGAGGCCCACATACCACATGTCTACAGAAATATAGATTGTCAATCAAGTGGGAAAATTGTGTAATAAAATCTATTCCATCCTCTAACCTTGAGAAATACACCTTCAGAGTAATAAAATGGAAATATGTGTAAATCTATTTAAAGCTATGTCTTTCACTATGACTAAAAATTGGCAAAATATTAAAGATAGATGATTTTAATTATCACTGTGTGTCAGGGTGTTCTATCGATGAGTACGAAATAAAGGCAATCATAATTCATAAATTTTTATGTACTTATTTCTCTGGCCTTCATTTTAGCAAATCACCAATTATGATGTTATCATCAAGATTTTTAAAATGATTAGCCTTTACATTCACTGTTTCATACTGTTTTGGGGAATGGGAACCCTCCTTTGCTCTGACTTCATGTCTAATACTCCTGGCCTTTCTCAGCCCCATTCACTGCCTGGTCCCTAGGGGAGGAGTGAGGTATTTGAATGGAGAGTTTGGGAGAAGAAGCTGAACATGGTCAAGTTCTTCCTTCTTTTCTTTGAGTTTTGCCTGCTCACAGGGTACACACGGTCTGCGCTGCCTTTCCAGGTGGTGGTCCAGCACTGTCTATGAGGAGGTAGGTAAGTTCAATTTAAGGGTGAACTATTAGGTAAGCCACTTGGCCAATATACCTAATCTATAGATAATGGCAACAGGGGTGATATTTTTGCTCTCTTGCTCTCTTTCTCTCTTGGTTCCACATTTGGGCAGGAAACAGGGCTTTCATTCATTGGGTCCCATCAATGCTGACACTCGTGGTGGATGAAGTTCACAGGGGCACACAGCCTGGGCATTGTGCTTCTTTCATAGATTTGCCCAAATGTTGACCTCAATTTTTTTTTTTTTTTGCCAGGCAGCTTATGGGATCTCAGTTCCCTGACCAGGGATTGAACCCGGGCCATGGCAGTGAAAGCCTAGAATCCTAACCACTAGGCCACCAGGGAACTCCCCAACGTGGGCCCAACTTTTAACTAATTCTCCATAACACAATTTAAGTCATGGTTTTACCGGAGGCTCAGGGAAGGAGTGCAACACAGAAAATACCTCCCTACTACAGCTCAATGCCAGATCTGCCCTGGGGTCTCTGGCCAGGTGAGCTCCCTGCCTGGCTACTGTAATTGATCTCAGACAGCTCTCTCTGTCACCCCAAGACTTGCTTCATCACTCCAATCTCGCACCTCTGCCTCAGAAATCCAGACACCACAAGCCGCCAGCCCCCGCTGAGTCTCAGAGAGAAGAGGAAGACCTGCTCTCCTCTGCGCCACAGCCCACTTCTCGTAAGTCGTCAGCTGCTTCTGCGCCTGAAACAAGTTTTCCCCAAGTTGAGCAACAGTGGGGACATAGTTTGTCAGAGAAAAATTCACCCTCCTATACAGGTGTGAATTCTGGCCCTGTGGTTCTTACGGCGCAGTTCAAAAGTACATTTTCCAAAGCTTGGGTTATATATGTGGTGTTAAACAATATCATGGGTGGTAAACCAACTGATTACACAATTCACAGTGAACTATATCAAGCCTAGCCTAGTTCTTTTTATTTATTTATTTATTTTAAAAACTCATTTATTTTATTTATTTATTTTTGGCTGCGTTGGGTCTTTGTTGCTGCGCATGGGCTTTCTCTAGTTGCGGCGAGCGGGGGCTACTCTTCTTTGCGGTGCACAGGCTTCTCACTGCGGTGGCTTCTCTTGTTGCGGAGCACGGGCTCTAGGCGCGTGGGCTTCAGTAGTTGTGGCACGTGGGCTCAGTAGTCGCGGCATGCATTCTCAGTAGTTGTGGCTCGCAGGCTCTAGAGTGCAGGCTCAGTAGCTGTGATGCACGGACTTAGCTGCTCCGCGGCATGTGGGATCTTCCCCGACCAGGGCTGGAACCCATGTCCCCTGAATTGGCAGGCAGATTCTTAACCACTGCACCACCAGGGAAGCCCCTAAGTTAGTTCTTTTTAGAGTCTTTCCTTCTGTCTGAAGAAACGATTAGGCTTGTACATTTCTTCTGCACTCTTCTTTGAATTCTGCATCTCCAAACAGCTACTCCAAAATAATGCAGGACTCCTTGGAAGCATGGGCGAGTCTGGTTGCTTAACACTCTAAGAAACTTTAGCAGAGACTTAGTGAATTACCGCCTAGCAGTTATGGCCTTTGTGGAGATAATGTCAGAGTTGATCAGATATCCTTCATCAGATATCCCTAACCTCATTATTTGTCAGGTGCATCAGTAGGTCCTAAGGAAAGCAGATAATGAGACAGAGTTAGGAGATTTATTGGTGAATAAAACCTATGAAAGATAAAGGGAAAGGATACAGGATTGGGCAGAGAGAGCCTTCAGATCATGATGCAGATCTGACACTTGTAAAAGGAAACGGAGGAGGAAGCAGGATGGGGCAGAGAGAGCCTCAGGCCAACACAGATCTGATAAAGTGTCAGCCAACCATCCAGAGCAGATTGCCTGTTAGAGGAGCTCAGCTTTGGGCAGAAATGATCAGACTTAGTTGCCCTGCCGTGCACAGTCATTGGATGGGGCTGCCCAGGAGGACCGTGGCGTAAGCCAGAAAGCTGAGGTGGATAATTCCTTGCAGCTAAACAGGATGTTCTTCCCTGAAAAGAGATCTAAGCATGGAATCTCCTTGGCTTCCACAGCAGGGAAATTTCTATCTGTCAGCTGACTTTCCATCAGTTAGAAGACCAAGTGAACCCTCAAAAATGTTTTGCTCATCACTTTAGCAAGATCCATTTCCTAACTATTCTCTTTCTCTTTTACTTCTTTCCATCGCTACTGCCAGCACTCCACTCCACGCCATTATTTCTTGCTAGGACTATTGCAGTAATCTCTACTGGTTTTCCCGTACCTACTCTTGTGCCTTCCAGACTGTTCTTCCCACTACATTCAGAGACATCTTTTCAAATACAAGTGTAATTAAAACCCTAGTAGCTTAGCATTTCTCGTAAAAGACACAGTTAAATTGTTAGCATCATTTTCAAGGTCCTGAGGGTCACTCGCAACTACCTCTTCAGCCTAATCTCATACTCTTCGTTCGTTAGTTATGCTCTAATACAGTAGCCATCTTTCTACTCCTAGGAAATGTGCCTTCTTTCTTTCACAGGACTTTTTCATATGCAAGTTCCTCTGGGATGATTCTTGCATTCTTTCCATGTCTGAGAAATACAGCATGGTGCAGCTGGCGTTTGTTTATTTTCTCCCTGTTCAACATACTCTAGATGTCTTTTTAAAATTAAGCAAAATGTAGGTCAGAGGGCAGCATTTTTTATAAAAATAAAATTAAATATATAGGGAGAGCATAAATAGACATGTAAAATATTGAAGGACAGTATTACCACACAAGTCATATGTAGAAAAAGTTGAATACAATGATTTAAAAGAATAATTTTCAATTATTTTCAATTATTTTTCAGATCACTATGAAGAATAAATTTGCAGCCAATTATTTCTGTGGAACCATGAAAAAATTATGTAGTGTTCTGTGAAAAAAGCAAAATACAAACTGATAAATACAGGACTTCGATTTCTGGCAGTTCAGACAACCAGATAACTGGAAAAACTTCTTGCCGTGTAATATCTAGAAATTTTGAATAAAATAGAATAAATATTGCTTTAAATGCATAGCTGAGAAATATCTCTAAGGGAAAGAGAGAGAGGGAGAGACAGAAAGTAGAGAGAGAATATATTAAAAATTGATCAAATTAGGTGAGATGTATACGGATGTTCTTTGAATTATTTTTTTACTTTTCTGTGTGCTTGAAATTTTTCAGTTAAAATAATTAAAGTAAAACAATAACAAAAGTAACAAGATAGGCCCCAAATTCTGAACACAATATCAGGTGATATTGGGGAGAGGATGGGGGTGGGTGATCAAAATTACAGCATTTCAAGGTCCTTGTGTTCTACAGAAGGGTAGAGACAACTACTTTCTTTTTTTTTAAGTTTTTTAATTTAATTTTATATTTTTTGGCAGTTTTTTGTTCTATTTTTTACTTTCATCCCTTTGAATATTTTGTCCCACTACTTCCTGGAATCTCTTTTTTCTGATAATAAGTCAGCTCATTTCTTACTGGGACCCCCATATACATAATGACTTGTTTTTCTTTTGCTGCTTTCAAGATTTTCTCTTTGCCTTTGCCTTTTTATTTTTATTTTATTTATTTATTTATTTATTTTTTATTCAAACAGAAAGTCACAAAAATTATAATCATCCTCATCAGTTCACTCAGTCCCATGTAATTAATTTTTTTTTATCTTGATCTTTTGTTAGCACTTTTATGAATTCATCAGTTTTCCATTAGAGTTCTGAAAATGCTTATTCATTCAGTTCAGCAGTATAGTCAGTTACCAGAAACCTGTACTTGTCAGAGTCTTTTCCATTAATTCCTTGAAGATGAAACCCTTTTATAGGAACATTTTTGCAAAAGCATCAGAGTACACCCAGAACTGTCTGTAAATGACAAAAGACTTAAAAAGAGACAACTACTTTCTATAGATGAAAATAGAGAATAAAGAAGCTGTACATATTTTCAATTTCTGCTAAGTATGACTTCATAATTTTTAATGTGTTGTTAATCCCAAAGACATTACGCTCATTTAAATATTCTAAAAGCAGTGAAAGATATGCACAAGGACGTTTATCTCAGCACTGCTTATAGTAGCTTCACAAATTGGAAATGACCTAGTTTAGAACTGGTACGTGAATTATGATATATATATATTCAGGGTAATGGTTTCGTGCGAGGGCTTTCTCGAGTTGCAGCAAGCGGGGGCCACTCTTCACTGCGGTGCGGGGGCCGCTCTTCATCGTGGTGCGCGGGCCTCTCACTATCGCGGCCCCTCCCGTTGCGGGGCACAGGCTCCAGACGCGCAGGCTCAGTAGTTGTGGCTCACGGGCCTAGTTGCTCCGAGGCATAGTGGGATCTTCCCAGACCAGGGCTCGAACCCGTGTCCCCTGCATTAGCAGGCAGATTCTCAACCACTGCGCCACCAGGGAAGCCCCAGTAAAGCTTTTCTTAAATGTAAATGATCCAATAAATTCCAAGTACTTTTTGCTCTGCCATTTCCACCTGGGCTCTGTTGGCAAAGACGTCTGAAATCACTGTACTTGGAAATGAAGAGAACGCAGAGACTAGAGCACAGCTGCACTTTCTCCTCTCTTGTAAGCAGTTGAGTCTGCAGTCTGTAATAGGACTTCAACATACACAAAAATGTGTAATGTATTCTTATCTGAAAGTTGGGAATATATGGCCTATTCCTGTCTGGCTAGGAGATACACACAGAGAAAGGGGTCATCATTTCCCTGGTCCAGTGAAAAAAGGGCTCTTTAAGACTCACTGCCACTAGATTGGAAAAGCAGTTGTGATCAAATAAGTACCCTAAGGCTATGGAACTCAATATCAAAGAATTCTTCTCAATCCCATGACTCAAGATGACCCCTCCCTTCACATTCTTTCAATATTGCACCTAATTCATCTACCAGAAAACTTTCCAGTTCCTTCTCAGCAATTCGTCCCCATCTTTTCTAAACCTGGCACTAAGGCACTGCTTCCATCAAGGATTTAGCAAAGTATGCAGATGCACATGTAAGATTTGTTGAGTTATGAGATCTGGGTGCCTCTTGGCCCAAAGATGCACCAAGGTTTGTAGGTGTTATAGGAAACGCACCTGAGAGTCTAAAAAGCATTTAATATCAAGATGTGTGTCCTGACCTAAGTGCCTTAGTTGAGCCTCCTGTTTGTAGAGTTACGAACATTTATCCAACTCTGGAGGTTTGCGAAGTCCATTTTCAAAATATAATATAGATTTGTAAACGTTAAACTCCTGGTGGGAGTGCCGGGTAGGTACTCTCAAGCACTGCACGTGGGATTATAAATTTGTACAATCTTTCTGAAAGACAAAAACATTGCTATGGAGTAAACTGTGTCTCCCGTTGAAGCCCTAACCTTCCCCCCGCCCCCCAAGTGTGTCTGTATTTGGAGACTGGGCCTATAAGGAGGTAATTAAGGTTAAATGAGGTCATAAGGGTGGGGTCCAATCCAATAAAGCTGGTGTCTTTATAAGAAGAGGAAGAGACAACAGAACTGGAAAGGCCATGTGAAGACACAGGGAGAAGGCAGCTATCTAAAAGCCAGGAAGAGCTCTCATCAGAAACCACATTTGCTGGCACCTCGATGATGGACCTCTGACCTCCAGAATGTTCTGTTGCTTAAGCCACCCAGTCTATGGTATTTTGTTACGGCAGCCTGAGCAAACTAATACAGGTATCAAAACTTTAAAAAAAATGCTTAATCTTTTACACAATTCTACATCTAGGAATAAACTCTAAAGAAATCATCATGAATATACACAAAAATGTAAGTTCAAGGGCTTCCCTGGTGGCGCAGTGGTTGAGAGTCTGCCCGCCAATGCAGGGGACACGGGTTCGAGCCCTGGTCTGGGAAGATCCCACATACCGCGGAGCAACTAGGCCCGTGAGCCACAATTACTGAGCCTGCGCGTCTGGAGCCTGTGCTCCGCAACAAGAGAGGCCACGATAGTGAGAGGCCCGCGCACCGCGATGAAGAGTGGCCTCCGCTTGCCGCAGCTAGAGGAAGCCCCCGCACAAATAAATAAATAAATAAATAAATAAATAAATAAATAAATAATTTAAAAAAAAGTAAGTTCAAGGATAGTCTTTGCAGTCCTATTTATACTATGAAAAAAATTAGAAACAAATATCCAGGTTCATGTGATTGAATAAATAAAGGTAGATTGAATAAATAAATGATGAAACTCAGTCTTTTAATATGCTGTGGAAAGATATTTAACATGGAAAAGGAGTCATAAACATATTATTAGGTGAAAAAACAAGGTTATAAAATAGTGAATACAATCCAATTATTAGGAAGAAATATTGTTACGCATAGAAAGAAGTGGAGATGGATTTACTTATATAAATATTTATTTTTATACCAAAATATTAAGAATAATAAGGTCAGGATGATAAATTAACCAGCAAGTTTTAGTTTCTTCTTTTTGTTTATATATATGGGTTTTCCAAAAAAATCACACTGAATACGTATTAATAATTTTTGGAACAAGAAAGAAGCCTACAAAGTTCATTACATTCTTGCAGATATGAGCTTGATAGACTGAAACATCAAGCTGAAAAAATAGGTTGCATTTAGAGTCAAAACTGTAATTTTTCTGAAGGGAAACAAACTCCTTGGGTAGCAATCCTCAAGTTTCAGGTGATGGTAAACTCACCGAGAGCTAACAGTATGATATGACTGCTAAAAAAGTTAATGTAATCTTAGGTTGCACAATAGAAGTACAGTTTATCATACTTTGTTTAGTCCACACCTAGAGTATTACCACATTTAAAAAGAGTGCCACAATTTAAAAACAGATAAACTGAGTCCATAGGAAAACAACTAAAACAGTGTAGGAGCACACGGAGGTTGAATGAGGATGCTTACTGGGTTCCAGAAAGAGAAGAGGAAGGTTGGACATGGCAGCTGGCAAATAGAGGGCTAGCATATGGAAGATGGAATTGATTTTGTTTTCTATTATGCCCTTGAGAGAAGAACTAGAATAAATCACTATTGGTTATAAGGAGGTAGCTTTCATATTAAATACAAGAAAACTTTCTTTTTTTTTTTTTTTTTTTAATATGCCACAATTTTTATTGCAACGTGGCCATTTTTGTGAGGGTGCGGTTTGATCTCAAAAACAATGTTCCATTTAAGGCTCTTTTATACAGAAATTGCCATCATTACTGATATTCAAAGTATCTTTAGTGTCGCAAGACTAACATGGTAAACATAAAACTCCTACACTTATTCAGTAGTGTACACTCAATGGAAAACAAAAAGGCATTAATAACAGCTATTTCTTTTAAGAAGATACGCAGGTAACAGGAATGAACACTGAGGTACTAGGATAAGTTGATGACACAGTTAACTTAATTGGCATTCCTTTTGGGGTGGGGGATTAAACTCATTACAAAAAAAGTGCTTTCAATGCATAGTATTATATTTGCGCTGCCATGTCACAAAAAATAGGCTTGCCAAGGCAGGTGAGGTGTATGAATGCTCAAGCCTCACAGAACTGCAATCAAGTGCAACTATAAATAATACTGAATAAAGTTTACCATCTCACCAGTGGATAATACTTTCAAGGCATTCAATTAGCTTAACCCTTTGTCGTGTTCTAAGCTATTCACATTGACATTCACATTCATTGTAGTGCTTGCTGCAAGGGAGGCATATAACCAGTTGTTTTGGCTAAAATATGATGGGAAGGCATTCCTTGGGTTCTACGTAAAGGTAACAGTATCAAACAGTCTAATGGCAATCACTGATAGGCTGCTTACATGAATGATATTTCCTTCATTCATTGTGTTGGAAGGACCCAGTGGGAAGAGGAAGAAAAAAAAGAAAACCAAAACCTAATACTATTCCAATTGACTGAGCTGGAGAAATGGAAGCTCCTTAAGATCCAGATGGCACTTGACTGTCATTTTATAAGGGTTTTCCTTCAAGTGAAACTACTACGTTGCCTCCCAATTTCTCTCCAAGTGTTGAACGGTCCTTTATATCATCCAAGCCATTTACTTGCCACTCATGTTTAATACCTGTAAATTTCTTTTTAATGGCATCTTTAGAGCTAGCATAAATCATCTTGCTTTTTAAAGGTGCACTTTCAGGAGCCCAAGATCTGCTTTGCTTCCTCTACAATTATTTGTCTTTTGTCATCGCTTAAACAGAAGAGAACTGCTTTCTTTCTTTTTTTGATCTCCTCTTGTGTAGAAGATTTCCTTACTTTCATATCATTAAAAACTTTGATGACTTCATCATTCACTGTAACTCCAGAAGCCATAGCGCCCGCGGTTGAAGCTGCGGCGGCGGCTCGGGCTCCGGCGGTGTCAAGGAAACTTTCTAACAGTCATTGGTCTATGGTAACAGGATGGGCGGGGGTTGAGTAAGGGGTGAGATAAAGGAGATGTAGAAAGTTGTATATCCAGGTGGGAAATTAGACCAGGTAACCGGTCAGGTCCATTCTACACCCAGGGGTCCAGGTTATTTTTATTTTTTATTTTTTAAATTTATTTATTTTTTAAATATTTATTTGGTTGTGTCGGGTCTTTGTTGCAGCATGTGGGCTCCTTAGTTGTGGCAGGCCGGCTCTTTAGTTGTGGCATGCATGTGGGATCTAGTTCCCGGACCAGGGATCGAACCCAGGCCCCCTGCTCTGGGAGCGCGGAGTCTCAACTACTGCGCCACCAGGGAAGTCCCCCAGGTTATTTTTAGAGCATGCCTCTGAACCCAGGGGATGGGTCTGTGCTCATAATAAAGAAACACATCTCACAGTGCTCAACAATGACCAGTCAGGAAGCCGGAGACCTGCAACTTCAGGCTCTCTCTCCCACTCCAGACTGTCAGGCCTGTTTCTGATATATTTGTTTCTTCTTTTTTCCTTCCCCCATAGAAATATTTTTACAAAAATGATTTAAAAAGTATATATATGCTCACTGCAAAACCCCTGCAGGCTCCTTTCTACTCTCCATTTCAGTATTCTTATATATAAATGATACATCCTATCCACAGTATGGGATAATTCTTCACTCAGTAATTATATTGGGTGCCTTTCAACGTTAGTACACATACTGGGTGTCTGAAAAGTTGGGAAGTCTAGGATAAATTTATTTTATTTTTTTATTGTGCTAGATACACATAACAAAATTCACCATTTTAACCATTTTTAGGGGTACAAGTCAGTGGCATTAAGTACATTCACAATGTTGTGCAACTGCATTCATGAAGATACATTTATTCTTAAACAGTATGTTAGTTACAATTCCAAAAAATACACTCAATGCGTTGTTTTCAACCTTCAGACACCTTGTCAGGTACGTTTAAAGCAATGGGTCGAAATGTCAATCTGAACAAACTAACATAAATCTGCTGCTTTCCCTGTGTTTCCAAGCCTTGTAAACACCGTAGTGCCAGAGGCAGGCGGAAGGTAGAAAGGAGTGAACAAGGGTTCTGTAGTCTTGGCTCAAACACTACTGGATATATGACCTTGGGCACATTATTTAACCTATTACTCTATCATTGTTTGACTCTTTTTTCTTCCTACATCCTAGTGACCTTCAGAGAGCTCTTCTCTTTCCTCTACCCCAGTAAATATAGCTTTACAAGTGGTTTCAACAGAGACTGGCCTGCGTGGCATAATTTGAAAGATAGCAAGAGAACCACCCAACCACACCATCTTCCCTAACGGCCTGCTGTGGTGCTTCACGTTCCAACTTGACATCACTGCTTTGCCGAGCTGGCCTCATGGGAGTGCAACCCGTGCAGCTGCAGGGTCCTGACAGTTAGAAGGGCCCTGTGCTTGGTCTCATGTTCTGCTGTTCCTGTCTTGAAACTTTTACTTTTGAACAAGGTGCCCTGCATTTTCGTTTTGCCCCGAGACCCACAAATTATGGAGAAAGTCCTGTTCCTTTGGGTGAAAGTGCTGGCCTCAGAAGGGCTTTATTTTAAGAGTGAATAATTTACCTGAAACGCATACCATATTAACACCAGTTAATGCACATTTTGTCACATTAATTAATATGTTAATTAATTAATTAAGACAGCAGAGATCTGAAGGATTGAAGCATTGAGTCTCCAATTTTTGATGTGGAGAAGAAGCCTAATAGGTCCAGAGCATGAATACTGCCTGCACAGGATACCCTCAGGGCCTCTGAGAGGGGGGGTGGGAGGGGCAGATGAAGGCACTAGACACCAAGGACTTGATGCATTTTTGTTGAATGACAGTACAATTAAATGAGTGAATGAATGAGTGAATGAAGAAATGAAGAACTGAATGAACGTGCTAAGGGGAAGAATGGAGGAGACATGGAACTCAAGTTTGGATGTATGTTATGTGTTCTATGAGGCATAGACTCAAACCCTGGCAGCTCCATCCCCAAGTCAGAGACTAAACGGTTGCCTCGTCTCTGAGCTATTCTGCCCGTGCCGTGAGTTTCAGGAGAAGATAAGCGTGCTGTCCTAGTCGTAGCCGACAACATCCAGGGCTGGAGAACAAGCTGAAGGCAGTGACCGAAGGCATGCGGGGGCGACCTGCCTCTGCGGCCGTGTGGCCAGCATGCTGTCCCAGGATCATACTCCGCCGTAAGCGGTGACAAACTGGCTCAAATAAAATCTCTCTTTGGGTAACTATAAATGCTAGACATCCCCAAAAGAAGGTGAGTCATTTTAGCTAAGGTCGCTGCTGTGAACACAAGCCCTGGTTCCTGTAGTTCCTTTGACCCAGTCTCCTGAAGCAGAAGCAGCTGGGTGAGGCAGTATCCAGAGGGACCCTCCTTTCTTGTCCCCGCAAGTTCCCACACATGCTTACACCACGTCTTCTCGTTCGTTGAAGGTGATGTGTGTGTGGGTTCCTTTGATCTTAAACAAGCGAACTAATTCGGAGCATCCTACTGTTATAACAAACATCTTACATAGACGAGGTGGAAGCAACCTGAATGTCCATCAGCTGGTGAAAAGGATAAACCAAATGTGGTATACACATAGAGTGGAACATGATTCAGCCTTAAAAAGGAAGGAAACCTTGTCACAGGCTACAGCGTGGATGAACCACGGGACATCACACCAAGTGAGACGAGCCAGTCACAAAAAGACAAGTACTGTAGGATTTCACTTACATGAGGGATATAAAGTAGTCACGCGCACAGAAACAGAAAGCAGAACGGCGGTTGTCAGGGACTGGTGGGGAGGGGAAGTTGTTGAATGGGTACAGAGTTTCAGTTTTGCTAGTTGAAAAAGTTCTGGAGGTCTGTGCACAACAATGTGAACGTATCAATACTTAACACTACTGAACTGTGCACTTAAAAATAGTTAAGATGGTAGATTTTCTGTTATGTATTTATTACCACAATTTAAAAATTTAAACATTGTTAGAAAAAAATCTTACATAGACCGTTCAGATCCGGGGACCATTTGATTTCACTGCAGCTGAAACTTTTCTCCTTATACGTCTCGATCACGATGGTTTATAAGGTGTCTGTCTCTAAGCCCTTGGGGACAGTTATAGTGGTTACACTGCTGCTAAACTTTTATAACAAACAGAACCCTTTTTACTATGTCAAACGTGAAATTGGGTTCCCAAACGGTTTCATTTTCAAATCCAAAAGGGATGGTTTAATTTTACATTTGGTTAGTAACACCTTTGGCTTTATAGTTTACAACCATTTTTATATGTTATCTCATTCGATCCTCATAACAACAAACCTTGGGGAAGATAAGGTAGATATTATTATTTTCATTTCACAGATGAGAAAACTAAGGCTTAGAGAGTATATGTGGCTTGTCATAAGTCACAAATCCAGTTAGCAAATCTGAGTATGGAAACCTAGATCCCCAAACTCCCGGGACAGAACTCTATGCTATGAAAGTAATGAACATAGTAGGTACCGGTTCACATTCATTTTGGCGTCCTTAAAGTTTATATTTTGGCAAAAATCACAATTTCATGAGGAAGCAAATTTCTCTCTTCACCATGAGAATCGTATCTCTGGAACTTATCAGTTTGGGGAACATGAGAAATAACTAAGACACCTGTGTTCCACTGGTCGCAATATAATTTAATTGGGGTCAAAGTCAAGGACACTTTACAAACAAACTTTTGTAAAGTGATGGCTAACTTACCCTCACTTCTCACAGTACAGAAGGTCAGATCCGGGAGTCTGGGACTGGGCTTTGTCCACTTGAGTCTGGGCCACAGGGAACAGGGCTGAAGTTGAGGGTCATGCTGGGAAAGAACCCTGAGTGGCCGTTCACAGTGTGGCCTTGATGCTACCCTCATTCTCCACTCTATGAGTGTCTCTGTCCCAAATGCTGCTTTTTTTTCTTTTTTAAAAAAAATTTTATTGGAGTATAGTTGATTTACAATGTTGTGTTAGTTTCAGGTGTACTGTAAAGTGACTCAGTTATACATATACGTATATATATTCATTCTTTTTCAGATTCTTTTCTCATATAGGTTATCAGAGAATATCGAGCAGAGTTCCCCGTGCTCTACAGTAGGTCCTTGTTGGCTGTCTATCTTATATATAGTAGCGTGTGTATGTTCCTCCCAAGCTCCTGATTTATCCCTCCCCCACTGCCCACCCCGACGTTTCCTCTTTGGTAACCGTAAGTTTGTTTGCGATATCTGTAAGTCTGTTTCTGTTTTATAAATAAGTTCGTTTGTGTCATTTTTTTTCCAATTAGATTCCACAGATGAGTGATATCATATGATATTTGTCTTTCTTTGTCTGACTTACTTCACTTAGTATAATCTCCAGGTCCACCCAAATGCTTCTGAACTGGCATTTTTCCCCTTCCTACCCAGTTATAATCAGATTAGAATGGAGAAAGTTCTCCTCTGTCCCTCTCTGCCCCTTCAGCAGCTAAAGAAGAAAGCAATGGAACTGTCGTCAAGGACAGGGTACAAATTTAAACAAACATTCCCGTCTGTTAAAGCAACTTAAAAAATGTCAACATTAGCGTAGCGAGATAGATATACCCTGTCTAATGAGAAAGCAAGCGAACTTGGTTTTGTTGACTTTTAAAAGAGTGTTGGTGTTCTCTAAATCAGAAATATTGGGAATTTAAAAGGTATTAGACATAGTTAGGGAAAAGGAAAGTGAGACCAATCTAATTTTCACGAAGTCCTTTCGAATTTGTTTGTTGACCCCGCATTTCTCAGAAGCTTCAGTTTACAAAATTTTCGACCTGCACACAAACCTACTAGATTTGCTCCCAATAATTTCAAGCTCTTCCAGAGCTGGTTTTCTTTGAGAACGAGGTAAACTGTTTGGATGCGCACTGAAAGTTTTAAACAGAAGAGGGCACTAAGTCAGAGAGCATCCAACACCACGCTCACCAGAAATGTGAGAGAGCCAGAGGGAGGAGGAGAGGGAAGGAGGGGCGCACGTGGAGGAGGGAGAGGGAGAAAACCGAAGCGGAAGGATGGAGGGACATCTGATTGATGGGGATTCCTAATCAAAGACAATTGCAACTGCAAGTCAGGAAGGAAGCGAATATTCATGTGATTTCTCTTTCATGCTAGAAAGCAACAAGGATTTGGTGCAAGGCTTGGGGCTTGAGATTTTGTGCGTGGTACTCTGAAGAGAAGAGGGTGGCTTGAGAGGACTGAAAGAGGTAGATAGCGTGCTGAATCTAAATGCTACCTGTGAACAAAGGAAACAAGTTATTGAAAAGATCCTGTCTGTGTATTCACCGTGTATATACGGACAAAGGCCAGACTCTGATGAAACACATAGTTTTGGTCTTACTGCTGCTTAGCTCTATTTTAAAAAAATTTTTAACATGGAAGTGTTTCTGTAAATTTTGTAAAATTCTATCCTAGAAGGAAAAATACTATACTGTTTTTGTCCACATTGGAACATTCCTTTTCAAATATTTTGGGTAAATTATTGGGAGAAGTGTCAGAGGATTTAGCTTTTCTGGTTAAACCTAAAAAGTAAAACTTCATAAAATGATGGCTTTGGAACAGATTTTGGAGTCATACAGTTCAAGACAAATATCCCAGTATCCCATCGTAAGAATAATTTCTTGATTTGTAGGTTGGAGGTTTTCCTTTCCTGAGAAAATTGCCCACATTGTCCTTTACCCCCCCTCTCCCCAGGATGTGCAGAAAAGGGTTAACTAAGCTCTTCCTGCTGTAAGAAAGTCTGTCCAGAGCAGCACTGACCATCGAAAATACAGTGCCAGTTATGAGTGTAATTTTCAATGTTTTAGTAGCCACATTAAAAAAAAGTAAAAAGAAACAGGTGAAATTAATTGTCCTAGTATATTTTATTTAATTCATTATATCCAAAATATTATCAAGTCAATACGTCATCAGTAAAAAAACCCTATTACTGAGCTATTTTACTTTTTTGGTATAAGTCTTTGAAATCCAGAGTATTTTACACTTACAGTGTATGTCAGTTTGGACGAGCCACAGTGAAAGTGCTCAAAAGCTGCATGTGGCTAGTGGCTACTGTATTGAATAGTGCAGATCTGGAACATATTATTTTTTGGTCATGAAAAAATAAGCAACCAATCAGTGAAGTGGCAAATTTAATAATGTGTCTAAAAGATGCACCGCCAGGACTTCCCTGGGGGCGCAGTGGTTAAGAATCCGGTACACAGGTTTGATTCCTGGTCCGGGAAGATACCACATGCAGCGGAGCAACTAAGCCTGTGCGGCACAACTACTGAGCCTGCGCTCTAGAGCCCTTGAGCCACAACTACTGAGCCTGCGTTCTAGAGCCCGTGGGGCACAACTACTGAGCCCATGAGCCGCAACTACTGAAGCCCGCACACCTAGAGCCCGTGCTCCACAGCAAGAGAAGCCACCTCAATGAGAAGCCCACGCACCGCAACAAAGAGTAGCCCCTGCTCGCCGCAACTAGAGAAAGCCCGCGCGCAGGAACGAAGACCCAACGCAGCCTAAATAAATAAATAAATAATTTTACATATTAAAAAAAAAACGCACTGCCTATCTATCAGTCTTATTCTACCTTAATTTTTTTCAATTGTTTTTATTGTGGTAAAATAAACAGTGTAAAATTTAACTATTTTTAAATGTACAGTCTATCTCAACTTTTAAAATAATTTGTTGTACAGTTACTAGAATACCAAATATCCTTTTCACTCAGAACATTTACATAGGGAGCTTCCCTGGTGGTCCAGGGTTTAAGGCTCCGTGCTTCCCATGCGGGTTGTGGGGTTCGATCCCTGGGGTGCCGCAACCAAAAAAACAAAAGATCCCGCATTGTGCAACGAAGACCCCGTGCAGGCAAATAAATAGATATTAAAAAAAAAAAAAAAGAATGTTTACGTAATTTTCCCCCTCCTGTGCATATAAGAACAAGAAAGGACAGTTTCAATGTGAAAGTAATATTTTTTTCATTTTCAACAAAATTATTAAACTACTTTTGAGATACAAATTTGGGGAGTCATTTCCCCACTATCTAAGAATCTCATAGACACAACGCTCAAAACCACTAAGGGAAAAGTCTAAGAGACTGGTATGTGAGGAACAATAGCTGCTTTCTAGACGAAAAACAGACGTTAAGGGAAAAATTTATATTAGTTTTGTAAATCTTGAAATTGTATTTTAGTTATATTGATGATGCTATTATGGATCCTACATTTCTCCATGAAGGTCAACATTTCTTTCACTGATATGGCTTCCTCTATTCTTCTTAAGTAATTAAATACAAATGGAACTAGAATATTCAGAATAGTATAACTCAAACGATCCAGTAAACACATTTTTTTAAATTCTATTTTTCATTTCATCTACAATTTTACATTCAGAACGGAGTGAATTGTATATGAATAATGTGGTATTAACCCTTACTGGAAAAACTTAACTTTTATATTTTGAGTTGTATGAACTTAACTTTCCTAAAACGCTTGTATTTTTGAACACTCTCTCTGTAATTTTTGCTACCTCATGTTGCTCTGTACAGATGACTACGGTTTTTATGGATTCTTTGAACTCAGAATGGCGAAGCAAAACAAGAAATTATTGAACATGCTTGTCTGCTGAGGACACTTTGGTGATTGCTCCCCCACTCTCACCCTAGTCCTTTACTCTGGGCACACCTAGAAGTCAGGTCGCATCAGATTCTTCTCCCCTGGTTACTCCGCAGCCGGGATCGCTGGGTTAAATGTGTTCTCCCGTTATCTCAGCTGGCTTGAAATAACCTACTGAACTTACACCTAAATACCAGAAAAGTCAGTCTAGAACCAAATAATTTCCTGTACGGTTGTGCATCTGTTTGTCTTTGCTGCCAAGTTACCATGTCTCCTTTTTTTCTAAGATGATCTTTAGATACTGGCCATTTCATGGATTTGCTCTCTTTGTCAATATTTATACTTACCAGTGAGTTTTCATATTTGTTACTTCATAAAAATAAAGATTTTTAAAATTTTGGCTAAAGATTTCCCTCAGTAAAGAGAAGGGTATCCTACTCTCCCTTTAGGAGTTTCTTTACCCTCTACGCAGATCTGCCTAAAATCCTGCATTCAGTAAAACAATAAGGTGTAAATGCCTATTGTAAAAGATAGCAAGTGCTTCTTTCCTCTTGCAGGTCCTTCTTCCCTTCCTCCCTCCCTCCCTTCCTTTCCTTTCTTTTCTTTTTTAAAATTTATTTTTAATTTTATTTTTTCCAGCTTTATTGAAATACAATTGACATATAACATTGTATAATCTTAAGGTGTACTACATAATGAGTTGATATATGTATATATTGCATCTTTCTTTTTCTACTCTCCATTCAATTTAAATGCCACTGAGTTCAATAATGTCCAAGCAGCCCTGGCAAAATTTTGGGCTCAGAAAGTTACCACGTGGAAACAGCAGCCGTTGTACCCTATCTATAAACTTACAATTCTGCCCATTCAACTAGGATATTTGTAGACACATAGAGCCTTAGTAGTACCCTCTACAAAGCACCCTCCAAGGTTCAATGCTTTAAGTCTACAGACTGGCTATCCCTGTCCAGGAAGAAGTGGTCTGTGCTCTGAGCGTTGCTTTCTCAGTTTTCCCTCTTTTGAACATTCCTTTTGAAAGAAGGTTTATCTTATTTTTTCCCCCACCATTGTATATGTAGGTGCATTGAGTATATTTAAGTTTACTGTTTATTTGTAAGTTATAAGGAAACGAGGCCCCCTCATCCATCCTGATGGTGAATTGACATAACATAAAGATCCTGGAGCTGGGAAAAGGATATGCGTGGCTACATAGTGGCTAGACAAGGACATTTTTGGAATCGTACGTATGGGAAGAAGAGTATGTGTATTAGTGTATGTGGTAGGGAAGGCAGCAAAGGATATACTGAAAAATTTTTTCTTCCAAAATTTTTCTATTCTTCTGGAAATAGCACTCGTGTTATTGGTAAGAATTGGTCCACTCTCTATCTATGAGGCCCATGCACACGGTGAAGATGTGAGCCTGAAGGCCACAGTACCTCTCATGCAGCTGCTGGCTTGAGAGAATAAACTGAAACTGGCAAGAGAAGCAGAGAAGAAAGATGGAGAGGGAGCATCCTGAAAGTAAGAGGTTTTGATACAGTTGTCCTTCCCTGTCCTACAGTTCGACATGTGAGCCAATAAACTTATTGCCATACTTGGCTAAGCTGGCTCAAGTCAGCTTCTGTCGTGTGCCACCAGGAGTCCAGCTAATTCAATGTGTAAAGTGAAAAGTTCTTTCTTCTTTTATCTTTTTTCCTGAAGCTACAATGACAGTTCTATAACCTTCACCTCTAACTCACCCTCAGCATACGCTATTCCTACCATACTGAGAATGATCTTTGCATTTCATGGAGGCTGGAGATCAATTTACTTTATAATTTTAAAAAGGTGTGGACTTCCCTGGTGGTGCAGTGGTGAAGAATCCGTCTGCCAATGCAGGGGACACGGGTTCGAGCCCTGGTCTAGGAAGATCCCACATGCCACGGAGCAACTAAGCCCGTGTGCCACAGCTACTGAAGCCCGTGCACCTAGAGCCCGTGCTCCGCAACAAGAGAAGCGCACCGCAACGAAGAGCAGCCCCCGCTCGCCGTGAATGGAGAAAGCCCGTGCGCAGCAACGAAGACCCAACACAGCCAAAAACAAACAAACAACTAAATAATAAACAAATAAATAAAAACTCTTCCCTGAAAACCATGAGGGAGTTCGGTTTTTTTGTGTGTCTTTTTAAATAAAATTCATTTATTTATGGCTGCGTTGGGTCTTCATCGTTGGGTCTTTGTTGATGTGCGCGGGCTTTCTCTAGTTGTGGCCCGCAGGGGCTACTCTTTTTTGTGGTGCACGGGCTTCTCATTGAGGTGGCTTGTCTTTGTTGTGGAGCACGGGCTCTAGGTGCGCGGGCTTCAGCAGTTGTGGCACGTGGGCTCAGTAGTTGTGGCTCGAGGGCTCTAGAGCGCAGGCTCAGTAGTTGTGGCGCATGGGCTTAGTTGCTCTGCGGCATGTGGGATCTTCCCCGACCAGGGATCAAACCCGTGTCCCCTGCGCTGGCAGGTGGATTCTTAACCACTGCGTCACCAGGGAAGTCCCAGGAGTTCACGTTTTTAAAAAAATAATAATAATAATCTTTAAAGGTGTGGATTTATCCTCTTGTGTTTTAAAACTTTAAAAATAGCCATGTGTTATTTTTGTAATAAGAAAAAAGCTAACTTTATTCTAAAAAACTAAATCTTCAGATAAGAAAGGATAAAATTCAAATATCTGTTTGAGGACCCTTGATTTCTGGATAGATGTTACAATAAAGTAAGACAGTCTCTGTTTTAAAGTATTTTCCCACACTTTGCTCAAAATTGTTAACACAGCAAGGAAGTTCCCTTCTTATCATTTATGTCTGCTCTCATAGTAAAAGTGGTCTGCCTGGCTTTGTAGGCAAAGTGCTCTACTGTTTGACTTAAAAATGTTTTTTTCTTATTTTCCCTCCATTTTGTTTAAAGATGAATCATTTTGTAAATAAGCTACCTTTATCTTACTATTACTACTAATGTAAACCAGATGGGATTGGGGCCTTCCCACCCTTCGGAGACTTAGGAAAACTGGGTGCTGGCACCCACGTAATTTATGGACTGTGCGAGTCCAGAGCCTGCTTTGAGATCTCTGTGACTCCCTGGAAGCTTGCTTCCTCAGGGCCCCCTGTGCTGCTGCCTTAGGCAAAGATGGATGTCAGGAGCGCTCTTTCCACTGTTTCCACTGAGTTCCTTATCTGCCAAGTACTGTGTGAGGTTAATCACTTTGCCAAGGGTTTGTGAGGTCGCTGGCCGGATGCATCTCACAGGGCACAGCCAGCTTTCTGTCATCTCAACAGCTCCACCTCCCCAAAGCCCTCTCCAGTGCAATCAACAAATCCCTCTCCTTGTTCTAGGCTGGACAGTGCTTCCTCACACTTAGGTCTCAGCTTCCAAGCAGGCTCACCATGGAATTTTCCCAACAGAGGTGGGTCTCATTCCTAAGAGAAAAGATCACACCAGTTGCTAGGAGAATAATGTTTTCCCATTTGTTAAACTAAGACAGAGGAGTATTTGACACCTACCTGGGTCAACAGAGCTCTATCTGGCTGACACCTCTGTCATCTCATTCACTGGAAAGGTTATTTCAGAGAAGCTGCTGTCTGAGAGTCGCCCTTTCTCTCGCTCCATGTGGTCCCTTTGAAAGATGTGAGCTGTAAAAAGGGAAAAACCTTCCTAATAAGTACACATATGGAAAGAATTATCTCTGATAATGGAGTCTTTTATTTTTATTTTTAAATTAATTTTTACTGGAATATAGTTGATTTACAATGTTGTGTTAGTTTCTGCTGTACAGCAAAGTGAATCAGCTACACATAAACACATATTGACAATGGAGTCTTTTAACTAATAGACTCTAGTCCTCTCGTCACGTTAACTTCCTGAGCATCATGTTTATTATTCGTCACCAAGGTTTTGAGGTCAGTTGGTATTATTATCTTTATTTAAAAGACAGGAGACCTAAGATAGAAAAAAAAATTGTAATCAGTTACGAATCTAGGATTATATATTTCTTGGTGTCCTGGAATCATTTCCAAGGTGGTTTCAAACCACAGATCATGAATTACTAGCTTTAAAGATCAGTTTTTATGGTACAAATGTCCTCAGTAAAACTCAGAGAACCCAAAGTCAACATTTACCCCCAAGTAATTCACATTCCAACTCTGGTACGTGAATAAGTCCTTATTCAGGAAGTTCTTCAGCGCCCCCTGGGGGAGTTCTTGCGATGAAGCGTTGTGCCCAAGATGGTAAAGAGGGTTTCAGAGGGTAGGAGAGCCATTCAGGTATTCATGAATACACACTTCGTTTATTTCTTTATGAACTTGTAAAAATTAAATCAATGTAACAATAATTTGGAGGGGAGAAACGTTATCTGATTTTCGACTATCTTCTGAGTGACATATGCACCAGGCACTGTTTTGAGTCACTGCAAGGACACAAAGTTGTGAAAGATAATGTCCCTGCCCCCAAGAAACTTGCAATAGGGAGGACACAGTAGTGAAATGATAATAATGATAATAATAATACCTAACCCTTACAGAGTACTTGCTCTGCGATAGTAAGTGCTTCTCATCTAATCTTTTACAAGCAGCAGAAGAAAGTAAGACAGAGAGATAAGTAATAATAACAGGTAATATTTATAGAGAACAGACTTGTGGTTGCCAAAGGGGAGGAGAGTGGGGGAAGGAAGGACCAGGAGATTGGGATTAGCAGATACAAACTAGTATATAGAGGATGGATAAACAACAAGGTCCTACTGTAGAGCACAGGGAACTATAGGGAATATCCTGTGATAAACCATAATGGAAAAGAATATGAAAAAGAATACATATATATGTATAACTGAGTCACTTTGTTGTACAGCAGAAATTAAACACAACATTGTAAGTCAACTGTACTTCAATAAGATTTTTTTTTAAATTTTAAAAATAGGTAATATTTATTGAGCCCTAACATATGCCCAGACACTTTTCTAAGTGCTTTATATATGTAAGCTCATCTAATTTTCATTGAAAACCTAGAAGGTAAATAGTATTGTTTTACAGGTTAACTATCAATAATTTAACCCTTACAACAAGCTTATTAATTGAGCCTTATTACTGTTCCTTTTTGCAGATGCAAACTGAGGGGTAGAGAAAATAAGTGATTAAATAACTTGGCCATGGTTACCTATCTAGTAAGTGGTGGAACCAGAAATCAAAATCCTATCACCGGTGCATTTAATTTACAGGAAGTCAACCATATGCACTGAGACTCAGAGAAGAATTTAAATGGGGAGTCACACGCTTCTCAGCTGTCACACGCTTTGGAGGGATTGTGTTATGGGAGACGAAGCGCTGCCCTGGGAATTCCCTGGCGCTCCAGTGGTTAAGACTCAGCGCTTTCACTGCTGTGGGCCTGGCTTGGGGAACTAAGATCCCACAAGCCTCGTGGCACGGCCAAAAAAAAAAAAAAAAAAAACTGTCCTGCTCAGTTCCTTTCACAGCTTGGACATTTCGCCAAGCCACGGGTGACTTCAGCTTTGCAGTGCTGAAGGAGAGTGCCATTGACCTAGGGAGAGCAGTAATTGCTCTCTAAATTGGCACCTTCTTAGGAAATTTCGAGAGATTTTTTGCACTATAACATTTTTTGTCCTTGCTTGCTGACTTCGGAGCCGAACTCCTGTGTAAGACGTAAGGCTGCTGTATACAATGATGATAAACTGAGGACAAATATAGCATCACTGAGGATGTAAGAACCAAAAGCTATGGTGAGTCAAAGCGGGGCAAAAATCGCACTTTGTTTGGGGGATGGAGGTTTGCTGGGAACTCAGGAAAAACTTCCTGGAGGAGAGGATATTTGAGCCAGACCCTGAAGGATCTGTAGCTTTGACAGCCAGAGCGAGAGAGCAGTTTCGTGTAGGAGGAGCGTCCTGAGCGAAGGCAGAGGGGTGGGAAAGTTCAGGGCGTGATCCTGAGCAGCCCGCTGTGGCTGGAGTGAGGCCTCCCTCAAGGAAGGCGGTGGGAAGTAAGCCTGAGAGCCGCCGTGGGTCCTGGCACAGAGGCTTCTGTAGGGGAGGGAAAAGTTTTCCTCTGCCCTCTTAGGCTCCCTGGCTGGGTCTGAAAAGGAAACTGACAAAGACAGACTAACAGGGGAAAAGTATACACGTTTATTTAATATAAGTTTTACAGTACACGAGAGCTTTCATACAGAAATGAAGACCCAAAGAAACAGACCCGAGTGCTTTTAGGCTGCGTGGGATGAGGAGTGGACAGTTGTGGAGCTGGATGACTGGGTAAGGAATGGAAGGTAATTGTAAGAAACTAGGGGAAACTTAGCAAGGCCTCTGGTTATTATTCCTCTTGGTGTCCCTTTGTCGTTGGAGACAAGGACGCTCCTTTCCGAGGGACACAGAGAGGGTACCTCTCACAGGAGGGTTTTACGGCCTGTTTCAGGAAAGAAGGGGTGAGAGAGAGTCAGAGTGACCATCTTGCTTCTGCTATTTAATCAGACTCCTTTGGCTTACAATATTCAATACCATATTGAATATTTTGGTGCCGTATTTTGGGGCAGTGTGTCCTGAACCCCACCACCTTCAATGCCAAGTTGATGAGTCTGTCCTCAGAGGTTCTGAGCAATGACACCAGGGCTCTGCTACAGGGAGATTAATCTGGCAGGGATGTGTGAAACCAACTGGAATTGGGAATAGCATTTAGCAGACTAGTTACAGGTCTAGCGCGGTAATCTGGGAAAAACGGAATAGAGACTTGTAGGAGATAACTTTGGTTTGCAAAAAATGGGAACCAACTTGATGTAGCCTAAGCTGAAAAGGAGATTATGTTATAAAGGAACTGAGTGGTTCAGAGAACCTTGGGGCAGGTGGGCAGCTGGGCCTCAGGTTAACAACATAAGCTCAGGGCCTCTCACTTAAACTGACTGCTATGGGCCCCAGTAACATACTCACATGGTCAGGTGTTTTGTAAAATCTGTTAAAGTAAAACATTTTAGCCACAGTTGGTTAAGATCACTGTCTTCTCTACTCACTCACTCCTGGATTCTGCACCAACCCCTGCTGGCTGTTTTTTCTCTTGGGAGAGGGTTGGAGGCAGGGAAAGCTGCTTCACCTTACCTGAAGCTGTGGACTACTTCAGTGTTTTGCAACAGTTACATGTTTCCTTTTTAGGCTCCTGTGTCAGATGAACCATCTCTAATCCTTAGATGGAGCATTTAAACACACCTGCCAACTTGGATTTCTCTTTAGGCTCTCCGTATAACAAGACAGTCTGTCCACTGTAAAACTGTTCAAGCCTTGCAGCCTGGGTACAATGACAAGATATAAAACGTTTGAAGATTCAGAAGAGAAACTCATATACAAACAAGCTGTAAAATATTTATTCAAAAGGTTCATAAAGTTTGAGTGTGCATTTTAACTGTAATTTGAAAAGACATTTTGGAACATTTCAAGAGAACAAATAAGAACTAGATTCCTGAGTTGAATAGATATGAAGGGTACCTTTTTATCATTTTAAAATTTATGTATTGAATTTGTCTATTTGTTTTTGAAAATATATTTTTTATTTAGATAAAAATTAAAGGACTATGAGACAAAAGTGATAAAGATGATGGTTACATCAAAAATAGAAATTCAAGATCATAATTTCAGATCATACCAAAGCAAACATTCAAAGGAAAAGATAAATTTGAAAATAAGTAATGAGGAAGCTTTGGATTATACCAGAGTTGACAGAGAGGAATTAATTATAGGAATACATTGGCAAAATATGTAAATACATGGCTGATATTACCTTAAATAGTGACATCCGTAGAGAAAACATAAGACTCATCACCACTACTCACTGAACATCAAACAGCAACTAATTTTTCTTTTGCGGTCCAAGAGGCTTTTAAAAAATTTTTATTGAAGTATATTTGATTTACAGTGTTGTGTTAATGTCTGCTGTACAGCAAAGTGACTAAGTTATACATATATATTCTTTTCCATTGTGGTTTATCAAAGGATATGAAATATAGTTCCAGTTCCCTGTGCTATACAGTAGGACCTTGTTGTTTATCCATCCTATATATACTAGTTTTCAAATAGCAACTAATTAATGAGTGTTTTCAAGTCAAAGACTATCTAAGATTAGTCACTGCGTAAGAAAACTGGAATAAGCTGCAATCTTACTTCTATATGAAAGAAACGTGATAGAAGTTCCTGCGAATTGAAAACTATCCTAAAACTTATATGACATTATCAATAACAAGATATGAGGCTAACAGAAACTCTTCTAAAGTATCAGTAATAAAAACCAAATTTTAATATTCTAAGCTAGAGGAGAAAATTAATTCTTTCCATTCTCTCCGTAAAAATAATACTGCAAAATCATCACAGGAAGAAACGAGAGAGTATGTGGCCAACGAACGTTAAGAAAATTATTTTAGAGGCGTGTCAGGCAGTTGATTAATTAAAAATAGTACAGTATGTTTTAATTTTCTTTCTCCACTCAGGCAACCCTATAAAAATGCAGACTTTGTAAGTGGGCTCTGGAATTCTCTAGCAGAATATAAGCCACTTTGGGGCTTGTTGAATTGTAAACTGTGCTCCTTTGCTGACCTCGAATCACAGGAGAGCACAGAATAGGGAGAAGCCAGCTTGACCTCGCCTTCGGCCTTGGAGATGACGTGGAGGAGAAGGTACTATTTGTGAAAGCCAGCTTTCCTCCTTGAAAGGTGGATAGCAGTCCCTACTGCAAGGCCCAGACTGGGGGTTTCATGTGAGGTCATCCGGGCAGGCTGGGGAAGCCAAGCAGAGTGTTGGGAGCAGGGAGTCTGGAGCCAGCCCGCTTAGGTTTCCTGCCTGGCTCCACTACTCACTTGCTGGTGGTCTTGGAAAAGTTCTTCTACCCCTTCAGTTGCCTCAGTTTCATAATCTGCAAAATGATGATAATACCTTCCTGATTGGGTTGTTATGAGGATTAAAAAAAAAGAGATTAAGAGAAAATACACGTTTGATCAACCCTACCTATTAAGATGGTGCCAGATTTCCAAAGCATTTTGTTGGTATTTAGGACTCTGATCACGTGTAAGTACAGATATTATCAATGACTGTACTTATTCATAGACTCTTGAATATTAATTTGAACCACAGAACTATTTTTATTTCCCTCTCTCCTTTACGTTATGGGAGTTTCCAGTCTTCCCTATAGGTTCGCAGTATCTTAAAACTCTCAATTCCTCTGCCCATTTATTCCATTCTTTTCTGTCTGGGATTCACATTTTAATTATGGTTCTCCTGTGACCTTTTATCCTCCGTATTGATTGGCTTCTTATCCTGGCCTTAAATTTCCCTCTTTCTTTTTGCTTAGCAGTCAATGTCATCAGCAGATATGGAAAGCCTACTCAGACACAATGCGGCAGACAGGAAGAACAGGATACAGGAGCCACAGGGCGGAGTAGAGGGAATATGTTGGCAACCAGCGGAAAAGGGAGTGTCTGGAGAGGGAGATAGGGAATGCGGCCAGAAACACTCAACCATCTGCAGCAGTGCCTGCTGTTAGGCAGAACAGGGATGCCAAACAGAGGTGAATAGGGCTGCCAGGTGGCAGCAGTACCCGACGAATCTGGGGGGGGGAATGGGACATGAAGCTGGTGTCAAGGCTGAATCAGAGGGCAATACTTTTCATCCGTGATGTTTGGACATGAACAGTTGAAACAAGGCTGCATTTTAGATGTACGTGGTCAAGAGGACAGGCTCTGGAGAATTCAATCTCCAACTCCACTGTCTACTGTGTAACTTTGAACAAGTGGCTTAATCTCTCATAACTTCAGCATGAACTGTAGGATGGGATACTTACACAGAATTCGTAAGATTTTTTTTTTTTTTAACATTTATTTATTTGGTTGTGCCGGCTCTTAGTTGCGGCTTGCAGGCTCCTTAGTTGTGGCAGGTGGGCTCCTTAGTTGTGGCACGTGAACTCTTAGGTGCGGCATGCATGTGGGATCTAGTTCCCTGACCAGGGATCGAACCCGGGCCCCCTGCATTGGGAGCTCAGGGTCTTAACCACTGCGCCACCAGGGAAGTCCCAGAATTCATAAGATAAATGAACACAAAGTATCCAGTGGTATACTAATAGGGGCCAATATTATAGTTATTATTGCTGTTATTGTTTACTACTACTAAAATAATGCTTCCCACTCTGATTAGCTGACCAGTAGGAAAAATCCCCAGAGAGGAAAGCAAATAAATAATGGGAAAAGCAAGGCTTTTGGTGTGCTTTTCTGATCTTTAGGGTGACCCAGGAAATGAATGGAAAGAAAAATTTCTATTAACTCATTTTGACTTAGCAGCATGGAAGAAACAGCTCAATGTCCTTGAAAACTAGTCAGCCTGCAGATACGGAAATTTATTTCAGATCTTTCTCCATGGAAGATATTTATCTTTGTGTTTTAATTAACTACTATAGCATTTATCCTGAATTTTATTAAGAAACCAATTTCATTCAGAAATTTTAAAGATTAACGTAATCTTAAATCACTAATAAAATGTCTTCATGTACATTTCATTTGGACTTTTAATTTTATAACAATGGAGGCAAAATCTGCTTACAAAAATTGGTTTTAACATGGAAAATATTAGAAATCCTAACTAGAATAAAGTGTAATCCATCTTAAACACTTCAAATATTTTTAAAAAGCAATAAAATGTTCTTTTTTAAAAAAAATATTTTTGGCTGCGCTGTGTGGCATGTGGGATTCTAGTTCCCCAACCAGGGATGGAAACTGCGCCCCCAGCATTCGAAGTACAGTGTCCTAACAACTGGACCGCCAGGGCAGTCCCAAAATGTTCTTTATTTGTGGATGGAGTTAATACAATGCTTCCAACTAAAGCACTATTCTAAAGAGACGACTGCTTTTTAAATATATCAAGAACTTAAATTATGAAATGACATTAAGTACTTATTTCACTAGAAAACATTACATGGCAAAATTACACCTGCAACTCATGATGATTTGGCTTCCTTTCTATATTAAAAACTTTAGGGGCTTCCCTGGTGGCGCAGTGGTTGAGAGTCTGCCTGCCAATGCAGGGGACACGGGTTCGAGCCCTGGTCTGGGAAGATCCCACATGCCACGGAGCAACTGGGCCTGTGAGCCACAACTACTGAGCTTGCGCGTCTGGAGCCTGTGTCCCGCAACAAGAGAGGCCGCGATAGTGAGAGGCCCGCGCACCGCGATGAAGAGTGGCCCCCACTTGCCGCAACTAGAGAAAAGCCCTCGCACAGAAACGAAGACCCAACACAGCCAAAAATAAATAAATAAGTAAATAAATAAGTGAAATTCTTTAAAAAAAAAAAAAAACTTTATACTTTCTGCTTGTTTTACCTGATTGCATTTGACGGTACAAATGTCATTCTCAAGAATTGTTTCATTGGATTCTGGAAGCTTAACATGTTCCTCCAAAATTATTTTGGTTTTCATCATTCTCTCAGGCAGGCCTCTTATAACTTGTTTAATATACAGTGTTTAAGAGATTCTGACTCATAAAAGGCAAGATGGTACCTAAAACAAAATGTGAGTTTGGAGACTGGGTTCTTTTGCAGACCCAGAATATGGGAGAGTTATGAGTGATTATCTTTGGAGACACCCAGAAAGGGGCGGTGAGAGGTGTGGATACAGTGGCTCACAAATAAGGTAGGTTAACACCATAATATAACTGGATAGTTGCCCAGAACCGCTTATTCTTTAAAGAGAGACAAAAGAAGAGATTTTTCTGGCTGTCCTTATAAAGTCTACACGGTTGTTGGTAATCTGGGATTTGCCCACCTGCAATGAGGGAATCCAACAAGTTTAAAGACTGTGTCAGTCACTCAAAATTCACAGCTGTGGCAGAGCCTTGTGACACACGGCTTCCAACATGGCCCTACTGATACTCATCTTCTGGTGTTCATGTCTTTGTGTAGTGCCCTCCCACGCTGAGTTAGGACTGGTTTGTATGACCAATAGAACAGGGCATAAGTCGTGGTGTATGACTCCCGAGGCTGGTCAGAAAAGACAGCATGGCATTCCTTTGTTCTCTTGGGTTACTCACTTTGAAATGTTATAAGGGAATAGAGCCTTATTTAATCAGCTATAACTTTATCAGCTATAAAGTGCTCAAGGATTTGCCCAGAAAGAGAATTTCCAATTTGGGAGGGACAAACGATTTATTGGCTACCACTCAGAGAATTTAGTCTTCTCCTTCATTCCTCGTGTTGCGTATCACTCCCACCCTTAAGGCAGGTGCTAAGGGGTCCTTCTCCCACTTAACGTTCTGATATAAAAGTGGGGACAACCTCTTCCCTTGGTTAGCCTATCATACTGAAGACAGGCTGAGTAGTCCTAGAAAGAAAGATCTTAAAAAGAGACTTTCTTAGATAATTAGAGAAAACAAAAGGGAAATAAACAGATAAATACAAAATTACTCTACTTAGTACATATATTATATAATCTCACTAATATTTGGTCTATATATATATATATGCACGTATATGTACATAAATGCATAGAAAAAAGTCTGGAAGCTTAAATGCTAAACTATCATTTATGGTTACCCGTGGAACAGTGGAGGTATGGGATGGCTGGGTATGTGTGGAGGGTAAGGCATGGAAAGAAAAGCAGAGAAGGAAAGGAGACTTGGCTTTTTTAAAAGTCTATTTTGTATTATCTGAAAATTGATGATGGGAATGTATCAATGAATCACTTGTATAATTAAAAAATGAACTGTGTAATATAAAAAAACAGAAGCAAAAGCAATCTAGTTACCACATAGAGCTCTCCTATTCTGTGATTATTCTAGGACTACTGGCCACATCAGCCCTTTCCTCCTGAATTCTTTAGAATGCTTTGCTACAAACTTTCTGGGTTTCTTTCTTCACTGGCTTCCACAAGGGATGTGTCTTCCAAGACCCACTGTCAAAGAGCTACCTCAGAGACATCATGTTTGGCACCTTCAAGGTCAAGAGAGCGGATTATGGGACTTCCCTGGTGGCGCAGTCGTTAAGAATCCGCCTGCTAATGCAGGGGACATGGGTTCGAGCCCTGGTCCGGGAATATCCCACATGCCGCAGAGCGACTAAGCCCGTGCGCCACAACTACTGAGCCTGTGCTCTAGAGCCCGCGAGCCACAAGTACTGAGCCCGCACCTGGAGCCCATGCTCTGCAACAAGAGAAGCCACTGCAATGAGAAGCCCGCGCACCGCAACAAAGAGTAGCCCCCCCTCGCCGCAACTAGAGAAAGCCTGCGCGCAGCAACTAAGACCCAACGCAGCCAAAAATAAATTAAAAAAAAAAAAAGCAGATTGCTCCATTTCCTATTGCACCGGTCAATGAGAGCAACACTAATTCCGGGTAGCAAACCACCCCAAAACACAGGGCTTAAAACAACAATTTTTTTTTTTTTTTTTTTTTTTTTTGCAGGTCACTGGCTTCAAGCTGGGGATGGTTCTAGACCCGCCCCATGTCTCTCATTCTTCTTGTACTAGCAGACTTCCCAGGCATGCTCTTCATATTGTGTAAGGCAGGTGTGAGAGAGGCAAGCAGCAACATGCAATACCTCCTAAGGCCACGCTCAGAACTGTCACACTACCACCCATATTCCTTTGGCCAAAAGCAAGTGGAACGATCTAAGCCCAACGTCTGTGGAGTGGAGAAACAGTCTGTCTCTAATGAGAGGAACTACAAAACCACATTTCAAAGGGCGCGCATGGAGCAGTGAAAAATCGGAACACTAATGTTATTTACCACTGTTTCTTCCTGGGACTTTCCAGCTTACTTCCAATTGACGGTAGAGGAGATACATTTCTTCTCATGTTAGCTGCAAACAGGAATGATTTGACCCAGCAGGTGAGATCTGTTCCTAACTATAGAAATCAGGCGATGTTGTTGCATGCTCCTTAATACACCCTGCTAGGGTCATGGAGATGCAGTAGTACTGATTATTAAGTCCTTACAAATATCAAAGTGGACAATGGTTCCCTTAAGTGATAGGGTTTTTTTGGTTTGTTTTTTTGTTTTTTAACAGGAAATAGGGGATTAGGAATACTGCCCTAGAAAGGGTGCTGTTTGTAGTATCCTGTTTAACGTGCATAAAAGGTTTCAATGTTGTAAGGCTTTATAAATTCTTTAGTTCAGAAGAGTGGCAAGAGTCGCTGTGTTTTACAACTCAGGAATCCATAAAACTTCATCAGAGTTCAGGGGATCTCTCTGACTAACCCTATTTGCTACCCAGATTTCCCCTACGTTTAAAAGGAAAAATCTCTTACGAAAGGAAGTACCCAGAGTTGCTTTTTAGGATAGGAAAGAAAGAATCCCCCTCCCCCCCCCCCCACCCCGCCTCCGCTCCCCGGTAAATAAACAGGCGTTATTAGCTTTAAAAAAGAAAGAGAAGATCATTAAATTCTTCGGCTCTTCAGAGACTTCAATCAGTAGGGCCTTTGACGTCTGAGCCCTACTCTAGGGTTATCTCCATGGTTCCCACGTCACTTTCAAGAACAGATACCACTTGTATTCCTCAGGGTTTCTTCTTCGCTCAGGACAGGCTGTGGAGCCGCAAAAAGAGTGAGTCTGGAGCCGGGAAAAGAACCTGGCGAATACTACGCCGGGTCCACCGGAGGGCGGCTGCAGGAGCCCGAGAGGGGACCAGAGTCGGTCCCCACGCGCACCGGGACAGTCACTGCTCTTTGTTAAACAAATACAAGCCAGTGCGGCGGCGGCCAAGTGTAGTGGTGGGGTAAGAGATTGAGGCGTTTGTGTGCAGAACTGGGCGTAAGAAAGATCATTAATGAGGCGTTCCAAATGCAGGACAACCCCGGGCACCGTGTCATTGGCTTTTGTGCACTTGAAGGCGCGTGAGTGCCCTGCTCAGAGGTTCCCCTTTGTGTGAAAGTGGGGAAACGAGAAGCGTGCGGCTACAGCTGGGTTTTCATTTTCGAATTCGCAGGCACCAAAATACTCCCGCGCTCACCCACTCCCTCATTCTCGCACCGACCGTCCTCGGACTTGAGGTACTTCTCCGTCCGTCGCCGACCGAGCGAGCAGCGACAATGGCCCGGGGCGGGCGCCCGCAGCTCTCGGGGCAGAGCCAAGGGACCGCCCGCCGCGCTCCGCAGCTGCGCGCTGAGCCCCGCCGCCCGCCCGTCAGCAAACGCGGGCACCAACCACCGCGCGGCCCGGCCGTTGGCCGGGTGGTAATTTCTGGGAATGGGGCGGGGTCCGCGGGGGTACAAGGCCGGGCTTTTGCAAGCGAGCAGGAGGAGGAGGAGGAGGAGGAGGAGGAACGGGCGGCGCGGAGGGGCGCGAGGCGGCCGGGGCGGGGCTCCACGAGCGTCACGGGCCGGGGGCGGGGCCTGGGGCGCGCTCCGGCCCGCCCGCGGCCCCACCTTCTACTTAGCCCAGGCTTTGGAGTCGAGACCGGAGGGACCCGGGCTAGGAGTTTCAACGACCTCCGGCCCCCAGTGACTGTCAGGCTGCCCTAGTGCAGAGCCGTCCCTTGAGCAGAAGGGCGGGAGTCCGGAGCTGGGGATGGGGTGACAGCCGGCGCCCGCGGGGGACCTCAGAGAGTGGCGAGGGTGTGTGCGTGCGCTCCGGGCCGGCGGCCGCTGCAGGTGCACGCGCGCCCCTACACGCCTGCCCGCGCTCGGGAGCCCCCGCGCCAGTCCCGGGCCGGGGCCGGAGTCGGGAGCAGGATGGGGGAGCCCCGAGCAGGGAGCGGGACAAGTGGCGAGAGTCTTTACCTGAGAAGGCGGGCTTGGGAGAAGTTGGGGGCTACAGGGCGGGCGAAATTCGAGAGAGCCATCGAGGCCTGCTGGGCGGGCTGGTGGGGGCCGAGGGCGGCGGGGCCCCGCGGGGTATAAATAGCCGGCCAGGGTTTGACAGGCGCGGCGGTGACTGGCGGTGCCGCCCCCCCTCGCCGCGTGGGGAGGGGAGGAGCGCTCGGAGCGGGCGGGGTTGGGGAGGCGGACTCGACTGTCCTGTTGGCGGCGGCTGGAGGCCGAGGGGGAGGAGCCGAGGCGGGGGGTGGAGGGAGGGGGCCGGGAGCGGGTCGAGGGCGGGGGCCACCATTGCTCCCCGCGCCGGGCTCAGTGTCGCCGCCGTCGCCTCGGCGGTTGGGGAGGGTGGTCGGCGGGGCGGCGCGGGCGGGGGGTTCTGCGCGGGGCGGCGCGCCGCTGTTTTGTCTCCTCCTCTCCCAGTGGAACGGCTCGAGCAGCCGGGGAGGCCCCGGCTCCCTCCGGACGCCCGGCCAACAGCGGCGGCGGCGGCGGCTAGTCCGCGGCCCTGCCGGGAGGGAAGGCGACGCGGCGGTCTTCCCGGGCGACGCGGAGAACAGGTAAGAGCGCGCGGGCCGCCGAGGCTGGTGCGAGGGAGCGCGGAGGGTGCGGCGAGAAAGCCTCGCCGTCCCGAGTGCCACCGCCTCCCTCCGCGCCCCCGCCCCGCGCCTGTGTTGTTGGCTCCGGGGTTTGCGGAGGGTTTTCCGGAGGCTGTGGCGGTGACACCGGCCGGGAGCTGGGGAAGGAGGCTGAGTGCCCCCGGGCAGCGGTCGGGGAGCGGGACTTGGAGAAAGGGGAAGGCGGGCGGCGCGCCCGCCCGCGGAGAGCGCGGGGCGCCGGGCAGGGCTGCGCGAAGAGGTTACGGACCCCGGCGGGGGGGATGGGCCGCGCGCAGCTGGTCTCGCAGTGTTTACACCGCCGCGCGAGTCACCTCTGCCGAGAAGCGGACTGAACTGACCCGCCTTATCCCGCGAGGAGGCCAGGGCGGGGGTCCGGCTCCGGAGGAAGCGCGTCCTGGGAGGGTCGGGGAGGGCGGGAGGCTGCGGCCGGCGCCAGGGCAGGGCGGCGAGCCCGGGGCGGGACCTGGGAGGCTCCGGCCGCGTGGGGTGGCGTGGAGGGCTGGAGACCAGTTTCCTTCCCCGTCGGGCCTCATCGCCGCCTCTTACCTTTCCTGCCCTCCGCTGTTAGCTGGCACGGCAGGTTGTACGCGGTCATTCTTTTATTCTCGCTCTGCACGCCGGCCCCCTGCTGCCACTTCCCCCTGTCCCCCCGGGAGTGGGGAGGCTGGGCTCTGATAGGAATCTGCTTTTTAAACAAAACAAAAACGGGCTCTGTAACACGCGCGTCCAGTGACCGCCTTCTGGATCCTCTCTTCGCGAAGCTGGCCCTCAGGGACCTTGCTCCTGGATGTTGGCGGGGCGGCGGGGCGGGGGGGGGGGGACGCGGGAGGAGGACGGTGAGGGCTCGACCAGGGCTGGTACTGACCGCCCGAGCAGCTTTGCGAGCAGGGCAGCCGAGTCCCCTCTTGCTCTACTTGGGCATTTTTATTCCATGTCAATAAAGAAAAATATTCCACTACCCCAGGAGTAATCCAGATTGCATAGTTTCTAGTGTTTCCCATGTGCCAGCATCCCGGGCTCTCTTTTTTCTAGGAGCTGGCTACGGTGCAGAATAGCCTTTCTTTACGTTCTTAGTACTTCATTAAAGGAGTAAGAGGGGAACACTATATTGTAAAACTGAATTTCACCCCCTTTTTTGTCTTCATGAACATTTATTTCAGCCGTGTGGTTTAAATTTTAATCCGGTGACGATGGAACAGTAATCTGGTGTTTGGTAATCAGATTTGCCTTTTCTTTTTATCTGTGGGTCTGTATCGAGAGATAAATGATGTACTTTGTCTAGTGCCATAATCACAGGATAGTGACAGAATGCACAGAAGAATGTATGCTTTACTAAGATAGGTTTGGATATTTGAGCTTCAGAGTTTCTTCCTTTCTTCCAAAGGTAGAATGACTTTATATAAGACTGGAAACTATTGAATTACATTTAAGGGGTTTAGGAATAAAGTTTAAATATGATGTAATACAGTTTACACAGTGAGCTCATATGAATATTATTGAGGTATCTCCTAGTAAACACACGAAGTAGAAAACTGATATATCTTGGGCATTTGAAATTTGAAAATTTAATATCAATCTGTTTTTTAAGCTTAGTGACTGAACTAATTGCTTTGATAAATCATTGCTTTTCATTTCAGACACATAAACTCATTTACGAAATAATCACAGTAGGTTGGAAAGAATTTGTAACTTTGAGATTTTTCTGTCCTAAGTAGATAGGTGGGTAACTGCAGCTGTGGTAGGGCCTTACCAGCGCTGATGGCTTCACCTGCTCACAGATCGTACACCGAGGTTTATTGCTGTTGTTGTTGGTAACAGCTTTATTGAGATATAATTCACCTACCATTTGATTCACCAATTTAAAGTGTACAGTTCAGTGGTTTTTAATATATTCACAGAGTTGTGAAACTATCACCATCATCAGTTTTAAAACATTTTCATCACCCCCCAAAAAGGAACCTCATACCCATTAGCTGTCACTCTCAATTTCCCCACAGAACCCCCAGCCCTAGGCAGCCGCTAACTACTTTCTGTCTCTATAGATTTGCCTACTCTGGACATTTTCTATAAATGGAATCATACAATGTGTGATCTTTCATAATTGCATTCTTTGATTTAGCATAATGTTTTCAGAGTTCATCCTCATTGTAACGTGTCATTATTTCATTTCTTTTTACTGCTGAGTAATATTCCATTGTATGGATATACCACATATTATGTATCCGTTAATTAGTTGATGGACATTTGAGTTTCTACTTTTTAGCTATTACAAGTAATGCTGCTACGCACACTTGTGTACAAGTTTTTGTGTGGATATGTTTTCATTTCTCTTGGATATATACACTTTTTTTAAAAAATTAGCTTTTTGAGTTATCATTTAATACCAAAAATTAATCCTGAGTGAAAATTCAATGATTTTTTAATAAATATATTGAGTTCTTAAATTATCACCACAAGCCAATTTTAGAATGTGTTATCACTTCTGAAAATTCTCTCTAGCCTGTTTGCCGTTAACCCTTATTCTCACCCCTGGCCCCAGGCAACCACTGATTTGTGTTTCGTTTCTGTAGATTTGCCTTTATCTTTCGTATAAATGGAAACGTACAATATGTAGTCTTTTGCATCTGGCTTTTCACTTAGCATAGTGTTTTGGAGAGTCATCCATATTGTAGCATGTGTCAGTATTTTGTTCCTTTGTATTACTGAATAGTATTTTAATGTGTGGTTATACCATATTTTGTTTATCTGTTGACCAGTTGACGGGCATTTGGATTGTTTCCAGTTTTTGACTGTTGCAAATAATGAAGCTTGAAAGTTTGAGTGCGAGTCTTTATGTGGACATATGGTTTCATTCTCTTGGGTAGATGCCTAGGAATAGAATTGCTGGGTCATCTGTTTCACTTTTTAAGAAGCTGCCAAACTGTTTTTGAAAGTGGCCTTACATTTTATATTCCTAACAGTGATGTGTGAGAGTTACAGTTTTTTCACACCTTTGTCAACACTTGTTATTGTCTGTCTGTTTTATTTTAGCCATTGTACTGGGTGTGAAGCGTTTAAGTCATTGTGATTTTAATTTGCATTTTTCCTAAAGATGTAAGGTGTTAAGTAAGCATTTTTTCATATGATATTCATTCATATATCCTTTTGGGTGAAATAGCTATTCAAATCTTTTGCCGGTTGTCTTATTATAATTGAGTTATAAGAGTTTTTTATACATTCTGGATGTAAGTCCTTTCTTAGATACATGATTTACAAATATTTTCTCCCAGTCTGTGGCTTTTTTCTTTTCTTCATTTTCACTGGAGTCTTTTGAAGCACAAAAGTTTTAATTTTGATGGAGCTTAATTTCCCAATTTTTCTTTTATGGATCCTGCTTTTGTTGTTTTAAGAACTCTCCCTCATCCAAGATCTTGAGGATTTTCTCCTTTGTTTTCCTCTAGATATTTTATAGATTTTGCTGTTATATGTAGATTTGTGATCTATTTTGAGTTAGTTTTTGTGTATGGTGTGAAATAAGGGTCTAAATTCACCTGTTATATATGGGTTGTCTTAGCACCGTTTGTTGAAAAGACTGTCATTTCTCCATTGATTGTAATTGTAAATATTTAATCCTGGACTTTCAATTCTGTTTCATTATCTGTATGTCTGTCCTTTGGCTAGTACCACCCTGTCTTGATTACTGTGCATTATGGTAATTTATGAAACGAGGTAGTGTAAGCTCTTAAATTATGTTCTTACTTTTGAAAATTGTGGCTTTTGTGGGTTATATATAAAAATTTTAAAATTGACTTGTCAGTGTCTGCGAAAAAAGTTTTGGAATTTTGATGGGGAATGCATTGAATCTGTAGATCAGTTTGGGATGAATTACCATCTTACAATATTGAGTTTTCTAATACATGAACATGAAATTTTTTTTTGAATTTATTGATCTTTAATTTTTCTAAGTGATGTTTTAAAATTTTCAGTGTACAAATCTTTTACTTAAAAATTAAAAAACATGTTATTGTGGTAAGAAAACTTAACATGAGATCTACTCTCTCAACTTTTTAAGAATACAGTACAGTGTTGGTAACTATAAACAGAGTGTTGTATAGCAGATTTCTGTGTGTGGTAGAAGTTTCCTTTTTAATTCTATTTTGTTCAGAGTTTTTATCATGAATGGGTATTGGATTTTATCAGATGCTTTTTCTGCATCTCTTAGCAAGACCAGCTGTCACAGTTTGCTCACGACTGTCCTGGTTTTAGTGCTGGAAGACCTGCATCTTGGGAAACCCTTCAGTCCCAGACAAACCAGAATGGTTGGTCACCTTGATGTCTTGAGATGATCATGTGGTTTCTGTCCTTTAGTCCACTAATATAGTGTATAATATTAATTGATTTTTAGCAACTAAACCAGCCTTATATTCCTGGGATAAATCCCACTTGGTCATGGTATGTAATTCTTATTATATGTTGCTGGATTTAGTTTGCTAATGTTTAATTGAACATTTTTGTGTCTATATTTATGGAAGATACTGGTCTGTAGTTTTCTTGTGATGTCTTTGGATTTTGTAACATAGTAATATATATTAATCCCAGAATAAATTCGGAAGTGTTCCCTCTTCTATTTTCTATAAGAGTTTGTGAAGGATTGGTATTGCTACCTCCTTGACTATATTTGATAGAAGTCGCCAGTAAGGCATCTGGGCCTAGATTTTTCTTTTTGGGAAATTTTTAAACTACTAATTCAGTTTCTTTACTTGTTATAGATCTATTCAGATTTTTTGCTAAGTTTTGAATTATTAGTTTTGGTAATTGTGTTTCAAGGGATTTGTCTATTTCATCTAAGCTATTTAATATGTTTGGCACACACTTTATAATATTCCTATATGTGCTTTTAATTTTGCAAGCATAGGTAGTGTTGTTGCTCTTTCATTCCTAATTTTGGCAGCATGTGTCTTCTCTCTTTTTTACTTGGTCATTTTAGCTAAAGGTTTGTCAGTTTTGTTGCTCTTTTCAAAGTAAAAAGTTTTGGTGTAATTGTTTTTTTCCCAGTTGTTTTTCTGTTTTCTACTTCACTGATTTCCATTTTACTCTTTATAATTTCCTCCCTTCTGCTTGCTTTAGATTTTGTTTGCTTTTCTCTTTCTGGTTTCTTAAGGTAGAAGATTAGGTTTTGATTTGAGATCTTTCTTCTTTTCTGATATAGGCCTACATTTCCTTCTAAACATTGTTAGCTGCCATATGTTTTTATATGTTCTGCCTTTTAAAATTTTCATTCATATTTCCTAATTTCCTCTGTGATTTCTTCTTTGACCCATGGGTTATTTAGAAACGTATTGTTTAATTTCCAATTATTTGGGGATTCCCTAAATTTCATTGTTGCTAATTTCTAATTTAATTCCCCTGTAGTAAGAGAATATATACTTTGTACTTTTCTCATTTTAAATTTATTGAGACATTCTTACGGCCTAGTATGTAATCTATTATGAAGAATGTTTGGGACTTCCCTGGTTAGTCCAGTGGTAAAGAGTCCACCTTCCAATGCAGGGGATATGGGTTCAACCCCTGGCCGTGGAACTAAGATTCCACGTGCCGTGGGGCAACTAAGCCCGCGGGGCAACTAAGCCCCCGCACCTCAACAAGAGAGCTTGTGTGCCGCAAACTACGGAGCCCATGTGCCCTGGAGCCCACGCACCACAACTAGAGAGAGAAAAAAACCCACATGCCACAACTACAGAGAAGCCCACGCACCACAGCTAAAGAAGCCTGTGCGCGGCAACGAAAGATCCCTCATGCGGCAACTAAGACCCGACGCAGCCAAAAAAATAAATAAATAAATAAAATGAAAAGAAAAAAAAAAAGAATGTTCTATGTGTGCTAGAAAGGTTTTGTTGGGTGCAATGTTTTATAGGTGTCAGGTCAAGTTGGTTCTTTGTGCTTATTTTCTGTCTAGCTATTCTATTAATTATTGAGAGTGAGATTCTAAAATTTCTATTATTATTGAAGTGTCTATTTTTCCTTTCAGTTCTGTCAAATTTTTTTTTTTATAAAGTTATTTATTTTATTTATTTTTGGCTGCATTGGGTCTTCGTTGCTGCGCGCGGGGTTTCTCTAGTTGTGGTGAGCGGGGGCTACTCTTCCTTGTAGTGCGCGGGCTTCTCATTGTGGTGGCTTCTCTTATTGTGGAGCATGGGCTCTAGGCGTGCGGGCTTCGGTAGTTGCAGCACGCAGGCTCGGTAGTTGTGGCTCACGGGCTCTAGAGTGCAGGCTCAGTAGTTGTAGTGCATGGGGCTTAGTTGCTCCGTGGCATGTGGGATCTTCCCAGACCAGGGCTCGAACCCGTGTCCCCTGCATTGGCAGGTGGAGTCTCAACCACTGCGCCACCAGGGAAGGCCAGTTCTGTCAATTTTTGCTTCATATTTTTGGGGCACTGGTGTTAGGTATGATATACATATACAATAATACACATACATACATCTTATAGTAGTAGTTTGTCTGGTGTTAGTGTAGCTACTCCAGCTCTATTGTGCTTACTGTTTGCATTCTATATCTTTTTCTTTTTTTTTACTTTCAACTTATTTGTTTTTGAATCTGAAGTGTATCTTACAGTATATAGTTAAAATGCGTATTTGAAAAAAAATAGTTTGACCGCTTCTGCCTTTTCATTGGAAGGTTTAATCTGTTTCACATTTAATGTAATAGTTGATATTCAGATTTATGCAATTTTGCTAGTTACTTTCCATACGTCTCATTTCCTTTTTATTTCTTTGATTGCCTTTTACTCCCTGTTCTGGAGTTAGTAGATATTTTCCAGGGTATCATTTTAATTCCTTTGTTAGTTTCTTAACTGGATTTTTTAGTTATTTTCTTAGGTTGCTTTAGGGATTACAGTGTGTGTCTTAATTTATTACAGTTTACTTCAGAATTGACTAATTTAATTGTAGTAAAATATAGAAAATTTGCTCCATTTTCTCCCCCCTCCTGTGTGTTACTATTGTCACACATATTAAATTTTTGTGTTCTAGAAGCCCAACAATACAGTTTTATAATATTTTAATGCAACTGTATGTCTTTAAAGATAGTTAAGGGAAGAACAAGTATTTTTAAAGTTTTTTTTTTTAATATTTACCATGTATTTACCGTTTATGTGATCTTTATTTCTTTTTATGTATTTGAGTTATGGGCTGGTTATTCCTTTCAGTCTGGTGGACTTCCGTTTGGATTTCTTGTAAGGAAAGTCTGTTATTAATGAATTATCTCAGTTTTTGTTTCTTGGGATTGTTTTTATTTTGCCTTTATTTTTGAAGAATAGTTTTGCTGGATATAGAATTCTTTGTTACATTTGTTTCCTTTTAGCATTTTGAATATGTCATCTCGTGCTTTTTGGCCTTCATTGTTTCTGATGAGTTATTTTTCTTTTTGTGCATTCAAGATTTCCTGTCTTTAGTCAACAATTTTACTGTGGTATGTCTAGGTGTGGATCTCTATGTGTTAATCCTACTTTGGAATCAGTAAACTTAAATGTAGAGATTACCATATTTTAAACATTCGGTAAGTTTTAACTATAGTTTCTTCAAGTATTTTTTCTATCCTTTTCTCTCTTTCCTTTTCTTCTGGGACTCTCATTACATGTATGTTGGCATGCTTGATGGTATTCCTAAGTCTCTGAGGCTCTGTTCATTAAAAGATTTTTTAAAAAAATTCTTTTCTGTTCTTCAGAATTGGTAATTTCTATTGATATATCTTCAAGTGCATTGGCTCTTTCTTCTGTCATCTCCAATCTGCTTTTTGAACTCTGCTAATGAATTTAAAATTTTGGTTCTTAATACTTTTCAACTCTAGAATTGTTATACTTTTTGACTCCAGGATTTCCATTTTATTCTTTTTTAAAATAATATCTGTATCTTTATTGATATGAGTTATATGAGATACAGTTGTCATACTTTCCTTTAATTCTTTAAACGTGGTTTATTTGGAGATAAAATTAAATTTTAGATAGAAGATGATATCTAAACTATGTGTTAAATCCTAAAATGGAGTTTGTTTTATTTCTAAATTATATTCAATATTTTCATCTGTATTTCATGATATGCATGAAAGTATATTGCTCATAAATGCTAAATTTCATCTGATAGTTTCTTTTCAAACATAATTAACAGTTTACTTATAATTACTAGTGTTTATTGATAAGTAGGATCAGTGTACAATTTGAAAGACATGCCGTTAATTCTGAAACCTTAGTTCATTCCCTGAACTGATCATACAGTATAAAGTCTACTTGTTTGTCCATATTTCTTTCTGTTTAATTCTATCATGGTAGGTGCTAATGGGTAGGAGAAACGGAAGAATCCTAAGAGAGCAATATAATGAGTTAGAATGGTTATAAGATATCAAAATCTTCATATGAGCCTGTACATTTAGTAGTATAGTATTATTCATTTTAGGTCCTTGAGAGATTGTAGTAAATAAGGTAAATGCAGTACTTGTTCTCATGGAACCTTATATTCTGTTAGAGGAGACATGCATTAAACGTATAAACAAGATAATTTTAGAGAATGATAAATATAGTGAACAAATAGGGTAACGGGATCTCAAATAGAGAATGATGGGGCAGCTACCTGGAAATGTGATATTATTTGGGGGAGGGGAGCCATGAAGGAAATGTCTCTCTGAAGAGGTGGTATTTGAAGTGAGAGCTGCATGATGTGTCAGGAGGATTCAGTCTGTAGATGATCTGGAAGACCCTTGTAGCCTAGAGAACAGGAGGTGCAGAATAAGCTTGGTGTGTTGTAGGAATGGGGCCAGTGTGGCTGGAGCTCAGCAAGCCAGTGAAAGAGAAATGAGGGATGAATGAGATCAGAGAGGAGGGGTGGGCTGCCCCTGGGTTGATCTTTATAAAGACCATGTTAAAGAGTTTAGATTTTTTTCTAAGTGTGGTGGGAAAACAGTGGAAAAATATTGCAGTGACCTTCATTCTTGACGGAAGAGTTAATTTATAGCCCAGTATATAATTTTATTCTTTTTTTTATTTTTACTTTTGGCTGCGTTGGGTCTTCATTGCTGTGCGTGGGCTTTCTCTAGTTGCGGCGAGCGGGGGCTACTCTTTGTTGCGGTGCGCAGGCTTCTCATTGTGGTGGCTTCTCTTGTTGCGGAGCACGGGCTCTAGGCGCGCAGGCTTTAGTAGTTGCAGCACGCGGGCTCAGTAGTTGCAGCATGCGGGCTCTAGTGCGCAGGCTCAGTAGTCGTGGTGCACGGGCTTAGTTGCTCTGTGACACGTGGGATCTTCTCGGACCAGGGATCGAACCCGTGTCCCCTGCATTGGCAGATGGATTCTTAAGCACTGCGCCACCAGGGAAGTCCTATAATTTTATTGTTTAACAGCTTCTGAGTGTGAATAAATATTTCTAGGATTTTCTATGAATGATTTTAGCTTTATAAAGAATAGAAGGGAAAGTAACTTTTTCCTGATGTTTCTTCCTTGAAATTTAACTATCTAAAAATAAAACAAAAACCCAATATCTGTAAAACTTTGAATTTGTAGTACAGTTACAGCAACGGCAGAGATTCTTGCCCAGTGATTAGAGTCGCAGGTACAATGGAGAAGATGATATTTAGTCCTTCAAATAAGAATAAGCATGCGTTTGTTCATTGATCTATTCATTATACATTCTACAGGCCCTGTAAGCACGCATGATCCAGGGCCTGTGGGGAAGGTATAAACCTTGGCTTAATTAGGTAAAGGGAGATAATCTTGTAAATAGTTAGGGTTTAGGCCTCAGAGTGAGAGACTGGGTGCACATTTTCCCCTAGTTGCTTCTGCAGGGGCCTTTTTATTTAACATTATGAGAAAGTTTATATTTTGGTTCCAGGTAAATATGGGTAAATCTTAATTAGCATATAAAGTCTATACCTGAGAATCTTTGTTTCTTGCTAATACAGAATTGCAGGCCAACATTTCTTTCTAAAAAACAAATAAAAAATAAGCTCTGAAGTAAGTCAAAAACAAATAAAAAATAAGCTCTGAAGTAAGTCAGAAAGAGAAAAACAAATGCCATATGCTAACACATATATATGGAATCTAAAAAAAAAAAAATGGTTCTGAAGAACCCAGGGGCAGGACAGGAATAAAGACGCAGACGTAGAGAATGAACTTGAGGACACAGGGAGGGGGAAGGGTAAGCTGGGATGAAGTGAGAGAGTGGCATGGACATATATCCACTACCAAATGTAAAATCGATAGCTAGTGGGAGGCAGCCGCATAGCACAGAGAGATCAGCTCAGTGCTTTGTGACCGCCTAGAGGGGTGGGATAGGGAGGGTGGGAGGGAGGGAGACACAAGAGGGAGGAGATACAGGGATATATGTATATGTATAGGTGATTCACTTTGTTATAAAGCAGAAACTAACACACCATTGTAAAGCAATTATACTCCAATAAGGATGTTAAAAAAAAAAAAAGCTCAACCCTAAAGCCAAAGGAGAAAGAATTTCTGATACTGTCACTTTCTCCCTAAGGCCTACAGAACTTATATGAGAGAATTTGTGAGTTAAATAATTGATTCCCTCCTCCCACCACCCCCTTTTTTTGGAAAGGGAAAAAAAATATGTATGCTTATGTAGATAAGGTAGATGTAATTCCCATTTAGCATATTTTAAGCCTTCTAATCAGCTCATGTTATGAGTCAATAAAGGAAGTAGGTAGAAAAATCTCCCAGGGGTGGGGTGGGAGAGGTTCTATATGATTCGTTCACAGTTTCAATGTTAAAAACACTTGTATAATCATGAGGCAGAAAAACTTTAAGAGCACAGAGTCTGGGGCCAGACGGCTTAGGTTGAAATTCTTACTTAAAAAAAAAAAATCGCCCGGTGCCTCAGTTTCCCCAAATGTAAAATGGGGAATTATACCTGTTTTGTAGGATTGTGTAGATTAAATAGATTAATAATACATGTAGTGAGTTTCGAATAATGCTGGCATAGAGTAAATGCTCTATAAATGTTAACTACTGTTATCCCTTCATTGTTTGGAAGAAGAAGAAAATATACTCTAAGCTAAGCTAGTTATCGAGTTACCTCTAGGATAAATTCACATTAATGAATTCATATCCTGTCAAACGAGAATATTAAAAAAGGTTGTTGTGAAGAGCAGTTCTTTGCTTCCTTTTAAGTCACGGTAGTGAAGAAGTTGGCGAAGGTTTTAGAATTATCTGCACTAGGGTCTTTTTTTTTTTTAATAAATAAATTTATTTATTTATTTATTTATTTTTGACTGCGTTGGGTCTTCGTTGCTGCGCGCAGGCTTTCTCTGGTTGCAGCGAGCGGGGGCTGCTCTTCGTTGCGGTGCACAGGCTTCTCATTGTGGTGGCTTCTCTTGTTGCGGAGCATGGGCTCTGGGCGCACGGGCTCAGTAGTTGTGGCACGTGGGCTCAGTAGTTGTAGCTCGCAGGCTCTAGAGCGCAGGCTCAGTAGTTGTGGCGCACGGGCTTAGTTGCTCCACAGCATGTGGCACCTTCCCGGACCAGGGCTCGAACCCATGTCCCCTGCATTGGCCAGCGGATTCTTAACCACTGCGCCACCAGGGAAGTCCTGCACTAGGGTCTTGAGGATGGCAGTTGCTGGGTTGGCAATTTCTCTCTCCTTCAAAAAGAAAACTTTTCCCAGTTTGCTTTGCTGAATAGAACCTAAGTAGATTTTAGGCTTCTTGATGACTGGGAATCTGCCATATACCCTGATCACCTCTAGCTTCAGCTTCCTGTAAAGCAGTTGCTTGACTACCTTAAGGCAGTTGAAACAAGTCTTTTAAGTCTTTTATGTGTCTCTCTTTGGATGTACAAGAGGCTTTTGTGACCATATTTGAGACTTCTTAAAAAGTCCGTGCAATGGTCGGGGGATAAGCTGGTGACTTTGATTGCTCCTTTTTCCCTAACCAAACCTCCTAGTACATATTCTCCTGTCTGGTTCTTACTTGATCTGGAAGTGTGCTTATTCACAGAATATACATGGCTAAACATTTATTTCCGCCATTTAGTATTTCTTACAGATAGTTCATAGAATAAGTCTAGAAATGAATATTCATATAAGTTTAGGGTTACTGATTAATCATGAGACCTTTGGGGACTTCCCCGGTGGTCCAGTAGTTAAGGCTCTGCTTCCGCCACAGGGGGCACGGGTTTGATGCATGCTGTGCAGTGTGGCCAAAAAAAAAAAAAAAAAACAAACAAAAGCAAAAAAGCAGACCTTTGTTGCTTACCTTCATCCTCCAGATAGGTTGGATTCTAAGATGTGCTTAATGCGATCTCTTCCTCCATATACTTATTATGGCCTTTATTATTACTGCCCTACAATTGAGCGTATGTGACATGGTAACAGAGATTAGGAGGATAAAAATATTAAAGGCGTACACTAGGCAGCAGTATCCTTTTTAGCTCCAGTGGTAATTGTGGGTAGCGCAGTCAGGTTGATCTTGTCTTGCCGTCTCTTTGCTCATCAGTTCTTTAAATAACTCTAATGTTTGATTATTCAGAGTATTTTAGGACGATAATTCCCTCTTAGATTTTCACCGTCACGAAATAAATTGAACAAGCCAGCATTTGTTAGGTTCTGCCCAGGAACCTGGCCATTGTAGTTCTTCGGATGATGAAGAACAAAACAACCAAAACATGCCTGGCGAGCAAAGCATCAAAATACCTTAAACAGAACTGAGATGAAGTGACAGATTATCTAAGTTCATTTCTTATCTGTGTGTTACTCTATGACTTTGTGTGTCAAAACTCAGGGCCGGGAGTAAATAAGGATTTTAAGATATTATTATCCATTGGTATGGGACTCTTGAAATGCAGAATTGTTTTATGGTTGGCAAGTTATCGGTATCTTACTTAATTTTCCAACTAGCCTCTTCAATCCATTTCTTCTATAAAATGAGCTCTAAGATCTCTTCCAGTAATCTCATGTAATTTCTCTTATACTGTAAATGTCTAGCATGCAGTTTAAAATATCTAGATCAATCACCTTGCCCTAAAGTGAGTCCCATGACATGACCACTTTTCTGCCCAAATAATTTCCAGCCCTGACTTGTGGGCCCAAATATTTGTCAACTGTATACTGCTTAGACTTAGTTCCATTTTCAGAGGGGGATTCTTCTTTCTTTAAAAGATTCATTAGTTTACTTTTCATCCCTTTAAAATGTACTAATTTTTGTTTTAACAAGTTAGAAGGATGAACATCTCAGTTTTGCATGAGGAGCAGTTAGGTTTTAGGTATAATCATCTGTTACTGCTTTATTCTTTTTTTTTTTTTTTTAAATGGAAAGGAGTTGGCTATAAAGTGACTTATTCTCTTTACTCTGCCTGCAAACTTGTCTTCTTTTTTTTTTTTTTAAAGAGTGGGATTCTTTTTAAATTTATTTATTTATGGCTGTGTTGGGTCTTCGTTTCTGTGCGAGGGCTTCCTCTAGTTGTGGCAAGCGGGGGGCACTCTTCTGTGCGCGGGCCTCTCACTGTCGTGGCCTCTCTTGTTGCAGAGCACAGGCTCCAGACGCGCAGGCTCAGTAGTTGTGGCTCACGGGCCTAGTTGCTCCGCGGCATGTGGGATCCTCCCGGACCAGGGCTCGAACCCGTGTCCCCTGCAGTGGCAGGCAGATTCTCAACCACTGCGCCACCAGGGAAGCCCCTACTGCTTTATTCTTAATATGAAGCTTTGGCAATATGGTACAGCTCTGATTGATGCTATCAAAGACATAATAGTAATAAAGTTACATTCATTCAGTACTCATAGTGTGCCAGGCACTTTATGTAAAGGATTAAAAGAACTAAACACACCGACTTCCCAGAGTTGTTTTACTGTCTTATTATGGATGAGGATATTGAAGTTTACAGAGATAAATAACTGCCCAGGATTATGTAGTCACAGGTAAAGCCAACATTCAACAAATATTTATTGAGTACCTACTGTATTCTGGGGATACAGTGGTCAGTAGGCTCTTAACTGTTAGTCATACTAGCTCTTAAATATAAAGCATACTGTTAAAATGGTCCTCATGTAATAGGGGGAATAATTATACCTACTTCACAGGGTTATTGTAAGGATGAAAGGACAATGCATAAAAATGCTTGATTCAGTAACATAGAAATAGAAGAATACATAGTTGAGACTATTGAGGCTATTATTATATTAGCATTATAAACTACACATATAATTCCTGTCAGACTTGGTAGATAATTAAAAAAAAAAAAGAACAATGAAAATATGAATCGGAAGTATTTCAGGAATTGAGTTCCAAATTTAAAAGGTTTAATTTTACCAATAAAGTGGCTAAGAATAATAAGGTTTTTTAGGGGGAGAATTTTCTGATTCCATAGGCAGGTACTAGTTGTGAGTCAAACTGTACATAAGTTTAGATTACAAGCTACAGTTCTTCTTAGTATGATGATAATGTTAATATTGAATAAGAATCTCTTTAATAGGTTAAATTCTAATTTGTAGCATTGTCCTCTCCTTCTTTTAAAGTCAAGTTTATTGAAGTTTAGTTTACGTGTAGTGAAATTCATCCTTACATTTCCATGATTTTGACAAATTCATATCATTATGCAATCACCACCACAGTCAAGATATAGAACATTGCTGTCACCCCCCAGAAGTTCCTTGTGCCCTTTGAGATAACGCCTTCCCACTGATCTGTTTTCTGTTCCTATAGTTTTACTTTTTCTTGAAATGTCCTGTAAATGGAATTGCTGTTCCTCTTTCTGATCCATTAGGTTGTTTAGATATATTTGCTGCAATAGCAGGTAAGGTAACTGTGACCCCCTATGCTGACACAGCTTTCTTACAAATTAAGAATTGCATTAAGAAGCAATTAAGTCCGAAAAAATGAACACAGCCTGTTGGAAAATTGTAAATAAGAGAGTTTGTCAAAGGATTAGTAAATATTATTCAATTTACCCAACACATTTAAAGAGAACCAATTCATGTGAATGGATTTCACACTTTAGATGGGAAGCTAACAAAATCAGTTTTCAACCTCTCCTTGGACCCCAGTTGTACAAAATTAGATGAATCATAATCCTTGATTCATGACACAAATAATTTGCCCAGTAATGGCTGTTGTTTTGTTTATTTTTAATAATATGATAAACACACGTGAGTGCATCATTCAGCATGAGAACTAGAGCATTTTTTTTTTTTTTTTTTGTCTGCGCCTCTCGGCTTGCAGGAGGGATCTTAGTTCCCTAACCAGGGATTGAACTCTGGCCCAGGCAGTGAAAGCGCTGAGTCCTAACTACTGGACCACCAGGGAACTCCTGAGAACTAGAACCTTGACAAGAATTTATATCACTCTTAGCCATGCATGCCTTAATATAATTTATTTTAAAATCTTTAATAGATTTTGGTTGTGTATATTTTTTATTAATTAGTAGGAGTTCTTTTTTTCCCCTTTTTTTGGAGGGAGGGGAATTACTTTTCCTAGTGTCTTGTCTTTTGGTTTTGTTTTTGGTTTCCATTGTTATGAATTTTTTAAAAAAATTGGTGTAGTCAAGTTTAGTAATTCTTTGTTTTTTGCTTTCCATGTATTTAGTAATTTTTCCTTAACTATGAGTTCATGAAGATATTCTATATTTCCTTCTAATTTTGAAAGAAGTTTGTATATTTAGGTCTTTAGTACACCTGTAATTTATTTTGTGACTGGTGAGAGGTGGTGATTTAATTTTTGTCTTGTATGGATAATCACTTGTCTCAGCATCATTTAATAGTCTTTTTTTCCCATTGATTTTAACACTTCCTCTTCCTACATTAAGTTTCCAATATGCGTGGGTCTTTTTCTGGCCTCTATATTCTGTTCCATTGGTATGTTTGGTTATGTCTGCACCACTACTTATTGTCTAATTACCATAGACTAGACTAGGTAGGGCAGTTCTTCTCCAGAGGGTTTTGGCTCACTTTTGCCCTTTGTTCTTGTACATCCCCCCCCCCCCTTTTTTTAAATTTTTCTTTACTATCTTTATCAAGGTTTTTGTAAAACCGTCTTGGGATTTTTGACTGGAAATATATTGAATTTGTTAGATGAATTTGTTGATCATTGACATCTTTAAGATATTGAGCTTTCCTATCCAAGACTCCGAGGGAATTCCCAAGATTTCTTTAATTTCTTTCAATACATTTATTTATTTTCTCCGTAGAGGTCTTTGTTAGGTTGAGTCTTAGGTATCTTCACGTGGCTTGTGGGATTTTTGTTCCCTGACCAGGGATTGAACCCAGGCCACGGCAGTGAAAGCGCTGAGTCCTCACCACTGCAGTTCCCTAACTGCCGGGGAGTTCCCAAGTCTTAGGAGTCTTATATTTTTGTGGTTATTGTAAATGATATCCTTTTTAAAAATTACATTTTCTGTTTGTTGCGGGTACATAGAGAAACAGTTGACTTCTATATATGGTAAGTCCCCTACATACGAACGAGTTCCGTTCTGAGCGCGCGTTCGTAAGTCCAGTTTGTTCGTTAGTCCAGCAAAGTTAGCCTAGGAACTCAACAAACCAATTGGCTATATAGTACTGTACTGTAATAGGTTTATAATACTTTTCACACAAATAATACATTAAAAAACAAGCACAAAAGATAAAGAAAACATTTTTAATCTTACAGTACAGTACCTTGAAAAGTACAGTAGTACAGTACAGTAGCTGGCATCCAGGGGCTGGCATCGACTGAACAGGCCAGGAGAGTTCCTAACTGGAGGAGGGAGAGGAGGTGGGAGACGGTAGAGCTGAATCAGGATTGTCCGCAATAGGAGACGGACGGCAAGGTGCAATTTCACTCACGCCTGATGTTGATGGCCCAGGTTCTGGTTCATTGCTAGATTCAATTCTATCTACCCTCTTGAAAAAATGATCCAGTGATGTCTGGGTGGTAGCTCTTTTTTTCTCGTCATAGATGACACGGTAGCACTGGATTGCATTCTGGACGGCTGCTGCAACCTTTGGTGTGTACCATTCTACATTTGGGTCCTGGGCTTGAAATAAAGATACCGTACTACTGTACTCTGTACAGTACTGTACAGTAAAGTACACAAAAGCACAACCACTTGTACAGGATGCACGCACGTGACAATGTACGCCAGACATGTGAACTAACTTACGTGATTGGACATGTGAACGCACGTTCTCATCTTTGAAAGTTCACAGCTTGAAGTTTCGTATGTAGGGGACTTACTGCGTTGATCTGTATCCACACATCTTGCAAACCCTCTTCTTCTAATACCCGAAGGTTCTTTTGGGTTTTCTATGTAGAGAGTCTTATCTACAAACAATGGTAGCTTCATTTCTTCCTTTCCATTTCTTTTTTCTTTTTAAATTTTATTTATTTTTTGGCTGCGTTGGGTCTTCGTTGCTGTGTGCGGGCTTTCTCTAGTTGCGGCGAGCGGGGGCTGCTCTTCGTTGCGGTGCTCGGGCTTCTCGCTGCGGTGGCTTCTCTTGTTGCGGAGCACGGGCTCTAGGTGCGTGGGCTTCAGTAGTTGCAGCACGTGGGCTCGGTAGTTGTGGCATGTGAGCCCTAGAGAGCGTGGGCTTCAGTAGTTGCAGAGCGTGGGTTCAGTAGTTGTGGCTCGCGGGCTCTAGAGCACAGGCTCAGTAGTTGTGGTGCACGGGCTTAGTTGCTCCGTGGCATGTGGGAATCTTCCCGGACCAGAGATCGAACCCCTGTCCCCTGCATTGGCAGGCGGATTCTTAAGCACTGTGCTGCCAGGGAAGTCCCTCTTCCTTTCCATTTCTTGTGCCTTTTAATTTTTCCTTATCAAACTCTGCTGGTCAGGATTGCCAGTGTGGTTTTGAATTGAAGTGGCAATTGTAGGTATATTTGTTCTGTTCCCAGTATTGGGGAAAAGTTTTAAATATTTTGCCATTGAGTCTTGGCTGCTTTTTTCTTTTAATTATAAAATTTATCAAGTGATTTTTATTGCATCTACCAAGATGATGTGTTAATAATTATCTATTGCTGCATTACAGATTACCTACAACATGGGTTGATGGGGATGTCGAGAAATTAGAACCTTCATACACTGCTGATGACAATGTAAAATGATGTAGTTTGGCATTTTCTCAAAATATTAAGCACAGAGTTACTGTGTGTTCTAGCAGTTCCATTCCTAGGTATATACTAAGAGAAAAGAAAACATATGTCTACACAAAAACTTGTACATGAATTTTTATAGCAGCATCATTTTATAATAGGCAAAGAGTGGAAACAACTTTGCACCAACTGATGAATGGATAAATAAAATGTGATATATCTATGCAATGGAATATTATTCAGCAATAAAAGAATTGAAATACTAATACCTGTTACACATAGATGAATACTGAAAACGTACTAAGTGAAAGACACCAGTCACAAAAGTCCACATATTTAAAATTCCATTTATATGAAATGGCCAGAACAAGCAAATCTCTAGAGATAAGAAGTAGATTAGTATTGCCAAGGACATGAGGTTGGGGGAGGATGGGGAGTGACTGCTAATGGACGTGAGGGTTTTTTTTTGGGGAGGGGGTGTGCTGAGAATGTTCTAAAATTAGATTGTGGTGATGATGGCACTTCATTCATTTACTAAAAACCTTTAAATTATATGCTTTAAGTTGATGAACTGTGTGATATGTGAATTATATCTCAATAAAGCTGTTTTAAAAGGTAAGTACATATGTAGTTTTGTTAGATATTGCCGAATTCTCCTCCCAAAGTGTTGTGTCACCTTGCTTCCCACCAGCAGTGTATAAATGTACCCAGTTTTACCAACAGAATATAATGTTACATACATTTTAATTTTCACCAATCTGATAGATGAGAGAAATGGTGTTTCAATTGTTAAAAACTTGCCTTTCTCTATGAGTGAATTTGAACATCTTTTCCTATGTTTAAGGGCTATTTTTGTATCTGGTTTTGTGAATTGTGTGTTTGTGTTTTTCATATTTTCATATTTTTTATACCACAGTTGTTTTTTATACCACCGTTTCTCATATTTTTCTCTTGTTTTTTTTTTTTTTTTTTGGTCCTTTATTCTCTATTTTAAGCATTCCTTATATATTAGTGATAGTAGCCTTTTGTAATATAGTATCATATTTCTAATATCATAGATTGAGTTTTCCTTGTTTTTGTACTTATGTAAATAAAATCATACACATAAACTGTTTTTGATGAGAGTGTGATCTGTATTCTAAGCAACTAAATTATAGTCTGAGCTGCATTTACTTCTGAGTGATACTTAGGTTTGCTATCATTTCTCACAGTTTTTTTCAGTCCTGACAGTTCACTTAGTATTCAAGATTCAGAATTGTTTCTCTTATTGTTATGCCAGTTTCCACCCCTTCTTCTAACCCCAGACCAAGTGGTGGCTCCTTTCTGAAGTCTTTTCTGGAATCTTCCCATCCCCTCTCCCCCTCCCCCCCCCCCCCCCCCACCCCAAGGGCCGACTGGGTGTTCTCTTTTTTAATGTTTCCACTGTACATTGTAGTTTCCTTTATGGCGTTTACATTATGGTAATTGCTTCGAGTGCTTCTACTTACTAGACTCTAAGCTGTTTGCAGGCTGAGTCCTAACTTTGTTTTTGTGTTCTTGGCGTAGTGCTGTATTTGGTATACAGTTAAGTGCTTAATAAATGTTACTGAAAAAACTGGTATAGTAAGAGAGAGGAAAGAGGTGATGTTATTATAGGGGAAAAGTTGTCCACGAGGGGCAGGTAGAATCTGAATAATCAAAGAAGAGGGCATTCCTGATGAGAGAAGGGAAACCAGCAAAGGGATAGGGATGGGAATGAGCATGGTCTGTGTAGTGAACAGTGAAGACATTTGTCTGATGGGAACATGTTTGTTTACCCTCGTATTCATCACATCTTTACTGTTTATCTGCTATATGAAAGGCAGTGGTTTAAGTGGTATCAACCACAGATGTTTAAAACCTGGATACACAGATGTTTAAAACGTGGTGCTTTGAGAAAGTGGTAAGAAGGTAAGAATATTAAGAAGGTAAAGAGAAGCAGGATTTTAGGGAGCACTCAGGAAAGGCATAGGTGTTGGGCTTGCTGTGGTTGATGGGAGGTGGCAACTGGAAGCTGTTAACTTCCCTGATGTTCTTGTGAGGGAGGTATATAATGTGAACTGGGGGAAGAGAATTACAGAAAATGATCTTGAGCCCTTCAGTGATGCGGTTGCTTGAGAGCTGAGGCCTGTAAGACAGCTAGGAATTGGCCAAATGGGCCAACAGGGGAAGGGTGTCAAGACAGGAGAGAGAAGAATGTAGAGAACTGTAAACAGCTGTAGTGTAAACAACCAAGATGGAGGGAGTAAAGGAAAATGAGGCTGGACCAGTGAGCATGGATTAGATTTGTGACTTCCATACCGGAGCATATCAGAATGAACATTTCATAACTTCTGAAAAAGAGACCTAGACCCCTTGCTCGTTTCTACTAAATCAGTATGCTTGCAAAGAGGTTGAAATTTCATCTTGCAGGTGATGATGGACTGCTGAAGAATTTTGAGAGGGGCCCGACGTTATTCCATCTTGGATCACCCTGACAGTGCAGTTAGATGGGCTGGAAGGGAGGGAAGGTTAGAGGCCAAGAGGCCAAATCTGAGGCTCTTAACGGCTATAGAAAAATGATAACAAGGACCTCAACTAGGGCAGAGGATGTGAGATTATAGAGCAAGAGTCAGGAGTGAGAGAGGATGATGGTGTTGCTGGGGAAAGGAGTCACAGATGACTTCAGCCTCTGTTGTTTTAGGCAACTGGTGTAGGTGACAGGGTAGCTTATGGGGCTCACTAAGCACAGTAGGCGAGCTCATACCTTGGGGGAGGTAGCAGAGAAAAAGTTGAGTTTGGGACGTACTGGACTTGTTTTCCAGCGTCGTTCATCCCGTTTCATGGCTAGTCCAGGTGTTCTGACTGATTTCTCTGGATTCAGTCTTGACTCTTCTCTTTCATTCACACCCCGCATCCAGTTTGCTATCAAATTTTGTCCATTTTACGTACAAAAATTTCTAAAAGTTGACCACTGTTCGCTCTCTCCAGAACCTACCACTCAGTCCTAGCCACTGTCGTTTCTCACCTAGTTATTAGAGTAGCTTCCAAATTGATCTCCCTGCTTCTGGCCTTGTCTCCTTGTCTGTTCTCAACCCAACAGCTGAATGACCGTCAGAATAAGCAGGTCATCTCTCTGCGTAAAACCCTCCTTCTCCCTGGGTCAAAGGCAGAGTCCTCATAGAGGGTGTACATGACCCCTTCCCTTACCTCTTGGTCGTCATCATCTACTCTCCCCTTCCTCTTGCTCGCTTCACTCCAGCCGTATTGGCCTCCTTGCTGATCTTTGAACTTTCAGGCTTATTCCCTCTTGAAGATCTTGAATGTATGTTCTCTTTCCTTTCATGAGGGAGCTCTCCCCATGCCCCCCGTCACTGGCACAACTCCTTCCTGCTTCGGAGTTTTCACTCATAATGTCACTTTTTCAGTGAATTCTTCTCTGATTACCCAGTTTGAAATTGCAGCCCTCTTCCTTGCCAAATATTTTCTCCTTTTGGTTCATTTGCCTCCTTAGCCTTTATCACTGTCTACATGGGTGCTAAACATATTTTGCTTTTTTCATCTTTCCCCACTGGAATTTAAGATACATAAGAACAAGGACTTCTGCTTTTTTCACCACTGTACCTCTAGCGACCGAAAACTATTCGTATATAAAAGGTGCTCAGTTAGTGTTTGTTGAATGACTGAATTAATTAATGGAGTCCTTGGGATATCCTGGAATAGATGCTTGCTATTTATTTATACCCTATTTAATTTCACAAGGAAGTACAGGCAAGAAAGTATCTAGCAGACAAACTGGAGCCCATAAAGTGGTTTAGACTGGAAGAGAGATTTGAGTGAAGCCGTGGCAGTGCATGAGATGGTTTAGAGAGAGTGAAGAACCAGAAGAGGACTGGGGATGGGATCCTGGAAACACCTACCAGGATTGACCAGAGAGTTGCACTGTCCTTAGAGTTACCCAGGCGGGAACCCTGCTCTGGGTCTTGTGCTTTAGAGGTCCTCCTCTGGCCTTCCTGCAGCTAACCCCTGCTGATAGGATGAGGATTTTGAGGTGCTAATCCATCTGGAACCCATTGCTAGATCAAGCTAAGAGTATTTGAATCCCAGAATTCCCTGCCCATGTAACCCTTCCCAGGTCTCTTCCCTGATTCTCTCCTCTGTTAACTATACCACATGTATGGGCTCCCCTAGGCCTAAGGGATGGCCAAGTGGCAGCTGTCTGCAGGCATGTGGCCAGAGCTTAGTCATGTTGTCAGGGATGTCCACATGTATGTATATGAGGCTCCTCGTAGTCTGGAGTGGAGCCAAAGGTGGGATGAGAAAAAGGGGCAGGCTGCGGGGAGATGGGGGAGTACGGGCCTCCCATCCCCTCCCCCGACCCCACCGCCATAGATGTTGAGTCTGAGAATGCCAAATCAGAACTTAGCCTTGTAGGTTGTTATAAAAGTGTATATGTCAAGATAGGAGAGTAGGAGAAAATTTACTAGCTTGTTAGTTTGGTTTATAACTTTAAAATACTTAGGCATGTGGTATGTGGGCTTACATTTGTACTCTTCAAGCTCCTTGAAAACTAGGGGTGAGCCTGCAAGAGGGAATTGAAAAGGAATAGCTAGAGAGGGAGAAGATAAATTCAAGATAGAGTTCCAAGGAGGGAATGATCAACAGTGTCAAATGCTTCAGAGACATTAAGTCCTGTGAAGACAGAAATGTATCCATTGGATTTGATAACCAGAATTTAGTAAAAAATTTCATTTGGTGGTGATGGCTGCCAAACTTCCATAGGAGGAGTACCTGAGAAATCCGGAAGTGGAGACAGGGTATAAAAGATTTTTTAGGTAGAACCTTATCTGAGAAAGGAAGGAACTACTAGAGTGGTAGCTGGAGGGGTATGCAGGGTCATGGAGGAGTCAGGTTTAAGATGAGAGAGTCTTGGGGCTTCCCTGGTGGTCCAGTGGTTAAGACTCCACGTTTCCACTGCAGCGGGCACGGGTTCCATCCCTGGTCCGGGAATTAGGATCCCTCGTGCTGCACGCAGCACGGGCAAGAAATCATAAAAAAAAAAAAAAAAAAAAAAAAAAAAAAAAGTTGAGGGAGTCTTGTAAATGTTTAGATGTTGAGGGAAAGAACCCAATGTTCAGAAAGAGAAGGTTAAGGAAAAAGAGAGAATAATTGATGGGACAAGGCCTAAGATCCAGCGCATAGATGAGCTTTAGAAAGGAGGAGGAAGGCTATTTGAGGAGGCTTGAGGTGTTTAGATTTGTATGGGTGCTAAGTTTGGAGGGTGAGACAGCAAGAAAGTGAATAGCAGGAAAGTTAACAGGCAATAATATATCATTAGCGTCGTTCAATAGTAGTTTTCTGGGTTAGTTTTTTTTTCTAATTTTTAAAATTTTTTAGGTTTTTAAAATTAACTAACTTATTTAGTTTTTATTGAAGTATAGTTGATTGGGTTAGTCTTCTTAAACTTGATTTTATACTCCTGGGGATCTGGGGTTATACCTGCAGCCATGTGTTAAGATCCTGTTGGTTGATTGAAATATAGCCCATAATGTGGGGTATAGGCTATGTATGTTGGAATCTGTCGTTACTCGATACTTGGTATTTAGTGGTGACTTAAAATTTTAAGTTTGATAAAAACTTTTGATTCCTCAATAGCCGAGGAGTAATTTCTTTATTATGTTCATTATAAAATGTGTGCCATCAGGCTTTGGAGATGGTTTGTTGTAATAAGTACCTACTGTCAGAATCACACCTATTTTGGGCAAAATATTTTTTAATAGAATTATATTAATGCTGTCTTTTTTCCCCCCCACTAGTAGTTCCAGAGAACTGCTGGTTTATATTTTAACTCTTGCCAAGTTGTGAAAATAGTGAAGGATGCTTAGACTACTTAACATTCAAATTGTAAGTAAAAGTTATTTCTGCTATTACTATCTATATGATTAGAAAAGAGAGATTGAAAATAGTTGTTACCTTGTATGATAATAGTAAGCTTTAGTGTGATGGGATTGTGGATTTTTCTTAATTTTTATTCTTAAGATACAAATACTTTCTATCCCGTTTTCTGTTGATAAGATCAAAAAGGAGACTAATAGTACTGAATGGGTCTTAAGTAGTGAAGTGAAATTTCTGCTTTTTTTTCAGGTATTTTTATTGTAGAAGTTTATGGAAATTCTTTAATATTTTATTTCCATATCTGTATGGTACCAGTGTTCACATTTAATATAGGACACAATATTAATGGAATGATTAATTAGAAACGGTTATTCTTTTCTCTTTAAATATGCTTAATTTTTCTGCATTCTTAAATTTTTATGGGAAAAAAAATCCTGCCAGAAAGAAATCTCTGTAATTTCTCTATGAAATATTTAACATATACAAAATCAAATAAAATGTAACTTTTTAGAATTACTAGAATAATCTAATGCATAAATCTAGATGATGTACATACTGATATTCATCTCTAGTAGGGGGAAAAAGCTTTAATTATGTCTTCTTGAAACCCTTTGCTATACTGCATTTTGAACCAATAGCAAAAAAATTTTTGAGGAAAGAATGATAAAGTATATTAAAGTCATTCCAAGTCATTTCACTACCTTATTTTCAAACTACTTTGAAAGTATAAGTTACTCAAATTAATCTATTTTATAGACCTTGTAGAGTATTCAAAATGTGGACACAAAATGAGATTGCTACCATAAGCAAAAGATAATTCTAATTAATTATTCATATAAACAAACCAAATGAGCCAAAGAAGAATGAAACATTTACAAACCAGGGACTTCCCTGGTGGTCCAGTGGTTCAGACTCCGTGCTTCCACTGCTGGGGGTGGGGGGTTGGGGGTGGGGAGGGGCACGGATTTGATCCCTGGTCGGGGAACTAAGATCCTACATTCTGCGCGGTGCGGTCAAAAAAAAGAAATATTTACAAACCAATAAATCTTTTAATTTGTTAAATAGGTGAATAATTTTGGAAGTTGTCTCGGTACAGCACATTTTATGTTTTCAGTGCGTAAAATTTTTTTTTTAATTTCAGGAATTTTTACCAAAATATTTCAGGAATAATAGTACATCTTCATAAGGGGAGAAAGTTATAACATTTTATCTCTTAGAATGTAAATGTCTTAAGGTCACCAATGTGCAATAGCTTGGTAAGAACGTATTTCAGATTGTTCACGAACTTGACAGCTGTAAGCAGACCGCTCATTACTGCCCTCTTTTGACACAGGGCTGTATGAGCCTGTCTCCTTTTAGTTTACAAAAATGTTAAAAATTGGATGCAAAATAGGTTGTGCTGTGTATCCATCTTGTATATTTTTAATAATTTTTCAATTCTTCCTCTTTTTAGGCTCTCTGGTTATTCATCTTTAGAAGACTGGATTTCTGGATATGTACTCCACTCCTTCTCTGTTGACTTTTAAAACATGACAGTGCAAACCTGTAACACTGGCAATCATCCATGAACCTTTAATTACGTCGACTGATTGCGTTTGAAGCTTCCTCAGGGAATAAACAATGACATCAGCAGTAGTTGACAGTGGAGGTTCTGTTTTGGAGCTTTCCAGCAGTGGAGTAGAAAATCAAGAGGTTAGGCATCCAATGTATTACATTTCTGTTTTGTTCATAGAAATCAATGCATGAATTAATTTTGAATTTAATGGGGAACAGGTATCTGAGAGTAGAAATGTACAATGCATGAGACTCTATATGTATGTCATGTGTCCTCATGTAATTAGGCAGTAGAAGGTTGAGGAAGGGACTGCTGGGCCTGAGTTGCCTGAGTTGTTGGAACATTGCATACATTGGAATGAACTGGGAGGAAAAAATTGAAAGAAAGAACACTGTAGTACTAGTCGAGAGGTTTAAATTGCTAACAAAAATCCATTGCTTTGGATTTGAGAGTGTATAGGCATATACTGTACCTAAATACCTAAGTTAGATTCATCTTAATTTAGAATTTTGTATCTCCTTTAGCTGTTACCTTTGTCTTTTGGTTATTACATCTAATTCAGTGTGGGAATCCATCATATTTTAATCATATGTTATTTATACTTAAGAGTTTAGATAATTTGTAAATCAGAAAGGAAATACAGTTTTTGAAATTTTATACTTGAAGAATTTTGCAGCTTTGGCATACTTGGTTATTTTTTTTGTTATTGATAACATTAAAGAATAAGAGATGGGAGTAGAAAAATAACAGTACCAGAAATATATGGACTTCCAGGGCCTGGCTTCTGTTCCCACCATTCAGTAAAGACTGACTATTGGGAAGTACCTAAATTAAAATGGAATAATGCTGTCACAATACTGTCACAGTAATGGACAAGTATTTGGTCAGAGATAAGATGGGAAAATGGAGAGTTTACTGTATTTAAAAAATCTGTTTTCTCTGTATTCTGTGAAAGATACTGCTCTTACTGGTACTTAATACCATGACTGAGAAACAAGTTAGGATGTCAGGCTGTGTGTTCTGGAATCTGGATTTTTCTTCTAGCTTGCTTGGTGTCTGTGCAGTCTTCCAAGATAGCTATGGGCAAATTCAGTGGGTTTGTTTTCAGAGGACTTGGTAACTGAAATGTTCCTGTTGCATTTGAATCTAAAACTGGTTCAAAGTCTTTAGCCACAGCTAAAGAACATGTTTTATTCTCGTAGTCAATTTCTACTTCCTTCTTAAAGATTCACTTTCTGTATGATCACTTCCAGGTATGATTCTCCAAAGAAATGAGGGACTCGGGATTTCTATCCCCTCCTATATCACCCAGACTAATTATTGCTTCTTCAAGTACTTTCTCTTTGCCCCATAGTTTTACTCCGTTGGTATTTAATTCTATGGGGGGAGCTGCTAAGAACAGTAGGCAGAATATATTTACCATATGCTGACTGGGTACTGCTATTATGAGAAAAAGAGTACAAGCTTGTTTCTGGAAGACTCTATGCTTTTCTTCATTTACATGGAACCCCAGGTGTTCAAGGCTTGAAGAACTGATTATTATGAAAGAAAGAAAATGATAAATGAAACAATTTTACCAGGGCATTATTGATTAATGATTTATGCGGTAGCCTTGTAAAGTTGTCATAGTGGTATTTTAATTAGGTGGACAAGGAAGCCTTCTCTGACGAGGTGGCATTTTGGTTTAGACCTAAATAGCATAAGGGATTGGGCTGTAGAAACACCTGGGGGAGAGAATTCCTGCAAGAAAGAAAAGCCACTAGTATCTAAAATGTCTCCTGATTTTACAAAGTGAGTTTTGGGGGTAGTGGTATTTGAAAGATAGAATTTTGTCTTATAAGCAGCTACTCAGGAATGTATGTATAATATATGTCTATACTATCTATACTCTAAAGTGTAGGGTGGGGTGGAAAAATGACCTGTCAAGATTTTATTACGATAGCTCCAGAATCTGAAGAAAAAATAAATGTTTAAAAAGTGGTGGGCAACACATTTTAAATCAACTATACTCCATTAAAAAAAAATTTTTTTTTTAATTAAAAAAGAAGTGGTAGGCATTTGGAGAGTTGTTAGTGATTTCTAGGCTTTATTTTTTATAACTTTATTACTGTTTATAAAGGTAATACATTTTATTAAATTAGGATAATTCTGTTTCTGACAAGGATAGCAAAAGAAAGTAAACTATAATCTTACTAATGAGTATAGGTACAAAAATCATAAATAAAATCATAATGAATTTATAAAATGCAGTCATATATTAAAAAATCCAGTTACCAAATAGGATTTAGATACATGGGGATAATTCAATTTTAAGAAAACCATTAATGTAATATATACGCCTTACTAATATGACATATGATATGTTAGGATAAAATACTTGATGAAATAGGATTTTATGAAATTCAGTATTCGTCCTGATAAAGACTCTTAATAATATAGATGTATATTTCCTTTAACATTATAAAAAAAACTTAAAATCAAGAGCTAGAATCCTATTTAATGGTGAAGTACTGGAGTATTTTCTCTAAAGTTGGAGAGAAAGTCAGTATGTGCACTACCATTACTATTACTTAATATTTTCCTGTAATCAGACAAGATAATGAAAAAAATATGTAAATATTATAAAGGAGACCAAATTATTATTTGCAGATAATATGATTTGCCACCTGGGAAAACCAAAGGGAATCCACGAAAACACGTTAGAACTAATAAGAGTGCCTAGTAGTTTGGTGGGTACAAAATTAACATAAAAATATCTAGCTTTCTTTTGTAAGAACTGTAATTAGTTAGAAGAGATCACGGAAAGTAAGATCCCTTTCAGAAAATAAACAAAAAAATGTAAAATGTTGAGGAATAAATGTAAAAGATATATGGGACTTGTTTGAAGAAAACTAATTAATGATACTTAAGTAGACTTTAGTAAACAAAGAGATATACTTCGTATTTGGGTAAGAGAAACGAGAAGGGTCAATATTAGGCAGGATGTCAATTTCCTTCAATTAATCTATATATTTAATTCCATCTCTATCAGATGCTAGGGCAAGTTTGGGGGAAGTTGGACATATGGACCTAAAGATCGTATGGAAGAGCAAACATAAAGGAGTAGCCAGAGCAGTTTTTGCAAAGGAAATACATAGCAGGTAGGGCTCATAGAAATGGGGAATTAATGCAGAAAAAAATACCAAAGGGTTTAAGTATATTTTAAAAAACACAATGAGTGCAAGTTTTAGAGGGTACCTGCTTCCAGACAAACAAGATTGGGAGTTCTTCCACTTCACACTGTGATGGAATAACTGAGACCAGATTTATACTCCCACCATAAACAACTAGGAAAATGAACAAAACATATGAAACCACAGTTCTGAGACATTCGTGCTACGGTCTGAATGTTTGTGACCCCCATAAAATCAGACAAGTTGAATATGTTGAATCCAAACTTCCAAAGATGATTATTATTAGGAAGGTATTCGGAAGTAGGGCTTTAGGGAGGTGATTAGGTCATGAGGGGGGGAACCCTTATGAATGGGGTTAGAGCTTTTATAAAAGGCTCCAGAGAGATCTTTTGCCCCTTCTGTCATGTGAAGGGCACACCAAGAAGTCTACGACCTAGAAGAAGGCCCCCACCCGGTCACGCTGCTACCCTGATCTCGGACTCCCAGCTTCCAGAACCGTGAGCAATAAGTTTCTGCTGTTTTTCAGCCACCTAGTCCGGCCTTTTGTTATCGTAGCACGAATGGACTAAGACACTTGGACGCCAGGCAGTGCAAGGCTGTGCCTCCTGAGAAGAGAGAAGTGGCTGCGCTGCTTACTGCTTGGAGCCACTTGCTGGACCGCAGCGTGGGAAGGAGGAGTCCAGGCAGAGTGTGACGGTGTCGCTGAGTTGAGGAAACAAAATTTGGAATTTGGAGAGGCTAATGCAACTAATTTGAGGGGCAGAGTATCTGAGAGGAAGAAGCTGCCCAGAGGAAGAATGTTGGAACTCAGCCTTGGGTTCCCCTAGTCTTTAGCCGAATGAGCCCCCAGGTGTAGAGTGTGAAACTGTGTGAAGCCAGGCAAAGAATGATCAGAATGGTGTAAACTCAGTAATTTACTGAAAACACCTACAGAATTCACTCAGGGCTGGGAGATCCTAGAGTTCCAGTCAGCTGGAGTGGAGGGTCCTCGTTAACTGCCCAGGGCATTCATTGGAGACTCTGGAAGAGTCATGCCTTACAGTAGAGCTGAACTAGCCCTAGAATAAAGGGGAGTCCAGACTTGCCCTAAAAAGGGTTAAAAACAGGCCTTGAAAGTTGATCCATAAGTAATGTAACTATCTGTCATAGTAAACGTTATTAAAATAAAACAATGTGTAAATTATACCCAACAATGTAAATTTTACATATGAAATACTCAATCATGTTAAATGCAAGGAAGCAGGAATAATATAACTTGGAGAAAAAATTGTCAATGAAAACAAATACAAAAGGTAGATATGATGAAATTAGCAGGTAAGATTTCAAAACAGCTATTATAAATACACTCAAGAAATGTGAAGAAAACATGAATCTCAGAGGAGAGGTGTAAATGACATAAAAGAACCAAGTGAAACTTCTAGAAATGAAATATATACTATATGAAAAGAAAAATTCACTGTATAAGATTAAAAATAAATTTGGTACTGTATAAGAAAAGACCGGTGAATTTGAAGAGGGCAATAGAAACTACTTTATGAAGCACAGAGAGAAAAACTGAAAAAAGAAAAAAAAAAAAGAATGACCAGTTTGGCTTCCCTGGTGGCGCAGTGGTTGAGAATCTGCCTGCCAATGCAGGGGACACGGGTTGGAGCCCTGGACTGGGAAGATCCCACATGCCGCGGAGCAGCTAAGCCCGTGAGCCACAACTACTGAGCCTGCGCGTCTGGAGCCTGTGCTCCGCAACAAGAGAGGCCGCGATAGTGAGAGGCCTGCGCACCGCGATGAAGAGTGGCCCCTGCTTGCCGCGACTAGAGAAAGCCCTCGCACAGAAACGAAGACCCAACACAGCCACAAAATAAATAAATTAATTAATTAAAAAAAGAAAAAAAAAATGAACAGTGACTTGGTTACCTGTGGGACAATATCAAGTTGTCTAACATAATGTAATTGGAGTACCAGAATGAGAGAACAGAAAAAACGTGAAGAAATAATGGCTATAAAAATTTCCAAGTTTGATGAAAAATATAAACCCATAGATCTGAGAAACTTAAACCCTAAACAGGATAAAGCAGAGAGCAAATAGACTGGTACATTATTCGGTACATCATAATGAAACTGTTGAAGGCCAGTTTCAGAAGGAAAATCTTAAAAGCTTCCAGAGAGCTTTTCCTTTGGGAGCCGCTGGGTTGAGAGGAGCGTGGCCTTCTCCTCTCCCCGCCGTGGCGTGTGCTCACCCACTGATATCAGTGTACTCCGAAAACGGGGAGTCATCTGGCAGAAATGTCACTTTGCCTGCTGTGTTCAAGCTCTGATTTGACCAGATAGTGTGAACTTTGTTCACACCAACTTGTGCAAAAACAGCACAGCCCTGTGCTGTCAGTGAATTAGCAGGTCATCAGACCAGTGCTGAATCTTGGGATACTGGCAGAGCTGTGGCTCGAATTCCCAGAGTTCGAAGTGGCGGGACTCACCACTCTGGCCAGGGTGCTTTTGAAAATGTGTCGTGGGGGCCACATGTTTGCGCCCGCCAAGACCTGGCGACGCTGGCACCGCAGAGTGAGCGTAATGCAGAAGCGATACGCCGTCTGCTCTGCACTGGCTGCCTCGGCGTTACCAGCGCTGGTCGTGTCTAAGGGTCGTCGTACTGAGGAAGTTCCTCAGTTTCCTTTGGTGGTTGAAGACAAAGTTGAAGGCTACAAGAAGACCACGCAGGCTGTTTTGCTTCTGAAGAAACTTAAGGCTTGGAATGATATCAGGAAGGCCTACGCCTCTCAGAGAATGGGAGCTGGCCAAAGCAAAATGAGAAACCGTCGCCGTATCCAGCGCAGGGGACCCTGCATCATCTGTAATGAGCGCATCATCAAGGCCTTCAGAAGCGTCCCTGGAATTACTCTGCCTAATGTGAGCAAACCGAACCTTTTGAAACTTGCTCCCCGTGGGCATGTGCTGCGTTCCTGCATTTGGACTGAAAGTGCTTTCCGCAAGTTAGAGGAGCTGTATGGCACTTGGCGTAAAGCTGCTCCCCTCAAGAGTAGCTACGACCTCCCCATGCACAAGATGCTCAGTACAGACCTTAGCAGAATCTTGAAAAGCCCAGAGATCCAAAGAGCCCTCCGAGCACCATGGGAGAAGATTCATCACAGAGTCCTGAAGAAGAGTCCACTGAAAAACCTGAGAATCACGTTGAAGCTAAACCTGTATGCAAAGACCATGTGCTGGAACACCATTCTTCGCCAGGCCGAGAACCACAAAATCGGATGGATAGGGCAGCAGCAGCACTAGAAGCCAAATCAGATGAGAAGGGGGTCCCAGGCAAGACGCCTGCGGTGGGGGGGCTTCCCTGGTGGCGCAGTGGTTGAGAATCTGCCTGCCAATGCAGGGGACACGGGTTCGAGCCCTGGCCTGGGAAGATCCCACGTGCTGCGGAGCAACTAGGCCCGTGAGCCACAATTACTGAGCCTGCGTGTCTGGAGCCCGTGAGCCACAACTGCTGAGCCTGTGCGTCTGGAGCGTGTGCTCCGCAACAAGAGAGGCCGCGATAGTGAGAGGCCCGCGCGCCGCGATGAAGAGTGGCCCCCGCTTGCCGCAACTAGAGAAAGCCCTCGCGCAGAAACGAAGACCCAACACAGCCATAAATAAATAAATTAATTAATTAAAAAAAAAATAGGTGAAGTTGATTGAAAATAAATGACTTAGTAGTTGAGATAGACTATCCTGCAAGTTTTATATTATGTAAATGGTACTTCTTTTTAAATTACCCGTATAGACTTTAAGGTTTTTTTTGTTTTTTGGTCATTATTATTTTTATTTTTATTTTTTTTCATTTATTCTCTTTTTTGTCATTGTTATTTTTAAATAAAAAAAGTATTTTGATTTTTCTTCTTAGTTATACAGGAACATAGTACAAAACAGTAAACTCAGACATACTGAGAAAATGAAAATTCCTCTTTTATCTGCTCACCTCTCTTACTAGGTTATTAGTAGTTTGAGATATGTTCAGATTTTTTAATGCATTTGTAAAACAAACATGTATATAAATAGAATCATACAACAGTACTGTTCTGTTAACCATTTTCCCCCCACTTATTTGTATCATGGATACTTTTCCATGATGATACGTGGATATCTGTTGAACCTTTTAATTGACGTGCAAGAGTCTCTCAGTATGTGGACATGCAATAGTTACTCAGTCCATTTCTGATGAGTGTGCTTTCTTTCTCTTTCTTGTCTTTTTTTGCATCATGAACATCTTGGTTGGGGGACTTGTCTTAAAACTGTGTTTGCTTAGCAAGCACACTTTTTATTTTAGTGACATATTTATTTGAAATGGCTTCTGGGGTTAAACACTGGGGAGGAGATCGGTCCCCCAGAGCTGCCACACTGCATATTTCATTTTAGATAAGGCTTTGAAGGTGACCTTACTTTACCACAGAAGGAAAAATGTGAAACAAATGTGTGTATTTTTTAATATACTCCTGAATTTCATGTCTTTCGATGTATCTCTAACATAGGAGAGTGATAAAAGGATTACACCACCACTGCCTTCAGCCATTTTACGAATATTTGTCTTTGGAAACTTTTGATGCCTGGAGAGCGATGACTTGAGTGCATTATAAAAGCACTTCATAAGTGAACACTGCAGTATTGCCCTTGTCCTGCCTCTTTACACTAAGAATCTCTCTCCTTGAATGGAAGTTTCTGAGCACTGTAAGTTGGTAGGATTGCCAGATAAAATACAGCCTGTCCAGTTAAATTTGAATTTCAGATAAACAACAAATAACTTTTTACTTTAAGTATGTTCCAAATATTGCATGGGGCATTCTTGACGTATTATTTGTTTATCCGAAATTCACATTTGGGTGTCTTGTGTCTGTATTTGCTAACTCTGACAGTCTTAGCTTATGGAGAGCTATGTAAGTTGTGCCAACACCTGCTGAAGCAGCATTCACGCATTTTAATCATTGCATATTTTGGTGACTTGAGCAAGAGTGTGGTGACCTTAAATAAAATAACCTGGTGGATATGTAAGTTTTTAGTATATTATTGTAAAACAAAGACCCCCCCCCCCCGATTCGTTTCTTTTCCACCCTTCTTCCCCAGTAAAAATAGCTAACTCCGCCCTACAGTGCAAAGCAGTAATTACCTGCGTATCTCTGTGCACTGGCCATTGGCCCCTATCATTTGGCAGAAAAAAGCTCATGAAGTTACTCGCCATCGTAGATTAGCAAATGTTGGAATTTATGAGTAACTGTTAATATTAAAATTTAGTGAGCTTTATCTTTCTTTGAACCAAGCTACAAATACTTAAATGCCAGTTTAGTTTGTATGAGGTGTGTATTGTTGAGGAGGATATAGAAATTGACTTGATATAAAAATGGATTTGATATAAAAATGGACTCTTGCTTTCAATCATCTTATTATCTTGTCAAGGAGTTGGATATGTAAACAGGCAATTATAATACAGGGTAATGCAGAGTGGTAATAATAGGTAAACGACTTGTCATGGAAGTACTTGGTATGGAAAAATTGATTCAGATTAGGGGATTGTAGAAGACTCCCTGGAACTGTGTGCTGAGTGGATGAAAAGGAGTTGGACGGATAATGGGAGGTAATTTCAGCAAAAATCATGGACACTTTCACTTTTGGGAACAGTAGATATTTACTGTCTCGCAGTTCTGGAGGCTAGAAGTTTGAAAACAAGGTTTGGCAGAGTTGGTTCTTTCTGAGGGCTGTGAGAGAGACTCGCTTCCATGCCTCTCTCCTAGCTTTTGGTAGCTCCAGGTGTTCCTTGGTTTGTAGATGATGTTCTCCCTGTGACATTGTCTCCCCTCTGTATGTATCTCTCTGTGTCCAAATTTCCCCTTGTTATAAAGACACAGTCATATTGGATTAGGGCTCATCCTAATGATCCCGTCTTAATTGGATCATCTGCAAAGACCCCATTTTCAAATCAGCTCAGATTCACTGATTGAATCAGTGAATCAGTATTTGGGGGGTTAGGATTTCAGCATATTTTAGGAGACACAGATCAACCGGTAACAGGTAGGTGGAGGGTTATATTTCACAGAATGTTAAAAACCGTTGTTTAGTATGTTCAACTTTCCTTTTAGACAAAAGGGTATTCATGAAAACTTTTTGTATAAAGAAGTAGTGCAAAAAATTCTGATTGTAATGTGAAAAGATGCCCTCCAAAGTTGAGAGCAAGTAGTAGGTTTAAATACTATTACTATGGTTACAGTGTAATGATGGATATCACTAATTGAGTACTTACTTTGTGCTAGACACTGTGCTGAGTACTTTGTGATATTTAATTTTCAGGGGACTTCGTGAGGTATGAGTTATTACTGTAACCTCTTTTTTTAAATATGAAGAAACTGAGGTTTAGAGAAGAACACAGGGTGGGGGAACAGGGAGAGATGTTGATAATTTGTTCCATTTAGACATGTTAAGTTTGAAGTATTGGCTGAACATTCCTATAATGATGTTAAGTTGGTAGTTTAAAATTTGGTTCTGGAGTTCAGGAGATGGGCCAGAGTAGAAGACAGATATTTAGTAATTGTTAGTACAGACGTGCTATTTGAAACTGTAAGAACGGGTGGACTTGCCTGGGAAGGTAGTATACAGTAAAGAGAAAGGAGGTGCTGAGGACAGAACCTTGGTAACGTGGCTACATTTGAGTCACTGGGAATGGAAGAAGAGTCAAGGGGAGATGCTTAAAAGCAGCGTGGTAGAAAGAGAACAAAAACGATGCAAGAAAGAATTTTTAAAATGAGGTGCTGGTTGGACCTTCCCTGGTGGTGCAGTGGTTAAGAATCCGCCTGCCAATGCAGGGGACCACGGGTTCGAGCCCTGGTCCGGGAAGATCCCACATGCCGCGGAGCAGCTAAGCCCGTGCACCACAACTACTGAGCCTGCGCTCTAGAGCCCGTGATCCACAACTATGGAGCCCACGTGCTACAACTACTGAAGCCCACGCGCCTAGAGCCCGTGCTCCGCAACAAGAGAAGCCACCGCAATGAGAAGCCCGCGTACCGCAAGGACGAGCAGCCCCCGCTCGCCGCAACTAGAGAAAGCCCGCGTGCAGCAACGAAGACCCAACGCAGCCCCAAATTAAATAAATAAATAAATTAATTAATTTTTAAAAAAAAATGAGGAGCTGGTCAGTGTATAAGAGTCTGCAGCAAAAGGTAAAGGAGGATGAACACTGAAATAGAATTTGGTCCTTACTGACATTTTGAGAGAGTAGTTTCAATGAGGTGGTAGAATCTAGAATACAAGGTATATGTAGATAAGGAGTCAAGGAGTTAGACTATTTTTTTTAGAGGTGTGTACAGGTATAAGAAGCAAAGATCTGGAGTTCATTTAAAAGAGAGAAGAGTTGAACTTTTTAAATAAATATTTTTGCTTTTTTTATGGTTAAAGGCAAGGAACCATAGAAATATTGAAACAAGACAAAACCCAACTAAGGAGTGGGTCCACAATCCTAGTTGATGGGGAAGAGAGTATAGGTAGAGGGATTGGCCTGTACAGAATTCTAGTCCTCAAGTATTTCAGTTTAGAAAATTTATTTCCTACCGGTTGGGTATGGGTGGGGGAGTTCACAGTAGAAGATAATCTGAGATTAATGTTACTATTAAAAATACTATTAGATTTTAGAAGAATGAAAGAAGTTATAAGTCCCTTGGACTATATATAAATATTCATTGCTTGGGTCAATATTAGTTTAAATGCTGCTAATGATATTGCTTTCTGAGTTTCTAATGAGTAGAGACCTCATCAGTTTTGACCTATCCCATGCTTGTCTTTAATAGCTGTTGTTTAGCTGGGTGGTACTGAGTGTGGGCTGTGATTGTAAAGCTGATCCAGGAGCATGAATGAAGATTCAACTGTCAGTGTACCCCATTTGTGAAAAAGAATTTTTTTCTAATGTTAGCAAGTTGGACTCATCTTTTGCCTTATACAGAGTAGGAAATTCAAGGTTAATATTCAGTGTGTACTGTCTTTTTAAAAAGTCACTGTATCTTTGTTTTGTAGTTTATTTAAAAATTTTGTGCAATGTTTTATACAAAGCAAGAGTGTATAAAATATATATGTTTCAACTTAAGAATAACAAAAAGAGGACATATTACCTACTGCTCAGGTTAAAAAGTAGAAATTATTAGTATTTTAGAATACTAAGTGTGCCCCACCTCCTATCCCCATCCCTGTTCCCAGAGGTGCCATTATCCTGACTTAATGTGTTTACATGCCTTTACTTTTCCTTACAGTTTTATTGTCTGTGGATATTTCCTAAGCAACATATCATTTACTTTGAAAAGACGAATAGTGTACTAAGCTAACTGAGTTAGGAAGGGGCGGGCAGCATTACCATAGTTAGATGAAAGCTTCCAGGAAACAAGCTGACTAGTCAGGCATCAGGTTCCCTGAGCTTGAAGAGTTTCTACTCAGGTAATCATCAAGCAGTGTAATGAGTTAATTTTGGAAACATAGGGCACCATCTTGGTCAGGTATCTGTCATTGCTATAGTATGGGCCGGGTATTGCAGGTTTGTTCAGCAAGTATATGGTCACATGGAAAGAGTGCTGTTCTTTATTTTTGGTTTCTGAGCTCTTTGTGGTCTTCCAACACTTAGGAATAGATTAAAGCAGAATCTTTACCTCATCTGGGAGGTGAAAATGAGAGGTCTCAGCTGATCCAGGTAGCAAGGCAAGGTGGAGTGAGTAGGTACATCAAGACAAGCCAGATATAAATAAAAATCTGGAATAGGCCTATCTGGGCATCCTGTCCTTAGGAACAATGTCAGTGGTTATCTTGGTGATGACAGTTTCAGGAGTCACGTCACTACAGCTGAACTAGTTGCCCTTTAAATCCAGTGCACAGCTGGCATCCTGGAACTTCTCTTCACAATCCAGTCCTCCTAAAGATTACTATTGTCTCTCTCCCACATTGGATCTTCTTTATTCTGTATCCTAAGTTATAGTCTTTGCTAAAAATTTACTTTTTTGGTGGAATACTCTCTCCAGTTGCTTCTTGAGAAAAGATGCATGGAAGGTAAACATTTTGAGGTCTTTTATGTCTGAGAAAATATCTTTATGCTACTTTCATAAGATGGTTTGGGTGAAGAATTCTAGGTTGGAAATGATTTTCCTTTATAATTTTGAAGAAATGTCTCCATTGTCATCTTCCTTCCAATATGACTGTTGAGAAGACTGAAGTCTGAGTCCTGATTCTTTGTATGTGACCTGTATTTTCTTTCAAGAATCTTATAGAATCTTCTTTTTGTTCCCTGATTGTGATATTTCACAATGGTGTGCCTCAGTGTAGGTCTCATTCTTTATTTGTTTATACTAAACACTTGGTAGGCCCTTTCAAATGGGCAGCTCATATCCTTCAGCTCTAGGAAAATTTCTGAAATTCTTTCATTTCCTTCCAACCTCCCCTGCCCCCGTCTCTGGAACTCCTGTTATTCAGATATTGGTCCTCCTGGACTGGTCCTCTAATAGTGTTCCTGTTTCTCTCCCTGTGACTTTTTGGTTTTTTTGCCCCGAGGCAGGTGGCATCCTAGTTCCCTGACCAGGGATCGAACCGACACCCCCTGCATTGGAAGAGCAGTTGTTTTTGTTTTGTTTTTTTAATGTATTTATTTATTTATTTATCCTTGGCTGCGTCAGGTCTTAGTTGAGGCACGCGGGATCTTTCACTGTGGGGTGCAAGCTCTTCACTGTGCCGTGTGGGCTTCTCTCTAGTTGTGGCACACGGGCTCAGTAGTTGCTGAGTGCGGGCTCTCTCCTTGTGGTGCGTGGGCTTAGTAGTTGCGGCGCGGGCTTAGTTGCCCCGCGGCATGTGGGATCTTAGTTCCCCAACCAGGGATCGAGCCTGCGTCCCTGGCACTGGAAGGCAGATTCTTAACCAGCGGACTGCCAGGGAAGCCCCCTGCTTCTCTCCTATATCTTTTTTTCCTCTGGTTCCTGGAAGACTTGCCTCAGTTTTTATTCTCCATGCCTCTTTTTTCATTTCAGCTATTGTGTTTTTAATTTCTAAGAACTCTTTATTTTTTTAATGTTCTTTATTAAATTGTATTCTGTTCCTGTTTTATGGATATAGCTTCTCTTATCTCTGTGAAAAATATGAATATATAAATGTATATGTGTGTAAATGATATGTTTTGTGTTAGAGGTGTTTCCTTGGGTGACTGTAATACTTGGCTGTCTGCTCATGATTAAAGGTGGAGGACGAAAAAGCTGATTGGGAACTCTATTTTTGGTACAGCACTGATACTAGCAAATGTGCCTTTATACCTCAAAGATGCTCTTGTTTTTCTCTCTCCAGAAAGTAACTCTCCAATCTTCTGCTGAGGTGGGGAAGGGCCTGTTGCCTAGCATCATGGAGGAGGGAGCAGGTCTAGGAATAAAAGTGCTTTTCAAACAACTTTCATGGAATCTTCCTTGTTTTAACCCCCCCTCTTCTTTGTCCGTCACCTCCTGCTCCTCTATTTCCAGAAGTAATTGGTATTGCCTTCTGTGGATTCTCCAGTGTAAAGTGTGTTGTGTCTCATTTATTTTTTGCTGCCAGGCTATGATTTGGCTTTCCTGGGTCTGCTAAACCACTTAATAATATTCATCCATCCACTATCAGTCTTTCAAGATTTTGTTGCTCCTATCTCTTCTTATGAGTTTATGTCTAAAAAAGTCTTTTATAGCATTTTAGTGGGCTTTCATGAGAGAGTGAAATTATATGCATGTTTTTAATTTGCCATCTTAATCCTAAAGCCCTGATTATTTAAAATGTTTGATTATATGTCTCACCTCTTGAGACGTGAAAAGATTATTAAAATTAGCCCTTTTCATCTCTCGCTTTGGTTTTTACATTCATATTTATAATACATGACACTCGTTTGAACTCCTTGAGACTGTATGAACTCAAGGATTTATAAGTGAATCCAGAATTTGTGAATAAAGAGGTTGATTGTTTTTAAAATTTGCTCTTGTAGGAAAGTGGAAAGGTTTCTGAATCTCCAGCAGTGATTGTGGAGCCAGTTCCAAGTGCCAGATTAGAGCAGGGCTATGCAGCCCAGGTTCTGGTTTATGATGATGAGACTTATATGATGCAAGATGTGGCAGAAGAACAAGAAGTTGAGACCGAGAATGTGGAAACAGGTAGACATCTCATTAAATGTTCATTATTTATAACTTTCTCATTTTGTAAGCGTCAACATTACTATTGCCGGTTGAATAATATACCGAAAAACCTCTTTTTAATGCTATTTAGTATAGCTTGGAAACAAGTGAAATATCTCTTGTTTAAGGGAATTGATATACATAAAGTTCTACATTATAATTCTTTGAAGTCCAACAGAGTCTCATATCATGGACCCTAAGGACAAAATAACAGACCCATAATAATAAAACTATTTTTGTCATTTTTTTTTCTGGGAGTGGAAATATTGACTAGTTGTTATTTATTTGTAGACGTCAATAGGCTAGTATACCAGATTTTTTTAAATTCAAAACATAAATACAGTATTCTCATTCCATAGTAGATTAGAGTTTCTTTTAACCAATATCGGAGCAGTATGATTTCTTTTTTCCTAGGTCAGAAGCATCTTTGTAGTAGTCTATCAGCTTCCTCTTCCCTTTTTGTCTTCTTAGAAATTTTCGTATTTCAGTATGTCTGTGGTGAGATAACTGTATGTTTAATTGGGCATTAGTATGTATAATTCTTGGAGAAACCTTTTCATTTTTGCCATTGACCATAAAGAAAAAAGAGTTTTTTACCAGAAGGATTATAGTGACAATTTTATAATAATAAACATTAAATTTATCTGTATCAGTTAATAGAGAAAAAGAATCCTTATATTTGGTTTACAATCCTAACAAAAATTCTTAATACTTTAGATAAATTTCTTTAAATGTAGCAAAGTCTCATGATTAAAAATTTTGTGTATTTGACGTCTTTCTGCTTGTTGAGGCCCAGCAGCACTCCCTAGTTCTTTTTTTTTTTTTTTTTTTTTGGTTGAGCTGAGGGGTTGGAAGTTACCTTGCTCTTCGGAGCAGTGATGAGAACAGTGCCAGCAGACCCCACGTGCAGTGGTGATCAAGTCATCTTATCGAAACAGGTAGCTAAACACTTCATAAAGTCTTCGTGACTGTAGTCTGGAGTGGTACTCGATTTACAGTGCAAGTGGCAGGAAGATACGTAGGTTTTCTTTTGAGAGTTTGGAGAGCTTTCCAGTCCGAAGCTAGAAGGTTAGTGGTAGAGATGAATTTTCTTCTTGAGAAAAAGAATAAGAAGAACTTAGAAAAGTATTATGCAGGACGATATCTTGAAGTAGATATTGTAACTGATTTTATTATAGGAGCATAACTAAAGAGAAAACTAATGGGACAAGAAAAAAGTATGATAGCTTAAGTTGAATGAAAAAAAGTAGAACTGATTGAAATTTCCGGAAAATGTTTTGATCAAAAAAAAAAAAAAAAAGGGAAGACTGATTTTGGTAGCAAATTGGAAACTTTGAAAAATGAAAACTACAGTGCCAAATCTGCGTCAGTAGAAATTTAAATTCACGTTAAAATACCAGAGCATGTTGACCGAATCTTATTCGTTGTACACTTGATGGTCAACAGTTCATTAATTTAAATTAATCTGGTAAAAACAATTCCAGATAGGAAGCGAATATAATCCATTTAAGGGATTTTATTTTCTTCATCTTCTTGAACTCTGAAGGTGATGATATCATTTACAGGGCAAAGATGTGAGTGATTATAATATTGAAAAAGAGGATGTACAAAGTCTGGATAAAAGAACAATTACTTTTGTGGTATTTTAAAAGTAGTTTTTGAATACTTGATAATGTTTTTTAGGTTTATTTTTCTTCAACACTAAAAGGAAATTTTGGTAAATAACTTAGCTTATTCTAAAATAGTCTAAAAGTAACCTGAGAAGTTCATCTTACATTTTCTTTTTAATTCCATTCTGGCTCATGGATTTTTTAAAACCCACTTTACCTCTAAAATCCATATTACTTCTAAAAATAAGACTAGTATAGTGTAGTTATTCTTGGCTCTCCTTATAGAAGAACACTGTAAAATGCAGAATTCAGATACAGCTCTTTTAAAGGCAATGCCAAATTCAGACTGAAAACTACTTGCTCGTACATCCGTAATCAGAACAGTTTCATACACTCACATTTATTCATCAGAAGGCCTGCAGAACTTGGAGACTACAATATACTAATTTATTTAAAAATAGCATGGCTCATAGTAACTTAGTAAGATTGTTAATATACATAGTTTAGTTTAGAATCAGTTAATCTGAGCTTAATTTTGTTTCTACTTAAAGACTAAAATGCGTTTTTAAATGAGTTGAAATCTAAATAAATTTTCATTCTCCTGATATCTAGAACCTATGTAGATGAAGAAGGGTTGTTATGACTTAATGTAATGCATACTTCCTTTTAGGTAGTGGATTAGGATTGGGTTCATTTCTTGTGGTGATAATAAATTTTAACTTAAATCCCAGATATATGTAGGTTTTGGAGAGGAAGATGACTGGGAAGTAAAGGAAAGGAATATTTATAAGATGGCTACAGCAGTTTCTGTTTGGTGAATTGGTGGAAATGAGATCTGTAGAGAATAAGATTTCCTTTTGTACGTCTAGGAAATACTTCCTGGAGTGCTCCTACATTATAATTTAGATTATATTAGTCTAAAAAGTGTTCATAATTATATTTATTGATCTGTTATATCAGTTCTCGGCATGTTCTCACTGAAGTTTTTTTTCTTTTATTCCTGTATACCCATTGCATATATGTCCATACCAGAAACAGTATTCATGGTGTCAGTCATCCAGGCAGGAGTACTAAAGTCATATAATGATGTACATTTAGCTGTCTTCATTATTTTGTGTATAAAATGATTTCTTATTTTGGTAGTAGTAATTATAGGCTATCTTGCTTCACTTTTTTGTAGACTGAACATCTATATTTCCCTCACAGAGCTTGTGTGTAATAGTAATCCTCTCTTAAATTATATAGGAAAAACCAAGTATATTTTAAAACTTTAAAAATAGACATATTCATCTAAACCTGTAAATTGCTCTTTGATAATAACAAGTTTAGTCATCATAAAGAGCCTTTGAGGAGTAGTAACAAAGTATGCATGAAGGGTGGCCTCGACTCTGGCAGGCCGAAATACCTCTGCCAGTGGCTGCCGAGTCCAGCAGTTTCTGGAGGCCTCTGGAGAGTGATGTGGTGAGTCGGGGGTGAAGAGGAGTCTCTTGGCTTCCCTACTGAGATGTGGAAATTCAGTTTTTATGTTCACTCCTTAAATATATAATATTTATATTTTATATATATATAAATTTTAATTGGTTATTACAGATTACCATGTAAAAAGTAACAAGTTTATACCAATGCAATCAATAATAGATAAGTTTTGCTGGAAATCTTTTAAGACTTGGCTGCAAAGACTGAGCTGTTGAGAATATGCTTCTTCATCTTGCACCTTAACTTAAACTATATTTATCCTCATAACCTTCCACTTTAATTTATGAGAATATATCAATAAATACTTTGTATTTGTTATGTGCTGGGGCACTGTGTTCAACATGTTTTTTTCCCTCAAGGTGGTAGTAATTTATATTTTGTGGAGATAAAATATATATATTATAATCAAAATATAAAGCAGTGTAGAATCCGTTGAGCACTATTTACAAATTCAGAGAAATTTTCAGAAGAGGAAAGTTCAATTTACAGCATTAGGGAGTGTTTTAGAGAGAGGAGGAGGACAAATGGTAGGATTTGGCTGGGCAGATAGCAGGTAGGCGAAAGGCGCGTAGACTGAGGGAAATACAGTTAACAAGTGGGTGGGGTGTAGAAATTTGAGGTATGTTTAGAAGATGCTGAGTAAATAAGATATTAATAGGAGGTTCCGTTAAGAACTGTGGCTAGATTGTGATTGGAACCTAAGAGTTAGTAATCAGCCATATAAAAGACAAAGATTTGGAAGGTTTTGAGTAGAAAGTACTAAGTGATTAGTATCTCAGTAGATAGAGAATGGATTGTAGGGAAAAGATGAGGCAGAAAGACTAGCTCTTGTAGTATGTATGACTCAGGGATGGCTTGAGAAGTATTAAAACAAGGTAGAAGCAATAGGAACAGAAGGGGCTTATATAAGCACTTCTACTATGTGAGATCTAATAAGACTAGGCATGATAGATTAGGGGGAGAAACATAGATAGGTAAGGTATTGCTCAGTTTTTTGACCCTAATAATGGCGAAAGTATCATAAAGAGTTTTGAGGAAGGCAAGACTGTTTGGGGAAGCAGTTAAGTTTGATAATAAGCATGTTGATTTTGATTTGAAGCAGAGCATCTAAGGGGAAATAATTAGGTATTTAAAGATGTGCGAATGTATGGTCAGTGTCCCATTACAAAAGAGAGGGCATATTCAAATTAGGATAATTTACGGAATGTTTTAATAAATGGCTAGCTACAAGTGTGTCGGCAAGTGTAGGGTAACCGTAAGTGATGGGGTGGTACTCCAGAGCTAGCAGGAGCAGGGCTGTTTCTGTCCTTTGGCCCAAGGGCCAAACAGAGGGAAGGGTTCCTGGAACCCAGAAGGAGAGCCCTGGAGAGAGGGTTACCTTGAGAGAATCTGGGACCTTTGATCAAAGGACATAGCTGACTTGAGGGCGGTGCCACAGAGAGGGAGCCAGGGAAGTCAGCCTCCTGGGACAGAGTGAAGGGTGGAGTACAGATCCGTAGGGGCAAATGGAAGGTTATCTAGTACAACTGAAGCTTAGTACAGAAAGGTCAAGCAGAGACCAGCTTGGGATCATCCTCACTGAAGCCATGGAAATAAATGAAAACTCCAAGGGGAAAGGAATTTGAGAGATTTCCCCAAGGGGAAGATTTTTAAATTCTATATTTGTCACTCTGTGATAGATAACAAAGGACACAGAATTAAGAAATTAACTTTAGGGAATGTTTACATTTTGAAGACAAGAAGAAGAGCCAAAGAGTAGTCAAATATAATAAAAAATCCTGGGTGACTAATCCGGAGCTTAAATTTTTTTTTTTTTTTTTTTCTTTTAAGCCTTTTAAGTGGCTCTCTTTAGTAAGAAAGGGAAGAATATTGATTGGGTTAGTTAGTCCTAGTTTCAGGTTTCCACTTTATCACTTACTTGGCAGTATTTAACTGTTTCAGAGTCTATCTCACTGTCGTAAAATAGGAATTCAGTGTTGGTGAGGATTATATAAAATAAACCTATAAAGCACAGCGCTTGTGATGTAAGTGCTCTGTAAGCGTTCCTTAACTTCATTAAAACCTTTCCTTGTGCCTTCAGATATGGAAAAGGTCTTTTATACATTAAAACAACATTTGTTTAATACTTCTCTGTTGTAGTTTTCTCTTTCCATTCACTTCGACTTTTTAAAATGACAAATGTTTTATACCTTAAGTCTGTACTTTTTCCTTCTCATTCCTTCCTTAACTTACTGTGCTCTGGCATCTACATTTATCATTCTCCTGAAGCTCTTTGTTTATCAGATTTCAAGGTCCACTCCTCTACCAAATTCATTGACTCCACGGAATCATCCAGAAGTAGAGCCTTTTAAATCTGGCCTTCTTATCTACAGAAACACTGTATTCTAGCAGTTTTCCTTTCTGCCCTTCTCATGGCTGCTTCTGAGCTTTTTCTCAAATATAGTTTTCTATCAAGAATGTCTTTTAAGTATTATCCATTCCTTCAGGCCCAACCACATGAAGCTGTCCGCAGCATTCGTGGCCTACGTTAAACACTCCCTTTCCTGATCTTCTGTGAGACCATCTGGACTTAGACACATGATCACTGACTTTCTTACACTGTTCTTGTGTGTATACTCCTTTTGTTTTCAAAGTGAGCATACAAGCCCCTGAGTACAGAGCCCATATTTTTATTTTGTTGAATATAGCATATAATACAGAGTTTAACACGTAGCTGTTAAGAAATACAGACTGAAGCAAATTGAGTTGTGACTTAGAATTGCAGTATAATGAAGAACCATCTATGTAAAATCTTAAATATGTTTTCTTTTTTGTTTATATGCTAAATATTGAATACCGTAGGGTTATTTAAAATATAAAAAGGTAGTCATCCAAAAAACATGAATATGGTCATCCAGAATATATCAAAGCCATAATGTTGTCATACTTAGATTAACTTCATCTTAAAATCACAGTTAGTTTTAGTCATTCTTGCTTACACCTAAATTTGATTTTTTTTTTTTTTAATAATAAAAGCAATACGTGTTCATTGGAAAAACTGGAAAGTATTACAAAGAATAAACGGTGAAAATCACCCATAATCTTACCAGTGAGGGGGCAGTAACTACCACGTTTCTAAATTTCCCGCTGGCCTTTTTTTTTTTGCTGGCCTTTTTTATGTATGTTTTAAGCATATTTAGCATCATGTTATGTAATACAAGTAGACTTATTTATTAATCTTTACTAACAAACATTGGCTCAAAGGGATCTGGTAGCTTCCTACTTCTCTCTTCTGCTCATTGGGAACAGGACTTTGGTTTTTAACCAAGTATCAAAACATAAAAGGTTGGTCTTATTAGTTAAATTAATTATCAAGAGAACTTAGAAAACTTTTTTTTTTTTTTTTTGTGATCAACAAAATTGTGTTTAGAGGTTAGTTGAAAAGATAGATGAATGATAAGAATTTTTATATACTTCAACAAGAAAGTAGTGCTTTTTTTTTAATAAATGAAAGTTCAGGTTTTTGAAATGCAGTTTTAAAAAATAAAACCAGATTTCTATTGAAAAATAAGATTAAGGAACCACATTTCTTTCTTGAAGACTCTCAAGACTAGGTTGACCTCACGATGAGCCTTTGATAACTTTTGTATGTGTTATACCATCAGAAATCCTCCCTGTGGCACAAAAGGACTCTTTTAATTAGAAAATATTGTTGCCACAGGGAGGTAGAAGATCGACATGAAAAACTGGGGATCTGAAAAGGAGCCCCTACCCTAGGATTACCTGAAGGTGAAACAGATTGAGCCAGAAGGAAGACAATGCTGGTAGGTTGGTCTTTAATTTATTAAGAATGTTTGCAATTTTACATTTAACTACAATGATTTCAGCTGTGTTTCCGTATTTTTGTTTAAAGGGTGACGGCGATCCCTCCTTGTGGAGGGAGAAAGATTATAACAGTATTTTTCCCCCTAAGGAATCTGCTGTCTAAGTTAATTCCCTGCCGTGTCCCTAATATCGGTTCCTTCTCTAGACAAAACTCTAGGTCTGTCTCCCCGCCTTCACTTCCTTCGAAGTTACCACTGACTGAACATCTTCAAGTCTTTTTTTTTTTTTTTTTTTTATTTGTGTTATTTCTGCTTCTGATCTATACTTTTTCCTAAAATAATTTTTTAAGAAGTGTTTTCTTTCAATTATCTATTTTCTTGAATTTAGCCTGGTCACTAGTTTTCTAAAAAGGTAAAATGTGAGTCTTAAGTTTACTTAGTTTTGATTCTAGAATTGTGTGAATTATAATTATACTATTAGTTAGATTAGTTAGAAAGCCTTATTAGAGAGAAGTTTTTAATATTTTATTAAGTGTTTCATTTAAGATGCCATCAATTGTAAGAAACGTTATTTTTAGAGCACTAAAAGAAAAACCTGCCGGCAATTACAAATTTTAGGATATCGTCAATTGTAAAATACATCCTGATTTCAGAGATGTCAAAATGTGAAAAAAATGTATGTCTTAGAATTAATGAAATACGTTATCATGCAATTCTGAATCGTCCTGAAATTCCCATTATCTGGGAATTGGATATTAAAATATCAGGTTCATGAAAAATGGAGGTGAGTTGCAGTTGTGGAAGTCCCTGCATGTGCTGAGTATGATCTCTAAATTCTTTACTGTCATTTAAGAGAGGGTATTTAAAAAACCATTTAACTATACTGTTTAACAGTATACAAAGTAACCATATAAGTTAATAAATTACGGAGGGTATAGAAGATGAAAAAGTATTTTAATAAGATGCTTTTACTTAATCAGTAGGTAGAGCTTGGGAATTCCCTGGTGGTCCAGTGGTTAGGACTTGGTGCTTTCTCGGGCCCTGGTCAGGGAACTACGATCCCACAAGCAGCACGGCCAAAAAAAAAAAAAAAAAAAAAAAAAAGTAGAGTTTTATCATAATTGTCAGTTTTTAATTGGATTTTGTGATCTAGAAAGAAAATGAAATGAAGCTTCTCTGCTTTCTAAACTATCACTTTAAAACAGGATCCTTCAAGGGCTCTTTAAAGTAGCCACTGATTTTTAGTGCACCTTGAATGGAAGTTTTACAGATTATTAATTATGTGAAGGAGAGTGGCCAAAAGCAAAGAACAACCCTGTCAATTAATAAAACAAATGAAAAGGAATGATTTTAAATGGTATTTGTATGCTTTTCAGGAAACATCTATTTTATATAAAAGGAAAGATAAGTATATCCAGACAGTCGATCATTAGAGGATATTTGTTTAATTTGGGAAACTAGTAGCATTCATTCCTTTGCACTCAGACTTGTTTCTTTAAACACTAATTAACTTCCAATTTTGCATATAACAATGTGTCTAAGTAATACAGTTTTGTTAATTCAGACTGAGGAGAGGGCTAAATACAGATTATATGGAATTTTAAATGAGTAGTACGCAAGGTTATAGGTGTTGCCAAGTCGGGATAGCTCAGACTTCTTAGATATACACACAGGAATGCTTTAAAACATGTCTCTAGGCAGATCCATGCATTCATTCCTCAGCCAGCTCTTACTGAGGGCCAGCAGCATGTCAGGCTCAGCTGAATACCTTGTGGCGAATGAACCCTGTCTTTGCCCCCACCAGGCTTTCAGCTTTGTGGAGAAGGTGAACAGTTAAATACGTTGTTACAATAAAATGTGATGAGTTAACGTTGTGATAGGATTAATGAAAGGTTTAGAGAGTATACAGTAGGGGAATGGCTAGGAGGTCAGAGAATGCCTCTCTGAGGAAGTGACATTTAAACAGGTTTGAAGGGTCTGAAACAATTAGCCAAGCAGAGAATAGCATGTCTGAAAGTCTGGAGGAAGGAGAGCATGGCCTATTTGATTTGCAGAAAGGAATTCAACATGGCTAGAATATGGATTATGAGAAGGAAAGGGGATGAAAATGAGGCTAAAGAGGTAAAATCTTAACGGGTGAGGACTCTGAAAGCTTTGTACCTGTTTTTTGGGCCTTATCTAAAGGGCAATGGGAAGCCTTTTAAGAGATTTAAAACAAAGTATGTTTTTTATACAAATTTAGTTGCTTCCAAAATACTGAGTACTGTGAAATGAAAAGTAAAGGAAGACAGTCAAAGCATTACCTAAAATAAAGACTGAACTCCGTAGCTCCTCATTCACAGTTCCCTGGTTTTAAGCTAGTTGACTATTCCTATTCACTTTCCACTAAATTGCCTGCCTCCGCAGAGGTGGGCTATAGATATGCTCATTGCCCATACTAAGCTACAAGTTACAGAGATTAAGGTATTTGCACAACTAGCGTTTCTTTTTGGAATCAAAAGGTGGGTGCTTTGGTATAATGCTGTTTCAGGAGAAGGAATCATTGTCCCTTATGCATCCCCCATGCCCCTTTGTAAACTTGGAAAAGGGTCTATGCGTTTTCTCGGATTTGTGAAGGGGACCGTAACTTAGAGGAGGTCAGGAACACTTTTAACACGGCTATTAACTGTTAACTTTTGTGTGTTTTTTAAATCTTTTTATATTGTGGGCCTCTTTGGCCATATGGTGAAGCCTGTGGACCTTCTCTCGGAACAATGTTTTTAAATATATGAAATACCTAGGATTGCCAAGGAACCAAATATATTGAAACGTAGCTTTCAGACTATTTTTAATTGTGACATATTAATACATACGTTTCTTTAATAATGCATTAAATAATGAGATCTAGTGGCAGATCTAATTTACTGCTGTAATTTCAAAGTAGTGACCGTAAAGTATATTTTGAGATATATGTAACAACTATAATATGATATGAAAATATTTTATGATTTCTGTTGGTCGTGAGTCACAGATACTGGGAAAACTACTGTGGTTTGTACCTTTATTTAAAATTAAAGTGCTAAATTTCAGTTGGAATCTAAAAAACAGTTTTCCCAGATCTCATCCATGTCTTATTTTACCTGTCCTCCATGGAATTCTGCCTTATTTCTGCTTTTCTTTCCTTAATAACGCATAGTAGGGATCTGAATACAGTTTTATGATCTCTGATAGGGGAAAAAAACCCTCTCAACTATATACTGGTAGTTTTTCATGTCACTTAATGGATTGACTTAATTTAACTTCTTCTAAAAACATTCTAATGTTTGAACATTAAGTACATTTCTTTAAAGCCTCATCTAGTATTTTATGACCTTTTTGCTGGCTTGAGATCCCTTCTATTTCCATGAGAAAAATCTCTGTGGCCAGTGGCTCTCAGACTTGAGCATACGTCAGAATCATCTGGAGTGCTTGTTAAAACACAGATCGCTAGCCCCACCTCCAGGATTTGTGACTTAGTGAGCTGAATTTGCATTTTTAAAAATATAAATGTATTTATTTATTTATTTTTGGCTGCGTTGGGTCTTTGTTGCTGCACACGGGCTTTCTCTAGTTGCAGCGAGCGGGGGCTACTCTTCGCTGCGGTGCGCGGGCTTCTCACTGCAGTGGCTTCTCCTGTTGTGGAGCACGGGCTCTAGGCGCGCGGGCTTCAGTAGTTGTGGCACGTGGTCTTAGTAGTTGTGGCACACGGGCTTAGTTGCTCTGCGGCATGTGGGATCTTCCCGGACCAGGGCTCGAACCTGTGTCCCCCGCATTGGCAGGTGGATTCTTAACCACGGCGCCACCAGGGAAGTCTTGAGAATTTGCATTTTTAACAAGTCCCCAGGTGATGCTGATGTTGATACTGCTGGCCCAGGGATCATACTTTGAGAACCTCGGCTGTTGGGAATGATAGCACCAAAAGAGAGCTTCTGCCATCGTGAGAACTCAGTTAATCCTGTAGTTTCTTACTGTGTATAGTATACCCATCACAAAGATTGCTGTTGCGGGTGAAGAGATACTAAAGTTCTTTCAGGCTTATATGAGGTGATGTAATGCATTGCTGCTGTTAATTAATTCACCAGTAAACATTCATTGAGCATCTACTATATACCAGGCACTATTTAGAGCATGGGACTAGAGCAATAGACAAGAGGGGCAATGTCTGCATTCGTGCAATACGTAGACTCTCGTGAAGAAAACATGTAAATTCACCATAGTGTAAAATTGCTTTGTCACAAATCAGAATACATAAATTAACAACTCCTGAGACTGTTGTTTAGAGTTAATATTAGCAATTAAGTTAAAATAATAAATTCGTGAATCATTTCTTTTCAAGCAGTTGAAGCAGCAGATAAATTCTCCCTTCTCCTCCTCCATATGTCAGTCTTTAAGTACAGCTGAGATAATGGTAAACTTAATACTTATCATGTACAAAGTACCTATTCTATGCACAGTACTGCTCCTAGGGAGTAAGTGATTCATAGTTGAATAAAACATGGTGGCTGGACTCAAAGAAGGTTACCAACTAAGTTGAGAAAAACAAGTATTTGAGGAAATAATAGTATGAAGTAGATAGGGTTGGGGAAAGGTGAGGAAAGACAAAGAATTGCCAGGTATAGTAGTTAGTCTATAAGTTCCAGGTTGCATTATTGCTATTGTAATGGGTCGTATTTAAATTTTATCATAAGGGCACAGTTGACTGGTAAGACAGAGGGGTTTAGGGACAGAGAAGCAAGTCAGATGGAATTAAGCATTCCTAAATCTCACCTTTTTTTTTTTTTTTAATGTGTGTACAGTACCATCAAAAACATGAGTGACTTTCCCATTCGCAGAAAATAAGGGGACAGTGCTAAGAACTAACCGTGTGTGCAGTGGTTAGTTACAATTTGGGAGTGGGATTAGGAGATGAGGTAGGACTAGTTTTTATTTAAAAATTTTTCTACATTTCTGTAATTTGTTTTCCATTGAGCATTATCAAGGGAAGAAGGAATGTAGCCGGTTTCCTCTCTTTCCATTAGACATTATTAAGGTGTAGAGTACCAGTTTTTATAATAGATATCACATATTCTCCAAGTTTACGTTCAGCATTTGGTCATAACTGGATGTTTGATTTCTTTTTACTTTGTAGATCAGCCAAAATACATATATTACTTAAAAGGAATGAACAATTAAATCTTTAAATTTAATGAAAAATGCTTTTCATATGTTTTCTATAAGACTGAGTCATGATAATAAGTACTTATCCTCCAGGACTTACTTAAGAATAGATTTGAACAATATGAATTATTTGTTAGCTAGAACTTAGAGATTTTCTTATCACTAGATGAGCTTGCAAAAGATGACCCTAGAAAGTTTTACATCAAAAAGAAAGGAGTTATGTCTCTAAACTGGTTAGCAAAATGGGACTTCTTGGTGTGCATGGTGTTTGACAAGACTTTTAGGAGAATCTGAATCCTGTTTTTTTTTTTTTTTTTTTTTTTTTTAATATATATATCACCTTTTTTCCCCCCTGCAACTTAATCCTCATAAAATAAAGATTTAGAATAATAACTTACAATGAAAAAATTCTTTTGAAGAGGGAATCAAGGATTTGGTTCAAGAGGAGAAAAGAGCTCAAAACAGGTAGCATCTATTACTACTTGGATTTACAACAGTAAGCTTTAGCCGTTTGGTTTGGAAAAAACAAGGCTGGCAGAATCACATTTGTTTTTAATTCCATTGCTACATTACAGGCCTGCTTAGGAGGCCCTCAGAAGTGCCAGTTATCTATTTGAGGTAAGAAGACACCGATTATTATGTCTAGGCTTCATCTGCAGGCTATGTTCTGGGAAGAGAGGCCTCCACACACAAAAAAGGAAGAACTTTCGGTGAACCTCATCCATGGGAATAAAAGTAAGGGGCAGAAGCCAGTGCATTCAGTTTACCAACTCACAAAGGGAGTCAGGAGTTTTTCATTAGAATTAGTAGCAAGCACTTTAACAAAAAGAATCCCTATATACTTGTTTTTGGCGGCTGCAAGAAATGGGGAGGCTAATGAAAGACTAGTTAATTCTACAATTAATCTTAGGGGAAACAGAATCCTCAGAGATAGAATAGTTGAAAGGAGAAGAAAGCAGACTGAATTTCCTTCCGAGGAAAGAAAAGAGCTTGAGGAGTTGCCCTGTCTTTGAGGCCATTTGCGAGGTTATCCGAGGCTGCCCTTGGTGCGTGTAGCACTTTTTTTGTGTGGGCTCGAACAAGAAATTAGATGTAGCCTTGACTGTAAAGGAGCTTGTCTCTATTGGGGAAACTATATAAGAAAACAACTCTTTATAACCTAAAGACTGTTGTGAGAGTGAGGAGGAGAGAGCTGTTAGCTCCTGTAATGGAAAGTTCATATTTTAGCTGAGCTTGGAAAGATAAACTTTCATTTGGGAAGCGTTAAAGAAAAAAAATTCAATGACAGTCATTAAAGTACAGTAAGGAAGACTTTATTCAAGGTTGGGGGGGGCGCGGGTATTGTGAGAAGTCGTCATTTCCACCCTTTCGTCCCTTACCTCCTAGTTCATTACCAAATCATGTCAGTTTTACCTTCAAATGTATCGTAAGTCTACCAATTTCTTTCCAACTTTATTGCTACTAGCCTAGTCCAACCTGTAGTTATTTTTTATATGAGCTACTGCTTTGGCCTTTGGCCTTCTAATAGGTCTTGTGTTCATGCCTGCCCACCACCCCCGGAACCCCAAGCAATCCATTCTTCACATTGTAGGCCAGGTGATTGAAAAAATATATTGGGTTGGCCAAAAATTTCCTTTGGTTTTTAAGTAAAAAGACATTTTTCGTTTTCACCAAGAACTTTATTGAACAACGTGTTCACCTCCACTACCTTCTGCCATTTTTCAGGTAACTTCATAATTCCATCTTCCCAAAACTTTTTATCTTTTTGAGCAAAGAACTGTTCCAGGTGCCTTTTACAGGCTTCCAGGGAATCAAAATTTTTTCCCTTGAAAGAGAATTTTCTGAAGACCGAAATAAATGGAAATCCGTAAGTGCAATGTCTAGTGACTATGGCGGATGCATCAGGACTTCCCAGCCAAGCTGTAACAGTTTTTGCCTGGTCATCAAGGAAACATGCGGTCTTGCATTATCCTGATGGAAGATTATGGGTTTTCTGTTGACTAATTCTGGACGCTTTTCGTAGAGTGCTGCTTTCAGTTGGTGTAATTGGGAGCAGTACTTGTTGGAATGAACTGTTTGGTTTTGCAGAGGGAGCTCATAGTAGAGGACTCCCTTCCAGTCCCACCATATACACAACATCACCTTCTTTGGATGAAGACCGGCCTTTGGTGTGGTTGGTGGTGGTTCATTTCGCTTGCCCCCACGGTCTCTTCCGTTCCACATTATCGTACAGTATCCACTTTTCATCGCCCATCACAATTTGTTTTAAAAATGGAACGTTTTCGTTAACGTTATCGCATGCGGCAAGATGGTCAAGAAGGTGTTTTCCCGCTTAACTTACGTGGCACCCAAACATCAAAACGAGTAACATAAGCAAGCTTGTGCAAATGATTTTCAGCGCTTGATTTGGATATTTTGAGTATGTCAGCCATCTCCCGCGTGGTATAATGTTGATTGTTCTCAGTGTCTCGATTTGATCTCTGTCAACTCCAACTGGTCTACCCGACCGTGGAGTATCGTCCAGCGAGAAACCTCCAGCACGAAACTTCGCAGACCACTTCTGACACGTTCCATCAATCACGGCACCTTCTCCATACACTGCACAAATCTTTTTCTTTGCGTTTCAGTTGCGTTTTTACCTTTCTTGAAGTAATAAAGCGTAATATGCCGAAAATGTTGCTTTTTTTCCTTCCATCTTCAGTATGAAGATCGCTACAGAAAAATCCACCAATTTTGATAATTTTTTTTAAAATGCATGCTGATATGAGAGCTGTCACAATACAGTCTAACAGAATTGTTTTGAATGAAGTTAAAGACAGCTAAGCGCTACTAGAGCCATCTTACGGAAAAAACCGAACGAACTTTTTGACCAACCCAATATTTATAAATTGAATCATGATATTCCCTTCCATAAAACCTTCTAGTGGTTCTAGTTGCACACAGGATACTAGTCAGGATTTTTAATATGGCTTTCAAGACACTGAATAATTGGGCTCTCCTCTCATCCATCTAGAAACAGTAACAACAATAATAGCAACAAAAAACAGAACCCTAACATTAATATTTCTTTACTGTATTGCCAGGAATAGTTCTTAGAGCTTTATACAATAATAGATTTAATACTCTCAGCAACCCTAGGCTGAATAGCCTTTCTAAGGCTAGACATCTATTTAAGTGGTGGAGCAAGGACTTCAGGTCAGCTAGTACGTCAGCTAGGTAGGGCTCCAGAGCCCAAGCTCTTAAGCATTATACTCTGATGAATTACACAATACCCTCACCCCAGACATACACACACACTGTTGTCTTTTCGCCTTTCCATTAATCCAGACTTTACCTTCCCAGGGTGCTCTTGTATGCTGTTTTTCTTTCCGGGACATACTGCTTTTCATTTTTCAGCTTTTCGTTCCTGGTCATCTTTTGGATATCAGTTTGAAAGTCACTCTCTCGGAGGGAGGTAGGGGCTTTAGCTGATACTCTTCAGTCTCAACTAGGGCTGTTCTGTTACTTTCGTCAGAGACTCTCATTCCCTTTTCTTTTTTGGTTAGCACCTACAACTTGTGGATACAGTAAACTCCCATGATGAAGTAGTAAGTAATTCTAAAAAATTCAAATCACATAAAAATGGCATTCTTGTGAGTTTAATAAAACGACCCGAGTCAGTCTTTGTGGAGGAGGAAGTGCGTGTGTGGAATGGGTTCCAGGATTCAGAATAAGGTATCCAAGTCAGTCTGAGGTCAGACTTCGGTGGTTTGGTGCCACCTGCTGGTAGCTGTGTAGTCCAGTGACTGCTGTGGGAGATGGGAGCCAATTCCCAGTTAAAATTTATCTGAATTCATGTATTCATGAAGTTTTACTTTATTCTATTTGTGTTTATTGTTTAGTCTTTCCACTCAATGCTTCATAAGTCCAGAGACCATATGCCCTGTGTTAACTGGTATTGGTCAAAGCCAGGCACCAAGTAGGTTTTGAATAACGTATTTGTTGAGTGACTGAGTGAATCAGAAAACATCATGAACCAGAGCAGAATTTCAGAAATTTTGTATTTTATTTAGAAACTGACAAGTAATGTAGTTTAACTAGAGATTAGGCTTTGTAGAGGCATATGGTTGAGAAAAGTGAGCCTAGAAAGATAGAGTGGAACCAGATTTTGGTGGCCTTTGAATTAAATAGTTAGGAACTGTATGAAACATGATCTGGAGAAGATGAGAAGTGAAAAGAAGGACATTTATTTTAAGCAACTAGAGCATACTAAAATAATAGAGATAGGAGGTCTGGCTTCCAAAATACTAAGTTGGGGGGTAGGTTAGGGAGTAAACTAAACTTCTAACCCATCTAACAGAAAGGCAACAAAGAGCAGAAAAAAACTATGGAAATACAAATCATAAATCAAGACAGTAGGGACTTCTCTGGTGGCTCGGTGGTTAAGAATCCGCCTGCCAATGCAGGGGACGTGGGTTCGAGCCCTGGTCCGGGAAGATCCCACGTGCCGCGGAGCAGCTAAGCCCGTGCGCCACAACTACTGAGCCTGCGCTCTAGAGCCCGTGATCCACAACTACTGAGCCCGTGCGCCACAACTACTGAGCCCGTGAGCCACAACTACTGAGCCCGTGAGCCACAACTACTGAGCCCACGAGCCACAACTACTGAAGCCCGTGCACCTAGAGCCCGTGCTCTGCAACAGGAGAAGCCACCGCAATGAGAAGTCCGCGCACCGCAACGAAGAGTAGCCCCCGCTTGCCGCAACTAGAGACAGCCCGCGTGCAGCAGTGAAGACCCAACGCAGCCATAAATAAACAAATAAATAAGTAAAACATTTATTTAAAAAATCAAGACTGTAGAAATAGTCCAAAACATCAATTATATTAAAATTACCAATTGTGATCTTAACACGAGTCTGTGCTATTTTTAACAGATACACAAAACAAAATTTAAAGAAAGGAAAAATATATTTATCAGAGAAACACCAAATAAATCTGCTGTAATAGAATTCAGGGTGCAGATCTTTAATTGGGACAAAGAGAGGCTTTTCAAACTGCTAAAAGGAACAGTCCAGAAAATATAATCATCATAAACTTATATGCATCTAACAACATAGCCTTGAAATATCATTTAAAGTAAAAACTTTAAGGAATTCCCTGGCTGTCCAGTGGTTAGGACTCTGCGCTTCCACTGCAGGAAGATCCACTAAGATACCGTAAGCCACGTGGTGTGGCAAAATAAATAAAATAAATAAGTAAGTAAGTAAGTAAGTAAATAAATAAATAGATAGAAACTTTCAGAATTGCAAGGCGAAGTGGACATGTCTACAAAACTGGGACTTTAAAACACCTTTGTCGGGAAACGCTAGTCTGCCATCTCCATGGTCTGCTGGCTTTCTGAATAAAGTTGTATTCCTTGCCTCTAAAAAAAAAAAAAAAAAAAACCAAAAAAACTCTGTCAAAATTGAAAAATCAGGCAGACACAAAATTTAAAATGACATCAAAGAATTAAACCACAGGATTAACAAATTTGATAAGCTGGAGATCTATAGAACATTGTAGTTAACTGAATAAAATACAACTTCGTACATTTTCTTTTTCCAGTTATATACAGGTCAGCTTTTAACTGTGTACTATGTCATAGAAGAATCTCAACAATGTCTGGAAAATCAGTGTCATTCAAAATATACTATTTCATCATAATGCAATAAAGTTAGAAATCAACAACGAAAAGACAACCAAAATACTTACAATATTGGCAACTAAAAACTCACAAATTGGAAATTCCCTGGTGGTCCAGTGGTTAGGACTCAGTGATTTCACTGCTGTGGGCCGTGGGCCGTGGGCCTGGGTCCAATCCCTGGTCAGGGAACTAAGATCCCGCAAGCTGTGCAGTGTGGCCAAAATAAAAATAAAATAAAATAATAAAAACTCACTAATTAATGAATGAAAGAGGAAATGAAATTTATGAAATATTTGTAGCTAAATAACAAAGCGTTGCATGCAAAAATTTAGATGTGAACTTAAGCAGAACTCACTGAGAAATTTAATAGCTCTAAGTGGGTTAATTGGAAAATAAGAAAGGCTGATAAAATGAGCATCTGCTCAACTCTAGATGTTAATAAAGGGCCAACAGAATAAATCCAAATTGAGTAGAAGAAATACTAAGTCTATATTAATTAAATAGAAAATAGAACAGAATAGATTATTAATACCGTAAAATTAATAAAAATGGATGCACCTCTATAAAGACAGATCAAGGAAAAATGAGTACTATTAGAAACAAAAATATGACCAACAGAATAGAGAGTTTAAAAACCATAAGAAAATACTATAAACAACCTATTGCCATAAAATTTGAAAACCTACCAAGTGAGCAACTAAAAAAAAATACATATATATATATATGTATATATATATATATAAATTACAGCTGACTCAAGAGGAAATAGAAAACCTAGGCAAATCAATAACCATTTAAGGTCTTTAATTTTACATATGCATCCCCTCATTCAAATAAAATTTATCAGACCCAGTTCTGTTTCTAAAATTTCAAGGGATGCATAATCCCTATCATGTACAAACTGTCATAGAAAACAGTAAAAGAGGGAAAGCTTTTCAACTCATTTTATGAAGCTAGTATAACCTTAACCTTAACACTGATCTAGTATAAAAAAAGAAAATTTCTTGCTGAATTTATGTATGATCATAGCTACAGATGTTCTAAATTAAGAATAGCAAATTAGGACTTCCCTGGTGGCGCAGTGGTTAAGAATCCGCCTGCCAGTGGCCTGTGCTCTAGAGCCCGTGCTCTGCAACGAGAGAAGCCGCCACAATGAGAAGTCCGCGCACCGCAACGAAGAGCAGCCCCCACTCACCGCAACTAGAGAGAACCTGCGCACAGCAACGAAGACCCAGTGCAGCCAAAAAATAAATATATTTTTAAAAAATTAGAAAAATAAAGTAAGTTATTTCATGGATGGACAAGCATTAAAAAAAAAAAAAGAGCAAATCAAATCCAGCACTCATCAAAAAATATGTAATGACTAAATGCATACTAGAAAGGCAAGGAAGGCTAAATATTAGAAAACTTATTAATGTAATTTACCATATGAATAGATTAAAGGAGAAAGCCCATATTATCATCTCAGTAGATGCAAAGGCATTTGCTAAAATTCATCATCTTCTGAAGATAAAGACTCTTAATCTGGGCTTCCCTGGTGGCTCAGTGGTTAAGAATCCGCCTGCCAGTGCAGGGGACACGGGTTCGAGCCCTGGTCCAGGAAGACCCCACATGCCGCGGAGCAACTAAGCCCGTGCGCCACGACTACTGAGCCTGCGCTCTAGAGCCCGCGAGCCACAAGCTACTGAGCCCACGTGCCATGACTACTGAAGCCCGCGCGCCTAGAGTCTGTGCTCCACAACAAGAGAAGCCACCGCAATGAGAAGCCCGCGCAGCGCAACAAAGAGTAGCCCCCCGATCTCTGCAACTAGAGAAAGCCCGCGCACAGCAACGAAGACCCAAGGCAGCACCCCCCCCCCCGAAAAAAAAAGACTCAATCTGGATTGGGACTTGATAAGGGATATATATTAAAAATCTATAGCAAATTTCATAATTAATGGGGAAACGATTCCATTTACCATGTTTATTAACTAGCGTTATACTGGCAGGCCTAGCAAATGCAAATAAGGCAAGAAAAATAAATAAAAGACAAAGATCAGAAAGGAAGAAACAACAGAAACACTGTTGTTTGCGAGGTTTACACACAAAATTTAAAAGTGTATAGACTTTAAAACTACTTAGAAGATTCGTCAGTGTTGCTGTATACAAGACTAGTAATCAGAAAATGAAACGAAAAAGATCCCATTCATAATAGTTTTTAAAACTTAATTAGGTATCTGGGAATAAATCTAACAATAATATGCAATACCTATAAAAATAAGAATTTTGCTTTATGGAGGGACATAAATAAATGAGATACACAACTTCCTTAAGAGGAAATAGAAAACCTAAAGAGACCAAAACCATTTCATTGACTTTATTCTTTAACCCACAAACACATGGAAAACTGGACATGGTAAAGCTGTTAATTCTTCCCCTTTTAATCTATAAATTCAATACAGTTCCAGTCAAAATTCCAAGAGGACTGTTTTTTGGTGGAATTTGACAAACTCTTAAGGTAGAGGTCCAAAGATAGTCTAGATAATTCTGCAAAAGAACAAAGTGTGTGGTACTTGCCCTCCTATTCATAAAGAATGATTCTAAAACTATACAGTATTTTTAAATGTGTGACTGGCCCACAGATGAATAGTTGAGTAGGATAGACTAGAGAGCCCAGAAAGAGCAAGCATGTATTTATGCCTAGTATATAATAGACACGTATTTATAGAAAGGAAGGGACTATTTGGTAGATTATATTAGGATAGCTAGTTTTTTATAAAGAGAAAAGTAAAGCTAGAGCCCTGTTTCATACCCTCTTTTATTTACTTTTTCAATTGATTGATTTATTCCTCTTTATCCTTTTTATTTATATAAAAATCCAGTCTCCCTCCCTCATAAGCATCAAATTTAATTTGATTAATAGGTATTTTTTTAGTGTATTAAGTGTATATATTATGTTGTATAAATTTAAAGTTTATGGTAATGGTACTATGTATCTTACTCGGTTTCCTACTTTTTTTTAGTAAATACTGTTCTTAATATCCATGCATGTTGCTTTGTATGTATATAATCTGTTGCTTCTGACTGCTGCATAATTCTCCCTGATTGACATCCACCACATTTTACTCTCCTGTTTGTGGTTGTCTGTGGATCAGCTGGGAGCTCACTGGTCTAGAATGGCCTCATCTGAGGCACCTCAGCCCTCCTTCTCTCCAGTCTCCAGTCATCTTCTTTCTTTTTTATTCCTTATGATGTTCATCAAGAACTCCAGCATGTTTAGGAATAGTTATATTAATTGGCATTCCTGGTTAGTTTTTTTTTGGTAGTGGATTTTCTCTTAAAATTTTCTTTTAATTAGAAAATTTTTTTAATGAGGTATAGTTGATTTATAATATTATATGTTTCAGGTGTACAACACAGTGATTCACAATTTTTTTTTTTTTTTTTTTTGGCTGCATTGGGTCGTCGTTGCTGTGCTTGGGCTTTAGTTGTGGTGAGGGGGGCTACTCTTCGTTGTGGTGCGCAGGCTTCTTATTGCGGTGGCTTCTCTTGTTGTGGAGCATGGGCTATAGGCACGTGGGCTTCCGTAGTTGCAGCACACGGGCTCAGTAGTTGCAGCACGCGGGCTCAGTAGTTGCGGCACGTTGGCTCAGTAGTTGTGGCTTGCAAGCTCAGTAGTTGTGGCACACGGGCTTAGTTGCTCCGTGGCATGTGGGATCTTCCCAGACCAGGGATTGAACCCGCGTCCCCTGCATTGGCAGGTGGATTCTTAACTACTGTGCCACCAGGGAAGTCCCGTGATTCACAGTTATTAAAGGTTATACTCTTATTTATAGTCATTATAAATGATTGGCTTTATTTCCTATGCTTTATAATATATCCTTGTAGCTTATTTATCTTATACATAGTACTTTGTACCTGTTAATCCCCTACTCCTGTCTTGCGCCTCCCCCTTCCCACTCCCCACTGGTATGTTTTCTGTATCTGTGAGTCTGTTTCTTTTTTGTTATATTCACTAGTTTAATTTTTTTAGATTCCTTATATAAGTGCTATCATATAGTATTTTTCTTTCTCTGTCTGACTTATTCCGCCAAGTATAATACCCTCCAAGTCCATCCATGTTGTTGCAAATGGCAAAATTTCATTCTTTTTTTTATGGCTGAGTAGTATTCCATTGTGTATATATGTGTGTGTGTGTGTGTGTGCATAAACACACCACATCTTCTTTATCCATTCATCTGTTAATGGACACTTTGGCTGCTTCTGTATCTTGGGTGTTGTAAATCATGCTGCTATGAACATTGGGGAGTATATATCTTTTTTAATTAATGTTTTTGTTTTCTTTGAATATATACCCAAGAGTGGGATTGCTGGATCATACGGTAGTTCTATTTTTAGTTTTTTGAGAAACCTCCATACTATTTTCCACAGTGGCTGCACCAATTTACATTCCCATTGGCAGTCCTGTTTCTTTCCTAATCTTGAAGGGAGTGTATCTGAAGTTTCAACTTGAAGTTTAATGTTTGTTGTAGGTTTTAGTATATAACATGTACCAGGTTAAGGAATTTCCGTGTAGTCCTTTGGTTTTGTTTTTGTGTTAGTTATACATGGAATCCTGTCAGATGCTTTTTCAGCATTCTTTGATGAGTCATGATTTTTCTTCTGGAATATATTAATGTGATCAATTAATTAATGAATTCTCAGGCATTGAATTCTCCTTGCGTTTGAAGATACATGTTACTCATCATTTTGCTCTGTTTTGCTTTAAGTTAAGGACCTTTTATAAGTAATATGGAACTATAATTTCTTTTCTTGTATTGTCCTTATCTAATCTTGGAATCAAGATTACGCTAGGCTCATAAAATAACCTAGGTTGCTTTCACTTTTTTTTTCTCCTATTTTCTGTAACAATTTCTGTAAGATAATTAATTTAAAAATTTGCTAGAATTTGCCTAAAAGGACATTTAAGCCTGTAATTTTTTTTTTTTTTTTTGTAGAGAGGAGGTTTTGGGCTACATTTTCATTTCTTTGCTACTTACTATTCTATTCAGGTTTTTCTTTATATAGTTTATACAGCTTCTTTATACATTTCATCCAGATTTCAACTTTATTAGTATATAATTGTTCATAGTACTGATTTATTATTTTTATATGTATTGTATCTGTGGTTATTTCTCCCCTTTTGTTCTGTATCTCATTTGTACCTTCTTTTCTTGGTTATCCTTGCAGAGGTCTATCTATTTTATTAATCTTTCCAAAATCAACTTTTGGTTTTGTGAATCTTTTCTATTTTTTAAAATTATTGCTATTTCATTTTTCCTGCTCTTTATTATTTCCTTCCTTCTTTTTTCTTTGGGTTTGTTCTGTTGATTTTTCCATCTTTATCAACTGAATGTTTAGCTTATATATTTTTAAACCTTTTCATTTCCTGGCATCTGAGTACTGTTTTAGCTGTGTCACATATAGTTTGACATGTTGTATTTTTATTGTAATTCATTTCTAAATATTTCTCAATTCCTTTATAATTTCCTTTTTATTCCATGGGCTGTTTAACATACGCTGTAAGGGAAAGCACACATTAATTTGGCTGGATCAAAACTTAAAATTTTTGTAGGATAGAGGATACCATAGACAAACCAAAGTAAAAGTCAAACAGCAGGCTGACAGAAGATAGTTGGAACACATATCTGAATTATTGTCTAGTGTATGTTAACATTCTACAGATAAGTAAGACAAAAAAAGTGTCATAGAAAAATGACAAAGGATATGAATAGGAAATTCATAGGGGAAATGTTAATGGCCAATAAGTATATGAAAAAAATGTTTATCCTCAGTACTTACTCTAAGTACATGCAAATTAGTACAACAGTGAAAAATTTCCTGCCGTCCAACAGGTGGCAAACATTTTTAAAGTTTGATTATATCTTGTATTGACAAGAATGTAAGAAAAATGGGAGCACTAACACGTCACTAGTGGGATTTTAGACCTACATAGCCACTTTGGAAAGAGTAACATATAAATTTAAAATGCACTTATTCTATGACCTAAAAATTCTCTCTGTAGGTGTATACTGTGGAGAGACTCTAGCATACATGCTTAAGAAAAAATAGATAACTTTATTTGCCTGTCAGTAGATAAGTTTTTGAACAAAATGGGGTGTATGTATGCACTGGGATAGTTTGAAGTAAAAAGCATAGCTATATTTACTTATACCAACATGGATAGAATATGAATCTTGAATGAAAAAAATAAACTTTAGAATGGCATATATAGTATAATGTCATTTATGTACCCAAAGCATGCAAAGTAATACTGTATGTCATTCTGGGATGCATGTACACACATGTGAAAACATAAAAGTGTAAAACATAGACTGGAAGAATATACACAAAACTCATGATAGTGGTTTCTTCGGAGAGATGGAATGGTGAATGAGGACTGGGGGTAGTTCTCAAAGATGTTATTATCTCCACATATGTAATGTGTTATTTCTTAGGGAAAAACAGCATCTTCAAGTATAGATGACAAAATGATAACAGTTGTTTGTTCTGGATGCAGGGGTCGTGACTGTTTGTTATTTATTTATTTTTTTTGGTAATTTCACATACATTTAAAATCCTCCTCAAAAATTGTACAAGATATGACTTCCTAAACAAAGGAACACAGATGACTCAAGATTTCTAGCTTGGGATGAAGGTGATGTTATTGATAGAGGAAACAAAGGAGATTTGTAGATAAAAGACCTTTAGGTACCAGCGGGTTATCCAAATAAGGACGTTTACCGTACAATTGGAAATTAGAACGAAGCACTAAAAAAAATAATAATAAGCCTAGAGATGCTGATTTTTGAGTGAGTTCAGAAATCATATTGAAAGCCCTGGTGGTGAATGGATACTACCTACCATTCTTGAGAGAGTGGAGAATGAAGAGAGAAAGTGGCTAAGGCTCATGCTTTGGGAGAACAGTCACATTTGAGGGTTGTGCCGAAGTAGGCGAAGTCAACGGAAAAAAAACAAATAGGAAAAAAACAAAGCCAGACAGTTTATTGTCATGAAAATCATATGAAGGGAAGTTTAATAAGGGGTGGTCAGTAATTTCATTTGTTTGGAGAGGTAGAGTCAGGTGAAAACTAGGAAGAGATTGCTGGGCTTGGCAATTAAAAGCTGATGTTGACCTTTGAAGAACTTTTCAGTGGATAGGTGCAGAAGCTATATTGTAAGAGGGGAAGAAATTAGTTATTTGAATACTCCTTTTAGAATCAATCAAAATAGAATTTGACTTACTGTTGCAATATGTTTTAGTTAAGAACTCCATTGTAAATCTTTTCATAAACATGCTAAATAAGAATCATGCATTAGCCCTTGTAAAGTTTCACAGGAATTGAAAAAAATTCCCAGAATATTCAAGATACTGTACATTCCCTAATGATAATAAAGAACCCAAGCCCTTGAAATCAGTTGTTATAAATGTTATTTAAAATAGAGAGATCATTAACCGTTTTAATTCACTTTGTATGGTGTCATAAACATATGGTACTTAATAAATGCTTTTTGAAAGCAATTATTTGTCTAACATCCATTAGAAAAGACTAGCTGCAAGACTCAGTTGACAGATAGTCTTCCAGGAGTGGCTGCTTTTGCTTAGTGTAAACCATAAAGTGAAGAATCAACAAGCTCAAGGAGAATTTGGCCCAGGGATAAGTGAAGTAAAATGCAGAAAACATGGGAAGCTGATCCAAACTATCAGTTTCGGAAATGGTACGTGCTGGATCCTTGCTCATCATAGGGTTTTTATGGTCGATAAATGCATATGGCTAGATAATTTATGATAAAATAACTTTTGGGAGTCATAGAGCTCTTTGAGAATCTGAAAATCGTCATGATCCTCTTCCTCAGAAAAAATGCACATTTTGCTAACAAAATTTTGCCTTTGTGAACCCCCTATTTAAAATCCATGCCTTATGAAGGCTTTTTATACATGTAAGTATTTAACTCTGCTGGGTGGTGGTCCAAAATGTAGCACATACCCACTACTACTCTATTTTCATGTATAAGCAATTTTGTATATCATACTAAGAATTTCACACTTGGTGTGGGTTCTGTCTGAATTGAGAAAGCTTAATTTTTTCCCTTTGTTACGCAGTTCAGTGCCACCACGTGTAGTAATAGGTGCCTACAACAGAAACTTGCTCAAAGTAGGTGCTGGGTAATTATTTATGGAATAAATGAATGAATATGTGACCATGGATTCAAACATCTTCACTTTAATAATACTTTATAAAACCTAACTATTAAATAAAATGAATCAGTAGTATAAAAAACTGAAAATAGTGAATTAAACATATAGTAGTATAAAACATATGAAATAGTCCATCTTTTCTCTTTGTAAAGCTGTAGACTTGCACTCCTGTGTCTGTCGTCTGTCTTCCAGTATTGATGAACCAAGCTTTACTTAATGGTCCTAAATCTCTTGATTCCAGCTTGTTGTCCTTGATAGACATATTTTTTCTTAGACCTTAGTTTTCCTACCTTTTTTTTCTTCTAAACATGCCCAACACACCATACCCCAGCTTTGAGTTTCATTGTTAGTTCAGCTGCATCAGACTGTTTAAGACCCCCTCTTATTGTTCTCCTACCATTCACTGCTCAAAGTTTTTTTTCCATTTTTTTCTTAATTTCTCAGAAAGACTCTTGACCGTGGCTCTAGCTTTGACATTAAAAAGCAAAACATCAACCACTTTATAATTTATATAAATATAATAATAGTAAAATGGATTTAACTTTTCATCCATTTTGTAACTTCTAAGTTTTATAGAAGATTGTTTTGTAGAATTTTTAACCTTGAAAGAGTGAGATATATACCATGTGACTTTGGTTAAATTATTTAACTTCTTGGAGCCTCAGTTTCCTGATGTGTAAAATTAGGGCATTGGATTAAGTCGGTGATTCTCAAGTAACTCTGCCATTGGTGGTTAAAGAGTTGTCATTACTCAAATAGGAAATTGGCATCCTTCTCCCAAATTATAGGAAAATAACATTAAATGGGTGGTAGAATGTCTCCTCCCTTTGATTCCTACCTGTGATTTTTTTTTAAAACTTTGAAGCCTGTTGACCTTGGTACTTGTATCTGATAGAGCACACAGTTACATATTTGGCTTTTAAGTTTAATATATGTCATTCATGGTAGTCAGGAAAAGAGATGATGATGTTCAGGTCCTTCCTTAATTTTTTGAAAACCTCTAGGTGGCCTTGTCTCGAGGCATCTCTTCAACCATAACCTTCTATGATTCTGTTTACTAGATAAAGGAAAAATACGAAGGCAATAACCAGAACAAGCTATAAGTCAAAACATTTAAAACCTATATGGTGTTGGAAACAATTGGATATTTACATATCTCTCAAAATTTTTTTCCATCTTGGTTACTACAGGACCATAAAATCATTCAAATAGCCAAGGGTAGCTAATTATTTTTGGTTATATTAGACTTTAATGATAATGATTATATTTTGAAGACTTACTTATTTTTAAAACGGAGAGGCTGGAGGATGAAAGAATAGATGCTCAGACTATGAAGAAAGACATGGAAAGAACTGCTCAGGACTTTGTAGTTGAAAGAGGTCATTTTAAAACTCTACCCTTCTTTCTTTATCTAAGCTGTGAAATGTGACAAGTTGGGAGTTTAAACTGCTCCTTTCTTCTGTATTAATTATCTTTTGCTGATTAACAGCTCGTCCCAAATTTAGCAGTTTAAGACAATAAACATTATATCAATATTACAGTTTTTGAGATTAAGGATTGGGGATTGGCTTACTATGGTTCGTAACTCAGGATCTTTCATGAAGCTGGAATCATCTGAAGGCTTGATTAGGGCTGGAGGGTTTGTGTCCTAGAGAGTTCAGTCGCATGACTGTTGGCAGGATGCCATTGTTCCTTGCCTAATGGGCAGTTGGCTTCCTCTGAGTGACCCAAAGCAAGAGATCAAGCAGACAGTTTCTGAAGTCACACACCATCACTTCAGCTCTATTCTCTTTGTTAGAAGTGAGTCATTAAGTTCAGCCCACACTCAAAGGGAGAGAGGGGAATTAGATTCCGCCTCTTGAAGGGAGGAATATAAAAGAATTTTCAGAAAAGAAAATCAGTAGGTACTAAATGCATCATAGCAGATACACAGGCCTTGTTACTTTGGTGCTTGGGGAGTGTTTGAGAGGAAGGGCTCTAGAGTTAGAGTTCATGGGTTCAAATCCTGGCTCTGCTTCTCCTGAACACTATGACCTTCATCAAGATTCCTCATCTATAAAATGAGCACAATAGTAATATCTATTAACAGGAATGTAGAGAGGAATAAGTGAAAATAATGAAGGTAAAGCACTTATCTTGGTGGCTTTTATTTCATTAAGAGTTAGCTGTTATTTACCTACTAGATCACAGCAATAACTTTGATGTAGAGTCTGCCTTTCTGTAATGTTATTAGCAGAATATGCTCTAAGGTATCCACCAGGCCAACCTACCTAGTCTTATTCAATTTTTAAAATTCTGCTTATTAATACTTGAGAAAATTCTGCTTAACCTTGAAGACTTGAGAAATGCCGATGTGTGTGTGCGAATGTGTGTATATATACACACATATACATGTTATGTACACATATATTCACATATACTACATGGCTTGAGTCATATTGTGTGGACGAAATGCATACACAGTTAAGTCCCCTACATATGAACCTTTAAGTTGCGAACTTTCAAAAATGCGAACGTGCGTTGCATCAGCGTCAGACGTGAGTGAAATTGCAGCTTGCCCTCTGATTGTGTTAGTTGGGTACCTAGGCTAACTTTGTTGGACTTACAAATTGGACTTACAAACGCGCTTTTTTGGAACGGAACTCATCTGTATGTAGGGGACATACTGTATATTTTAATCCTGCCACATTTATATTTTTAATATTTTATCATGTTGTTAAAAATTCTTCAAACATGTTTTTATTAATACAATCCATTGCATTTTTTGATTATTTCCCCAGGCTAGGCCCCGGAAATGAAATTCCTAGATCAGTATATATTGATATTTACCTCTTTAAGACTCTTGATATATAATGCTCATTGCTTTCTTGAAAGTTTGTACCAGTTTATATTTCCAGCAGCGGCCTCACCTTGCTTGCTAGTCCTAGTATAGTATTACTGGTCTCTGAAAAGTGTTGGTGGCTGTTGAAAGCCTAGTTATAGTAGCAAGACAGGATTGCGTTAAACCCCAGGGCATTGTGTTTTTATAAGAGCTTTAAATATATAGGAATATTTTCCAGCGTTTCTGCATTAATTTCTATTAATATATATATATACACACACACATATGCATAAATCCTATATATGTGTATATACTAACTGTGAAGTATGATGCAGGAATAGATACGGCTTCTGTTCGCTTGGAACTTAAAATATAAGGCTGATATGAGTCCATATAATTAAGATGTACCGCGAGTGAAATACACAGACACACACCGTTACCTTTCTTTAAAAGCTAACCCTCAAGAAGCAAAGAGTGAGGTAAAAGTTGTGTGTCAGGCTGCAAACTGACTCCCACAGTGAGAAGAGTATTTCTTTCTGAGCCAAGTCAAGCTGTCGCCTCCAGAAAAAACACACCTTTGGCTTACTTACTCTCTTCCTTCCTAAATACACGAGTATCTGTGATTGCTAAGAGTGGAAATTCAGATTTGCTGTCAATTTCAGTGTTCTGCCTAAAGCTAGCAATTAGCCCCTTCGCGTGCCTTATTTACCATCCTCGCACCTGGAAACTGTCTCAGTTTATGATGCTGCCGGTCAATGGATGATCCTCCTTTTAAATTGACTAGAGATAAAAAATAAAAGCTACCAGTCCTACAGTTTCTTTTGTCTAATAGGTGGCAAGTTTACCTAACACAAGGAAGAGATCCCTGTTTGGTTTCAGGGGGGCTGTACTTTGGAAATGGCGCATGGGTTCTTGTTTGGGAAGGTGGGGATCACGGTGGTAGGGCTAGGGGAAAGGCCCAAAAGAATAAATGAGTATGCAGAAGAAATGGAAAAAGCAAAGTCATGGGCTGTGGAATCAACTCTGAAGTTGCACCTGTTGGGCAAACATTTGTAAAACGATATAGTATTAATATTACCACCGGAAAAAACTGTTTTCTCTAGTCATCGTCACAGTTCATTCAATTTAAGTCATAAAAATTACACCTTGTTATTTAAAATTTGTAACGACCAACTCTTTTTTGTGTTTATTCAGCAAATAACTTTTTGAACACTTATTCTGTAGGAGGCACTGTTTTATGTTTTTTGGAGAAACAACTATAGGCAACCTTTTGTTTCAGTTTTTTTCATATTATGAAATTTTGAACCCAGGGAAGCATTTTTTGTGTTTGTTTCAATGAAGCTTCATCTGGGTCATTTTAGAGGCTTGGTTTCCTGTGTTGTCAGTAAGTCTATAAGTCACTAAACGGCAATCCAGCTCCCGCGTCTACTGTATTCAGTATGTACGTTATTTGTAATAAGGTTAGTTTTATCAAAAAGATCTTTAAAAGCAGATGATGATACAAGTGAATACGTTCCTTTGCTTCCGAGCGACCCAAACAGAAATGTAAGAGGGTACGTAAATTTCATGGCTAGCCGACTGGGGGAGGATAATCTAATGTCTCAGAGGTTGGCATGTTCTGTTTGCTAATAAGCACCTGTCTCGTGTGCTCTTCCGTACCTCTGTAGAGGGAAGAGGGCGACGTCGGTCCCTGAGAGTGGCTGGAAGCCCCTAACTTTGTCCCAGGAAAGCCGTGGTAATATTTTGTAGGTATGACTTTTGGGGTTGGTATGCCCGTTTTTCAGCGCAGCGCTTTCAAGTGAACGGCTTACACGCAGCCTACGCTTTGACACGGCCCAACAAGTTAATTAATTAGCCACCTTTCCGTCCAGCTGCGGGACTGGGCATTAGAGCTCTTCCAGAAAGAAAATTTGATTAATGGCTCTCTTCTAGCGTGGGGACGACTGCAGACTTCTCCTCCGCAGAGCGTGAAACGTGCGTCTTCCTGCCGAGGGGCCTCGTCCCAGCCGCGGCCCCCGGGACGACTCCCTGCCTCAGGTGTCCCCCGCGCCGCGGGCCGCGGCCGCTCTCCGGGGCGGGCGTCCGGGACTTCCTGTCTGGGCGCGGGGCGGAAGGATCGCGTTGCCAGCCGAGGCGGCCGCCGCCGCCGCCGCCGCCCCTGCCGTTAGGTGGTGGGGTTTCTCAGCCCGGCGGCGGGAGGCGGGCCGGCCTCGGCTTCCTGTCGGAGGACGCGCAAGGATCCGGGCGTCGGAGTGTGTGCGAGTGCGTGAGTGTGTGTCGGCCGCACGGCGTGTGTCTCCGGCCGCGGGTTCCGCCTCCTCCCCTGCCGCCGCTGCTCACGGTGTAAGTCAATGTGAAGCAGCAGCTCCAGCCCCGGGATAAACATGGCGACGTCTCTGCATGAGGGACCCACGAACCAGCTGGATCTGCTCATCCGGGCTGGTAAGGACAGGGGAACTTTCCTCCCGTGCATCGGTGCAGCAGGAGAGGGGGTGCACAGGGGGCGGGGTGGCTCCCCTGTGGCGGTCAGTGCAGGGGGTCCGGTGTCCCCTTCGGTCACCGGGGCGGCCGGGGGAAAGGGGGGTTGTGAATGAAGTAATGGAGGCGACGAATCAGGAAGTGATCACCTTGGAGAGTAACCTGCCTGGAATCCGGCGCTGTCGCTTCAGGGTGGGTTTGTGGAGCAGCGGCGGCGGCTGCCGGGCGGAGCGCTGGCAGCGGCTGCCGGGCAGCCGAGCCGCAGTTAAGTTGGGGACTCGGGGGCGGACGAGTTAGTGCGCTTCACCCCAGTTGCCGAGGAACCAGGAAGTGAGTGAGGCTGTTGTCTCCCGGCTGCGCCTGCCACGCTGTCTGGCCGCAGAGGCCGCTGCTGCCCGCGGTCGGGGGCGGCGGGCTTCTCCGGTGGACGCTCGCCACCCCCGCCCCGTTCTCCTTTCAGACTTGGTCCGCAAGTCCTGGACTTCCGCGCGGACGAGGCAGCGCCGGGCCACGTCCGGTAGACCGATACCCGCCAAAAAATTGCTCTGACCCTCCTCCTCACATCCCCACCTTGTGCGGGCTCGGGAGTAACGGTTCTCGAGAGGGTCCCTTAATAACGTGGAGCGGCTTGGGGGGGTGTTTCTCTCGGGGGCGCGCCTCCCTTTCCTGGTTCAGTGGGCGGCTGTGGAGAAGTAGGCTTATGCCCCTTGCCTCGTGGGTGGGTTTTTCAGGGGGGAGGGTGGCAAAGACACGGAGTATGTTTCGTACCCCTGCGCTGGAGCGCTGGGGCGTCAGAGAAGAACGTTTATTTTTGTAAACAGCGGGTGAAGGTGGAGGAGCGGGGCGGGCGGGAGGGAGTCTTGGCCCCAGGGAAGTCTCCTCACGGAATTGCCCCCTTTCCCCCTCCCCCCCCCCCCCCAAGCCTCCCACCACAGCGGAAGCGCCTCGGAGAGGACAGAACGGCCGGGATTGACAGGCCTCGGGTTCCAATCCGCTCGCTGCGATGTTCCGAATAAGAGCGTTGGTTTCTGGGGGCGGGACTCCTGGCCCGCGCTGGGCCAATGAAGATTGGGCGGGAGTGAAGCTGACAATGTACGCATGGAATTGGAGGGAAGAGGAGTGTAAACACGGAAGTGGCCGCGGCGGTGGGGGATGTGCGGCGCCACTGCTGCAGCGGAAGGGCACGGACTTAAGTTACATAGGGAAAGCGGCTTTACTTAATAGCAGACAGCGCAGCGAGGGCCCTGAGTCGGCGTAGCGGAGCTTGAGTACGGTTTACCTGCTGCAGTGAGCGTCAGTGTTCCTTTCCCTGGCTTCTCTTTCATATCGCCATCGATGGGAATTGGAAGATGGGGAAGAGTCACCGACGAGGATTGCTGTAAAGGGTCTTACCGGCTGTTCCACATCCACTGTTTTTAGGTTGGGGAGTTAGTCGTTTTGTTGGTGAAACTCTTGTGATTCAGTTCGTTTGGGAGAAATCATAAACTTACATGTACCTTTAACAGAACTTAATCTGTAAAATAGAACGCTACACGGTCCCAGGGAAAAAAAATCACGGTTTACTGAGTAGTGATTAAAATGCATTTGACAGTTATTTTCTGATTAGAACAAGAACTTAAACGTTAGGGAAAAGGAGGCAGAGCACAATGAGAACTTGGTCTCTTTGTGTACGTTCAGTCCATTAATGCTGTATGAATTAAGGGATGGAATTTTTGGCTTTATATTATTGGTACTAACAATACTTCATGGATTGTTGGGTCAGTAGTGCTGAATATGGACCTTCCCGGAAATGTTCCCAGTGGTTGTGAGAACCTTAGAATACTCCACGCAGTTAGGATTTTGTAAAGGTAAGGGTAAGAGGGCTTAATTTTGCCAAGAGAAGGTGTTTTTGTCCTGAGCTTTTGGAATTATCGTCACAACTGAACGTTACCTGTAGATATTTTGCTTGGAGTGGATACATATACACAAGTTTAACATATAGACAGTCTACAGTTTACAAATAGAAAAGTTTTATCTTCTTTCGATCAGGGTTTTTTTTTTTTTTTTTTTTAAGTTAAATGTTGTTTTCCAGTTCTACTGCATTTCCTTAGTACACAGAAACCTTACAGTTGAAATTTCCTTTGTGATTATAATGTTCTGTAAAGAATACATATTACATATAATTGTTTTCAAATTATTTTCTCAGTCATATTCGTGTAATCTTAAGTTCCTTTATAAACCTTGTTTTAGAAGGAAATTTGAGACAGGTTTGCTGATTTATCCAAGGTTTATTCAGTGAGTTAAAAGTGGAGGAGGAAAGGTGGCCCAGAAAATGAAGAATCATGGATCTAAATTTTTATTGCTGCCTATTTCCAGTGATGTTGGGAGGGTAATGTTTGTAAGGTTTGTATTTGTATATGGACTTAATAGTATCTTTTCATTCCCTTGAGGGAAGTCATCAAGTGTTAGAGGTAATTCTTGCTCACAAAGATTTAGTCTAATTAAGGAGACAGATGAAAATCTGTACAATATATAAATGTTAATATAACTACAGGGATTGCTGTATGGCTTCCTGGTAAGTGTAGAATGCTATTAAGGAAAACTTCTAGAGGAGATAAGCTTTAAATTGAATATTGTTAGCATAACTGTTGTTTCTAAGTAAGTATAAAGCACTTAGAATTACCATTACTGTTAGACGTTAAGATGCTAGAGGATATAGTTTTGCTTTTATTTTCCTCCCTTCAGAGACTTTCAACTATCAACTTTAGCTATCAGCTTTCGCTTTAGTTATCAACATGTACGCTGTCAGAGGCATTTGAATAAAGAATGAAACACATAAGCTTATTTACTAAAAATCACTTTCATTTTCACATACAAAATATTTTTTGTGGTAAAGACTTGACATACTTTATAAAACTTTCACTGGCAACATGGTGTCCGAGAAAGAGCCTTGACCCTGGAGTCAGGAGACAACGATCTTCATCTACCTGTCACTAAACTAGCTCTTTAAGGCTTTGTTTTCTGTAAGAGAACGGCGTTGACTAGGTGATCCCTAATAACTTTTAAAGCTCTGAAACTATAGGTGGCTCAGAAATATTTAATGGAAAGCGAAGGTTCTCTTTTTGCTTGGATTTCTTTACATTACACTCTATGAGTGAATTTGTCTGTAAGGTCGTTATGTAATGGGGAGGGGTTAATTTCTTTTGCCAATCTTTGGCCCAAATTGGAGCTTGAGGCCATGTCTGTATGTTGAATAAGACTATGATATAGTTTATTCAGTAAATTAAGCTCATTTCTAGTCTCTAGGAAAATATGAATGTTACTTTATTAATACTTAACGCGAAAGCATTGTGTACACGTGGTCTGATTTTCTGGAAGATTTTCAATTTAAAATATTCTGCCTTCTTATTCTCAGGTGTACATTCCTTGACTTTCTTCTTCCTTTTTTTGAGAAACTGAAAATTGAGAAAGTGGAGAATTTGAGAATTGAGAAATAGGGTAGCTCTTAGGAAAGAAGTATTGTTCTACTTTAACACGGTTATTGAATGGAAGGGGGAAATTCTTCTGGAAATGCAGCCTTAAGTATTTTTATGGACAGAACAAATCTGTCTAGTTTGTCAAAATGCATCATGAAATTTGAACTTGAAAATCTTCTAATTTACTGTAAACTGGAATATCTAGCATCAATCGTGAAAAGAACATCAATTTGAAAAAAAAAATGTATCGGGCTATGAAAAGATGAAGCATATGTTGAAATAAAATTGGAAGAATGGCATAAATTTTTTAAAAATTTATTTGAAAATGTGTTTAAGAAATTACTCTTTAGAATTCATTGCAGCATTAGTACTAAAATTCATACAGAAATTGAGTTACAGAGTAACAGTGTGTAAATAAATAGTCATTCAGGGTAATCCAACATCAGTTTCCTTTAGGGACAGATTTAATTGGTAGAGAGGCAGGCAGGAGAGTGTTTTTGATTTATGAAGAGTTTAAAAAAAAAAAAATCCTTCATGTGTAAGTCGACAAAGTACTGTTGTACTTACGGAAAAGGAATCATAATTGTTCATCTACACACTGATTTTATGTTTAGAAGCTAAAACTTACAGAAACATGAGGATGGAATTTGGGTGTTGTTGATTACATTTGATAATAAATTATAGCTGCAGTTCTTTAATACTAAAATCTCTGGTATGGGGGATTCTGGGAGTTCCCCAGACTCTTTCAGGGGGTCCGTGAAGTCAGATTGTTTTCATGGTAACGCTAAGACATTATTTGCCTTTTCACTTTCACAAGTGTTCACAGAAGTTTTCTAGAGGCTACATGGCTTGATAGAACAGATCGGATGAAGAAGCAAGTATGAGAATCCAACTGTTTTCTACCATGTATTAAAAAGATTTGCAAAAATGTAAAATAAAGCTACTCTCTAAATTTTTTTGTTTTAGAAAAGTTATTTTTCATAAACATATTAAAGTTTTCTTAGCTTTAATTTCAAATAGGGTAAGTATCTAAACGTAGGACTTACATAAACAAAATCTCTTTGTGGTCCTCAGTAATCTGAGTGTAAAAGGGTCCTTTGACCAGAAAAGTTTGAGAATAGCTGAATTACAGTTTTATTTAGTCTATATACTTTTCAGTACCGTAGCCACTAGCCTCACGTGGCGATTGAGTATTTGAAATGTGGCTGATTAACCAAATTTTTAATTTAATTTAAACATAAAAACTGAAGCAGTGGAAAACTTCTTTACATGTTGTTTACATGTAAACCTCTTTTACATGTTGAAATGTTAGTGTTTTGGATATACTGGGTTAAATGAAAGGTATTAATTTCCCCTTCTGCTTATTTTCTTAACGTGGCTACTGGACCTTTAAAAATTACACGTGGCTCTCGTTATATTTTTACCAGACAGCGCTACTGTAGAAAATGATTTTATTCTCTTTCCCTTTTTTAACCTTATAATGCAGCTGTATAGATTAGAACAGTCGAAGGGGAACGGATAAAGATGGAGTGCCCCAGACCTTTACCTTTCCGTTCGTTTGTGTTCTTCGCTCGCCTATTACTGGTTACAGTCCTGGGATGTTAGAGAATAAGCTGCGGTGGGTCAGGTGTGGTAGCTGAGTGATGCCCTTGTAAATATTAGTTTATGGTCTTGCTTGTAGGGGAATACCACTGTCACCTAATGAAGTGTTTTCTAATTTTTTCCTATTGCTCTCAAATTAAATTGCTGTTAATTTTTATTTTTGACTTTTAAGAACGTTGTTATGAGCTAGATGCATTGCAGCATTCTCTTCTGCAAAGCTGAGAGGTATGTCTCTTGTCAGACTTAATTACCAAGTTTGGTATTTAGTAACAGCTGTTGAGTGAGTCTGGAATAGTCTCCATGCAAACACCAGTTGATTAGAAAGCTAGAAATGGAACAATAAGACTCTTAACCAATGGTAAAGGAGGGCATAAGCAAGTTTAATTTTTGACCCTGATTAAAATTAAAATAGTTTGGAAATTTATTTGGTATATTTATTTCTTCAAGGAATATTGACCAGCAGTGCCACCGACTAGGGGCAACTAGAGGATGATACCTGCCAGATTACTTTCAGCTGCATTGTTTCTGTTTTTTAAATGAGTTGGTTATTTTTTTAAACTCCCATAAATTTCATACGCAGGCCTAGAAAGACACCAGAAAATCAAGTTTTAAGAGATAAATAAGGAATTTTCAGCCCTCACTTGTAAGTTTGCTTACTTTAATGGCACAACAGTGTTATATTCATATTTATCCTTAGGAATTGTGCAGAATTTTAGTTTAAATTGTATTTGAATTATTGATCTGAATAAAATAGTATTGAAAAGTTTTTAAAAATTATGGAAACTTGAATAGGAAAAATATTTCTTAAATTTCTGTTACCAAAAACTGCTTGTTGACTTATGTCAACAAAAGAAAAGTAAAAAGAGATAGAGCTCACTTTTAACAAATTGGTTTAAGTATTCTTGGAAACTGTCAAATTATTTTGCATCTTTATTTTGTTTTGAAATATTTTACTTCCATTTATGTTTTTGATACTCTGAACTATTCGTATAAGCTTCACTGAGGCCAGAGATCTGTTCACACTTGTATCTCAGGTTTACAGCACAGGGTAAAACCCTTAACAATCCTTTGTTGACTGTACATAAGTATTAGATCTGATTGATAGTTCATAGAGAATTTATGCATTTTTTTTTTATATTCCCATCCTAAATTTAAAGTATAAATGAGTTAATTGCTGCTTAAATTTGTGTGGATTCTATTTGTTTTACTCTGTGAATATAAAATATTTCAGGGAAACAGTATTTTGAGCTTAGGGAGAAAGGGGAGGTTGAGGTCGGAAATAATAGCAAGAAAATTTTCACTGACATAACTAACATGAAATCATGGTTTTGAAAACATACCTCAAACTGCATAAGAGCTCGGGGCAGCATAATATATAGCTGTTGGCAAATTTCATTTTGTTTATAACTTAAAACATTAAAATATCTGGTAAAATTCTATTGCTGTATTATTATCAAATACTCAGAGCTCTTGCTTTAATATGGTAGAGTTTTTAGGGTGTGTCTTAATACAATTACATAAGGAATTAGTTTACCCAGGATGGTTTATTAATAGCACCTAAGACAACAGCTAAATTGCAACACAAGCAGACTGTAAAGAGAATGAAGTTCCTAGAATAAACTTTTAAAAACCTGAGAATCTGCTTCCCAAGGTTCTTTAGTACTTGAGTACTAAATGAGTACTGCAGGGGGAGGTACTTTGAAAAAAATACTTGAGAATGGTAATATATTTTATACTTACTAATAGTAAATTTCTTAAAGTTGAGCTAGAAGGGCTGATTGAATCCTGTGCTTCAGTGAAGCTGCAGATAAGAGTAAGCAGGGTCACCTAAAGATAGATTTACTTAGAGGTTTGGCTGCCTCTCTGGAACTGTTTAGCTTTGAGCAGATTTCCATAAATGGAAAGAGCAACTGGAGAGACCGGGTACCTTGGTTGAGAGTGTGGATGGCGTGCAGCAGGTGGTGAAGAAGTCACTGGATTTTTTTATGAATGCTCCCCAAATGACTGGTGTGTACGGCCGGGGCCGGCCGGAGCACTCGGGGAATTTTGAGACTAAGCGAAAAAGTTGTTTTCAATTAAAAGTTTACTGGGAACAGTTTTGAAAGATTCATATCTTTAGTGTTGTAGAACTTGTGAATTTATAATATGGTTTTATGAAATTTGTATAAATATTTTCTTTTAGTCCTTTAGAGGACATCTTGAGAAAAATTTATCAAATTAGAGGCGGTTAACATATTCATGTTTCAGAACCTCTTACCAAGTAGAATATTTCAAGTCAGGATGTGAAATTAATTATATATCATTAGGATAATGAGTTTGTGCTTGAATTGCTATTTTTCCTGTAAGGTCTGTGGGTTGTCCTTAACTTCAAAACATAAAAGAAATACTTGCATGCCTCCGATATGAAAGGTCTGTGTTAGGAACCATAACAGATGTAAAGATGAATTAAGATAGCCCTCCCTGATCTCACGGAGCTTATTAAATGGTGATAAGAAATTACCACCATTTATTGAATTCTTATCTATATGTGAGATATTGTACGTGTTTTTTAAGGGAATCACTGCATTTAATTCTCACAACTGTATGAGGTAAGTAATATTCCTGTTTGGTGAAAGAGGAAACTGAGCCTTACAAGAAATTAAATTGCTGGCCTAAGGTAACAGAAATTGTCAGTGGCAGAGACTAGAGCCCAAGCTTTCGGGCCTGGAAAACCAAACCACTGCTGTACACTTTACTGTTTCACAAATAATTTAATCAGCAAAGCATAAAGTAAGTGTTAGAAGAGAGTTACACGAGGTGGTAGATCTAGAAAAGGCTTCATGGAGAGGAAAAAAAAAAACATAGGCTCTCTCTCTCTCTTTTTTTTTTTTTTTTTCTTTCTTTCTTTCTAAATTTCTTGGGTAAAACCCAGCAAAGTCCAGAGAGATCCTGAAGAAGAAAGCAGTTACTGTGAAGAAAATTCCCAAGTTCTCTGGTGCACTCACCAGGAGGGTCTGTAGGAACTGAACTAATTGATTAAACTAATTTAGAAATACGAGTTTCTGACTGATTCTGCTAGGTGTTTACTTAGTAGCAGTATATTAAAATTACAATTGACCTCATAGGACTGTTAATCTACAACCATTCTCCCTCCCCTACCCCGCAAGTTAGTTTTGGCCTAAAATTGATACAGGGTTCAAATTTCAAGGGTCTGTCTTTGTTTTCCTTTGGATAAGATTCAGAAATTTCTGATCAATCTCAATAGTTGCTTTATAATCAACATTCATTTTACAAAGTATAGATACTAGGTTGTTTTGGTTTTAAAATTATTTCTGTAAGTAATTTATATGGGCTAATACGTATTAATGACTCATTTAGAATTATTAACGTGAGAGTTTAATTTAATAACGTGTTCAGTGCATTTTAACTGAGTAGAACTTATTTTCCCCCCAGTGGAAGCATCAGTTCATAGCAGTAATGCACACTGTACAGATAAGACAATTGAAGCTGCTGAAGCCCTGCTTCATATGGAATCTCCTACCTGCTTGAGAGATTCAAGAAGTCCTGGTATGTGAACTGTTCTTTTTTATATTAAACATATCACATCACTTTATGTATCTAGAAAGAAAGTTTTTGTTTTTGGTAATCCAAGGGGATTGTTGGTGTTCTCAAAGTCTATAATACATTAATACCTGTGACAGCAGTAATTGATTTTTATTTGTCAATGTTCCCAAATCTTAAATACTTTAAATACTTAATTTTCAAAATAAATGAAACAGAAATGCCCACTATATAGACAGATAGATGGCTGTTACATTGCTGTTTATACCATCCTTAACTCTGGGTAAATTATAAACCTTAAGAGAATGGCAGATGGGAGCATTTGCCACCTGTGACCACATTCAATCCTTCATTCAGTGATAAGTGGGCAGTAGCTCCAGGGAGCACTCCCTGAGGGAGAGCGGGGGTAGCTTCCAGCGTTTCCTCACACTCCCTTCAGGCTGCAAGTTCTCCTTTTTTTTTTTTTTTTTTTTTTTTTTGCCCCCCCCCTTTTTTTTTTTTTTAAAGGAGCAGAGCAGATTAGAGAGACAGAGTTAGTTCTCCACAACATTTTTTTTTTTTTAATTTTTATTTATTTAGTTATTTATGGCTGTGTTGGGTCTTCGTTTCATGCGAGGGCTTTCTCTAGTTGCGGAGAGCGGGGGCCACTCTTCATCGCGGTGCGCGGGCCTCTCACTATCGCGGCCTCTCTTGTTGCGGAGCACAGGCTCCAGACGCGCAGGCTCAGCAATTGTGGCTCACGGGCCCAGTTGCTCCGCGGCACGTGGGATCTTCCCAGACCAGGGCTCGAACCCGTGTCCCCTGCATTGGCAGGCAGATTCTCAATCACTGTGCCACCAGGGAAGCCCTTTGGCCGCCCCCTTTTTAAAGACTGCCTTTGAGAGTCTTTCTGTCCTAATTTTAATGCCCAAATGTTAATTTGACTTAATATAGTTAAGATTGGCCCTTCTTTTAGGGAATTACAACATATGTTAAGATCAACCGTACTTTTTAGTTAGAGTAGGAATCCTGTGTATTATTCAGGGATATGAGAAGATTAGGGCATGTTGGTCAGTATATTAATCCATGATAGTATGTATTAATTGAAATGGAAATGTCATATCCTGGTTATTCATGCCCATTGAAAGGAAGCCAGAGCAACATTATTGTATGTAATAGAAAATCTGTATGGACCATTTTAGTGATCCAAAATATCAGGGACTGTTCCAGTAAATAAAATTTTAAATATTGAAAGACGATATTCATTTGGCTCTAACGAGCAGGTTTTCTTTTCATATTTTGAAATGAACTGTGCTTACTTTTCCCTAAACGTACGTTTATTACTTTAACGTTATACCAGGTGCATGTTCTTCCTAGTTAGAGAATAATGATGAGTGAGTGGAAGGAAAGTAATTATTAACTCACTATTATACTCTTTTATTTTCAAATGTTTTCCCAATTGTCAAAATAATCCAAAGTCTTCCACAGTGAACTTGAAAGTATCTAAAAGTGTGAAGCCATGGGGGTTGACTACTTACGATCTCCCCCTTTACCCAGAAGATTAACATTTCCTTCAAGTCGATTTTCTTTGCATTTATTTACTTACATACGTTAGACCATATTGTATATTCAACAAATTAACTTCAAGTTTTTATCCTGCTTTGATGAATTCTTAATAACCTCACCTCTACTAAATATTGAATTGTCCGTATTGAGAGGCATTAATGGGGGTGGGAAGTTTTAATTTTTCAACTTTTTTTTATAGTGGAAGTGTTTGTCCCTCCTTGTGTATCAACTCCAGAATTTATCCATGCTGCTATGAGGCCAGATGTCATTACAGAAACTGTAGTGGAGGTGTCAACTGAAGAATCTGAACCAATGGATACCTCTCCTCTTCCTACATCACCGGATAGCCATGAACCAATGAAAAAGAAGAAAGGTAGAGTGTATTTATAAATTTCTGGGAAATTGGGTGAAATTTTTTCTGGTATCTATTTTCCCCCCATCACAGGACATAGGAAATATATGCTGTAGATTTATGATTGATGTTATCTTAATTAGATATTCTCAAAATATTAAGATTTTGTCTTTTAACATGTTCATACTGTTTAAAGGAGTTAGTATTTGAGCCCTAAAAGTAGTTGCCTGCAGAATGAGATTATAATAGGTGCTTGATACACAGAAGGAAGATCAGAGATTCACTGCCCATTTTTCTACTTTCTGATCCTTTTAGGTACTTGGTTACTTTAAAAAAAAAAAAAATTATTCTTTTTTTCATAATCTTATCTTCCTCCTCTTTTTGTGGGCATTAAAGTAAAAAGCCCAATTTTCTTCCCCTTGTCTTCGGCCTTAAAACCCCAAGATTGCCTGTAGGGACTTCTGCGGGGAGTCAGCTCACCTTTGGGTAAAGAGCATTTCCACTTGTTATTTGACTCCGCTGAAACCTGTGCTCATCTGATCCCAGTGGGTGAGGCACAGAGGCTCCAGTCCATCTCCCGCATCCTGAGTGGGTTCTTTTTCTGTTTGAATCAAAGGTAAAACTTGAAAGAAATGAAATTCTGTATAAATGGTTACTCATCTAATTCCACTTTCTTCCCTGTCTCTTTCTTCACATTTTAGAATGGGGGGAAAAGAAAAATCAAAGTCAAAACATAAGGGAAAACTTGTTTTAGAAATAATGGTATTATCTCTGATTTATTAGGTAGCAGTGTTTCAAATTGCTGTGATGGTCACGGGTCTGTGCCTCATTTGCTGTGAGGTACACAGTGGAGAATAAGACAGAGCACCTTCCCTCTTACAATATAGATAATATGTATTTGAGAAAGGCATGAATGAGAGAGTTTAGAAGGAAGAATTACTTCCTGCTGTAAATGTTTAAAAACAAAAGGAATACATATAAATAGCCCTGTTTACCCACTGCCCTCTTATAGCCTTCGGCTGGTTGTATCTTATGGAAGCTATTACAAGATACTTAAGAAAATTTTAGATTTAAATGAAGAGGGAAAAGACTATGAAAAGCTGAGATCATTTAGGGAACCAAGACCTCTAGATGAGCAGGTTGATCTGCCGATGTGGTGGTGTGGTATAAACCAGGAAATAATTTGCCAATTTAATACTAATCTTATCACGTATTTGAAAATAGGTGGTCTTAATGAATGACCATTTAAAAATTACGTGCAACATCGTTAATTATTCATTTGTGGTTAAGTACCTTTGGGACATAACAAAGTTAGGTAGGTATTTTTTAATAGTAGAGGCTTCTTTTTATTTCCAGAGCCTTTAATATACTAATGTGCGTTGTAAATCTCCAAGAGAAGATAGCATGCAGTTCTAAAAGTTAACTTGACTGTAGAACCGTTTTTCCTACTGATGAATAACGTATTTCTCACGTAATACGATTGGGGAAATGCTGCTTTATAAGAAAATAAGCCTTTTGGGGCTAACCTTTCCCATTAAGGAAGTTGGGCTTTTGTGATTGAATTTAGGAGACAGTGAAGACGTCAGTCTTATTACTGACTGATTCGTACATATAAATATCATTTAAATTGAGAAATTAAGCTCTGTTTTAACAAGGGAGACCAGTAAACTTTCTGTTTTAATTTTTGCCAAAGCATACGTCTTAATGAAATCCTAGAATATGATAACTATGCTTTTTGACATATAAATTAAGGCACTTTAATTTAGCTCTAGATAATCCTTGCTAACGAAGAGTAGAGACATCAGAAATCCCAGATGTTAGGACAAATCACCAAATCAGTAATAGTATATGCAATATTCCCAGTGTCTTTCTTCAGGCTTCCCCTCACCTGCCGGCATTCATCCATCAGGGCTGAGGGTTGAATACAACACATTTCAGGCTTAAGCTTTCTTTCCTGTAGAGAAGTATAGCTCTTGCTTTTCTGTTCATTGTGGATGTTAGTCTCTCTGAGAGAGCCTTATGGCAGAAGTGAGGGGAGACAAAAGGAAGGGCGCAAACATCTACTAGACCTACGAAGTAATCGCTTGGAAGATTTTTTTACCCTTAAAATGTACCTGCACGTTGAGGTGGGGAAATTTATGCTGAAATTCTGGTGAATTGATTGGCTCAGAGCAGTAGAGAGTGTTTAAAATAATATTTTTTACTTTTCCTCATTTGAGCTCAAAGGGCTTCGCAGATTATCAGATCCTCTGCAATCGGTAGGTAAAGCTTTTTCTAACAATTCTGTAGAACAGAAAACAAAAGTTTGTACTAGAATTTGTTTCCATTGCTACATCATTGGAAAAGGTTAGCAAATTGAGGCTCTGACCATGTAAATGATGGGTTAGTAGTGCCTGACTTGCCATGTACATTGACATTACTGTCCACTAACTGCTGTCATCTAAAATTGCAGAAGTGCTTTTCATGTTCTTTTAAAGGCAACTTTTAAATACACTGAATATATTAATCCATAGATTAGTATCCAGTTTCATGAATAATGTGTTATCAAAAAGCCTGCTATCATGCTTCCGTTATTTTTCCTGTTTTCAACGTGTGGTTTCAATATCTTTTATTTCCAGTTGGCCGTAAACCAAAGACCCAGCAGTCGCCGATTTCCAATGGGTCTCCTGAGTTAGGTATAAAGAAGAAACCCAGAGAAGGAAAAGGTAATTTGGGGAGGGCTGTTTTGTAGACGAGATGGTTTTTTTTTCAGTCAAGTACATTTGTAGGAAAATTACTTCTAGTAAAGTAAATGCACGTGTGACAAGTACTGTCTTTGGTAGCAGTTCTTAATCGGGGCTGTATGAGCATCACAGGGGAGCTTTTTCAGACTGTCTATGCCTGGTCCTTACCCCACGGAGATGGGGGGTGGAGGGGAGTGGAGGCCTGGATAAACTGCAGGGAGTGGAGGTGGGCAAGCGTTGGAATTTGGAAAAGGCCCTAAGTGCAATCTGACACACGGCTGTATTCAGAGCTGTTGTTCTGGAGGATGTGTGTATGTATAACGGCAGGCATCCTCATGGAGAGTCACTGAGAATGGAAAAAGGTTTACAAAACTAAGACTTCATTTCTCCATACTCTCTTAACTGATAGAAGCAAGGTGAATTTAGCTTTTCTTAACTGATTCAATGCAAGGTGAATTTAGTTTTCCAACCAACAGATTTCAGTCAAGTCAGTAAGGATCTTGGAACAAAAATTTAACATGTTTGCTTTAGAGTTTGTATATTCTCATTAAGCACAAAAATAGCAATAAGCCTTCTACATTCTCTGCTTTCGTAATTTGTCGCGTAAGTTGATTTCAGGTGATCTTAGTAAGGGTTTTAGGTGTGTTCTGATAATCTGATAACCAAAATTTTATCACTTCCATGAATGTTTTCAATAGTTGGATACGTATATTCAAATTTATTCCATCCTCAACGGGTAGTCTGATACATCTCATTTTAAATAATTAAAGCAAAAATTAAATCTCTAGTTAAAAAAAAAAAAATGAAGTCTAGTAAGCCTGCCAAGAAATATAGACAAAAAAAAAAAAAAAAAAAAAATCCAGTTACAGTAAACCCTTATTTACTTAGGAACTGTTTATTCAATTTGGGACAGATTTAGGATACTTTTATTTTCTTCTGTGTCTTTGGTTGTTTTACATTTCTAGTATCTTAGGTTTTATCCTTTAATTTATATTGAAAACTTTAAAACTTACATAATAGTAGTATTACAAAGTTGAACTGTAAATATACAATTATTTTAAAAAAATTATTTATTTTATTTATTTTTGGCTGCGTTGGGTCTTCGTTGCTGTGCGCGGGCTTTCTCTAGTTGCGGCGCGCGGGCTTCTCATTGCCGTGGCTTCTCTTGATGCGGAGCACCGGCTCTAGGTGTGCGGACCTCAGTAGTTGTGGCTCGGGGGCTCTAGGGTGCAGGCTCAGTAGTTGTGGCGCACAGGCTTAGTTGCTCCGCGGCGTGTGGGATCTTCCCGGACCAGGGCTCGAACCCTTGTCCCTTGCATTGGCAGGTGGATTCTTAACCACTGCGCCACCAGTGGAAGTCCCAGTTATTACTTTTTAAAAAAATTATTCCCATCATCAGTGGTGTCTCTTGTATTCAAAGACCTTATGTTTAAAACTGGAAAAAAAATTTTGTGATAACCTATTTTTACCAGTCAAAATCACCTTTCATTAAAATTTCAGTTTTGTATTGTTAAACTTGAGGCAACCTGTTGAAATGTGAAGATTAAAGTGATTACAGTCACCCCTGGATTAAAAATCCCAGTCAGTGTTTCCTCTTCTGCAAAATTATGATGATGATGTCTCCATAGACTTAGTGAACTACCTTGTCTGATAAAGAAGGCTTCCCTTTTGAATTCTGTTTTCCTTAAAACCAGAAATAGAATTGTTAATTTTAACTTGGGGATGGGAACTGGGGCGAAGCATTTAAAGACAACCTAAAGAACGTTGATGAGTCTGATTAATTCAGTAGACACAGAAGCATTCAAACCCCTACTGTGTGCAAGGCATTGTCTGTTGTACAAAAATTTCTTCCAGAATAAGTTCTTATAATCTCTAGGTCATAAAATAAAAACGCCCCAGCTACGTATCTTGATTCAGTTGAGAGTGACGTAGTTGAAAGTTATGCCCGGTTTAATACTAAGAGTTCTTAGGTGTTGATGCTGATGTACAAATGTAACATAGTATAAAGTTGAAGAGATACAAATAACATTGTAAAGTTGAAGGTTAATTTTTTGAAGTCAAGAGGTGCACACGGGGCTCAACTGTGGGTTAATGGAGTGACTGAATTTTCAGGGAAACACAGGATGAAAATGAAATGCTAGAGGAGAAAAACATCAGCGTTTCGACTGAGTAGTAGCAGTGGCTTGATGTGGAAGCCTCCCACCCTCAAGGTTCTTCTCATGTAGCCCGTAACTTGGATCTGGATTTGAGGATAGTAAAGGGTTATTGAGTAGGAGCCTGGAGATGACCTGGTGGCTCACTGGTGGCATATGTATTCTAATCTTCTTCTCGGGACTCTCTTCTGTTCTTTCCATCAATTTAAGAACCTCTGCACCTAGAGGCTTACAAAGGGAATAAAAGAAAAACGGCAGCCTGTTTTTAGTCTTCTCGTCTTCTCATAACCACTGCCCACTACTCTTCCCCAACCTTCCAAGAAAAGAAAAGAAAAGAAAAGAGTGATGCTCTCTTCCCTTTGGGACTAAGTTTCTTATTTTACCTACCCAGAGTCCTTCCTTTCCTTCTATGCAAATCTTAGCCATCTTCCAGGACTTGATAATGTCTTACCAATCCACTTTATTTTCACTCCTGAAATCTCAGACATTATTTTCTATCATTCATTTGAAATATAATTGTGCCTGGCCTTATGTTATAGCTTATATTGTTTCAAACTATTGTTTATTTCTTGAATTGTTGTTATTTACTAGACAACACAATTTGACACTGTACAAATGATTGCCGATCTAGTCAAGTATTTCATGACAGACTCTCAGTACATTTGTGCTTCACCAGTGGTAAATTAATTGATTTTTTTATCCAGCATAAGTAAATATTTGCTTTTAATTATGTTAATGAATCTTTAATCAATGTCTATGATTGTTTTCAAAGGAAACACAACCTATTTGTGGGAGTTTCTTTTAGATCTACTTCAAGATAAAAATACTTGTCCCCGGTATATTAAGTGGACTCAGAGAGAAAAAGGCATATTCAAGCTTGTGGATTCGAAGGCTGTCTCTAAGCTTTGGGGAAAGCATAAGAACAAGCCAGACATGAACTACGAAACTATGGGACGAGCTCTGAGGTAAGAACCCAAAAGAAAGAGTTTTCAAACAAAACTTACATGTCTCTTAATATTGTCTATTAACTATTTAAAGAGAAGCTGTTAAAATCTCTTATTTGTTACAGCTTGTAATTTGGGGGGGGGGGGCGGATTTTCTTGAGGAGCTTCTTTCTTGTATTTGGAGGCAGGTGGGGAGAGAGGAGTTTGGTCTAGACGGCTAAAATTTCAACACCATTGGAAAATCCATTTTCGTGGGAAATGTGCACCTTTCAGAAAATTAAACCCAAACAAAATACAGTTTCCAAATTTTGAATTTGCTCTTTAGTTCCTGCAAATTTATTATAATGGATTTATCTTGATATGAAACTTTCTCGTAAGTTTTG